>NC_086232.1:34336629-35002629 GCF_036321145.2 Pelmatolapia mariae
GCATCTTTCACGTGATTCAGTTTATTTTGAAAAGTCTCAACAGGATCTTGAGCTTTATTGTGAAAGGTTTATGTGGAAAATAAACAAGCGGACACGCCGTGGTTTTACCGTTGTTGTTGCTAACGACAACGCATAAAAACAAGTGCTTGTCTGTCTGTAGTGTGGTTATATTAAATATAAGAGAAAGAGAGAACTTTAAGAAATTAATATAGCCACTACAGTGACCATCAAAATGATGAAAAAATATTGCCGTAAACAGTTTATTTTGAGACACAACGAAACAAACGATAGCGTAAAATGAAACGATAGACGATTTATATTGTCATCCGATATATATCGTTATATCGAACAGCCCTAGCATATATTAACTACAAATATAAAATAGGGATCAAGCAAACCTTGAAAGTGTAACTATCACCTGAGTATTAATATTGTGAAAATTGATACCATGGAATATATAATAATATTAACAATAACTTCATTTATGTAGCACTTTTAAAAACACAGAGTTAAAAAATGTTTCACAATTTAAATTAAAAAGTCATGCTGAAGATAGGGTGGATTGAAGATTGAGTCAGCCAAGCTGACTGACTGAGGAAAGCTGTTTCACAGTTTGGGCGCTACAACCTCAAAGCATGATCACCTTTGGTTTTAAAAACAGAGCGAGTGACAAACATGACCAATTTAATGTCTATGAAACTCCATGAAATACAGTAACAGAAATAAGCACTGGTTTCTTGGTTGATTTATATGTTTCCTGGTAATTCAATGGAGAAAACTTGAAAAAGTGTTTTGGTACAAACATTTAGTCAAATGACCCAGTGTTTTTGAGTTTTTTGACTATAATCTGTCTTGAGATATAGTTGCTGAGAGCACTAAGAGTTTTTTTTCTCTTACAGTCTTTCTGCAGCACACCAGCACTGTAACTCCAGGCACCACAGTGGGAACAAGAATCCCAGGTAAAACTATTACAGATACAGAAAACACGTGTGTCTGTTAGTGTGTACTTCAGCTGATAGGTGTTGTGACAATAAATACATTTTACACCATGGATTATGGTTAACATTTGGTTTTGGTTTTGGCTTCATGGTTACATGAAGTGAATGTAAGTCAAGCCAATATGTTAAAACATCTGTGGGTGTGTGCACCAGTAACCACAGTTAAGTTATAAACGTAACTTATAAACCGAAAATTATGAAACCATTACGTAAGTCCATAGGTCTGCTGTTAGGTCCATGAAAGATTGTTATTGAAAGTGCAATTTTACTGTGTTCTCTTTTGGTTTCTATTTTTCAGATGCAGCACTCTATGTGGTTTACACAGTTCCCGTTGTGCTGCTGCTAATGTGTGTTCTAGTAATTGTTTATAAGTACAGATGTCTCAAAGGTATTGTTACATTCATATACACACAGAGACCCTTAAACTCAGATGTGTATGAAAAACTAGCATAACCACATCTAATGCTGTGTATTTTCAGAAGCTGGTGACACCACGAGCAAACATACGCCCAAGGCAAAGAGCTCAAAGGAAGTGATGGTTGCAACAGGAAGCAGAGTAAGTCTTAGAGAAAGAGTATTAATAGAGTTGTAGGTCTATAACACACTCCACTATAAATAATTACAATAAAAGAAATGACTGATTTTACTCATAGTCCAGTCTTTAATATGTAACATTTATTTGGTGATTTAATTAAATAGGAAGGTGTAGTCTAATTGTTTTGAACAGAAGAGCTAAAAGAGAAGTGCTCCCTTGACCTGTTTTCACTTCTATATCATAGTGTGACATTAACTGTACACTTTTAGTAAGTGTATCATGGTGCATTGTTACATTGTGGCATGAAAGAGTGGCTATTGACCAACAGGCTGCACTTCCAGAGCACTGACTATAGAATTTCTGTGCTGTTACATTTATTACCCTTAACTATAATTCCTAAAAAAAAAATGTTTACTACATTTTGGTTATTATAACCCTGGATGGAAATAAATTAATACTGCAACTTGACTTGCTGGAGGAAGCATAATGCTACTTTGGCTGAAATGCCAGTGTATAGACATTTTTTTCAAAATGTTTCCAACAACCCAGGTCGCTGCAACGTGTGTTGTTCATTGTTCTGTTTACTGTGTGTTGATTCTTTTTTAGGTTTATGGAAATCAAGAAAGTGTCTTGACCTACAAAAAGCAACGTGCCTGTAGCCACCATGAAGATCCAGGTAGAAATGAAGAGGTCTACGCAAACATGCCCACAACAGAAGAAATCTACTGTAATGAAAGTTTCCATAATAGAAAAACATGAATTGAGTTCACAGCTGTGGTCCATATATTTCATTTCATTAGTATTCCTTAGCTTCCTTAACTTTCTACTCTTTTTAAAATAAAAATGTAGAATTCTCCAAATGTAAACTATCAACATGAGTGTGAACTAAATAAATAAGCAAAGTAAGATAAAATACAGTTTGGTGAAACATAATACTAGCTTTTATGCTCCTTATATCTGGAACAAACTCCCAGAAAGCCTCAGATCAGCTGAAACACTCAGTTTATTTAAATCCAGGTTGAAGACTCACTTATTCTCAGCTGCATTTGAATAAAGCACCAAATCCGTACTTAAGCTTAAATTTCAAAACTTACATTTTAACTACTGATTTTATCTACTGTTCTGATTTTTGATTTTATTTACTGTTTTGTTTGTTAGTTAGTTTGTTTTAATCAATTTTAAATCATGCTATATATATCAAGCTATATAAATAAACTTGCCTTGCCTTACTACATTTAATAGTATATTGATTTATATTCATCTTCATTTATTTTACCTAATTAAACTTTTATTACCACAACTGCTTTTCATCAGAAGGTTCTCCAAGAACAAATACTTTCTTTTCTGTGGTCATGAAAATAATAGAATGCTGAATTTGCCAGGATCTGCTAAAGAAAACATGAAGTTCTTTTGTAAATTATGGCCATATGGTAACACGGTGGCGTGGTGGTTAGCACTATTGCCTCACAGCAAGAAGGTCCTGGGTTTGACTCAGCTGACCAGGGCCTTTCTGTGTGGCGTTTGCATGTTCTCCCCATGTTTGCTTGGGTTCTCTCCTGGTACTCCAGCTTCCTCTCACAGTCCAAAGACATGCAGTTATGGGTGTTAGGTTAACTGATGATTCTGGGGATGGAGACAATGGTTGTCTGTCTCTCTGTGTTAGCCCTACGATAGACTGGCGACCTGTCCAGGGTCTAACCTGCCTCTCGCCCTATGACAGCTGGGTTAGGCTCCATCAGGCAAACCCTGATGAGGATAAGCAGAACACAATGGAGGGATGACCATTATTAGAGTAACAATAGAAGATTCACTACAATATGTTTATTTTCTCATGACGTGTAAATCACTGGTTGTTTTCTGTGTAAGAAAAACATGGTAATGATGCCATGCACATGTACAGTATATATCAGAAAGAGAAGGTACGACCTCTCTCATGACCTTAGGATGTGTGTGTATGCCAGAGCACTCTGGAACGCGCTTCGGACTTTGACCAATATCATACTTTTATTTATTAACTTTTATTAATTTTTTCTCTCTGTCTTTTACTTAGCAGTAGTGTGGTAGTTTGTTTTAATAGCTCTCTCTTAAAAAAGGGATTCCTGCTGTCTACTTTTTATATTTCATGCCGGCACGGTTGGTGTGGCACATGCACACATTTACAATTTCATTGTACATGTACAATGAAAATAAAGGGCTATTCTATTCAATCCAATGCTATTATGGAAAGCTTGTGAAATCTTCTTTAACCACTAGATGGGATGTGTCAGCTATTTCAGAAGCCCAACTAAGAATGCTCCACCTCATCTGTGTTGATGGTCCAGCTCTACCCCTCCCTTCACATTACTATGGCGTTAAATGACGCCTATTGTTTCCATCATTTTTTTAAGCCGGAGAGAATTTCCTGTCAAGGCTCTATTTGGACAAACTAAAGCAAAGATGAGGAGACTTCAAAACCTGCTGTTCACCTTTTGCAGTAAGTTGTTTAAACTGGTAAATAACTAAAATATAAAGATCAAAGACTGATGCAGATTAAGTAATACATATATCTCTTTTAGTAACTTAGGAGCAGTAGGCCAAACGCTTTCAGACTTGGTAATTTCGTTATACACTAATATTGTTAGTATGAAACCTTGATGACTACAAAGAAAATACACACAAAAAAATGTTTCACATTCTTTTTCCAGTTGCTCTGAGGTGTGTGACCAGTGCAGTAGGGGCGATCCATGTGACTGGATATGTGGGGAGTGCGGTTAAAGTTTCCTGCTCCTATGATCAGGGTTACGAGTCTTATGAGAAGTACTTGTGTAAGAATGACTGTCACAGCAATGATGATGTTCTTATTACAACATCAAATCCAGTGAAAAGCAAATACAGGATCCATGATGACAAAACAGCACGAATCTTCACAACGAGCATCTCTGATCTTCGTTCCGTGGATGCTGGGAAATACTGGTGTGGAGTGACCATATTTGGAATAGATAGCTACACTGAAGTCGAGCTGAAATTAGTCCAAGGTAAATAAACCTTTCCCAAAATTGAATTATATATTGAATTCAGGTAAAATCATATGTATAAACCCGTTGTTATTGTATAGGTTCCAATGTAGCAACAGACAAAAACATAACTGATAAAACATTACTTGAATTAAATGCTATAAATATGACCTGCTCCTCAGTTTTAGCCATTATAAATATTTCAGTTTAGTTCAGGTTTTCTTAAGATCCATTACATATAATTTTGTTACGGCAAACTAATTAAATAAGACATCATATCTCTATTCTATGACTGCAGTGTGTCTTCTAATGCTGTTGATCTTTTTGACAGACAGCTGCTGTAACAATGTGAAAGAAGTTGAAAGTTATGCAGGATATTCAGTGTCCTTCAGTTGTCTGTATGAGTCAAGGTACCAGAACAACCTGAAGTACATCTGCAGAGGAACACAGCCCTCCATGTGTCTGCAACGGGCACTAATCACCTCTTACAACAAACAAAATGGGCGATTCAGATTTGATGATGAAAATATGTTAACACAATTCACAACAAAGATTAGCAGTTTGACCCAGAGTGATTCAGGGCGTTACCTTTGTGGCATCCAAAGAAACTCTGACCTGCATCTTTTCTGTGCTTTTGAGCTGAAGGTTAAAGGTGAGCGTTCATAGTAACATCTTATTATATCAGCTGACAGAAAACACTGCTTTCTGCAAAATTAATACATTTGTCTTTTTGACAGACCACTGCTGTGATACTGTGACCAATATTGAAAATTATGAGGGATACTCTGAGTCCATCAATTGTCCTTATGAGAATCAGTACCAGAACAGCCTAAAGTACATCTGCAGAGGAAACCGGCCCTCCACATGTCTGCAGGAGGCAATAATCACCTCTGACAACAGAGAAAATGGTCGCTTCAGACTTGATGATGTAAAAATGTCAAGAATATTCACAGTGACAATTAACAGTTTGACTCAAAGTGATTCAGGGCATTACCTTTGTGGTGTTCAAACAAACTCTGACCATGATGTTTTCTCTGCTGTTGAGCTAAGAGTCAAAGGTGAGAGGCCATAGTAATATCTCATTATACCAACCAAAAGAAAACAGCTTCTTCTAAAAGAAAGTATTTCAGATTTATTTTTGAATCGTAAATTGTTTTTCTCTTTCATTCTGACAGAGTGGTGCTGTGTCAGGTCAACTAAAATAACAGGTACTGTGGGACAGCCACTAACTCTGCAGTGCCCTTATCCTCAACAACATCGGGATAACAGGAAGTTCCTCTGTAAGGGAGATCACCGCAACAGCTGCAGAGACATGGTGATGAGTCAAAACAGATTCGCACTACAAGACGATATTTATTCCAGCTCTTTCTCAGTGACGATAACAAAGCTAGAAGAAGCAGATGCTGGGACCTACTGGTGTGGGTCAGACTCACAGTGGAGAGTTGGAAACTACACCAAGATTCAGCTGTCAGTCGGTGAGATGAACACATTTATATGAAGGAAAAATGGACAGAGCTATGAGTTACATCCTGTGTTTTTACACTGCGACTGGTGATTCAGTTGTTTGTAGTGTGATAGAATTATGACAACTCCATAGTGTTTCACACAAAGCACAGAATATATGCCAAACAGAACTAGAGGCCAGTTTTTCTTTTATCTTCTTTACTGGATGGTTTGCTACATAAATGAATAAATTAATTAATTAATAATCTAATTTCAGTTGCGTGAATAGTTTAAGATTCTTGGGGTATCAGTCAGGACCCTCTGCACTAGTCATTCTACTAAAATGTGATTCTTGTGTTAATATAAAGTTTCTAAGAGAACTAAGAGGGGTTTTTTTGCTCCAACAGTCTTTCTGCAGCATACCAGCACTGTACCTTCTACAGTAAAAACTCCTTGAAAAACTGTACCTCCTACAGTAGAAAATCTTGTAAAAAATATAACTTCTACATTGCTTTTATCCCCACAAGGGCATGTATCTAGTAAGGGTCCCCAGGCTACCCAAGCCTACCTTTGGGATCTGGACACACAATTGTATCCAGATCCCAAAAAGCTGATTCTGTTCATTTGGATATTGCAGAGGATCAAATAATTATTTTCCACACTCTATATTTCATATTGTCTTCCAGGGGCCAGAGCAGGCAACATTGAGGGAAATTTAAAACTGCTGGCTAAGGGTAAACGTAAATTCAGTAAAATCATAATTCACGTCGGCAGTAATGGCACACAGTTACGCCAATCGGAGGTCACTAAAGTCAATATTGAATCGGTGTGTAACTTTGCCAAAACAATGTCGGACTCTGTAGTTTTCTCTGGTCCCCTCCCCAATCAGACCAGGAGTGACATGTTTAGCCGCATGTTCTCCTTAAATTGCTGGCTGTCTGAGTGGTGTCCAAAAAACGATGTGGGCTTCATAGATAATTGGCAAACCTTCTGGAGGAAACCTGGTCTTGTTAGGAGAGACGGCATCCATCCCACTTTGGATGGAGCAGCTCTCATTTCTAGAAATATGGACAAATTCATTAACCCCCCCAAAATATGATTATCCAGAGTTGGGACCAGGAAGCAGAGTTGCAGTCTTACACGCCTCTCTGCAGTTTCTCTCCTCCTGTTACTAGGGATGGGTGTCGTTTAGGTTTTATCCAATACCGGTGCCAAACCAGTACTTTTGAAACAGTGCCGGTGCTTAAACGGTGCTCGAACCGGTGCTTACAGAATGGAAAACACAAACTTTGTCCAAAAGCCTCTTATGTTTTTATTTTTAGCAGTTTTTTTTTTTTTATGGCGACTCCACCTTTGAAAATGGATGGAGATCTTTGACTGTAAATTTTGTCACTGCCCTATGAATTTCGTCCACTTTTTCTTTGGTCATTTTAGCCTTTTTGGCCAGGGTGAAGGGAGTATCTGCCATCAAACAAGAAGACAGCCACATGTAACTACAACAGTGTTTGCTAGTTCACCTTACGTGCATTAATTTAATAACGTGGTTAGCCTACTCAACGTAAATTACACACAAACAACATTAAGCTACTCACCCAGAGAAGAATGGCTGCCGCTGCCATCATCATCCGTCATCATTTCTGCTACACTGGCAGGGCTAGGGGCCAGGACTCTCCTCTTCAGGTTCTTGGGGGATGTTGCTAACTCCAGGTCAGATTCGAGGAGTTACCTCCTTTGCACAGTATCACAGTATCAGCATAATAGCACTTGTTGCAGGCTGCTGAGTTTGCATCTTTTGCTGTGAAGTACAGCCAGACTTTTAACCGCTTCGCCTTGGGCATTTTTAATCTGTAGCTCTGCTCTAAAAGAACGTACGTACCTGGGCCCGCCTACTATCCTTGGAAAGGTAAAATGATTGGCTAGAATCCAAAGTTTATGACATCTCAGGGGGAAAAAAGCACCAAAATGTGCACTGCGGTCTAGTTACTACTGTTTAAGTCAGAACACCGGTACTCATCCCTACCTGTTACCCCCCCCAAAACCCCATCTCCATAGAGACTGGGTCAGCTCCCAAACAGACAAAAACAAACTAAAAACCAGCAATAAATAACTTAAACATAAAAAAATCACAAAGAAAGAACAATACAGTATCCACATCTGAACCAAAGAGTAAAACAGAGAAATGTGGATTAATAAATATTAGGTCTCTCTCCTCCAAGTCTCTGTTCAAAAGATATCTACACTGAAGTCAAGCTGAAATTAGTAAAAGGTAAACAAAGACTTGGTAAAATTCAGTTTGACACTGAGTTACAGATAACGATAAGGAATTCATAGATAGTTTCTGTTTGTTCAGGATTATCTGTTTCTCTGCTGTAAAATTTAAAGCACTATATGAGCATCAAATGATGGAAAACTGTCACATGTTTACAAAAATAAAGTTGTTCAATGAGTTGAATATGAAATCCTTAAACTTTATATACAGCTGTTTAATGGGTGTAACATGTCTTCTGATGCTTTTACCCCTGTTGACAGACCGCTGCTGTGACACTGTGACCAAAATTCTGAATTATCAGGGATATTCAGAATCCATTAGTTGTCTGTATGAGCCTCAGTACCAGAACAGCCTGAAGTACATCTCCAGAGGAAACAGGACCTCCACATGTCTTCAGCAGGCACTAATCACCTCTTACAACAAGGAAAATGGACGATTCAGACTTGATGATAATAAAATGTTTTAAAAAAAAACATTACATACATAAACATCACCAGTTTGAGCAAAGAGGATTCAGGGTATTACCTTTGTGGTGTCCAAAGAAACTCTGGCCTGTTTTCTCTGCTGTTCTGTTGGAAGTTGAAGATGAGCAGTCAAAGCTACAGTGTATATTTAATTACATCAGTTGAATATTTGATGATTCTGAAATAACCTTTTTCTTTCATTCATACAGAGTTCTGCTGTGTCAAATCAACTAAAATAAATGGTACTGTGGGGCAGCCACTAACTTTGCAGTGTCCTTATCCTTCACAACACCGGGATAACAGGAAGTTCCTCTGTAAGGGAGACCACCACAACAACTGCACAGATATGCTAAAGAATCAAAGTAGATTCACACTACAAGATGCTTCTTCCAGCACTTTTGTTGTGACAATCTCAAAGCTGGAAGCAGCTGATGCTGGGACATACTGGTGTGGGTCAGACTCACAGTGGAGAGTTGGAAACTACACCAAGATTCAGTTGTCAGGTATGTTAAACACTTTTGTATACACTATGATAATACAATAAATATATTTGTAGGATATGTGTTTGTTTGAGCTCCATTGTGGAAACAGAGAGTAGGTGATCATTCATTTTGTCTGACGTGTGATCTAATAAAAATGGTTAGTCCAGTGCTCCCCACACAAAAAATAAATGAACAACAAAACAACAACTTTCACTCATCACAATATTTATCGGCAATATGCAGTTTTTATACACATACACACACTCACACATCTCACATATATATATAGACTTAGTCTTTTTAGCATTTTTGGTTAATACTCTGCCTCTCTCCATTAAAGTGAAACTACAATTAAACAATTGGATACTGTTCATTTCTTTATAACTGCGCAAACTTAGCAGGGGAACAAATAATTATTCCCACTTTGTTAGAGTGGGAAATAAATGGCCATAACACACAGAAGTGTGCTGAAAACAGCCCAGCACTCGCCTTTGACGGATATCCTTCAGATAAGCCAAGAAAATCAATTTCCTTCCCTTACTTGCAGTATTACTGGATAGTGTGTCAGAGTGAGCCCCCTGCTGGTGATGTATTAGTGTAACATTGATTATAAGAGTAGGAATAGAGGATTATCCACAGTGTGCTTATTTCCTAACAAACTGTCAGCCACAGGTTATAAATAAGTGCTCAGAGTCCTTGTTTTCATAATTAATTCCTTTGTGGATCTGGTTTAAAACACCTACATGGCAAAAAAAACCCTGTGTGATTGGACTTTTTATAGTTTTGGACTACTCTCTTTAAGAAAATCATGGTGATGACACCATTCACCTGTGTGCAGCTGTGTTTTTTAGCAGTTATGCTGAACTGTTAATCAATTAATTAGTGCAGAGGTCTTATTTTGTTGTTCTGTACAATAAGTTTCTTTGACAAACTGCTTTCATTGTATGGGCTTAGTTGGCTTAATAATTGATAGTTTCTGTTTAATGATAAGTAAAGAAAGGTAGCATCAAAAGTAATTAAAAAAATAATTAATTTTGTAATTTAAGTAATTAAAAAATAGAGTATTTACAGCAATAGGATTTGTAAGGTTTTGGTTTTGTTCTGTTTTTTAACTGTGAGAGAAAAATGTTGCAGACTTCTTTTGCAGCCAGTGATTGTATCCCCACAAGGGCATGTATCTAGTAAGGGTCCCCAGGCTACCTAAGCTTACCTGGAATATGACACACAATTGTATCCAGATCCCAAAAAGTTGATTCTGTTCATTTGGATATTGCAGATCACAGAGGATCAAATAATTATTTTCCACACAATATATTTCATATGTTATAAGTAGATTTTACCTGCTACATACTAAAGATAATAACGCAACTCTTTTTACATAATGAGACAAGAAGGAAAGAGTGAGAGGCATGTAATACATTTTTAGTTTATCATCTGCTGCCATTGTATTAAAGTTTGTGTTAAAATAACGTTGCTAAGAGCACGTATCATTATTTTCTCTTGCAGTCTTTCCGCAGAGCACTCTGGGGAAAAAAAACCCAGGTAAATGATTTAAACTGTATGTATGACTGTTAACGTGTACTTCTGTGTTATGAGAACAATTGTCACGGTTCTGGGTCATTTTGACCCAGCTTTTTCAGTTTCTTATATTTTAGTATATTTCTGTATTATTATTAATGTTCTGGTTCTATTTTGATTATTATTCTAGATTTAGTTCAGTGTCAAGTCTGCGTCTTTGTAAATTGTTTCTTGTTTCCTGTTTTACTTTGAAGGTTCATGTCTCATGTCAGTGTGTTCAGTTTTACTTGACTCCTGTCTCGTTAGCCCTAATCTCTCCCAGCTGTCTCCCTCCTGTTTCCCGTTCCCTGATTACTCCCCTGTGTATATAAGCCCTGTGTTTCCTTTGCTCTCTGTTGCGTCATTAATGTCTGCTCACCCTTATACCACCCTGTGTGTTCTGTTTGCCTGCCTGCTAGTTTATTTGCTTTCTAGTTTAGCTAGTTCTTTGTTCAGTCCGCAATCCCACAATAAAGCTGAGGGTTTTTGAGTTCACCTGTGCCTCCGTGAGTCCTGCTCTTGGGTCCACCTTTCCTTTCCTGCCTTCGCCCTATGACAATAGTTTTTTGTTTGTTTTTCAGCACTCTATGTGATACCCCCTGTACTGCTTTTGATATGTATCCTCGTTCTTGTTTATAAGTACAGACGTTCCAGGATTGAAGGTATCTTTTACATTCATATGCAAAGAGGAATGCTTACGCTCAAATGTGCATGCAAATACAGCATAACCATATCTAATGCTGTGTGTTTTCAGAAGCTGTTCTCTCCCTGAGCAGAAATGCATCTAGGAAAAAGAGTTCAAAGGAGGTGATTGGTGCAGCACAAAGTGAAGTAAGAAAACTAAAGTGTAAAGTCTTAATAGAGAAGTATGTTTGTCACAGACTCCATTATGAATATTTAGGATTAAAAAAATACCAGGTTTTATACTGTTTGTTGGGTTTAATATGCAAGATTAGTTTGGAATGTGGGACAACTGGCGTTTAAATGGATCTCTCATTTGGATTTATGTGTACATTTTATTTTTCATGCTCAGAAAATTATAGTAAACTGATGTTTGAATGTAGATTAAGGCACGACAGCTACAAACAGGCTAACATCCATACCGATGAGGACACAATTATTAGCCCCACCCTATGAAAATGAATGTTTTTGTAAAATATTTTCACAGGTGTTTTTAAAGTTTTTTTTGGGGGTTTTTTTTTTTGTTTTTTTTACAGAACAAGTGATTTTCAACACAGCATTTCTAAACAAACTATTTTGCACACAGTCACAGAAACATTTTGGGGAAAGATTACCAGACTCAATGCAGTGTTTCTGATGTTTACAATACGACCATAGTGGCAGCCTAACAGAAACTTTGTGACCATTGAATTGCTTCTGCTGATTATTTTCTGTCCCTCTAGTGTCCACTGGGTGGCGTACTTTTTCCACACAAGACAGCACTTGTGACTATCACAGTCAGTACAATGAGCCCTATTAAAAACTGACCTTTTTCATTCAGCCACAGCACTGCTGCTATGCAAGGATGTGGTTAAAACTCACAGGTTATGTTCCAGTTTACAAACAATTCAAACACTTCAGCAAGTCTGTTTTAGACTTGAGAAAAATACTTTTAGATGTAGAAAGTTATTACAGGATTTCAAAATGTCAAGAACTGGAGTGAGATCAGTAAAATTAAAGAGAGTGACACGTTATGGAACAAGCCTGGGAGAGGTAGGAAAGAAACAATCTCAAAGGCTCTGGAAAGAAAACTTGTGATTATGCTGTGGGGATGCTCCAGTGCATCTGGAACTAGGAAACTCGTGAAAGTGGAAGGAATCGTAAAGATATAGAGACATGTGAAGATTTTGTAAGACAACCTCAAGCAGTTAGCAGGAAAACTAGGTCTGGGTCATGACGGTGACTCAAAAGATGCTTCATTCTTGGTGAAGAATGAAGAATGACCTTCGGAAGGCCAAAGTGAACATTTCTGACTTACCTGAGATTAATCCTATTTCAAATGTGTGGGGTGAGCTGAAGACCAAGGTCCATGCCAGAAGACCATCAAACCTGGAGGAACTTAAAAGATTCAACAAAGATGAATGGGCCAGGATTGCCCAGGAGATGTGTGAGATTTGTTGAAAACTATAAAAAATGACTGCAGTCTGTTGTCTAGCAAAAAGGATACACAATGGACCTAAATCAAGGAGGCTAATCATTTTTGATGCTTATAGTTTTTGGATTTTGTGAAATAATTTTAAATCTGTGTGCAAATAAATAATGTAAGGATTCAAATTAAAACTACCCATATGGAAAAGATATATATAAATCTTATAAAGTTTGTATCTGTCTTGTGTGAAACTTGTATGAAAACCATACAAGAGTGAAAACAGATATAAGATCCCTCGAAAAATTATATAAATGAAACTTGTATGTTTTGGATACTTACAAAAACAACATATGAAAGTGGCCACTTTCATGAGTAAATCATATAAGTCTTATATGATTCACTATATGAAGTAGGCCACATTTGATGCAAGTCTTTTATAGTTTTTTTCTATTTCTTTTCCATATGGGTAGGACGTTTGGAAAAGCTGTGTTAAAAATTCCTTCTTTCATGTGTTAGAATCAGTATTTTAAGTAATATCTACAGTTTGGGTCCTGTCAGAGTCTTGCTTAGTTGCTAAACACATAACAATTGTCACCCTTAATTGTACTTCCATAGGTTTTCAGTTTTCTTGATAAACATTACAAATCTGGACAGACATACGTGTACAACCATAAGGCAATACTTCTACTGGCTTTAGTGTAAACATTTCTAAATGTGTCCACAACTCAGTTCTCTGCAACATGTGTCATTCATTTGTTCTGTTTAATGTGTCTTGATTCTTTTTTAGATTTATAAAAATCAAGCTGTGGTGACCTCCAATGACCAAAGCACCAGTAACGTCTATGAAGAAGTAGATGTAGAAGTACACTACGAAAACTTGACCGCAAGTGAATAAATCTACTGCAATGAAAATTTCCAGATATCCAACAGAAGATACAGTTCAGTCCATAAATATTTGGACAGAGACAACTATTTTCTAATTTCGGTTCTTTAAACGAAACAACTCAGACGCAGTTGAACTGCAGACTGTAAGCTGTTCAAAGCTGAACAAAAAGATTGCATAAAAATGTGAGAAACTAATGCATTTTTAACACAATCCCTTCATTTCAGGGACTCAAAAGTAATTGGACAAATTAAATAACTGAAAATAAAATATTAATTTCTAATACATGATTGAAACCCTTTGCTGGCAATTACAGCCCGAAGTCTTGAACTCATGGACATCACCAGGTGCTGGGTTTCCTTCTTGTTAATGTTCTGACAGGTCTTTACTGCAGCAGCTTTTATTTTTTCTGTTTGTTTGTGGGCCATAGTGTCTGAGTTTAGTCTTCAACAAATAAAATGCACGCCCACTTGGGTTAAGATCAGGTCACCCACTTGGCCATTCAAGAATAATTTTTGGTTTAATAAACTCCTGGGTTGCTTTGGCTGTATGTTTTTGGTCATTGTCCATCTGTACAAGTCCATCCACCCAATCAATTTGACTGCATTTAGCCTGATATGAGCAGACAGTATGTCTGAACACCTCACAATTCATTTGGCTTCTGTCCTGTGTCACATCATTAATAAACACTAGTGTCCCAGTGCCCCTGGCAGTCATGCACGCCCAAGCACACTTCCTCTGCTGTGTTTTACAGATAATGTGGTATGCTTTGGATCATAAGCCATTCCACGCCAGCGTAGACTTGGATATCGATACAACTACGTCCTGGAGAAAAAGAATCAAAAAAAAAAAACTACGTCCTGGAGAGTGTTGTCACTTGGTTGGCTGTTGTGAAGGGGTTTCTCTTCAGCATGAAATGATTCTGCGATCATCTACTGCTTCTCTGTATGGGCTTATTGGCTCAATTAGCTCTTTCAAAACTTTTTGAGCAATTACATTCATATATATATATATATATATATATATATATATATATATATATCGCATTTTGCATTCTATTCATTCTCATTCTATTTGCAAGCAGCTTAGTATATATGTAATAAAAATTGCAGTATATTATATAAAATTGCCTCATGATTTCCCAGGATAACAGTCTGAGAAAATGTATTATCTGTGTCTGTTATCAATTAAAAATGTACAAAAACAACTAGTGTACTGTGAAAAACTGTATAATATAAAAATAAAAAAGCAGCAGGTTCCTGATTCCTTTCTTGTCATCATCAGGGGAACAGATTTTGAGGTGGTTGAGTACTACAGACACCCAAGATAATAACGATGAAGGTGTTTTTAAAAAGGGCAAGAGTTGCCTTTGCCTGTATCTAATGAGAATTATCATTGTTACGGCCTTTGCAGGTTATCCTGTGAAACTGACCTCGTGTGGGTGTGTCCTGCCAACTCTCCTGCCTTAGTTGCCACCCTTTTGTACAGCTGACTCTCATCAGCAAGTACTTAAGGCCAGGGAAAGGTGTGCTCTAGTGCCAGAGAGCCTTGTTGGTTTTGTAGCTAGTGAGCTGTGCATGCATGTGTGGTGATGGTGACAGCTGAAACTAACAGCTGACAGTAAATATGGCCAAAAGCACAGCAGCCAAACAAGTAAGGCGGAGAAACAACTTACCTGGCAGAAAATATAGGTTCTGGGAATAACACAAACCTGTGTAACTATACTATGGATGTTGGAAAATACTGGTGTCCAGTGACCAGAACGTTTGATGATATGTAGATTGAAGTCGAGCTGAAAGTAGTACAAAGTAAATGTTTTTAAGATTTCATGAAATCTCAGCTGGCAGCAATCGCTTCAGCGTGTCAGGTCAGAACACTTATAAATGTGCAGATGAGAGTGGCAGACTCCAAGAATAAAGACGTCATTCTTTATATTTAAACTTAAAAAAATTACCTGTTTGTGTGTGCGTGTGGTTTATGTAGACAAAGCAAAGCAAACCAATATCAGAAACCAAATTACATTGTAAACATGAAGATAGAGCTGAGCAGTACTCAAATACAGTATATAACTAAATAAACAGACAGATTGCTTCACACTGGTTATGTAAACTTAAAGTCAGATATTATAAATTAATACAGCATACAGCTATGCAATGAAGGCAACTGTACACTGTTTATCATCCAGTACACAGAGGACAGAAACAACAACACAATAACAACAAACCTCTCTGCTAGAAGCTAGTTAGGAATTAAATCTTTTACTAGCAAACTGCCACTTATGCATAACCTCATTTTAACAGAAGCAGGAAAAAACTGCTGGTAAGTCATCAAATACACTCATGGCTAAAGACAAACATAACTGAGTGAAGTACAACATCAAATTACGGTCTTATAATCGCACACACTGTCAATTGTTCGGCGGCTATTTGTCTCTGAGCTGAAGCTGCGGACGTTCGCACCTACGGTGCATTCAGTGGTGCATGGGAAATCCCATACACTCTTCTTCTTCTTCTTCTGACATTTGTATTGGCGGTTGGCAAACAACTGAAAGGTGCATTACCGCCACCAACTGGTATGGAGTATGGTCTGGAACAACGCTCAAAAAAAAAAAAAAAAAAACTCAAATCCTGCCAAACAGGTTCCCCTCTTTTAAAAACAGAAATAAGGCCTGATAACTCTTGCTTCCCGATTCCTTTTGCAACAAATCAACAAGATCCAGTTTGATTTTTAGGTTACTGAGATTTTGAATCAATTGCCTCCTCTCAACCTGATACCTCTGACACTGCAACATGACATGTTCTACAGATTCCTCTACCCCACAGTAATCACAGTTTCCAGTACTATGTTTCCCTATCAAGAATAATGTGTCATTCAAGCCAGTATGTCCAAATCTCAATCTGGATATGATCACCTCCTCCCTCCTAGTCCGTCCTGCGTTTCTCATTCCTCCCACCCTCCTCTGAATCTTATACAACCATCGTCCCTTCCTTTCCTCCTCCCACTGCTTTTGCCATCTTGCTCTCATAACTTGCCTTACCATACTCCTTATCTCTGCTTGGCCAATCCCATACACTCCCTACCCTTTTGGACATTAAAGAGAGACTGGTCAAAATTCAATTTTATATTGAAAGTTAGTAAAATTCAAAAAAAAAAAAAAAATTAATTAAAGGCAAGGACTTCAGTTTGCATGTATGTCTTTAAACAGTGGTATAAGATTATCTGTTTTTTCTGCTGCAAAATCAAATAACTGTTTAACTCTAATTTTGAGCTAATTAATAATGGAATAACTGGTCCATCAGTCTTTATAAGAAGTATCTGTGCAGGCCTCAAGTTGAAGATGATTTTTTTTCTACATGTCGTCATTAGACTGTATAAATTCTCCCCATTCTGAATTAGATTCAAGCTTTGGGACTGGAACAAAATCAGACGATTAATGATGCTTTTATATTAATGCATGCTTAATGTCAACAGGATGAAACACAAAACCTCTGAGTAGTTTTTCTGCAGTGAAAGTTTTATAAGTACAATTTCCTAAATTTCCTAACTCTTTTATTGGCAGTGCTGTTCTTAACACTTCTAACTTCTAAATACTTCTTTCACCACCAGATGGCCTATGTCAGCTATTTTACAAATTACTAAAATACATTTAGAGGAAGGGCCATGGAAGAAAGCGCTATCCTCTCTGTACTGATAGTTCAGCTCTGCACGTCACTTCTCATTGCTGTAAAAGACCACAGTGTCTGCTTAACATTTTCAAATCTTAAATTTCAATCAGCCAAAGCAAAGATGTGGAGCCTCCAAAACCTGCTTTTCATCCTCTGCAGTAAGTATTTTAAATGAGTAAATAATTAAACATATAAAGGTCAAAGGCAGATGTAGATTAAACAGTAGATTTATATGTTTTAGTATTAAGGAGCAGTATGCAGGACCAGTTATGAAAAGTTAGATGGCTGTCCTGTTCATCTGATTTCTTTTTACAGCTCTAACGTTGCTTCAAATAAAACATAATATTTTCAAATTGTCTTCACAGTTACTCTGAGATGTGTGACCACTGCAGTAGGGGTGATCCATGTGACTGGATATGTGGGGAGAGAGGTTAACGTTTCCTGCTCTTATGATGAGGGTTATGAATCATATGAAAAGTACCTGTGTAAGAACGACTGTGGTGACAGTGATGTTCTTATTACAACATCAAATCCAGTGAAAAACAAGTACAGGATCCATGATGACAAAACAGCACGAATCTTCACAACGACCGTCTCTGATCTTCAATCTACGGATGCTGGGAAATACTGGTGTGGAGTGACCAGAACTGGAAAAGATGTCTACACTGAAGTCAAGCTGAAATTGGTACCAGGTAAATAAAGACACGGCAAAATAGAGTTGTACATTGAAAGTGATTAAAATCATATAAAGAAAGTTAAATGTACTGCCATTACCTGCTATTTCTGCTGTAGCATCAACATACTGTTAAAATGTAGTTTAACTCAATACTCATTGGTTCAGTTTAGTTGAATCAATCTTAAAATCCTATGCTGACATCTCAATACTTAAGCCCGATGGATAAACATGTACAGACCAGTAACAAAAAGACATAAAACACTCCCAAGTAGATAAAATAATAAATGCAAACAGTAAATATATTTAAACCCTCATATAAGCATGTATGTGAAGCAAGTGAAAGACTTTAAAACAATGAGTTGAATATGAAACTCTTGTGCTTTATATATAACCATTTTTTGGCTGTAACACTTCTGGTGTTGTTTACCTTCTTGACAGACAGCTGCTGTGACACTGTGACCAAAGTTCAAAGTTATGAGGAATACTCTGAGTCTGTCAGTTGTCCGTATGAGTCTCAGTACCAGAACAACCTGAAGTACATCTGCAGAGGAAATCAGCCCTCCACATGTCTGCAGCAGGCACTGATCACCTCTGACAACAAAGAAAATGGACGATTCACACTTGATGATGACAAAGTGTTAGGAACATTCACAGTGAACATTAGCAGTTTGACTCAAAACGATTCAGGGTCATACCTCTGTGGTGTCCAAAGAAACTCTGAGCTGGATGTTTTTTCTGCTGTTGAGCTTAAAGTTGAAGGTGAGAGGTCATAGTTATACTTAATTACATCAGCCTGAATATATCAATGCTTTCTCCTCAATAAGCTCCAACAAGCTGAATATCTGGTGATTCTAAAATACCTTTTCTCGTTCAATCTGACAGAGTGGTGCTGTGTCAAAGCAAAACAACTAAATGGTACTGCAGGACATCCACTAACTTTGCAGTGTCCTTATCCTCCACAATATCGGCATAACAGCAAGTTCCTCTGTAAGGGAGACCACCGCAACAATTGCACAAAGATGGCGGTGAGTCAAAGGAGGTTCACACTGCAAGATAATGCTACTTCCAGTTCTTTCATGATGAAGATCACAGCACTGGAAGCAGATGATGCTGGGACATACTGGTGTGGGACAGACTCACAGTGGAGAGTTGGAAACTACACCAAGATTGAGCTGTCAGGTATGCTGTGAACAATTTTATATATATAATCCAAGTAATAGATGTGTCATCTGTGTGCTTATTTGGGCTCAGTGAGGCTGTCTGAGGTGTGAACAAATGAAAAAAAAAAAAGCTCACAGTAAGCACAACAAATAGCACCACAAAAATACAACTACTGAGAAGTGCACCTACTTGTTACTTGCTTATCATATGAACATTTATCTGAAATCTGTTTTGGGTTTGTTTTGTTTTGTTGTATGTAAATATTATAATTTGTTAGGTTATTCAAGCTTATCTTCTAAAATAAGAATTTATAGCCACACTAGCACCATTTGACTGAAAGCTTTTAAGTTTTATATGTATCGCATATATTAACTACAAATATAAAATAGGAATCAAGCAAACCTTGAAAGTGTAACTATCACCTGAGTATTAATATTGTGAAAATTGATACCATGGAATATATAATAATATTAACAATAACTTCATTTATGTAGCACTTTTAAAAACACAGAGTTAAAAAATGTTTCACAATTTAAATTAAAAAGTCATGCTGAAGATAGGGTGGATTGAAGATTGAGTCAGCCAAGCTGAGTGACTGAGGAAAGCTGTTTCACAGTTTGGGCGCTACAACCTCAAAGCATGATCACCTTTGGTTTTAAAAACAGAGCGAGTGACAAACATGACCAATTTAATGTCTATGAAACTCCATGAAATACAGTAACAGAAATAAGCACTGGTTTCTTGGTTGATTTATATGTTTCCTGGTAATTCAATGGAGAAAACTTGAAAAAGTGTTTTGCTACAAACATTTAGTCAAATGACCCAGTGTTTTTGAGTTTTTTGACTATAATCTGTCTTGAGATATAGTTGCTGAGAGCACTAAGAGTTTTTTTTCTCTTACAGTCTTTCTGCAGCACACCAGCACTGTAACTCCAGGCACCACAGTGGGAACAAGAATCCCAGGTAAAACTATTACAGATACAGGAAACACATGTGTGTCTGTTAGTGTGTACTTCAGCTGATAGGTGTTGTGACAATAAATACATTTTACACCATGGATTATGGTTAACATTTGGTTTTGGTTTTGGCTTCATGGTTACATGAAGTGAATGTAAGTCAAGCCAATATGTTAAAACATCTGTGGGTGTGTGCACCAGTAACCACAGTTAAGTTATAAACGTAACTTATAAACCGAAAATTATGAAACCATTACGTAAGTCCATAGGTCTGCTGTTAGGTCCATGAAAGATTGTTATTGAAAGTGCAATTTTACTGTGTTCTGTTTTGGTTTCTATTTTTCAGATGCAGCGCTCTATGTGGTTTACACAGTTCCCGTTGTGCTGCTGCTAATGTGTGTTCTAGTAGTTGTTTATAAGTACAGATGTCTCAAAGGTATTGTTACATTCATATACACACAGAGACCCTTAAACTCAGATGAGCATGCAAAACTAGCATAACCACATCTAATGCTGTGTATTTTCAGAAGCTGGTGACACCACGAGCAAACATACGCCCAAGGCAAAGAGCTCAAAGGAAGTGATGGTTGCAACAGGAAGCAGAGTAAGTCTTAGAGAAAGAGTCTTAATAGAGTTGTAGGTCTATAACACACTCCACTATAAATAATTACAATAAAAGAAATGACTGATTTTACTCATAGTCCAAACAGTCTTTAATATGTAACATTTATTTGGTGATTTAATTAAATAGGAAGGTGTAGTCTAATTGTTTTGAACAGAAGAGCTAAAAGAGAAGTGCTCCCTTGACCTGTTTTCACTTCTATATCATAGTGTGACATTAACTGTACACTTTTAGTAAGTGTATCATGGTGCATTGTTACATTGTGGCATGAAAGAGTGGCTATTGACCAACAGGCTGCACTTCCAGAGCACTGACTATAGAATTTCTGTGCTGTTACATTTATTACCCTTAACTATAATTCCTTAAAAAAATGTTTACTACATTTTGGTTATTATAACCCCGGATGGAAATAAATTAATACTGCAACTTGACTTGCTGGAGGAAGCATAATGCTACTTTGGTTGAAAATGCCAGTGTATAGGCGTTTTGTTTTTTTTTTCAAAATGTTTCCAACAACCCAGGTCTCTGCAACATGTGTTGTTCATTGTTCTGTTTACTGTGTGTTGATTCTTTTGTAGATTTATGGAAATCAAGAAAGTGTCTTGACCTACAAAAAGCAACGTGCCTGTAGCCACCATGAAGATCCAGGTAGAGATGAAGAGGTCTACGCAAACATGCCCACAACAGAAGAAATCTACTGTAATGAAAGTTTCCATAATAGAAAAACATGAATTGAATTCACAGCTGTGGTCCATATATTTCATTTCATTAGCATTCCTTAGAGTATTCATAAAACATTCTACTCTTTTTAAAATAAAAATGTAGAATTCTCCAAATGTAAATTATCAACATGAGCGTGAACTAAATAAATAAGAAAAGTAAAATAAAATACAGTTTGGCGAAACATAATAATACATTTAATAGTACATTGATTTATATTCATCTTCATTTTGTTTACCTAATTAAACTTTAATCACCACGACTGCTTTTCCAGTTAACAGAGTTTTGTACCCCCCCCCTCCCAAAAAAAAAGACAGACATACTTCAGAAGAGCAGGACAATCAACTTCTTTCCTTCCCTTTCAGTGTCTGGATATAACATATATATTCACTGGACTGTAGTGGAAAGTATATCACAGAGGTGCAAACTGTAAAATATAAAAAACACACAGCACAGTTTCACACTACGCCTTGGGAGTCGGTATGTTACTTAAAGGAAAAATCATCAGAAGGTTCTCCAAGAACAAATACTTTCTTGTCTGTAGTCATGAAAATAAGAGAACGCTGAATTTGCCAGGATCTACTAAAGAAAACATGAAGTTCTTTTGTAAATTATGGCCATATGGTAACACAGTGGCATGGTGGTTAGCACTATTGCCTCACAGGAATAAGGTCCTGGGTTTGACTCAACTGACCAGGGCCTTTCTGTGTGGCATTTGCATGTTCTCCCCATGTTTGCTTGGGTTCTCTCCTGGTACTCCAGCTTCCTCTCACAGTCCAAAGACAAGCAGTTATGGGTGTTAGGTTAACTGATGATTCTGGGGATGGAGACAATGGTTGTCTGTCTCTCTGTGTTAGTCCTACGATAGACTGGCGACCTGTCCAGGGTCTAACCTGCCTCTCGCCCTATGACAGTTGGGATAGGCTCCATCAGGCAAACCCTGATGAGGATAAGCAGAACACAATGGATGGATGACCATTATTAGAATAACAATAGAAGATTCACTACAATATGTTTTTTTTCTCATGACGTGTAAATCACTGGTTGTTTTCTGTGTAAGAAAAACATGGTAATGATGCCATGCACATGTACGTAGCTGTGTTTGAGTTACAGTTTGTGTAACTTTTGTTAAATAAAAAACTGCCGCTTTCATCAATACTTTTACAGAACTGACAACTTTATTTTTTTGTTCTGTAGAACAAGTTTTTGTGACAAACTGGTTTCACTGTATGGGCTTGGTTTGTTTTTTTATGGCTTGATTTACAAGAGAAAAATTGTAAATGTAAGACTGTTAAAGGAAGAGGTTGCAGTCTACTTGATAATAGCTAGTTTAATTAGCTACTTTACTAAAATTAAACACACGCACACACTGTTAGTAATGCTGATAGCGTTAATATTTTTAATGCTGTATCAGGTTGTGCCTTTTTGCACTGTAATTCTATTATATACTATTAAATTTCTTGCTATATTTGCTGTATTCAAATTGAGGTTAGTTTGAAGTGATTAACAAATCTGTGACTTTCTACACCCACTGTTTCTGTTGCATGTAAAAATCACAAGGATTTCCATCTCATGTACCCAGCTTCTTAAAGCTATGAATTCAGTACTTGCACTTTGTAATAAATCTGATTATTCTTTAGGGCTTACTTGTAATGGTGCCACTTAAAGCTTTAAGAGTGGAATCTGAATATTTGCAATCCACAAATTTAATGAGTTGGGAATCACTCAGCAGATTACTGCTGAGTGATGCATGAGTAATAATCAGAACGAAGACTAGGGTTGTATAGTGCTTTTTAATACAAGAAACCAGTCAAAGTTTTACAGAGGTTTAAAAAAAAAAGAAAGTTAATACAGGATCAAAATGAACACACATGAACCCAATAAAACAACACAGAACACAAAAACATTATCCAAATGTCCGTCTGATTAGAGTTTTAAAGTGTTTTTTAAAGCATGCCACAAAGTCAAAGTTAGCAGGAGAACGTAATAAGCTAGGTTTTGGTGCTAAGGTCCCCCTTAGTTTTTAGATGGATATGTAGGATCACTAGAAGATCTCTGTCTGTGGACCTAAGGATCGAGCTTGGGAGTAAATTAGTTCTAAGACAGAGGTGGGCAACTCCAGGCCTCGAGGGCTGGTGTCTCGCAGGTTTTAGATATCACCCTGGGTCAACACACCTGAATCACATGATTAATTCGTTACCAGGCCTCTGGAGAACTTCAGGACATGTTGAGGAGATCATTTAGCCAGCTGTGTTGGTTCAAGGACACATCTAAAACCTGCAGGACACTGACCCTTGAGGCCTGGAGTTGCCCACCCCTGTCCTAAGATATAGTTGGGGACCCCAAATCCTAAGGCCATAAAAGTAAGAACCAAGATTTGAAATAATACAATTTGGAGATAAAGCGCCTGAATTTCAGGAGCGGGACCACGCCTCCAAACATGCTCCTTCTGGTTCTTATCTAGATGTTCCCCCAGTTCTACAAGCTGTTCATTCTCGTTTACATGCCCCAGCCTCCTTCCCCTTTTCAATTCTTTAACTTCTTCACTTCACTATTTAATACATGGGATCTGCCAGGTTCGGGAGCAGTCCCCTTCGAGGCCTTCCCCAAACCGCAGCTGAATTCATGTCTAAGCCATTTACCTTTATCTACTAAAACAGGCAGGCGTGAAATGGTCATGGTGGAACAGCATGTCCGCTCAAATGTGTTAAAACTAAAGTAATGAGCCTGTTTTGAAAATGTAATGAGTAGAAAGTATCTATATGTGTGTGTAAAAACTCATCAGAAAAGTGTACTCAAGTAAAGCACAGGTACCTGAAGATTTTTACTCTAATTTTTAACTTTATTTTTACTTAAGTACAATAGCTGGTTCTATAATTAGTATTTATTACTTTTAAAGCTGTTTTCTGTTTTCACGGTAGCCATGGCTACTGTAAATAGCTTTTTAAAAATAACTAATCATCTGTTACTTTCATTTACTTTTTTAAATAGACTTCCAACACTGATGAGGACTGGGATCTGTTAAGGTCTATCACTATGTGTTGGCAGTTTGCAAGAGCAGCAGAGTGAAGGCAGCCAATGCCAAAGGAGTCAATGAACTGAACTTTAGACTCCAGTTGAGTTGTCTGAGACGAGAATTTGGAAGAAGCTCCTCGATCTCACAGACAGTCTATCCTATCCATGCATAGAAGAATCTGTGCAGGTCCCGAGGTGCAGATGATTTTTTCCCTACATGTCGGTATTAGACTCTATAAATTCTCCCCATTTTAAATTCATGCTTTGGAACTGAAACAAAATCAGGAGATTAATGATGCTTTTATATTAAAGCATGCTTAATGTCAACAGGATAAAACACAAAACCTCTGAGTTTTGTTTCTGTAGTGAAAGCTTGGACTTTCAAATCTGTAAGTACAATTTCCTAGATCTCCTAACTCTTTTATTTGGCAGTGATGTTCTTAAAACTTCCAACTTCTGAATACTTCTTTCACCACCAGATGGCCTATGTCAGCTATTTTACAAATTACTAAAATACATTTAGAGGAAGGGCCATGGAAGAAAGCGCCATCCCCTCTGTACTTATAGTTCAGCTCTGCACGTCTCTTCTAATTGCTGTAAAAGACCACAGTGTCTGCATAATATTTTGAAATCTTAAATTTCAATCAGCCAAAGCAAAGATGTGGAGCCTCCAAAACCTGCTTTTCATCCTCTGCAGTAAGTATTTTAAATGAGTAAATAATTAAACATATAAAGGTCAAAGGCAGATGTAGATTAAACAGTAGATTTATATGTTTTAGTATTAAGGAGCAGTATGCAGGACCAGTTATGAAAAGTTAGATGGCTGTCCCGGTCATCTGATTTCTTTTTACAGCTCTAACGTTGCTTCAAATAAAACATAATATTTTCAAATTGTCTTCACAGTTACTCTGAAATGTGTGACCACTGCAGTAGGGGTGATCCATGTGACTGGATATGTGGGGAGAGAGGTTAACGTTTCCTGCTCTTATGATGAGGGTTATGAATTATATGAAAAGTACCTGTGTAAGAACGACTGTGGTGACAGTGATCTTCTTATTACAACATCACACTCCGTGAAAAACAAATACACAATCCATGATGACAAAACAGCACGAATCTTCACAACGACCATCGCTGAGCTTCAATCCACAGATGCTGGGAAATACTGGTGTGCAGTGACCAGAACTGGGAAAGATGTCTACACTGAAGTTGAGCTGAAATTAGTACCAGGTAAATAAAGACATGGACAAGTTGAATTGTACATTGAAAGTGATTAAAGATCATAAAAAGAAAGTTCTGCCATTACCAGCTAATTCTGCTGTAGCATCAACATACTGTTTAACTGTAGTTTAACTCAGCAGTCATTGGTTCGGTTTAGTTGAATCTTTCTTAAGATTCCATGCATTCATCCCACTGATTGACCCTGATAGATAAACATCAACAGACCAGTAGCAACAACACTTTAAAAACTCATGAGGAGATAAAATAATAAATGCAAATAGTAAATATATTTAAACTGTCATATAAGCACTGCATGATGGAAAAAAGTCACAACTTTATAAATGTATGTGAAGCAATTGTAAGTAAAATAAAAACAATGATTAGAATAGAATGTGCTTAGGTTTACTTAGATAATACGATGTGACTGTGGATTAGAAGAACAGGAAATGATTCATAACTGTGTTTTGTTAGGATGACTTTGTCAACCCCTGTTTAGAGGACTATAGTGGACTTTTGTTCTCAACTAGTTGGTTTAGCTATAAGTCCTGGTGTGTAACTGTGTAGAATAAGGAATTTATTGACAGTGGGGGTCTGCCTGTTGAAAATGAGGAGTAAAAGCTGACTGAACAATAGAATTACTCTATAAAGGTGTGTATGAGGAGTGCTCCTCAGATCCACTTGATGCTTGCTGGTCGATCTCCCAGTGTGCATTGGTAATAAAGCTTTGATGAAAAATACTCCAGCCTCATCTGACCCTTCTTCTCCAGCTGGGATATCAAACAGATCGATGAGGTCAAGACGAAGTAAACCTTAACACAAGCAAAAAACATTAAAACAATGACTTGAAATATGAACATTTTATTCCTTATATATAGCAATTTTATGGGTGTAACATATTTTTTTGGTGTTGTTTACCTTCTTGACAGACAGCTGCTGTGACACTGTGACCAAAGTTCAAAGTTATGAGGGATACTCTGAGTCCGTCAGTTGTCCTTATGAGTCTCAGTACCAGAACAGCCTGAAGTACATCTGCAGAGGAAACCAGCCCTCCACATGTCTGCAGGATGCACTAATCACCTCTGACAACAAACAAAATGGACGATTCAGACTTGATGATGACAAAGTGTTAGGAACATTCACAGTGAACATTAACAGTTTGACTCAAAATGATTCAGGGTCATACCTCTGTGGTGTTCAAAGAAACTCTGACCTGGATGTTTTCTCTGCTGTTGAGCTGGAAGTTGAAGGTGAGAGTTCATAGTAATAGCTCTTTACACCAGCGCCAAGAAGACATTGTTTGCTGTCAAATAGTTTTTGTGAAATTTGAATACTTCATGATTAAATAATAACATTTCTTTTTTTTGATCTGACAGAGTGGTGCTGTGTCAAAGCAAAACACCTAAATGGTATTGCAGGAAATCTACTACTGTTGCAGTGTCCTTATCCTCCACAACACCGAAATAACAGCAAGTTCCTCTGTAAGGGAGACCACCGCAACAAATGCACAGACATCTCGATGGATCAAAGGGTCACACTGCAAGATGATGCTGCCTCCAGCTCCTTCTTTGTGATGATCACATACTTAGATGTACATGATACTGGAACATACTGGTGTGGGTCAGACTCACAGTGGAGAGTTGGAAATTACACCAAGATTGAGCTGTCAGTGGGTAAGATGAACATTTCTTCATGCAAATGAAATTAATTGAGTTCCTTCTTTTGGTCCCCACTGTAGAAACAAAGGCTGTGGCTTGGTTTTTAGTTGTGTGCAGTGAGATCAGAAAAAAAATTAGCAATACCATATTTTACACTAAGCACAGACTGTACCAGTCATCTAATTTCTTTTTACAGCTCTAACATTGCTTCAAATAAAACATAATATTTTCACATTGTCTTTATAGTTACTGTGAGATGTGTGACCTGTGATATTGGAGTGAGTGGTAACATATATTGCACTTTTTTCAGACCTAAAATCATAAGAACGTCTGACCACTAAATAAATAAATGGTAGGTTAACATGTGTGTGTGTGTGTGTGTGTGTTTGTGGTTTTAATTTTTTACAGAGGACACGCAGTTGAGTTTTTCTACGCAGACCACTATGACAAAATAATGGAGAGACTATGAACGCCACGGCTCATCCCTGCCATCCGACTCTTCCTCTGGTCATACAACATCTGGAAGGCTAAGAATGATCCCACATGCATTGTGATGTCTGTTCTTCATGACCTTAAACCATCATTAAACATAGAACTAGCCATCAACGATGTGCTTGACCACATACTGGATTATGATGATACTGTTAAACTGAGACTGGTCCGCATGATCATGAATTACTCATAGGGAAGCGTAAGATTTAATGTATGCTGTTCAGTATTCATTGTGAATGTGAATTAAATAAAAAGATGTCTTAACATCAACATCTTAGTCATTTGTGCCTCAAACAGATCATGAAAAACACCTTGTATAAAATATATCATGATCCAGCCCATTCTGCAGGGCTGGGTGGTGTAAATAAGCTACGTATAGCAGCTTATTTACACCACCCAGCCCTGCAGAATGGTGTAAATAAGCTACATATAGCAGCGGGAGAGGCATCAGGTGTAACGCCACCACTATTGCAGGTGACACATTATTTAGAAGGAGATGACACTTATACTCTTCATAAAACTGTGAGGATACACTTTCCCAGAAATAGATTAGTGGTGAATGAGATCGACAGACAGTTTCAAGCCGACCTGGTTGATATGCCTGAATATTCAGCAGATAATGATAATGTGAGATACCTGCTAACATGTATAGATGTATTCTCAAAGTACGCATGGGTTAGATGTCTCGCAAACAAGACAGGGCAGCTGTAGGATATACTTACTGAGGGAATGATCCCTATGAAACTACAAACTGGTGTATTATAAAAGCCGGTGAAGGCTTTTATAATACAACCTTTAAACAGCTAATGAAGCGATATAATATCAAGTATTTCTCAACAGCTAGCAAAGTTAAATCTAGCGTTATGGAGAGATTTACCCGAAGCTTCGAGGGTAGAATGTGGAAGTACTTAACATCTGCCAAGTCCCGGAGATACGTAGATGTCAACCTTGATCTCACACAAGCATATAACAAGTCTTATCATAGGTTTATCCAATTGACACCAGCAGAGGTGAATAATGATAATGAGAATTTGGTCGTTAACACGCTGTACAAGACAAAGCCTCAGAAGAAAACATGCTTTAAATTTAATTTTCGTGACACTGTACGAATATCAAAACTGAGAGTCGTGTTTCGAAAACGGTATGAGCAGACCTACACCGATGAGATCTTTACTGTGAAGGAACGCATAGGGAGACAGCCACCAGTGTACAGACTAGCGGACCTTGCAGGAGAGGTATTGAAAGGAACATTTTATGAGCCTGAGATACAACGTGTGATTATTGATAAAAACAGAGTGTGAAAAAAAGTGGGGCAGCAAAAGCTGGTGCTAGTGAAATGGTTAGGATGGCCCCCCTGCTTTAATTCATGGATTCCAGAAAAAGACATCATCGGTGTGTGATTAACCCAGATGACCTGTCTCTGCATACTTTTATTCCCCACTGGGCAGAGACAGAGGAAGAAAGGGTGAATAAAAAGAACAACATCGCTGGCTTTTATGTGACCCTCTTCTTGAATGCTTTGGAACATGTTTATCCAGGCAACAAGATATCTAATTTTAGAACAAAGCTAGCAAAACCTATTGTTTTGAATGAGCCGTATGAGGTGGGTGTTATAGAGTTTCAGTGCCCTATCACGACCACATTCACACTTGTTGTGGATATTGTTTGTTGTATACAAATGTTTACCTTTCTTTAACAGTATCTCGTCATATGGCATGTGGGCCAGTCTTAAACGAGCACAGCCGCTACTGTTCTACGCGACTGACAATAAACTCTAATTCATCATCACCGATAGATTCATCATTACTCTGCATCATTTGAGCTATTTCATCAAGAAACAGATCTGTATTGTACTCATCTTCAGCATTTAAAACAGCCTGTACATCAGAAGCCAGGGATGGGCTTCTCAAAACGACGTTCAAAACACTGCCGGTTGAGTCCCAGACACAGCCCTGTCTATTACATTGGCTAAGCAATCTCTTACTCTGCCCAGTGCCAGTTCTGAATTATTAACACTTATGTCTCTAAAATCAATATTCTCATGCAATTCTCGGGCGTTAAAATCAGGTATCTCTCTAATGCTACAATCACTGTTTACTAAACCCGTGCTGTACAACAGGTTTGACTACAGCAGATATTGTCTGTGAAGGATTAACAAAGAACACATTTTCGGTGTTTGAGGGCTCTCAAGGAGGAATAGTGCACATGCGCTGTAATGTGTGCAGAAGCGGGAGCAACAGGAGCAGCCTTCTTGGCATCAGATAGTGTGGCACTGTTAGCGTTCTCACAGACACGCACACTATTCAGTCTTCTGTGCAATATATCACATTTGGTTATTAAAAGTCAAAGTCAAACCATCCAACAGGCCTAGTGGTACCATTATTGTGTTTCAATAATTTATTAGGAAGGTCCATGGCGAGGGCTTTAAAAGTCAGACATTCAAAATTCTGGTACAGATGTTACGGGGCATATTCTGTCGCCAATTGCCTGCATTGCAGTTAGGCATGCAATGTAGGCAGCGGCTAAAAAGACAGCTATGGCTGGACATTGTGATCTGTAGTGAGAGTAGGGGCCAGGTGGATGGAAGAAAGCCTAGAGAGGTGTAGGTATACTCTGAGGAGAAAAATACATGTGCGTGAAGGAGCTGGAGATATATATGACAGTGAAGATGCAAAGTGTAGGGGTAGTGATAGTAGATCAGTTTAAGAACATGGAGTGAACCATACAAAGCAAGAAAGTCCAAAAGAGAGGTGAAGTTACAGTATAGGCAGGATGGAGTGGCTGCACACATGTGTCAAGTGTGATTTGTGACAGAAGAACAGCAGCTATAATGAATATTAAGGTTCACAACATAGCGAGGCATGCTGTGATGTAAGACTTGGAGACGTGGCACTGACAAAAAGACGAAGTGACCACAATAGAAAGGATTGGAAATGAGTAGGTCAAAGGGACAATTCAGGCTGAGGAGTCTAATGGATAGAGGTAGAAGGGCAAGGCTGCTCCTTCTGCTCCTTCTCCTTCTGCGAAGAGCAGAAAAGGTGCAGAAGTGCAGAAGAGGGATGGTGGATATATTGGATAAAGGATGTGGAAACTGGAGCTACCAAACATTAAGTGTTTTTATTGAAAATCTGAAAACATCCTGGGAAATGTGTGCAGCAATAATAATTGTTTTATTAGTCTTTCTATAGTCACCTGAATACATTATACCTAATACAAAAATCAACATTACATGTGTTAACAGATTTTGTATTTGTAAGAAAATGTTATTAAAAAAACACCTCTCTCAACACGTTTATGTTGTTTTACCTTAAGTAATGCACTGTGAAGCAGAGTTCTAAACATTTAGTATCACAAGTAGCAGCTGAACGTCGTAAAATATAATGTAAGCATATTGCTTACTTTATTTAAATAAATGTTATGTGTTTATTTTTACGTGTGTATATGTGACAACCATTTTTATTTTATTTTATATATATTTTTTGCATAATGCATAGCAGTATTTCCTTGTTTTGTTTTCAATACAAACTTTATCAGCTTGAAAATAATTTTTGTTATTGGTAGACGTTATGAAATCTACCAATAACGAACTGCAGTTTAACCCTTCATCAAGTCTTTTATGCAAATATCGACATGTGTGGTATTCACAGAAACCTCAAAATCTCAGCTAAAAGCTAATATAAACCAACACAACGAATGTACGCTGACAGTCTGAGGAAGTTTTTGGACATTTGCAAAATGAAAAGAAAAAAACCTGAATTCTATGGTGGTTCTGAGTGTAAGCATTGTTTTGTATGGTAATGTATTGTTTCATGTTCTTTTTTAATTCAAGTTTAGTGAAAATAACTCAGCTTGTCTCCATTTTATATGCTCAGATGATGCCTATGCTCTCCAAAGTTTGATTGTACATATCATTGTATAATTTTCAATAAGAAATGGAGAAATGTTATTATCACTGTATTAATTTTATAGGTAATATAACAAGTCAGTTGAATAGTTAAATGTCTATTATGCAGAAAATTACTTAAGCAGTACTTACTTACCTACGATACTTAAAATTATTTAAAGTACAATTTGCGTCTCTTGTTGAGGATTCTTTTCTTCTGAGACAAAAGTGGGATGTTGCCTTAATTCAGTCTTTAAGTATTTACTTGCCTCAAGCAGTTTTCCCTCAGTCAAAAAAATTATTTTGCAAGCAGTTAGCTGTACTCAGCTTCCTGAAAGAGAATGAGCCTAACTTATCATTACACAGGATTATATATTGAATTGTGCTTCAATCTAATTCATCAAAACTGTTGGAGAGAGGCCTTGGATTAGACTTGGCATTCCCTTGTTCATGGACAGGCTGGTCACAACCTCTTCTCACTTCTCTTTCCACTGGTCAGACAAGGTCACATCTGGGTTAGGAACCTGCCTCTCCTATTTCCTTATAATGACTTTTACCCTGGTTATGTGTCCCCATCTCTGCACTCAATCCAACCTTCACCCTGATTTCACTTCTTCACATCTGTGGTCAATCCGACCTTCATCCTGGTTTCAATTCCCCATCTCTGTGCTGGTCTTCGCTCTGGTCTGCACAAACAACATCTAAATATACTCTGGCATGGTGGTGGTCAGATGTATTTATGCTAGCCTTTGTTTTCTAACACACTTTAGTCTTGCACCTTGTTGCCTGCAAACTGCATGCAAGTATAGGGTACTTGCGTCTTAATGGCTGGTTTTACATCATAAATGTTTCACTGTTTCCTGCAAAAACCTGACTTGTTGCCCGCAAAATGCACGTAAGTACAGGGTACTTGAGCCTTATTCAGGGGTCGTGTTATGAGGTGTTACTGTTTCTACTAGAGCAATGGCAAAAAACAAAATATCCTCCACATTTAGACCATCTTGGTTGCTAGATCTAGTTGCTCTAAGAAAACAGCAATGTGACCAGGCTGGAACTGTGTGCTGTGCTTGCCCGGTTCACAATAATATGGAGGACCACAAGAGCCACGCGCATCGAAATAAAAAATTCTGTGCTTAATTTTAATAAACTGATTTTTAAATTCTTTTCAAGTCTTCATTTCAAAAAACATTTTCGAATTGCACTTTAATAAACTGCATTTCAAAAACCTTTTTCGAATTGCACTTTAATAAACTGCATTTCAAAATCCTTTTTCGAATTCCACTTTAATAAAAACATTTTCGAATTGCACTTTAATAAACTGCATTTCAAAAAACATTTTCGAATTCCACTTTAATAAACTGCATTTCAAAAATCATTTTCGAATTCCACTTTAATAAACTGCATTTCAAAAACCTTTTTCGAATTCCACTTTAATAAAAACATTTTCGAATTGCACTTTAATAAACTGCATTTCAAAAAACATTTTCGAATTGCACTTTAATAAACTGCATTTCAAAAAACATTTTCGAATTCCACTTTAATAAACTGCATTTCAAAAACCTTTTTCGAATTGCACTTTAATAAACTGCATTTCAAAATCCATTTCCCTTTCCTGTTCGCTCAGGGATTAACATGTGGATTAGCAGTTGGATTAGCAGTTGGATTAACAACTTCATTTTAAAAATCCTGCTGCTATTCAAATTAGCCACACCGTGGGATGTAAGGAGCTCTCTGATTGGTTGGTCAGACACAGGCTGTCTGCCAGCCTGGATTTTTCTAGCTCATAGCTTCGCCCTGCTAAGAAGCGTGTGTGCTTGTACAAAGGCCGTTCAGCCTCGGGATTTACACTCGGCTCGACACGGATATGTGAAGAATGAAGGGACCCTGCAGCAAAACGGAGAGCCAACCTCTGACTGAGTGCCTGTCTACACAGTCTGACCACCTGTTGAAGGTAAGGTGCTAACGTGGCTAACGCTAGCATCACCGCACGTAGCCCCGTTATTTTAAGGTCATCTTAGCTAATGAAAATTTTACCTCGCAGCTGTACGAGCTCGCTACGTGTTTTGTAAGCTGCTGTGCTCTTCACAAATAAAGCTGGAAGCAGCTCAGACTGTTAGAACCAGCACTGAGGCCTGTTACATTTATATAGTGTTAGAGCAATGGCTGCAACCTACAGCCTTTAAACTAGCGATTACAATGCTGACAGTAAACTCGTCAGTCCAAATGTTACCACATTACTCTATGGTACTTAGAGTTAAAACAACTGAGACAGGCTGATTAAAATAACAGCTGTCAGTTCTCTCATTCCTTATATCAAGACTGGAGATCACACTACTGATTTCAGTTCATTTAATATGTGAGTGCACAGATTCATTCTCAACTGGACATAAATGATGATCAGAGGTTGTATATATGATGAATTCATCAAATCCCAGCCTCTAACACAGTGCGCTGAATCTTAGCTTTGAATGTCCAGTATATTCTAATCAGTGCAATTTCAGCATTCACTGAACCTACAGTATCTACACCTGTGTGGTAAATGTGTGGTAAAGATACAGATAATGAAGTTTAATTATTAATACAATATACATCATGAAAAACAAAAGCTGAAATTGATTCAGTTTAGTACTTTTCTCTGTATGTTCTGTGATTATAAAGGCCTTAAATTCTGTGATATATACTGTAAATGATTTTCACAGAGGTTTTAAAGTACTTAAATCACTGCTGATAGTCTGGTTGTTTATATTTTCACACGTTTTTGTGTCTGTAGGGCTGTTTGATGACGATTTGGACTCCTCTGGGAGATAAGGACACACCCACATCTGTTCCATACTGCAGCCATTGATGGTGTTACGGCTCTGAGTCAGCTTTAGGCCATCAGATGCACACACTGGAAAACCAGCACCTGGACTTCATGCAGGAGAGACGGCCTCAGTGATTTAGGTTCATAAGCTAGTTCAAACATTTCTGGCCTCTTATCACTTAGATTTCTTAATCTTAAAAGTGAATGCATTTAAAGCAGGAACTGCACACCTAGCCATCAGAAGTTTGGCAGCATGAGTACTGTAAAGTTTTGTAGGGCCCTTGTTAAAAATTCCACAAGCACCACATTTGTCATGTACAGTTCCATTTTGTACAGTACATTGTTGAAATTATAAACTATATATTCTAGTTATCCACTTGTCAGTAATTTCTGAGTAAATGGATGTCAGTGATAAATCAGTGGTGATTCACCTGCAAATGTTTTTAACAAACTTTGTTTTTTGTAGAATTCATCAGCAGCTGTGGAGAGATGTATTTGAATATCTTCTGGTTCCACTTTTGTTAACCTGGAAGCTGAGGATGGCTGATTCCTGACAAGTACACACACCTCAGCGCTTATCATGGGTGTTACATCCTCTGTGCTGCAATTCCAGAGAAAATGAGAGAGCAACGACCACTCATTAAGACCAGCCAGAAATCTGTCCCTTTCTGGCAGCTGTGAAAACTTCCAATAAGAAAGTTTGCATTCTTAGAACAATGCTGGGTCGTGTGTGATGTGTCATTATATGAGGATATTACATTTTGACTTAATTCTGCTCAATTAAGTGTTTTGTTCGTTGATCCAATATGGCAGCTTTGTATTGTGCTCCAAGTTAAAACCCATTCCCCTTATGAGCACAGCATCTAACAACTCTCCTTAAAAAAGTCGATTGACTTTAACTGGACACAATGGTTTCCAGTGGGAGATACATTCATCACTCATCCGTGACACTGGAGAAGTCACCTGGATGAGTGATAAAACAATTTTCAATGGAAAATCCAGAGTAACTAAACTTTGTTTTTTTGGGCTCAATTTCAGCTCTAGCAGCATCTCTCAGAAGAAAACCTTTTTGCAAATAATCAGATGAAAAGATTGTTGAACCAGGTGGTATTCTCTGGAGTTTAAGACCAAACTCAAACAGTGAATTGACATTAGACTGGAATTCATAAGATGAATAGAAATACTGCTGAAGCTGAATGATATAGATATATATGTGTGTGATCTTTTTTTTTTTCTCCAATTCACCCGGTCTGTAAAGATCAGTTTGACTGTGGTACATGATACAAAGGAATAAATACAGAAGAATAAAAACTTTGTGAATAACTTTACTCTTCTTAAAAATAACTTATAAAACAAGTAAAAGTACAAATGTGTACAAGTTAGAGACTTCCTCAGTAAGTTTACACTCTTTTGGAGTGATTTTAATTGTGTGTTAAAGAGAAAGAGATTAGGAGGTAAAGTAGAGGATGCAGAGTCCATCACTGAGGCCGTCTCTCCTGCATGAAGTCCAGGTGCTGGTTTTCCAGTGTGTGCGTCTGATGGCCCAAAGCTGACTCAGAGCCGTAACACCATCCATGGCTGCAGTATGGAACAGATGTGAGTGTGTCCTCGTCTCCCAGAGGAGTCCAAATCGTCATCAAACAGCCCTACAGACACAAAAACGTGAAAATGTAAACAACCAGACTATCAGCAGTGATTTAAGTACTTTAAGACCTCTGTGAAAATCATTTACAGTATATATCACAGAATTTAAGGCCTTTATAATCACAGAACATACAGAGAAAAGTACTAAACTGAATCAATTTCAGCTTTTGTTTTTCATGATGTATATTGTATTAATAATTAAATTTCATTATCTGTATCTTTACCACACATTTACCACACAGGTGTAGATACTGTAGGTTCAGTGAATGCTTAAATTGCACTGATTAGAATATACTGGACATTCAAAGCTAAGATTCAGCGCACTGTGTTAGAGGCTGGGATTTGATGAATTCATCATATATACAACCTCTGATCATCATTTATGTCCAGTTGAGAATGAATCTGTGCACTCACATATTAAATGAACTGAAATCAGTAGTGTGATCTCCAGTCTTGATATAAGGAATGAGAGAACTGACAGCTGTTATTTTAATCAGCCTGTCTCAGTTGTTTTAACTCTAAGTACCATAGAGTAATGTGGTAACATCTGGACTGACGAGTTTACTGTCAGCATTGTAATCGCTAGTTTAAAGGCTGTAGGTTGCAGCTGTTGCTCTAACACCGTATAAATGCAACAGGCCTCAGTGCTGGTTCTAACAGTCTGAGCTGCTTCCAGCTTTATTTGTGAAGAGCACAGCAGCTTACAAAACACGTAGCTAGCTCGTACAGCTGCGACGTAAAACTTTCATAAGCTAAGATGACCTTAAAATAACGGGGCTACGTGTGGTGATGCTAGCGTTAGCCACGTTAGCACCTTACCTTCAACAGGTGGTCAGACTGCGTAAACAGGCACTCAGTCAGAGGTTGGCTCTCCGTTTTGCTGCAGGGTCCCTTCATTCTTCACATATCCGTGTCGAGCCGAGTGTAAATCCCGAGGCTGAACGGCCTTTGTACAAGCACACACGCTTCTTAGCAGGGCGAAGCTATGAGCTAGAAAAATCCAGGCTGGCAGACAGCCTGTGTCTGACCAACCAATCAGAGAGCTCCTTACATCCCACGGTGTGGCTAATTTGAATAGCAGCAGGATTTTTAAAATGAAGTTGTTAATCCAACTGCTAATCCACATGTTAATCCCTGAGCGAACAGGAAAGGGAAATAGATTTCGAAATGCAGTTTATTAAAGTGCAATTCGAAAAAGGTTTTTGAAATGCAGTTTATTAAAGTGGAATTCGAAAATGTTTTTTGAAATGCAGTTTATTAAAGTGCAATTCGAAAATGTTTTTATTAAAGTGGAATTCGAAAAAGGTTTTTGAAATGCAGTTTATTAAAGTGGAATTCGAAAAAGGTTTTTGAAATGCAGTTTATTAAAGTGGAATTCGAAAATGATTTTTGAAATGCAGTTTATTAAAGTGCAATTCGAAAATGTTTTTATTAAAGTGGAATTCGAAAAAGGATTTTGAAATGCAGTTTATTAAAGTGCAATTCGAAAAAGGTTTTTGAAATGCAGGTTATTAAAGTGCAATTCGAAAATGTTTTTTGAAATGAAGACTTGAAAAGAATTTAAAAATCAGTTTATTAAAATTAAGCACAGAATTTTTTATTTCGATGCGCGTGGCTCTTGTGGTCCTCCATACAATAATACTGCAGAGAGTTGACTAAGAATATCTGTAATATCATCTTCTGCAAATAGTCTGGTTGGGTTATTGTGAGAAAGACCCTGCTGTCTTGGCCCTACTTTCCTGCAAAAATCCCCTGAATTCTGGCCCACACCGCCCACAACAAGAGACAGAGTATTCTATTAAAGAAAACCCACTGCTATAAACATTTTTGCTTTAAAAAAAAAAGTTGGTAAGAGTAACAAAAAGTAACAAAAGTGTTGTGAGAACAAGTATATTTCCACAATAGGAGTTAGAATAAATATTTGGCTTTGGTTATAGTAATGGCTTCATGGTTACTTTAAGTAAAAGTAAATTTAAGCCAATATGTCAAAACATGTTTTGTCCTTGAAAGTTTGTTATGTTCATTTTTTTGAGGAAGTGTCCACTTTTTTCTGTTTTGGTTTCTATTTTTCAGATTAAACACTGTGTGTGGTTTACACAATACCCTCTGTGCTTATTCTTTATAAGTTCTATAAACAACTTATAATGTTCCAGGGTTAAAGGTATCATATATATTCACAGACCTTTACACTACAATGTGTAAGAAAAAATAACCACATGTATTTTTGTATGTTTTCAGCAACTGAGGGCACCGTGAGCAAATTAACCCCAAGTCAAACACCTCAGAGTAGGTGATGGGTACAGCAAGAAGTGGAGTAAGAAAACTAAAGTCCTAAGTCTTAATAGGGTAGTGGGCCTACAACACATTTAATTATGAATATATGGGATACAAGAAAACTTGATTTGCTGTTAGTTGTGTTTAATATGCAAATTTTGTTCAGCATGTGGCACAGCTGGATGCTCATTATATCTCCTATTTTTATTAATTATCTGCACATTTTTCGTTTTGACACTGAGGAATGAAACTCCAACTTGACTCATTGGCAGAGGTTTGCAACTGTAAGTCAATAATCCTACTTTGCCTACAGTGATATGTAGGGGAGGGAAATCCAAAATGTGTCCATCAGCAATCAAGGTCTCTGCAGCATGTACTGTTCATAGGTCTGTGTTTTCTTTGTTGAGCAGTTATATGCAGTTATTCAAACCCATCCAGCCCTTTCCTCTAAAACAACTTCCTTCCTTTTTACTGGATATTGTGTCACAGTGAGCCTCCTGCTGGTGTTAGTGTAACACTGAATACAGTGTTTATAGTGCAATATTTGAAATAAATGTAGACTTCAGATTGCATCACCCAATAATTGGTATTGTGTTGGTTTCTTATATGTTAATTATAAAGCTTGTTATTAAATTTACTAACTTTATGAAATGTTGACTTAAATGACAGAGGATGGAGTACACCAAAGAAATTTTAGGGTGTATTAGTAAGAGTAATTTTCTGGGATGAACATTTATGGACTTCCGGATGACAAAAAAAAAGATGTAGATAAAAGACAAAGGATGTTCCCCTTTTTAATAAATAAGTATAGACAAACATTATAGACATCTCTATTAAATTTGAAAAATGACTTTAGTTGAATACATAGACCCTAAAATATATAAAATAACCTAGCACAGTTTTTACACTAATTCTTAACTGTCAACTTTAATAGAAAGTCAATCAATAAAACGTATCTAATTATGACAAAAAAGATTGCAGATTTTCCTCAGTGCTGCAACATTTGAATAGAATTGACTCTTATTTTTTTGTTCACCAAAGGATGTGAATATGTAATCCTTTTTTGTTTTTATGTTTGCTTGTTTGTCCGTATGTCTTGTTTTTTAACATATCATATTCAAATTTTGCATGATGGTAGATACCAATAAACACTCAACTTTTTTCATACTAATTTTTGCGCAATTTTTCTGGACATCAGGTGATTAAATGTCAATAACTGAATGTTGGATGGGTGTGAGGGCAGATGTCATCTCAGAAGATCTAACATCCAGAAAGAGAGGGGGAGAGAGGGGGAGAACGGATGACCAGGTGATAAATGTTTTATTGAGAAGAGAAAAGTGGTTCTCCCCTTTGTCTTCTGCAAGATGAGTAGTGTGGAAGATTTTTATTTCTTCACTCTAGATACTGTAGTTGCTGTGAAAAAGAGCCTCAAATCAGAAGTACTTGACTCCCTGGTGTAACTCTCAAATGCGCACCTTAAAACAGATAACTCATAAGCTGGAGAGGAAATGTGGTCTCACCGGTGGATGAAAGAGTGAAAAAGTGTGCCATCCTATGATATATTATCACAATACTCCACTCATGATATATTATTCCAATTTTTAACATTTTCTGATATGCTTAGCAGCCTCCCTGTTCTGTAGGACGATGACCAGAATACACCCAGCTGGCAGGCAATTTAGTCAAGTCTCCTCAAATTGTGCACACTGACAAAGACTCATTTTCACTGCTGGAAACACGCTGGCAATCTGTCTGAATTTATAGTATTCGTTGCATTTTTTAGAGAGTGAAAATCTCTCTACAAGTGATTGCAACCAGTCCAAGTTAGTTGTGTGTCTCTGTCAGAAGATCTGTTCAATCACCTTGTAAGAAAAAGTGGCCATCCACTGGCCAACCATTTCATCACCACAACTTGCAATCAGTTGGAGAATAGGAAAAAATTTAGTAGTCACAAGCCAGACACGATTTTTGTTGGTTTTTTGTTGGTTTTTTTGTCCTTCAGGTGAAAGGAGATTTGGTGCCTATTTTTACTTCAGTGTGACAGAGCAATAGCCTGCTTTGAATTAGGAGGTAAGTTTGGAAATACAAGTGTGTTGGATGCCTTTTTGGTTGAGCTGATATAATCAATATAATCAATATAAGTTTGCTCGCCAAACATTATTTCAGGAGGTGCATGAGATAAGCCCTCTTGTTTTCATTATTCCAAGAGAATTTTTAATTTTTTTTTTTTTAATATAATGGTATTTGGTGTCCCTGTATCAATATAATATCACCACAGAAAATATCACAATATTATACTGTATAAAATTTTCCCCCACCCATACTAAATATAGTTAAATACTATTACTTAACTCTTTTGATGCAAGACTTTTAATTTATAGCACTTCTTTCACCACTAGATGTCATATGTCAGTTATTTTACAAACTATTAAAATACCGTTATATGAACTTCCATCTAAGAATGTTAATGTGCTGATAGTCTAGCTCCACCCCTCCCCTCATATTGCTATGACATGAAATGACACTAGTGACTGCACAAGCTTTTCTGTACTGAAAATATTTCCTGTTACGTTTCTATTTCAATGAGCAAAGATGTGGAGCATTCAAAGTCTGCTGTTCATCTTCTGCAGTAAGTAATTTAAATACGTAAACAGATAAAGATTAAAACCAGCTGTATACTAACAAATAAATGTATGTTTTAGTATTAAAGAACAGTAAGTGAAGCTCTATCTTGGTCTTCTAATTTCTTTATACAGCACTAAATTTGCTAGTAAGAAAGCTGACCTAACAAAGTAAAACATGATCTTTTCACATTATATTTTGTCTTCTTAGTTTCTCTGAGATGTGTGACCAGTGCAGTGGAGATGATCCATGTGACTGGATATGTGGGGAGAGAGGTTAATGTCTCTTGCTCTTATGATCAGAGTTATGAATCTCATGAGAAGTACCTATGTAAGAACGACTGTGGCAGCAGTGATGTTCTCATTACAACATCAAAAGCAAGCAAAACCAAATATTCAATTTATGATGACACCAGTGCACGAATCTTCACAACAACTATCTTTGATCTTCAACATACGGATGCTGGAAAATACTGGTGTGGGGTGACCATAACTGGAACAGACATCTACACTGAAGTCAAGCTGAAATTAGTACAAGGTAAAAAAAAAAAAAAAAAAAATGAAAGAAAGAAAGAAAGAAAGAAAGAAAGAAAGAAAGAAAAGAAAAAAAGAGGCATTGCAAAAGTCAATTGTAGATTGCTAATAAGAAAATATCATAACAGATAAAGTTGAAGGGAAGGACTTCAGTTTCAGGTTAATAGGAGTTTGCATATCTTTAAACAGTGGTATGTGAATACATGACTGGAATCTCTAATTTTTGCTGCAAAATTGACATTGCGTTAAACTGCACTTTAACTTGAAAAAATAAAACACTTAACTCTTATATGTAATAGTTTCGTGGCTGTAACGTATCTTTTGGTGTTGTTTACCTTCTTGACAGACAGCTGCTGTGACACTGTGACCAAAGTTCAAAGTTATGAGAGATACTCTGAGTCCATCAGTTGTCGGTATGAGTCTCGGTATCAGAACAGCCTGAAGTACATCTGCAGAGGAAATCAGCCCTCCACATGTCTGCAGCAGGCACTAATCACCTCTGACACCAAACAAAATGGACGATTCAGACTTGATGATGACAAAGTGTTAGGAACATTCACAGTGAACATTAACAGTTTGACTCGTAATGATTCAGGGTCATACCTCTGTGGTGTCCACAGAAACTCTGAGCTGGATGTTTTCTCTGCTGTTGAGCTTAAAGTTGAAGGTAAAAAATCACAGTAACAGCTCTTTACACCAGCACCAAGAAGACATTATTTGCTGTCAAATAGTCTCTAAGAAACTTAAATATTTGATTATTCTGAAATAATGTTTCTCTTTCAATGTGACAGAGTGGTGCTGTGTCAAATCAACTAAAATAAATGGTACTGCAGGAAATCCACTAACTCTGCAGTGTCCTTATCCTCCACAACACTGGGATAACAGGAAGTTCCTCTGTAAGGGAGACCAGCACAACAAATGCACAGACATGGTGACGAGTCGAAGCAGGTTCACACTGCAAGATGATGCTGCTTCCAGCTCTTTCACAGTGAGGATCACAGAACTGGAAGCAGCTGATGCTGGGACATACTGGTGTGGGTCACACTCACAGTGGAGAGTTGGAAACTACACCAAGATTGAGCTGTCAGGTATGCTGGACACTTTTGTATAAGTTAATACAATTTAAGCCACGTGTTTGTTTTATGTCAGTTCATGTTTTAGGTCAGTTCAGCTATCTGAAGAGTGCAGTAAAACTAAAACTGTCAATATGATGTTTACACTCAGCACAAAAAATAGCAGCACAAAAAATAGAACTACTGAGAGCCTCACTTACCACAGGTGGTCTGAGGCTACAAAAATATTTTTGTCCTTCTAAGCAGTCATATTCTAACTTCCACTATACAATCAATCCTCGCATTTGTAATTAAACTTAGTTGTAACAACCCCATAAATGGCTTATTTCATGTAAATTTCGTTCAAATCTGAACACTGCATATTTAAGTGAAAACTCTACATCCAGATGAACAGAATCAACTTTTGGAGATTTACTTTCCTGGATGATTGAGAATGCATCAAGATGATCTAACTGTATTCTATTACAGTTACCGTTTAAATGGGTGGTAATCAGAATACAGTTACTTTGTTGAAATAAATAGAATGCACGGCGGTCATTTCCTGTTTCATATGTTAGGCTAGCCCCTCTCTATGCCTTCTCCAATTTTGGTGACTAAATGCAGTCGGGGGTAGGTTTAACTCAGTTGGATAAGCATGTAGTCATACATTGCATGGCTGAGAATGGGCGGCCTGGGTTTGAGTACAACCCACCCCTCTTTTAAAAAAAAAAAAAAAAAACTCAATTTCCATCTGGGATTAATACAGTTTCTCTGATTCGGATTGCTGGAAACCCAAACAAAACACCCAATAAGAGGCTCTAAATTAAGCGTCCAGTTAATGTTGGTGGTGTAAGTTACACAATGGACCCAGAGCCAGCAGTGCATGGGCAGGAATGCATTTCCAACACCACTTCATAAGAAGAATGGGATGGGCAAAACTTCAGTACCGTCGATGTGCTATGCTGTGTGATTTTTATTACTATTAATGAAGGGTACTCGCCACCAAGCTAACATTGTTAGCTGAGGTTAGTTCATAGACTGCAGACTGTTAGGAAGCTTCTCAAAGTTAAGCACTTTGGCAAAATTCACTGTTTCTGTCACAGTTTGTGGGGCAAGCTGCGTTGAGGTATGAATGAAGGACCCAAAGTGCAGGCACTGGCTGAGATGTGAGTGAGCTTTATTTAAGGAGACTGACATACAACCAACAGCAAGGGCGCGAGAAAGAGAACTAAGAAATAATCTAAACTGGGAAAGCTAAGAACTAAACAACAAACCTCAATACGAGGGTATGGAGAGCAGAGGCAACACGAAGAACGACAAGGAGGGAGAACAGCATGCAGGGACACAGAGTGGCTCAGGGAGACAACACAGATGGACCAGTAACAAGCACAAGAGGACACACACTATAAATACACATGGGGAAACAAGGAAACTGCACAAAGGAGGGAGACACAGCTGAACCTAATTGACATGATGAGACAGGAAGGACGCAAACTAAATACACTGACACCAAATATGGGCCTTCAAAGTAAAACAGGAAACATACACTGACAGAACTCAGAGACATGAAACTAACAGAGCAGAGGGAACACACAAGCAGGGATGACTGGACACTAAACCAAGGAAGAACAGAAACCAAAACCAAGAAAAGAAAGTCTCAAACAGAATACATAATAATAAGAAGAAGAAACACAAAACGCTGCATCAAAAGACCCAGGACCATGACAGTTTCATAATGTCTAATAAGCTTCATGCAGTTAAGCACAATCACTACATGACAGAAACACAATCTAATCTCTCTTAAATCAGGTTCGATCCCTGGCTGCATGCCAAATATCCTTGGGCAAGATACTGAACCCCAAATTGCTCTCCGATGCATGCATTGGAGTGTGAATGTGTGCTGGTATTAAATAGAAAGCATTTAATCATAGAAAACAGTGCCGGTGTGAATGGGTGAGTAGAAAAGGCCAACGCCTCCTTACCCAGACAATCTGGAACAGACTGCACACAGCCAGTATCTCGTCTCATAGTGTTGTTTGCGCTGGTGGCAGCAAAATGTGCACTTGAACTTTAACATGTGGAGGAACATCATGTTCATCAATCATTGCGGATTACACTTTCGGGACTCGGATCATATGGTTAAGCTACGGAGAAGATATAGAGAACATTATAGTAATTCCTGCACCCTTAGGGTAAAAGGTTTTGGTGGAGACAGTGTGATGGTGTGTGCAGACTTCTGTCATCATTGGAGAAGAAAATAATCCACATGCTATAACTTATTTTGACTAGCCACATATTAAAGACAGTAAAGAATTCTTTTTATATAACAGAATGTATAACATTTGTTTTGTTGAAATTATTTTCTAATTGAAAGTGAAAATTGTTGAGGCAAAAAGAAACATTTTAGGAGTTTATTGTTACTTTTTCACTTTTTAATCAGTAAGTCATATCTGATGAAATGTCATCTTTTACTAGCCATTCTGTTAAAAAAAAAATAGAAAAAACAAAGTCTGTCTTGAAATGAATGTGGTAACAACACTAAAAGTGTTTTTCTCTTACAGTCTTTTTGCAGCACACCAGAAAAATCCCAGGTACAGCTATTTAAAAAAATATAAACTGCATATGTGTTTCTGTTAGTGTGCATGCCAGCTGAGAAATGTTGTGAGAACAAGTACCTTTTCACATTTAAGGTTAACATTTGGTTTTGTTTATGGTTATGGTTTCATGGTTACAGTACATGAAGTAAGTCTATGTCACACCGATATGTTAAAACATCTGTGGGTTTGTGTTAAGTTAAAAAACACATAACTACTAACAAAAAGAAAAGTGAATATGAAAGCATAATGAAGGGCCACATTTCTGCTCTTAAGTTATTATCATATTTTTCGGACCATAAGGCGCACCGGATTATAGCAGTCAGATAAGTCAAACTTTACTCAACTAATTTTTTGTACTTTCTCGGTAAAGCAGCAACACTGCTTACTTCTTCTTTATTAAAGAAGAAAGAATTTAGACAGATTTTGACTCTCAGTGATGCCGCAGTGTTTGTTTGACTTTGGGACCTGAAGCGGAGTTTAGTCCCGGATTACTCCGCGAAGCTCCTGACTACGGTGTCCGTAATGTTCAGACAATCCATCAAGCGGTGCGGCTTCGTAGCTTACCAAAGTCGTACTAAAACATTTTTTGACAGATTTTTGAGCGCTGTGTACCACATAAAATTGGTTCAAGGTCAGTAAGCACAACCAGAATTCATACATAAGGCGCACCAGATTATAAAGCGCACTGTTGATTTTTGAGAAAATTAAAGGATTTTAAGTGCGCCTTACAGCCTGAAAAATATGGTAAGTGTTTTGGAAAATGTTTCTTTTTATTGTCTCCTCTTTTGGTTTCTGTTTTTCAGATGCAGCACTCTATGTAGTTTACACTGTACCTCCTGTCCTGCTACTGATGTGTCTCCTAGTTACGGTTTATAAGAACAGATGCTCAAGAGTTAATGGTATCTTTTACAGTCATGTACACATGGACATGCTTACACTCAAATATAGATGCAAATATAGATGCAAATGAAGTACAACCACTATGTATACTATATATTTTCAGAAGCCGATGACACCATGAGCAGAAATACACCCAAGGAAAAAAACATAGAGGAAGTGATGGGGGCTGCAGAAAGTGGAGTAAGAAAACTAAAGTGTAAAGCATTAACAGAGTTGTATGTATAAAATATAAAAATATAAAAGAATGTGGCACAATTGGAATTTGTAATTATGTGTACATTTTAATTTTTGATGCTGAGACAATGATAGCAAATTGATGTCGGAATGCAGATGAAGGCCCTGCTACAGCTTTGAACAGCCTCACACAGGCTGTAGTGTGGCTACAATGGTGGAATAACTCCAGGGCAGTGAGAGCACTAAGATTGCAATTGGAAATTGAATAATTTCTTTGAATGGAGTTTCTTTTTTTTTCAAATTTTTTTATTTGCTTTACGTCTTTTATATTATGCGCATATTATGCCACCATCTAACACAAATGACTAGCAGAAAAAAATATGTTATATGCTGCAACTCCGCAGCAGAACAAACTGTTGCAATTTGTCACAGCTTAGGTGATTGTATAAATCAAGGTTTCTCCGAGCTTTCATGGCTGGGTGCTAATTAACAAAGTGATGAGAACCATGCAGCTAATTCACACAACAAAAGAGAAGTGCTCCCTTGGCCTGTTTTTAATGTGACTTTGACTGGTGATAAATAAGTGTATTACACTGGGGCACTTAAGAGTGGCTCTTAAAAAACTTACTATATTATGTGCCGCTACATTCATTATCCTTAATTGTAATTCCTTCAGAATGGTTTCTATATTATGGTTATTATAAATCTGGACATGAATGCATACTGCAATGAATCTCACTGTCAGAGATACACAACAGAAAGCAGCTATCCTGCCTATAGTGTTAGAGAAGAAAAAACACTTTTCCAACATATGTCAATCATAACCCAGATCTCTGCAGCTTGTGGGGTGACTAAACTCATCTATTGGCTGGACTTAGACAACCAAAGATATAGAATTCATGTGCTGCTGATAATGTAAGCATTCATGTTTTAGAATCTGTTTCTTTGCAACATCTCTATTTTTAATATTGTTGTTTTGTTCTCCCAATCTTCTAAACAAATGACATTTATCACTTGTAGTTGTATTTTCTTCAGTTTTCATATGTCTGGAGTCTGGACAGGCACATATGTACACTGCAACTTGTCTCACTGGTGGAAGCATGAGGCTATTTTGGCTACAGAGCCAGTGTAGACAACATTTTCTTCAAAATGTTTCCATAACAACACAGATTTCTGCAACATGTATCATTAATTGTTCTGTTTATTGTGTGTTGATTCATCTTTAGATTTATACAAATCAAGAAGTTGTGATGACATACGTACAGCAAAAAGTCTGCAAAGATGGAGGTGGAGAGGAAGGCGTCTATGAAATCATGTCTGCAATGGCAACAGAAGACATCTACTGTAATGAAAATTTTCAAAAAGCCAACAGAAGATAAAAGAGTTTGTATCTGTGATCCATATCTTTCCTTTCATTAGTTGCTTAAAGTGTTCATAAAAATATTTGCTCATTTTCTATGAACTGTGGAAACCCCTAAATGTAAAAGATCAACATGAGTGTAACATGAAAAAAAATCGATTTTTGGTCACAACATGTCAGTTTTTGGTTGGTTGGTTTGTTCGTATGGTAATGCTGTTTACTTAAGATGTGCAAAAAAAATGTACTTTTACAAAGCAACTGATCAGATGTGTTTTTCATTAGAACATAAGTTTTTGCCGTAATCAACAAACTCGGGGCAATATATTCTTGAGATATTCAAAGAGAAAATAAAACATTTCAAAAGAAAATACACAGAAACATCCGCAAAACTGCTGACTCGGTCGGTTATTCAAACCAGTCCAGTCTTTTCTATTGAAGCATGATGACCTGAGCTTTGATCTTCTTCTGAGGAGACCAGATTTTTGTCCTCCTTCAAAAGTTACACTGTCAGTGTCAGTTCTTAGAGTGTGGCACTGACCCCTGCAGGTGATGTGCTAGTGTAACTCTGAATACAGTGATTATGGTGCATAGATATACTGGGCAAGACTTCAGATTGTATCACTCATTAATTTGAAATGGTCTGGTCTTCATGTTTGTTAATTGTAAAACTTGCTTTTTAATTTACTGTTTTAGACTGTTTTTTTATACTGTCATTGTTTTGTACACCTATGATATGACAGAGGATGGAGTGTGGATGAGAAGTTATAAATATTTTAATAAGGACATGTACAACATAAATTGTTGTTTAGAAAGCAAATTGTTTAAAGTTTCTATTTTTCAGGATAACCATTTTTGACTTTCCAGATGTATGCTTATTTTATTAAAGACCTGTCACATGATGTTGACAAAAAAAAACGGTTGCTGTCCACACTTAGTGCCTTTGTTTCTCTTTTCAAAAAAATAATTAAAGGAATGCTCAAAAAATCAAAGGAACACTTTAAAAATTCGTCTGATTGATTTATCATATTTTATGTATTTATTTATTTGGGGAGGGGGTTGGCTGTAGCTGAAGTTAGAGTGTGCATTTGTGCCCCATTTTAGTTAAGGGGTCAACAAGGTTTTGCAATACCTCACTAGCACAGGCCTCAGATGGAATTTAAACACCAAACACAATAAATGAAGGAAACTCCCATGGTGAATAAAAAGATTTGCAATTAATAAAAATTCTCTCTAAGTAAAGATTGTATGAACTTTTTTAACACTGTGCTGTAGCCAACCTTGAAGACACAAGCAGATTCTACCTCCCCTCACTTTTTCTGAAACCTCCGAATTGCAGCCTGCTCACAGTAGTCGAGCAGATATGAACCAAGGACATGTTCATCCAGCCAGGTGAAACACAGGGTTGAAGATCTGGAAAAAATCCTGTTTATTCTGTTGAAGCACAGCAGTTCATCCCTCTTACTGACAAGAGATCAGGCATTTTCCAGGTGAACTGAAGGGAGATCAGAATCCCTGCTGATGGAGTTTAATGAGTGTTCCAACTTGCTGCCCTCATCAGTGTCTCCTCGTGATCCCACTGACAGCTGATGCTTCTTTATAAGAGTTCTGCAAAACTCTCCTGGTGGATTAAGGAGTGAAAAAGTGTGTCACCCCACGAAATGATATTATCACAATACTTCACTCATGATATATTATTCTAATTTTTAACATTTTGTGATATCCTGAGCAGCCTCCCTATGCTATGGGAATATGACCAGAATACACCCAGCTGGCAGCCAAGTTAGTCAAGTCTTCTCAAATTGTGCACACTGACAAAGACTCATTTTCACTGCTGGAAACACGTCGGCAATATGCCTGAATTTATAGTATTTGTTTCATTTTTTTAGAGTGAAAATCTCTCTAAAAGTGATTGCAATGAGTCCAAGTTAGTTATGTGCCTCTGTCAGAAGATCTGTCCAATCACCTTGTAATAAAAAGTGGAGACTGAGTGTGCAACACTCTCAAACTCTGGGCAACCATTTCGTCACCACAACTTGAACTTGATAGCAGAATAGAAAAAAAAAATTAGTACAGTCACAAGCCAGACACATTTTTTTGTTTTAGTTTTTCAGATGAAAGGAGATCCAGGGCCTATTTTTACTTTAGTGTGACAGAGCAATAGCTTGCTTTGAATTAGGAGGTAAGTTAGGCAAGACAAGTGTGTTGGATGGCTTTTTGGTTGAGTTGATATAATCTGTTTGCTCACCAAACATTATTTCAGGAGGTGCATGAGATGAGCCCTGTATTATTCCAAGAGAACTTTTAATAAAAAAAAAAAAAAAAAAAAAAAAAAAAAATATATATATATATATATATATATATATATATATATATATATATATATATATATATACACATGTTCCTCTCGCATTCAACAATCCTTCTCCTATCGCAGGTGCAGGCTGTGTAAAGATACCCCAGAGACAATCCAGCACATAACAGCAGGGTGCAAGATGCTAGCAGGCAAGGCATACATGGAACGCCATAACCAAGTGGCCGGCATAGTGTACAGGAACATCTGTGCCGAGTATAACCTGGAAGTCCCGAGGTCAAAATGGGAGATACCCCCAAGGGTGATGGAGAATGACCGAGCTAAGATCCTGTGGGACTTCCAGATACAGACGGACAAAATGGTGGTGGCTAACCAACCGGACATAGTGGTGGTGGACAAACAGGAGAAGACGGCCGTAGTGATCGATGTAGCGGTTCCGAATGACAGCAACATCAGGAAGAAGGAACACGAGAAGCTGGAGGAATACCAAGGGCTCAGAGAAGAGCTCGAGAGGATGTGGAGGGTGAAGGTAACAGTGGTCCCCGTGGTAATCGGAGCACTAGGTGCGGTGACTCCCAAGCTAGGCGAGTGGCTCCAGCAGATCCCGGGAACAACATCGGAGATCTCTGTCCAGAAGAGCGCAGTCCTGGGAACAGCTAAGACACTGCGCAGGACCCTCAAGCTCCCAGGTCTCTGGTAGAGGGCCCGAGCTTGAAGGATAAACCGCCCGCAGGGGCGAGATGGGTGTTTGTTTGTTTTTTAATGTATATATATATATATCTGTATTTGGTGTCCCTGTATCAATATAATATCACCACAGAAAATCACAGTATTATACTGTATAAAATTTTCCCCCACCCATACTAAATATAGTTAAATACTATTACTTAACTCTTTTGATGCAAGATTTTTAATTTATACACTGCATAACACTTCTTTCACCACTAGATGTCATATGTCAGCTATTTTACAATCTATTAAAATACCTTTATATGAACTGCCATCTAAGAATGTTGATGTCCTGATAGTCTAGCTCCACCCCTCCCCTCATATTGCTATGACATGAAATGACCCTAGTGTCTGCACAAGCTTTTCAGTACTGAAAATATTTCCTGTCACGTTTCTATTTCGATGAGCAAAGATGTGGAGCATTCAAAGTCTGCTGTTCATCTTCTGCAGTAAGTAATTTAAATAAGAAAACAGATAAAGATTAAAACCAGCTGTATACTAACAAATAAATGTATGTTTTAGTATTAAGCAACAGTAAGTGACGTCCTGTATTGGTCTTCTAATTTCTTTATACAGCACTAAATTTGCTAGTAAGAAAGCTGACCTGACAAAGTAAAACATGATCTTTTCACGTTATATTTTGTCTTCTTAGTTTCTCTGAGATGTGTGACCAGTGCAGTGGGGATGATCAATGTGACCGGATATGTGGGGAGAGAGGTTAATGTCTCCTGCTCTTATGATCAGAGTTATGAATCTCATGAGAAGTACCTATGTAAGAATGGCTGTGGCAGCAGTGATGTTCTCATTACAAGCAAATCAAAAGCAAGCAAAACCAAATACTCAATTTATGATGACAACAGTGCACGAATCTTCACAACAACTATCTTTGATCTTCAATCTACGGATGCTGGAAAATACTGGTGTGGGGTGACCAGAACTGGAAAAGATATCTACACTGAAGTCAAGCTGAAATTAGTACAAGGTAAAAAGAAAAAAAAGGGGCATTGCAAAAGTCAATTATAGATTGCTAATAAAAAAAAATATCACAACAAATAAAGTTAAAGGGAAGGACTTCAGTTTCAGGTTAATAGAAGTTTGCATATCTTTAAACAGTGGTATGTGAATACATGACTATCTGTATTTTTTGCTGCAAAACTGACCTTCTGTAAAACTGCACTTTAACTTGGAAAAAACACTTAAGTCTTATATGTAATAGTTTCGTGGCTGTAACGTATCTTTTGGTGTTTTTTACCTTCTTGACAGACAGATGCTGTGACACTGTGACCAAAGTTCAAAGTTATGAGGGATACTCTGAGTCCATCAGTTGTCGGTATGAGTCTCAGTATCAGAACAGCCTGAAGTACATCTGCAGAGGAAATCAGCCCTCCACATGTCTGCAGCAGGCACTAATCACCTCTGACAACAAACAAAATGCACGATTCAGACTTGATGATGACAAAGTGTTAGGAACATTCACAGTGAACATTAACAGTTTGACTCGTAATGATTCAGGGTCATACCTCTGTGGTGTCCACAGAAACTCTGAGCTGGATGTTTTCTCTGCTGTTGAGCTGGAAGTTGAAGGTAAAAAATCACAGTAATAGCTCTTTACACCAGCACCAAGAAGACATTATTTGCTGTCAAATAGTCTCTAAGAAACTTAAATATTTGATTATTCTGAAATAATGTTTCTCTTTCAATCTGACAGAGTGGTGCTGTGTCAAATCAACTAAAATAAATTGTACTGCAGGAAATCCACTAACTCTGCAGTGTCCTTATCCTCCACAACACTGGGATAACAGGAAGTTCCTCTGTAAGGGAGACCACCGCAACAATTGCTCGGACATGGTGACGAGTCGAAGCAGGTTCACACTGCAAAATGATGTTGCTTCCAGCTCTTTCACAGTGAGGATCACAGAACTGGAAGCAGCTGATGCTGGGACATACTGGTGTGGGTCACACTCACAGTGGAGAGTTGGAAACTACACCAAGATTGAGCTGTCAGGTATGCTGGAGACTTTTGGTTAAGATAATACAATGTATAGCTTTTAAGCCATGTGTTTGTTTTATGTTGGTTCAGTTGTCTGAAGAGTGAATAAGTAAAACTAAAACTGTCAATATGATGTTCACACTCAGCACAAAAAATAGCAGCACAAGAAATAGAACTACCGAGAGCCTCACTTACCACAGGTGGTCTGAGACCACAAAACATTTTTGTCTCTCTAAGTAGTCATATTCTAACTTACACTGTTTAGTCAATATTTGCATTTGTAACAAAGCTTAGTCATAACAAACCCATAAATGGCTTATTCCATGTAGATTTTGTTGAAATCACTTTGCATATTTAATTAATTCTTAAAAATTTTGTCTTCATACTATAAAGGTTTTCAGACTAAAAAGCCGCTGATGTAAATAACAGGGTTGCATTTTTCATACTTTTTAATTAGTCTTTTTCCAATTTTAAACTCTCATAACAGCCAAATGAATATTTTTTGAGTAGAAATTGATTTTTTTTAAACTCTCTGTGCCACAAACTCAAGCCAGAATTTATTTTTAGAACATGCTTTTTAATGACGAACTGAGCATTAATATCACGGGAATATGGAATATATATCAATATACATAATTTCAATATAAGAAAATATCAATAATAAAATTCTACCAATTTAATGTCTATGTCATACAAAGTCTATGTCAAGTATTTGTACCTTGAGTGTTTTACCTGCTTCAGGTAAAACATTAAATAAAGAAAACGTCTGAGAAAAAAATATATATATTGGGTAAACTTTTAAGGGTAATATCATTGTGTAGACATCACTGCATGATGGCATGTAATCTTGGCATCAACACTAGTCTCTGCTACAATATCAGGAAAATAACTTTTTAAAAGGACATTTTAAACATGAAATCTAAACACAAATAGTAAGAACATTTGTGTTTGGTCAATTATCTCTTTGTTTTAACAATGTTTCTTGGCAATAAATCTTATACTGTAGGGAAGCCTGTTTATTTCCCTATATTGGGCCACATTTGTAAGAAAAATGCAAATGTGAGCTGAGCAGCAGGCTTGAGTATGTGGGTTGTGTCAATGGAAAAATTGCCAAATCTTCTCTGCCAATACCAATCAGCTTATTCTGCTACTGACTCATGTTTTGTTTTGACTCTTGTCTTTTACCCCAAGTGCTGATAACCAGGTCACTGATTACTTCTTGCCTGATTGGCAGCACCTGTGAGCATAGACCCTGCAACAGCAGTCATTAGTACCATGTTTGTCTGATCTGGATAGGGCCCATGCCACAGGGCAACTTCAAGCTGGTGTTCTGCAAAACCAACCTGCTCTACCTCCTGGCTGTAGCTCAGGTTCGATCTTTGGCTGATCTATGGCTGCATGCCAAATATCCTTGGGCAAGATACTGAACCCCAAATTGCTCTCCGATGCATACATTGGACTGTGAATATGTGTATAGAAAAGGGCTATAGAAGAATCAGTCTATTTACCATTTACCAAGTTGCAGCATTATCTGGAGTAAGTCCTAGGACCATCTCAGAATTGAAGACCAAGTTTCATATTATGTCAGAGGGATTTCAGAGATCCCAAAAAGAGCATACTACCTCATGTTGTCAACATTTAGAAACTGTAGGCAGTCTTTTACTGATTTGCATTCAGTGTTTGCAGGGCAATATGGCCGACACCTCCTTACCCAGACAATCTGGAACAGACTGCACACAGCCACTCTCTCGTCTCATAGTGCTGTTTGCATTGATGGCAGCAAAATGTGCACTCATTATTGAACATGTGGAGGAACACTATGTTCAGCATTGACTGCGGATTCTGATTTCAGGAGTCGGATCATAGGATTAAGTTATGGAGAAGATATAGAGAACGTTACAGTAATTCCTGCACCCTTAGGGTAACAGGTTTTGGTTGAGGCGGTGTGATGGTGTGAGCAGACTTCTCAGTTACTGGAAAAGCAAGGCTTGTCGTCATTGGAGGAGAATATAATTCAGATGCTATGCATTGTTTTGACTAACAACATATTAAAGACAGAAAATAATTTAAACAAAACAAATGTTATACATTCTTTTATAAAACTTTTTTTTTTACTAATTTAAAGTGAAAATTTTTGAGGCAAAAGAAAAGTTAAAAACTTAAGGGTTGATTTTCCACATTTTCACTTTTTAATCAGTAAGTCATATCTGATGAAATGTTTTCTTTTACTAGACATGTGAAGAATGTGGTAACAACACTAAGAGTCTTCTTCTCTTACAGTCTTTTTGCAGCACACCAGAAAAATCCCAGGTAAAGCTATTATAGAAAATATAAACTGCATATGTGTTTCTGTTAGTGTGCACGCCAGCTGAGAAATGTTGTGAGACCAAGTACCTTTTCACATTCAAGATTAACATTTAGTTTTGTTTATGGTTATGGTTTCATGGTTACAGTACATGAAGTGAGTGTATGTCACACCAATATGTTAAAACATCTGTGGGTTTTTTGTTAAGTTAAAAAACACATAACTATTAACAAAAAGAAAAGTGAACATGAAAACATCTTGGAAGGCCACATTTCTCCGCTTATGTGCATGAAAATAAAAGTGTTTTGGAAAGTGTTTCTTTTTATTGTCTCCTCTTTTGGTTTCTGTTTTTCAGATGCAGCACTCTATGTAGTTTACACTGTACCTCCTATCCTGCTACTGATGTGTCTCCTAGTTACAGTTTATAAGAACAGATGCTCAAGAGTTAATGGTATCTTTTACAGTCATGTACACATGGACATGCTTACACTCAAATATAGATGCAAATATAGATGCAAAACAAGTACAACCACTATGTATACTGTGTATTTTCAGAAGCCGATGACACCATGAGCAGAAATACACCCAAGGAAAAAAACATAGAGGAAGTGATGGGGGCTGCAGAAAGTGGAGTAAGAAAACTAAAGTGTAAAGCATTAACAGAGTTGTATGTATAAAATATAAAAATATAAAAGAATGTGGCACAATTGGAATTTGTAATTATGTGTACATTTTTATTTTTGATGCTGAGACAATGATAGCAATTTGATGTCGGAATGCAGATGAAGGCCCTGCTACAGCTATGAACAGCCTCACACAGGCTGTAGTGTGGCTACAATGGTGGAATAACTCAAGGGCAGTGAGAGCACTAAGATTGCAATTGGAAATTGAATAATTTCTTTGAATGGAGTTTCTTTTTTCTCTTTTTAAAAATTGTGAATGCAACCTTTTTTAATTGCTTTACCCCTTTATATGCATATTCACTAGCTAATACCACGTTTGGGGATGGGCTCGAAGGGGAGTGGCAGCGGCTCCCGGGCTGGCAGATCCCCATGTACTAACGAGAAGTGAAAGAAAGAAGAGAAGAAGAGAAGGAAAAAGCAGGGGGGGGGGGGGGGGGCATGAAAATGACAACAGCAGGTATTGGTGAAGGGGTCATATATAGCTTGAGGCCAGAAGGGCTATGAATGAGGTGTGGTCCTGCTCCTGAAATTCATAACTGGTAGGCTTGTGACGACCATCAGCCCAGGAGGAGGATTAAGTAGTCAGGAATTCCCTTGCGGGAAGCAGAAATTGCAGCGCCGAAGTAAAAGTAATGGCCAGAGAAGAGATTGGGAGGAATCCTGGATGATGAGAGAACTTGGCGAAAGTGTCAAAGAAACCATGATCTTGTTGGGATGTGGCCGGATTCAGTGATGAACAGTGGATCTGAAGGTAAGGCGTGCTGAGATTTTCTGAGGTAGAGGTACTGGCTTAGCGATTCAAAGGGGCTTAAAGGTGAGTTTATTTTGAAGTAGTATATTGGAATGGGGCTGCCCGACTGGGTGGTTTTGCTTCGTTTGAGGAAGAAGATGAGGCAGTCTTCCGAAACTGGATGGAAGTTGCTTAAACACAAGTGAAGATCTGGTTGAAATATCGACGATAAGCAGGTAAATTCGGAACAGGGCAAGAAGCCGAAGAAGGCAAGCAGGAAAGTGGCTTTGAGTGTACGTGCCAGGAAGTAGTCACCGTATTTCAGCCGGAGCGTAGAGATTCAGCGATATAGAAGATCTGAAGTTAGGGGTGTGGGGTTGCAGAGGGAGTATGACATCGGAGACCTTTTATGAGTAATGGTATCTGGGACAACGTAATGGTTGAGCATGGCGAAACTGTGAGCATTTTGGTGAAGAAATTTATGCCGCCGAGATACATCTTCATCATGGGAATTTTGATGCTCAGAAATCGGAAAGCATAAGATATGAAGCCGAACATGGTTGCAATGTCAAATGACAAGACGGGAAGATTGAAGTGACTGTGGAATGAACAGAACATGTTCCAAGCGGTCCAATAGGTGGACAAAGTGCTTGCTGCAGCACTGTTTATTATTGCTTTTTGGGAGAGGCTGATGAGTTCTGCGATGCTAGGGTTTAGATCTCGAATGTAGTAACTGAAAATGGAGGAACTGGTGTCGGAGCTGACTCTGCATGAAGGGCCAAGGCTCTGAATGTCTGGAGGGAGAGACGAGACAGGGACTCAGCAATGAAATTGAAATGCCCTGGGATGTGTTATGCTCTAATTACGAAATGGTCTGTGACTGATAGCCACGTGACCCAACGCATGAAGTGCATGATGGAAGGGGAATTGCTTTGGCCTTTGTTGATTATGTCAACTACAGCAAGGTTGTCTGAGTGAATGAGGATGGATCTTATTGACAATTCGTGGCCCCACAGTAAGGCTGCAATGACCACCGGGTAAATTTCGAAAATGGCTGACGAAGGGAGGAACCGCTCCTGGATATATTGGCAGGACTCAGGAGGCCAAGCTGAAGAGAACCACCTTACGCCGTAATAACCCCCAAAATGGCAGAAAGGGCGGCATCTATGTAGAGCTGAATGTTGTCAGGGTGGGACAGCTGATCATCGTAAAAGAAAGTAATGTCGTTCCAGTTAGCAAGCAGAAGTTGCCAGAGTCGCAGTTTGGCTTTGGAAGAGCTATCCAGCGAGATGGAGTCAAGGAGTGATAGTTTAGATACTGCAAGTGAAAGCAAGTGAGAGATAAAGGAGTGTCCCAAAAGAGAGAGTAGCTGTCGTGTGGAATGTGGAAATGAGGAGAAAGTTTTGGAGGAGAAGAGTGATGCGATTGAGCTTTTCGATAGGCAGGGAGGCCTGGAAACGCTTGATGTTGAGGGTTATGCCGAGGAACCCCAGGGATGTTGAAGGTCCCTCTGTTTACTCTTCCGACAGTGGAACACCGAGTACAGAGAAGACTGATCACAGAGTGGATAACCCCCGTGTTGGCGGTGACGTGGGAGGGGAAATGACTAGGAAATCATCGAGCAGATGGACCAAAAATGGCAGTTTATGATTGTTGGAGAAGATCCAACATAGAGCTTTGGAGAGTGAGTTGAGGGCTGCTTTTGCAACCAAAGGATAGCCTGACAGTGAGAAAGCAAGCATCCCTCCACTTGACTCCGAACAAGCACCAGAAATCAGGGTGAATTGGCAGGACCTTCAAGGCACTTGTGATGTCGGGTTGGGAGGAGGAATTGCTGAGACCAGCGAAAACTGACCAGTGTTAGTTTGAAGAAAAGAGGCCTGGGCTAAAAAGCTTGGCCATGGGCTGCTTGAAGCTTCACTGACAGAAGTAGGGTTAGAGGGATGTATGGTTGGATGCCTGGTTGTAAGAATGTTAGCTGAAGTGTTGTAGAAAGGAGCTGAGGTGAGAGGAGCTGGCAACCCGGTGCCGAGGTTTGCTGCGGCGTTTAGCAGAGGAGGGATGGGTGGCTGAGAACCTGGCAACCCGGTGCTGAGGTTTGCTGCAGAGTTTAGCAGAGGAGGTATGAGTGGCTGAGAACCTGGCAACCCAGTGCCAAGAGGGTTTGCTGAGGCGAGTTGCGAAGGAGGGATCGGAGACCACAGAACTGGCAACCCCACCCGAGTGCCATGCTGAGTAGGAGGAGCAGCTGAGGAGGTTTGGAGGTTCTAGTTTCTTGGGGCTGGAGAGTGACCAGAGCTGCTGTATTGTTGAATCGAGTGGAGAGAGGAGTTCTGAGGAATGGATATGACAGATCTGATGGCTGGTAATTAAGCTCACTGTGGTAGCTCCACTAGGATGTTTAGATTGCAATTCATGGACTGCCTGGGGAATATCAGATGGAGAAGGACTGAGGTCTTGATCTGATGGGCTAAGCGACAGGAAATCCATGATGACCAACAAAATGGGTTTATAGAATTCAAGCTCTTAGAATGTTCGTGATGTTCTCTGACGACGTAGGGTGTTCGCATGAAAATGAGAAAAGCAGGTATTGGTGTGGTATATAGCCCGAGGAATGAGGTGTGGTCCCGCTCCTGAAATTCAGATGATATCTCTACTTATGCCACCATCTAACACAAATGACTAGCAGAAAAAAATATGTTATATGCTGCAACTCCGCAGCAGAACAAACTGTTGCAATTTGTCACAGCTTAGGTGATTGTATAAATCAAGGTTTCTCCGAGCTTTGATGGCTGGGTGCTAATTAACCAAGTGATTGAGAACCATGCAGCTAATTCACACAACAAAAGAGAAGTGCTCCCTTGGCCTGTTTTACTGTGACTTTGACTGGTGATAAATAAGTGTATTACACTGGGAATACGTTTTTTAAGAGTGGCTCTTAAAAAACTTACTATATTATGTGCCGTTACATTCATTATCCTTAATTGTAATTCCTTCAGAATGGTTTCTATATTATGGTTACTATAAATCTGGACATGAATGCATACTGCAATGAGTCTCACTGTCAGAGATACACAACAGAAAGCAGCTACTTTGCCTATAGTGTTAGAGTAGAAAAAACACTTTTCCAACATATGTCCATCATAACCCAGATCTCTGCAGCTTGTGGGGTGACTAAACTCATCTATTGGCTGGACTTAGACAACCAAAGATATAGAATTCATGTGCTGCTGATAATGTAAGCATTCATGTTTTAGAATCTGTTTCTTTGCAACATCTCTATTTAAAATATTGTTGTTTTGTTCTCCCAATCTTCTAAACAAATGACATTTATCACATGTAGTTGTATTTTCTTAAAGTTTCATAGTGTATTATGAGTCTGGACAGGCACATATGTACACTGCAACTTGTTTCACCGGTGGAAGCATGAGGCTATTTTGGCTACAGAGCCAGTGTAGACAACATTTTTTTCAAAATGTTTCCATAGCAATCCAAATTTCTGCAACATGTATCATTAATTGCTCTGTTTATTGTGTGTTGATTCATCTTTAGATTTATACAAATCAAGAAGTTGCGATGACATACGTACAGCAAAAAGTCTGCAAAGATGGAGGTGGAGAGGAAGGCGTCTATGAAATCATGACTGCAAACGCAACAGAAGACATCTACTGTAATGAAAATTTTCATAAAGCCAACAGAAGATAAAAGAGTTTGTATCTGTGATCCATATCTTTCCTTTCATTAGTTGCTTAAAGTGTTCATAAAAACATTTGCTCTTTTTATATAAACTGTGGAAACCCCTAAATGTAAAAGATCAACATGAGTGTAAAGCAATAAAAAAAATCGATTTGTGGTCACAACATGTCAGTTTTTGGTTGGTTGGTTGGTTTTTCCCCAAAATCAGTGCTTTTTACTGACTGGAGTATACATATGGTAATGCTGTTTACTTAATAGTTCAAAAATGTACTTTTACAAAGCAACTGATCAGATGTGTTTTTCATCAGTGATGCTGTGATGTGTTAGTGTAACTCTGAATACAGTAGTTATGGTGCATAGATATACTCGACAAGACTTCAGATTGCATCGCTCATTATTAATTTGAAATGGTCTGGTCTTCATGTATGTTAATTGTAAAACCTGCTTTTTAATTTACTGTTTTAGACTGTTTTTTATACTGTGACTGTTTTGTATACCTATAATATAACAGAGGATGGAGTGTGTCAAGTAAGTTATAAATATTTTAATAAGAACATGTACAACATAAATTGTTTAAAGTTTGTATTTTCCAGGATAACCATTTTTGACTTTCCAGATGTATGCTTATTTTCTTAACGACCTGTCGCAGGATGTTAACAAAAGAAAAACCAGTCACTGTCCACACTTAGTGCGGACAGTGACACTTAGTTTTGCTTCTCTTATTAAATGAACAAAACTGTGAACACTTCAAGTTTTGGGATGTTTAAAAATTAAAGGAACGCACTGAAAATTCATCAGATTGATTTATTTTATTTTAAAATAAATCCATTTTAAAATAAAATACTGTGTGGTCTGTAGCTCAGAAAGTAGATCAGGTCATCTAGTAATTGGATGTTTGGTGTGCCTCAATCCCTGGTTGCCCTAGTCTGCATGCCAAATATTCTTAGGCAAGATATTAACCCCAAGTTGCTCTCTGGTGCACTTACCTAAAAAAAAAAAAAAAAACATAGAAAAAAGTGCTTGTATGAATGGGTGAATGAGGCAAGTTATATAAAGCTCTCTGAGCACTCGGGTAGAGTAGTAAAGCACTATATAGAACCAGTTCATTTATCATATCATTGGATAATGATTATGGACTGGGTTGGCACATCATTTTATAGAAATGTAAATGATCAACCTATAGAGGCTGAATCCAAAGACACAAAGTGAAAAAAAAAATGATGCAGCAGGCTACAAAAAAAGTATACAAAAAACGTTTGGTTTTTTTGTATACTTTTATATGCTGCTTTTGCTTTCACATTTGAGCGTAAGGGTTTGTGTCTGTCTTTGAATGTAAAAGATACCTTTAACCTTGGAACATCTGTACTTATAAACAATAACTAGGACACATGTCAGTAGCAGCACAGGGAGTAGAATGTAGAAAATTAGATGCTGCATCTGAAAAAAACAGTACAATATGTAATTACTCTGTTAAGACTTAACTCTTTAGTTTTCTCACATATATGTATATATTAGGGGTGGGACTCAATTAAAGAAATTAATGAATTAGAGGCTTTGTAAGTAATTCATCTTGATTAATCGCATTCATTCAATCGCACAAGAAAATTTGCCACAAAGCGCAAATGTCTTTTTTTTTATTTAAAACGGTTTTAGTGGGTGACAGAATCAAATAATGGACATGAATATTGTAAACTCAAGCACTTTCAATTTATGGGGGAAAAGGATTTAAACTCCATTTCAATGCAAAACAGAGAAGAAAAAAATAATATCCCTGGCCAAAATTGGGCAGACTTAAAAATAAAGTGTTATTTTAATAAGTTTAAGTACATTTTCAAAATGGTATTATCTTTAACCTCCTAGGACCTGGCGTCCACATATGTGGACATCACATTTTGGGTTGTCTAGACCAAAATACTAAATTTTGCTCTACAAGGGCCTGATATCCACTTACGAGGACATTATACTGCCCCTGTTTCATCAAAATTTAAAACGAACATCCTCACACGTGGCTCTAATTTTTCTTAGGAACAAAAATCGGGTAAAAAAAAAAAATCTGGTGACTCTTTGTTTTTACATCCATCGGGTCCCAATATGCCCAAATATCAAAAAGAAATTAAAAATGCATGCCATGGAAGAGTTCGGGTCTTAGGAGGTTAAATAATAATAATAAAAATTTCAACGTAAATTGCAATTTTTGTTTTTAAAAAAATAAGGCAGAAACAGAAAAGGTTATCCGACCAACTTCACCTTTAAACTCTGAGTAACCTTAATCAAATTTATTTTGTACAGTACATCGAAGATTTTAGCGCAAAAAGTAAGAAACCCATTGGAGTGACAATACCTTCATGCTTTTTTACTGTCTGTCTCTTTCAGCTACTCAGTTACTTAGGCAAACTAGCCTGTTCACATTTTCAGAGCTCAAGGCAGCCCTCTTTTTTGTTACTATGTGACGTGCAAATGAGAACAGTCTCTCACATGGGACAGAAGTGGAAGGACGAATCAAATACTTGCAGACCAGGACAGACAGCTGATGGTAGATCCCTGTTCGACTGGACCACCACTGCAGCGGGCAGTCTGTCTCGCTGATGGTGGATTCTGCTCTGTACATACTCAGGGCCCTGTTACACAGGGCGTCCTCATCTGAATCAGAGTCTGAAGACAATGAAGAGAAAAGGAGGCTCTTTGTCTTTGCTGGCTCCTTTGTGGTGGCATCTTTACACCGTTCCTGCAGACGGGCCTCAAGGCTGGTGTAAACCTCTTCTTGCTCTCCCCTTGCAAGACACTTTAAATCCTTAAAGTGTGGGTCAAGCACAGTAGCTATCTGGAGCCACTGATGGTTGAGTGTAGCTACACGTAGGTCCTTTGTGAAGGCAGTCTTAAACTTCACCATGTAATTTGAGTCATCATGGACCTCCATGGTCTGAAGCAGTTCAAGAAAGTAATTATTAATCTACACAATAACTGTCAACTATAGAGCTTTTTGAAGAAACAGTAACAATAAGTTAAAAAATAGTTTTATTTACCTGCATGGATCAAAGACAGTCGCCAGCTTTTGGAGTTTTACCAGCTCTGATGGAGTTAAAAGGGCTAGCTTGCTAGCTTGATTTTATTTGTCTAAAGGAGCAAAAACACCCTCTTGATTCATTAGTAGACGAGAAACCATATCCAGCGTTGAATTCCAGTGTATGGAAACATCCCGTATGAGTGGCTCTTTCTGTTGCCCCAGTCTTGTTTGCTCCTGGTGTAGTTCCTCCATATTAGCAGGGCTGTCTGTAATGCATCTAATTTTGCTTGCTTTTCAGTGTCATAAATTGAAAATGAATTTTACTTGAAATAGGCTTTCAGCATGGCAGTTGGAAAGTTGAATCATCTGACGCTAACTGTAGCTCATTTTCTAACCTGCTATCGTCTACCACTGGTCCAGAGCAATCCATTTTGGTCCTGAAGCCAGTCATTTTATCAAGTTTGGGCTGCCAACACATTTGTTGGTACTCAAACTGCTAGCACTAACAGCTCCCATAGTTTCTGTGCTTGTTGCAACAAGTTTTGCATTTAGATGGTACCGTAAGGTTGAAGTGCTTCGGTGAAGCGCTCACATTGCAAGATGATGCTCTCATCAACTCTTTCTTGGTGAGGATCACAGAGCTGAAAGCAGCTGATGCTGGGATATACTGGTGTGGTTCAGACTCACAGAGGAGAGTTGGAAATTACATCAAGATTGAGCTGTCAGGTATGCTGAACACTTTTGTATACAATATGATAATACAAAGAGTAGATTTGTGTGATGCGGTGTGCTTGTTCAAGCTCCATTGTGTGAACAAATAATAACCAAACTATCAGCACAGTGTTCACACTGTTCATACTTCATCACCAAAACCTTGTTGCCTCACACTTCAGGTTAAACTGTGTCGTCAGTGTTCACCTTTAGGGGAAAAAAGGGAAAACAAAAACAGTTAAAAAATGATAGTTTTTCAACTTTTTGAACTAGCAAGCTATAGATGATGGGCGCCTGCAAATATGTAAAAAATAATGTCATAAAATAAAGTTGCTAAGAGCACCAAGAGTTCTTTGCATCCCTGTCAAAGCTATTATATACATATATATGTATGTATAGATAAGTGTCTGTTAGTGTGTACTTTTTCTGAGTGTTGTGACAAGTACATTTCCATACTATAAGTTATGGTGTTTTCATGCTGTACACTTGGTTTTGGCTGTGATTCTGGTAATGGCTTCACGGGTGCAGTAAATGCATGTAAGTCTAGCCAGTATGTTGTTTCCAGCAATTAAGTTAAGGTACACATAACAAGTAATAACACTTTCATGTTAGCCCATAGTTCAGTTATGATAAGTCCATGGCAGTTCTTTTTTTGTTTTTTGTTTTTTGGAAAGTGTTTGCTTTTACTGTGTTATGTTGTGGTTTCTGTTTTTCAGATGCAGCACTCTATATTGTCTACATTCTACTCCCTGTGCTGCTACTGACATGTGTCCTAGTTATTGTTTATAAGTGCAGATGTTGCAGGGTTGAAGGTATCTTTTACAGTCAAATACAAACACAAACCCTTATGCTCAAATCTGAAAGCAAAAACAGCATAAACACATCTAATGCTGTGTGTTTTCAGAAGCTGTTGCCACCATGAGTAGAATTACATCCAATGCAAGGAGCTCAGGCGATGTGATGCGTGCTGCAGAAAGTGTAACGTCTTAATAGAGTGACGTGTCTATAACACAAACTACCATGTAGATAGACAGATTGTTGTCACAGATAGTTTTTTAATTCAAGAATTTATACACTAATTATGGCACCGGTTAAATCAAATTTGTAACAGAAAACAAATCAACAACAGGGAAAACTGTTGGTCTAAAGAATTGTCAAAGTTAGTAGACGATTGGGTGCTTATTATGCAAATGATTGAGAACTATGCAGATATTTCACACATCGAACACTTGGTGATATAAATAGCTTGGAACGTGTGATCTGATGACTTGGAGCAGAAGAGTGAAAAGAGAAGTGCTCGCTTGGCCTGTTTTCACTTCTATATCAAAGTGGACATGTTGAAGAATCAGTGTATCATAGTGTATTCTTTCATTGTGAAAACTGTCCCACAGCGTGTATTTAGAAAACCTTGAATAAAGAATTTATGTACTGTTACATTTATTACCCTTAATTGTGAGGTTAATCAGTAAAAGTTTTCATGACATTGTTATGAATTATTATTGTTCAATAATTCTGGACAGATATAAATATATATTGCAACTAAAAAAACGTAACAACCCAGGGCTCTGCAACACATATGCTTTAGTGTTCTGATTTTTGTGTTGATTCTTCTTCAGACTTATGGAAAGCAAACCACTGAGTTGAACTACAAAAAACAAAGTTCCTGTTACATCTATGAAGGTGACAACAAAAACATGACCACAACAGAGGAAATCTACTGTGATGAAAATTTACATGAAACCAATAGAAGATGAATAGAGTTTGCAACTGTGGTCCAAGCTTTAGCTTTCAAAATCTACTCTGTTATTATAAAATTCTGGAAAATCATAAATGCAAATTATCAACAGTGTAAGTGAGTGAGTGTAAAGTGTATAAATTATATAAAGTGTATAAATAAGAAAAGCAAAATTAAGCAAGATATGTGGGCAAATAATCATTAGTTTAACAGTTTTTATTTCTCTTTGTTTTGAATTCATTCAAACACTATTGAAAGTCTCTCACTTTCAGACAGACTTTCAATTTGGATTGAAAAACAGAGTCAAAGTATAACAACCAGCGGCCTTTTGTTTGTTTGTTTGTTTGTTTGTTTGTTTGTTTGTTTGTTTGTTTGTTTGTTTGTTTGTTTGTTTGTTTGTTTGTTAGCAGACCAATATCATGAGCTTTAATATTCTTTAATCTTCTTCAGAAGAGCCAAAATAATCAATTTCCTTCAAAGTCACACTTTCAGTGTCACAGTGAGCCCCCTGCTGGTGAGTTAGTGCAACATGAAATACAGGTTGGAGTATACCAAAGTTATAGATGTATTAGGGAGCAAATATACCACTTAGACCAAAACTTATGGTCTAAGATATGCAACAAAAAAAACCTTTCATTTAATTAGAAATCCCCGTCTTCAATTAATTCAATACAAAATACTACATAGAGTACACTTTACATCTTTACGTCTTCCAACAACTGCTCACAATGTCAAGCCAATACACCGGACAATTACATCCACGGTCTTTGGTTCTGTCCACCAGTTCAGAAGTTTTGGCGTGAAGACTTATCAAAGTGTCTGAAATGTAACATTCCAACTTCCCCTTTAGTGTGTTTGTTGGGCAACTTTATGATTATGTCACTACAGAAAAGAATATAGCCCATATGGTTTTCACTGCCCTATGCATTGCCAAGAAAACAGTCCTCATGAACTGGAAAAATAAAAATAATCTTAATTCTAACCAATATAGAAATTATCTAATAGATTATATTAGTCTTGATACAGACTCTGCCACAACATCAGATCAATCGCTCTGGGCTCCTTTGATCAGCTCCATCACCTAGTGGGGGTGGGGTGTTGTAGTTTGGTCCCACCTTCGCTGTTGTGATTGGTGTGGGGGTAGGGACAGGCTTGGGGCGTCAGGGGATTACCTAGGAGCGTCTTCCTTGGAGGACTCAACCCGGGGTTGTGGTCATGACCTGTTACGGGCTCTGGTGGCTCTTAGATGATGGTTTCCTTGTGGCTGCGTGCAGCGGGGCTGGGGGCATGCCACACGGCATCCAGAAGACCGTCAGGGTATACAACCTCACCTCTGGTGCCGGTGCCCACCTCTCAATTTTAAATACATGTATACATGGAGGGTTCTCAGGAGGGGCTATGCGCTAACCTACTGCTCTCTGGCAGGTTAATGCACATTAGAACACACATGCATCAACACTACATATGAGCGGACGGAAGGAGGTTTGGAGTCTTCACACACCCACGTTCTCTGTTGCCCGTTGGGGCGGGGGGGGGCAGGGAGGAGGAGTTGGCCGTCCGATTGGGGTCTGGAATGTGGGGCCTCCCTGCTACTGCAGTGTCAGGAGCGGTCTGCTTGTCTCCACCCCAGGGAAAAGGGTGACACCTCCTGGGTCTGGGTGCAGTTTCCCCCTCTAGGGGCAAGGGTACCTAGACTGGGGGTATAGAGTGCGTTTGGGGAGGGTGACTTTGTCTACAGTGTCTACTTATGTCTGTCTCCACGTTGGGTGAGTGCTGAGTATTTGCATATGTGTGCATGGCGGGGCGGATGGATGTTCGTATCTGTGTGTGCCCGTTTGTCTGTGTCTATATGTCAGGTCGGGTATTAGACGCCACCTCTCTAGGGACATCTCAGGCCCTCCAAGGTATGGAGGCCTATCTCCCCTCACCCCTCCCCCTGCCAGTGGCTGACACCCTCAGACATTGGTGCATTGGTGGTTCCTGCTGTCCAGGGCTGCGTGCTCAGGTATGCACCGGCTCACTCCCGGTGGCTGCTTGTCAGGGCCTGGCACCTGTGGCTCGGTCGGGCCCCTTCGGGGGGTGGGGTGCCCTTGGCCTCTGGGCCTGGGGCTCGGTCCACTCTGGCACAGCTGGCTGCCGGTGGAGCTCACGGACACGTCACTGCAACCCCCTCTGGCTTCTGCTCCGTGGCTGCTGGGTGACCACTCATCTGGGGCTCTCCTCAGCTCTTTCTGGGAGAGTGGCACGGTTGCCCCTCCATTGGTTTTCCTTGGTCTCTTGTGCTCTGAGGGTCTCTGGATGTCTGGAGCCTGGATCTCCTCCATACCTGCCTCAAGCCCTGGAGGACGGGGCTATAGCTACCCACGCCCTCTAGCAGATCGTTACATGAAGGAACCTTTTGAATACAAGTGCGCTCATGCTCACAGGTGTACACACGGGTGCTCATAGACACAAACTACACCTTTTTTGGCTCCTACCTCAAAGCACACTGTGCGCTGTCGATCTTACATGCTGCACAATAATATTCAATATTTAGTATTTCCTGTTATATTCACATAGATTATCACGATGATGTTGTTTATTATATTGCTCTCTTTTTTTGCTTGTTTTCTCTTTTTTTTTCTCTCTCAACAGGTGATCCAGGTGATTGATATATATATATATATACATATTTTTTGTCCCCCCACCTCTTTTTTGTTTTGTGCTCTTTATCACCTTTCCTCTTCCCCACTGTTTTTCTTTCCCTCCCTCTCTTTCTTTCTCCCTTTCCTTTCCCCCAGTCATGTCTGTCCCCTATGTAACAACTGAAAATGAAATAAAATAAACAATAAAAACAAAGGTCAATCAAATGGGCCAATATAGCAAGGCTGGGATGGTCCACTTGGTAAAGTAAATCCTTTGGGCATCTTTCTTGGCCTTTAGACAATAATTCTGATGGCAAAAGATCCAAACGGGACAGGCGGGGAAAAAAAAAGAAAAGAAAGAAAATTTAATTTTTCATTTTGACAAAAGATGATTTTTTGATTGAGAAAGCATGTCACAGCATGTAACTGTAAAATATAAAAATTACATAGCAGATATTTCACACTAGCCATAGTGCTAAACTATTTGCTAACATTTTAGGCATTAAACATCAGAGAGTCTTTGTTTTGAAGCTTTGAAGATGTGTAGAGGAGCCACAGTATCCAGAGTTTTACAAAGTGATGCATTTACTTGATATCCACACAAAATCAGATAAAAGAATAAGAATTCATATAGAAAATTTAAGTAAAAGCCATGAGAATGATAGATTCTAAAAATAAAGCTGATTTTTGAGTTTTCAGTTAGAGCATACAAGGCTAAGTGTCAGCCTTTCATCCTTTAGTAATAGTAGTATCACCTTGTCACATATTTATATACATATAGGATAGCTTCACATCTGTGTTTCCACACACAGTGAGGCCTGTGAGTAGGCCAGAGACATCCAGGGTGTTGGATAGATAGGCATTGGGTGCCTGGTGTTCATCTCTGTGAGGTAGGGAGGTGACAGCATGGTCGTAATTCTCCTGGTTTCAAGGATGAACTGAGCTAAACGTATATGCATGTGAGATAATGTGATGGCAACATGTAAGAGTTGTGGAATATCTTTTTCTGTGTGTTGTATATAAGAGATCAGTGTGGCATCCATTTTCAGAGACCACTTTGACATTTGACCAGAGTGCAATCTCCATGTTGCAACGTGTGATTAAACCCATTCAAAAAATACCCTCACCAGGTGTTTGTAGTTTATTTTAAAATTTTCACACCACCTCCCCAGCCCTGTGCTTCAACGATTCTGAAAATTAGTGTGACTCATGGCTGTTCTTTCAATCTAATATAGTCCTCCTGCTTTAAACAGGCTTCTGTAAGGGAGAATAAACCAATATGGTGATCAATTATTAAAACATTTCCAAAGCACAATTAGCAGATTAATATTGCTTTCGTATTAATACATGAGTAATAATAAAAAGAAATTATAAAACTCAAATGGGTCATTATTCTGTACTGAAGGTTGTATTTTTAATTCTTTAAGTATAGTTTCCAAAATATACTTAAATAATTTTAGTGAATTTTTCATTGTGCTGTTTATGTAATGCTTCTAAATACTTTCACCACTAGATGGCACATGTTAGCTATTTTACAAATTATTGAAACGCCTTTAAAGGAAGGGCCATCTAAAATGTTCCATCCCCTATGTGCTGACAGTCTAGTTCTGCCTGAAATGATCACTGTGTGTGCATAATTCTATTTAGATGAGCCAAAGGAAAGATGTGGAGCCTTCATAACCTGTTGTTTACCCTCTGCAGTAAGTTGTTTAAATGACTAGTTAAGTGAACATACAAAGATTAAAGGCAGGTGTAGATTAAATATCTGTTTTAGAATTATGGAGCACACTCTGCCATACACTATGTTGGGCTTGTTTATTTCTTATAAAAAAGCACTTACATTACTCGTATGAAAGCTGACAAAACAATGTTTTCACATTATTTCTGCAGTTGCTCTGAGATGTGTGACCACTGCAGTGGGGGCGATCCATGTGACTGGATATGTGGGGAGTATGGTTAACGTTTCCTGTTCCTATTATGGGGGTTATGAATCATATGAAAAGTACCTGTGCAAGAATGACTGTGGCAATTATGATGTTCTTATTACAACATCAAATCCAGTGAAAAACAGATACAGGATCCATGATGACAAAACAGCACGAATCTTCACAACGACCATCTCTGATCTTCATTCTATGGATGCTGGGAAATACTGGTGTGGAGTGAGCAAATTTTTGTGGGATATCTACACTGAAGTCAAGCTGAAATTGGAACGAGGTAAATAAAGGCTTGAAAAAATTTAATTGTACATTGAAATACAATTCATAACGAATGAAGTTAAAGGTAACGACAACAGTTTCAGGATAATAGTTTCAGTTTTTCAGTTTCAGTTTTATTTGTCATATGCAAGTTAGCACAGTCAACATTGCAATGAAATGTATTTGACGAGCAGAAGACAAGTCACTCAGCAGTATAGTACAGTAAAAAATAGTTTAAAAAACAAAATATTTATAAAATATAGCGAAAATATAGTAGAAAATGTTAACAGACTAAATATATATATAAATATATGTACACACTTGTATTAGTAGATAAAGAAGTCTTAAATAAAAATGTGACCGTTGACATGTATTTGGGGGGGTCAAATGTCAATGTATACAGAACAGCAGAGGTGGGAAGTAGCTGTACTTAAGTACAATAAGGTGTACTTAAATAAGTTGAATTTGCACTTCAACTTTTACTGGAGTATTTTTCAACACTAGTATCTGTACTTCTACTTAAGTAAAAAATGTCTTTACTTTTGCCACCTCTGAAGAACAGTAACAATACTAAAAAACTGTAAATATACCTACACGACATATACATACAAATACATTTACAAATACATTTAAACTCTCATAGAAGCAGTAGCTGTTGGGAAAAAAATGGAACTTTAGAAAACATCTTACAAAGTTTTATAATGTGATCGCACTGAAAATGATTTGGGAATTTAAAGTTTGAAAACTGTAAATCCAGGATAGAAAGGCTGAGAGCATACCTATATGTAAAAAGAGTCTGAATTATGAAATGACATGAAAATACAAACCTGTCTTTTCTAGCTATTCTGTAGCAGTAGCACATCTTCTGATACCGTTTACCTTCTTGACAGACAGCTGCTGTGACACTGTGACCAAACTCCAAAGTTATGAGGGAGATTCGGAGTCCATCAGTTGTCCGTATGATTCTCAGTACCAGAACAGCCTGAAGTACATCTGCAGAGGAAATCGGCCCTCCACATGTCTGCAGCAGGCACTGATCACCTCTGACTCCAAACAAAATGGACGATTCAGACTTGGTGACAAAGTGACAGGAACATTCACAGTGACCATTAACAATTTGACTCAAAATGATTCAGGGTCATACCTCTGTGGTGTCCAGAGAAACTCTAAGCTGGACATTTTCACTTCTGTTGAGCTGGAGATCCAAGGTGAGAGGTCATAGTTATACCTCATCACATCAGCCCTAAGATAGCACTGGTTTCTGTCAAACATTCTCCAAGAAAGTTGAATATTTTTTGAGTACTGAATATCTTTTGTCTTTCAATCTGACAGAGTGGTGCTGTCTCAACTCAGCTAAAATAAATGGCACAGTAGGACATCCACTAACTCTGCGGTGTCCTTATCCTGCACAAAACTGGGATTACAAGAAGCTTTTCTGTAAGGGCGACCATCGCAACAATTGCACAAACGTAACCAGTCATAGGAGGTTCACATTGCAAGATGTTGCTCCCTCCAACTCTTTCTTGGTGAGGATCACAGAGCTGGAAGCAGCTGATGCTGGGACATACTGGTGTGGATCAGACTCACAGCTCAGAGTTGGAAGCTACACAAAAATTCAACTGTCAGGTAAGATGAACATGTGTAGATGTAAATAAAGTGAATTGAGCTGTAAATTCCTCCTTTTGGTCCCCTCTGTACAAACACGGGCTGTTGTTGGCAGTTCTGTTGTCATTAGAAAATAAGAAAACAAATTATAATGGGTTTCAAGTTACGAATACAATAGGTGCACAGAATAGTGACAAAACAGTACTACACAGAGCAAGAAATGTTGGGCCCTGTTGGTTTCCTGACTAGTTATTGCTCTCTTTCTTTGATTACTTGAACTAATCAAACTAATATAGAACTGTAATCTGTGGCTATTTCGCCTTTGTTAAAATATCGATCTGCTAGATAGGCAGGAATAACAGGCATAAGATGTAAAATATGAATAAAACAATATATTTACAGCTATACTAGCACCATTTCTATGTTCTCTTATCTGACATGTGAAAAATGGTTGCATAGCATTCACACGAAAAAACGTCTGCTAAAATAGGAGTGCTGAGAACAAAATGTGTTTCTGCCTTTGACAAAGAGATAACATCTTCTGGCCACTTGCCCAAATAATAAACCCAACCCTTTTTTTTCATTCAAAGCTTATCAGATATTGAACTATACTGTAGCTTTTTTATCTGCTTGTTAAATTATCTAGGTTTATGTGCTAAAAAAGGTTCACAGACTTCTTAGCACCATATCTGCATATAGCCACCCCCTCCCCCAAGGCTCATAGGTGTCATGGAGGATTGTTGTCATAAACCCTGCAACTGTTTGTTCGTCACATAGGCAGAAAACATAAGCTTGAAAACCATAAGCCAGCAGCTTGTAAAGTATAGTGTATGGTTTCGCACAGTTCTGAATATTTTACAACTGTTTTCAACAGCCGATAACTTTCTTACTTACAGCTTCTCGCTGGTGTGCCGCTCCTGGCAGCGTTGGGGGGAGACATTCTTACACCTTGCTTTAGCTCATCTTACCAAATCATTGTCCATACCACTACTGTACACTGTATGCAAAAACTAAATAGAGAAAATTTGTTTGTTTAAACAAAACATTTTTACAAATCATGAAACTATCATTTCACCACTTGCAGCACATTAAAGCCAGTAATTGCAACAGATAGTCTAATCCTTAATCCAATTGAAATGTCATGGTGGGATCTGAGAGCTGTGCATAAACAAATCCCTGCAAACCTGAATGAACTGAAGCAACAACATAAAGAAGAGTGGGCCAATATTGCTCCACAACAGTGTGAGACACTGATAGTCATACAGAAAACAATTACTTCCAAGTTCCTGCTGCTCATGTTTGTTCTACAAGCTATAGAATCAAGGCAAATACTTAGCTTTTCACAGCATTGCTTAGAGTGTTGTTTGCAACTGAGCATGAAGTCTTTGAACGGGTGCTGGTGATCATAAGGGCTGCTTATTCTAGTCACTAATACCTGTCCTTCAACATCAGCCTTTACATCAGCAGTTCCTCTCCTCTATTCTATTCTCTTCTTCTCTTCTATTTAACTCCAGTCAAACTGGATACCTCAATGACTTAATATACCATGTTATAGTACAATGTTGTACAATATGTTGGATATTTTGTTATAAGAAGTAAGTAGTGTGCTACCAAGCACAGAGGCCTGTTGCTATGTGGACTTAAACTAAATTAGCTAAGTATTTTTTTCTCTGGCAGTCTTTCTGCAGCACACCACCACTGAAAAATTTACCACTATATTGGAAATCCCAGGACCAAATTCAACAGATGTCCCCGGTAAGTCTATTAAAGGCAAAATATGTTCCCACATTATGGTAAACATTTGGTATTGGTCCTGAAATTGGTGTATTTTTTTACTCTGTTCTGTTTTGGCTTCTGTTTTTCAGATGCCACAGTCTATGTGGTTTTTGCGGCACGATCTGTGCTGCTACTGCTACTGCTGTGTGCCCTGGTTATAGTTCATAAGTACAAATATTACATATTGAAAGGTATTTTTTTAATCATAACATACCCATAGCATTCACAACAGACCAATGCACTGAAATTTTCATGCAGAAAAAAGCATAAAACTTTCTTATGACGAATGGAAGAGGAACTTAGTGCAGCAGATGTACAAAATTAAAGTCCATTGTCTATCACAAATCCTATTACAAATGCCCTCCCCTATTCTTTGCTTAACAGCGTTTTCTTTCTTCTTTGTCTTTCCCCTCACTAACCAACTAGTCCCAGCAGATGACCACTCATCTCTGAGCTTGCCTCCTCAGTGCTGAAGTCATGCCAGCCAACACTGGGCAAGAAATAGTATCTGGTTGGACACCATGTTTCTAATATTTTTAGGTCTGAGTACAATAACCTCGGTTTTATCTCAGTTTAGAAGCAGGAAATAAGAGGTCATTAATTAATTGATGTGTATCATACAGCTTCAAGGACAGATAAAGCTGGGTATCAAATATATTTGTGCATTAAAAGCTTCCAAACAAGGGATACAAATATATTCCACAGAAAACAATTTACATTATACTTGAAATTAATGCTGTCAGCGTTAATCTCATTAGAATGACGTTAACACCATAACCGCATTAACGTGGTAAATCTCCATTAGCGAGTTAACGCAGATCGCCGTGTGCTATTGGCTGCATGGCTAACTGATCTAACGTGTTGACGCCCTGCAGCCCTTGCACAGGGCGATCCGCTGTTTGCTCTTTGTTGGTTCTTCTTTAAATTTCTGGAAATCATGAATTTTTGGTGTGCATGAAAAGGCAGACCTTAAAACAGCATTGCGCCTTTTACCACAGTGAGGAAGCGATGAGTCAAACTGGAAAAATTCACAACAACAGAAGAAACTGTTGAAATTTCTAATAAGAAAAACAGTTAAACAGTGCCAGTACAAGATTATTCTGTTTGACAGTAGCAGCACAATTTAATGTACAACTGGGGTTCACTGTATTCATTGTCTTACTTTTGTAATCCCCACTAGTTTTATTGTTGTGAAATGGTTGCTCTTGATTTATTTAATGTTCATCTCCTATTTTTTCTGATACGTTTGTCTTCATTTGTGTTATTTGATATAACTTAAATGATTTGCCATACATGTGACATTTTCACATACCTATGACGCTAGAAAACTCAAATTGTAAATTATCTACAAAAGTCAATAATTTAATCTGTATTTGTGCTATTCTTGCTGTCCTGGGACTGTTTCATTAGGCCAATAGCTTTTGGATGAGGAGTATATCCAAATACTGCCTTCACCAGAATTTCACCCTGATATGTCTCTTATTGTACATGCCGGGGACATGCTGGGTCAACGTTTTCATCAAAGGCAGATGCAGCCAGAAGCTACTGCACAACTGCAGGTCGCTCTCATGCAGAAGTCAAGGGCAATAACAGATGCAGATACATGTGCAGTCCATGGGCAGATAGATGACACTTCCAGAGGAGGCCATACGCCATATTACGCACCTTGTGTATACATATATATTAGTGAATGTCTGTACTGTTATAACAGGTCACCTGTTCGATGAAAATCCTAAAGATTTCAGGGCTGTGCTAAGTCCTCAATGTTTGAATATCCTAACAACGTCCCCTGTTACACAGCCACAAATGTATGTATACAAAGCAACTCATCACTGTTTTCTACCTGATATTGTTGATTGCTCTATCATTGTTTGTTTGTTATCATTGTTTCTGCAGTGGTGTTGGAGATCTTGTCAAAATTGCCACTGAGTTTTTTGTTTGTTTGTTTGTTTGTTTGTTTGTTTGTTTGTTTGTTTGTTTGTTTGATTGTTTTGTTTTGTTTTTTTAATGCAACATTGGTGTCCAGACTTAGATTTAGATTTAAAATGTTTTTAAAATGTGCTGCATGCTATAAAACTGCATAATACTTTCAAGTTGTTGTTTTAAAATAAAGTGCCAAAAGTCTCCCTACCAAGAAAATGAAATAAATATCTACTTTGCCCCTTTGTTTGTTTGTTTTTGTCATGGCCTGGGTCTAGGGACCCAGGGCTCATGTATTTTCAGTGTATGTTTATGTTTATGTTTTCCGTGTGGTGTTTTGGTTTGCTCTCCGTTTCTCCATGTGTCTCCCCGTGAGCTTCCGGAGGTGTGGGTTCGCTGAGGAGACTGCGAACCCGGAAGTGTTTCTGCTCCAGAGACAGCCGCACCTGCCGCTCGTCGTCCTCTGCCAGCTGCAGCAGATTACGCTCGTCAAGGGAACGGCATTTAAGACTGCAGCTGAGCTGAGGCCGACGCTGGATCCTTGAGTCAGAACTCGTCAGTACCGCCGTGGGCTTTTGTTTAACCTCCTAGTTAATAGATTTCCTCCTAACCTTCTGTTTGTTTGTGTTACCAGGAATCTGGAGCGGAGTGTGCTTTAAAGTCACGGTGTGGGAATTGGAGTTTTTTGGAGTCGCAACTTTTCACCTTTCACGGACATCTGCACTGTGTGGGATTCAGGGAGAATCACCACGGGACCACAGTGCCTGGATTTTTGTATATAGTTGTGTGTTTTTCACCTCCTGTAAATAAATCCACTGTCCTTCACTAAGAGTCTCGCGTTTGGGCCCTACTTTCACTGCCACTCCACGGTCTGCCACCGCAGCCCGTGACAGTTTTTTCCAAAAATATTTGGTACTACTATATAAAAGATAAAGTAATCCCTTCTTTGCATTTCTCCAAATTAACCATCTGTTTTCACATGATAATTTCACAAATAATCATCATCTGGAGAACAGGAAGAGCTAAGGATGCTCTTCGTGGACCACAGCTCAGGCTCAACACCATAACCCCAGACATCCTCGACACCAAACTGGACCACCTGACATGACTCTATACTCAGACCAACTCCTTTGCACTACTTCCAAGCACTCCTCTTGATTGCATATATTGCATATATTTCTCCTGTTTGTTATTTATTCTTGTTGTCTTACTATTTACACTTTATTCCTGCACCCACCCATAATTTTGTTGTACATGTACAATGACAATAAAAGGCTATTCTATTCTATTCTATTCTACTCTACTCTATTTAGCAACTAAACAATAAATTCTGTATACTATACTACAGAGATTTAAAATGGGTCTCCTCTGTTATACGCTGAATTGGTCCCTGAGCTTTATTATTAATTATCGTATTATTATATACTTAGGTTTGTTGTTTGACTGATAGCATTTGATGATTAGCCGTGTCATCTGAGCCAACATGTGTAACTAGGCAACACCAAACAAACAAACCTACAGCTTGGTCCGGACTGTTAATGTTAGTGCTGCTACTTTTTATTTGGGACTAAATCTGCTTCAATCAGCCCAAATAAATCGAGTCTTTTTTCTTGTACGCCATTTGAATTGCTAAAAAAAATGTGCTCGGATGTTGTAGTATCACGGCCTCACTATGACAGCAGAGCTGTAGCTCAGGGGGTCCCGGAGAAAGATCACCTTGTAGCGGCCCCACAGCCGTCCTCAGGCTTAGCTACAGCAGGGTACCGCTCGGCTAAATACACCCCGACTGAATGGTTCTCTAACTACCAAAACTTACTTCAGCAAGCCGGCACCGACTGCCACGAAGCTACGAGCCTCCAGCGAGAGTCCAGAACTTTGTACCAAGACACCGATGCATCCACTTTTAAGACACAGGCCGAGGGAACACGTCGTCTGGGAGAGAGACTACAAGAGATCCACTACTGGAAGTCTGAGCTGCAGCGGCACATCGAGCAGCTGCTGGCCGACACGGAGTCACTGGTGGCGCTGAAGACGCGGCTGGAGAAGGCGCTGGATGCCACCGAGATTCCCTATGCTATCGCCACAGACAATCTGAACTGCAGGGCGAGAAGGCTGGGAGCTGACCTGGTCAGAGACACTGTGGAGGAAGAGTTGTTCAAGGTGATAGACAATATTTCATGATCCAAAATAATATCGTCTAAGTGTGGGCTTGCAAAAATCTGAACGTATAATTATAACTATAAGTGAAATTTGTATTTGGATACATTTTCTCAAAAATGTATTTAATTTGATATTTGACCATTTACTGCTAATGGGATATTTTAGACACATTGATATTTTAGTTTGGAATAATGCTTTTCAAGTTAAAGGGAAAGAATCGCACCTAAGTTAATGACAAATGTGAACTAGTCTGATCTGATCAACTTGCAGTGGCAGATTTCACCTCATCAAACTAAGAATGTCTGCTTTTTCTTGTCTTCAGTGATATTTAAACATATTTGAACTGATCTTAGCTCTTACTGTAATATTCTCAGAATAAAACATTTAATAATGAAATCCAGCAGATGGCAGTAACACATTAACCAGTAAGATGACTCTGTCTTTTGCAGGAAGTGGACTTGATCAGGAGCGTCCAGGCTCTTCTGAAGAGAACTACAGCTCAGGTTGTCAGTCAAATCAAGTAAGTTTGAAACTCTGTTTACTCGGAGTAAAACTGCATAACACCTAGAATTTCATAACATGAAATATTTATATAACTATAGACAGAAACTTTTATTTCATGTGTATCTGTGCAACAGGTTGAACAGAGAAGCCAAGCACACTTTAGAGATGGACTGGTCTGATAAGTACCAGGCCTACCATTTTGATGACCACAGCGGAAGACACAGTAACATGAGTTCAGATACGCAGCACCATCCCAGCTCAGCTGCCATGCAAGAACAGTGAGTTTGAGCAACTGGAGATATTACATAAACCTAACAATATGAGAAACAGTCCTGATAACTTTTTTCACTTGCTGCAGGGTGTCCAGCCACCCATCATGGACGAAGTTTACACAAGACAACCTGTTCAAGGCCGTGCAGGAGGAACAGGCTACCAACAGTCTCAGGTTAGAGCACATACTAGTTCATATACTGCAGCAGAATCTGAAACTGATCCTGGTTCATTGTTTATTATTTGCTTTAAACAAATGGAATCATTGTGTGTTAGATTGCTGGTAGAGCAGGTGCTGCAGGACACAGCTGAGGATCTGAGAGTCCAGTGCTCCAGTGTTGACCGAGCCTTCAGCGAACGCTGTGTGGAGCTGAATGAGGCCAAGACGCAGCTCAATATGCAGCTCAAACAGGTGGATAAACTGACAGACAGAGTAAATGACTGGTTATTAGTTGATGATTGATTGTATTATCTCATGTGTAGATCTTGGAGCAAATTGGTGCCCAGGAGAAAAACATTGTGGCTCTGCAGCAGGCCATTCACAACAAAGAAGCTCCACTGCGAGTAGCTCAGTCCAGACTTTACCTTCGCTCCCTCAGACCCAACATGGAGCTGTGCAGGGATGAACCCCAACTCAGGTATGCATGCACAAAACAATAAACTGCTTTGTCTTTGTCACTGCTCTGATTTTTTGCTTCTGTCTGTAGTTTGGAAGGAGAGGTGAAGCAGATTGATGCCACTCTGGCATCTCTACACCAGAAGCTGAGCAAAGCCAGAGAGTCCCTGTCTCGTCTGGAGGAGTCACGCATGGCGTTGGAGAAAGACATCAACTGCAAAACCCACTCACTGTTCATCGAGAGGGAAAAGTGCATGACTCACCGTAAACGATACCCGACCACTTCAGCACTGTCAGGATACTGAAAGGTTCAACACGTCTTTGTTTGGCTCTTTTTTGTGTTGCTGTAATTAGTAATAAACAAATAAATAAATCATGTGTACAAGAGAGCCTGAAACCTAATATTGAAAAAAAATTACATTTCAGTTCCTTTTCATAGCCACAATATTCTTTATTCATTCACGTATTCTAAAAAGATTGACAATATGGGGCTCGAACAGAACTACTTTGAAGTACAAGTGTTAAAAACTGCTACATCAGAGGAAAACCCATAACTACAGGCAATGTACATAACAGGTGTACAGCTGGGAGAAGACAGGCTAAACAACAAATATAAGATTAGGTCATAGTTTAATGTGGATATGCACTTCTGAGACATGGTTATGACCAATATAAAGATGACATTTTACAATTAGTACTGAAGGCATTAATATGACCACATATTTGATCACAGTTTTGTATACTGTTCGGTTTGTTTTGGTTCTGTCGTTTTAGCGTTCATAAGTAAAGCACATATCTTCTGTCTCAGGGATATCTTCATACACATGATCACCATCATCATTATCATAGATGTGCCAGTTGTTCCGCTCCTCAGAAGAATCCAAATTGAAACACGCCTCAACAGCTTGGTTTTCATAAGTCTAAAAAACAAATAGAAGGAAAGATTACAATGACGAAGGAAACTCACAGTGAAATTCAGAGGTCACAATAAGATGGACACATGGCATAACAATTTCTTGATGATAACATATTTTTTTGGCCCACTAGCACCAGGTGCGTCTATATCTCTGATTTTTTAGCCTAAATGGAGTAAATAGGAGTCTACAGAAATGTAATATTGAAATAATGTACACATGTTAGAGGACATGGTGGGAAGATGTGCCTGAGAATAAACGTAACATTTGCACGACCGCTGTCGAAGCTAAATCGCCAGTATGGTGCAGCAAACATTGCACTCTCTAAATGCTTCTGATACTGTCTCGTGTATTTTCCTCTCACATGATCTTTAAGCTTTACTTCTCCTGCTTCTTCAGTGTTTATCGTGATTCTGTCCATGCCGATGTCAGCTGCTGGAGCAACACAGAAAACAATAAATTAAAGTGCTTGTGTGTGGACAAATCTATATATGTGTTTGTGTGCATATGTGTGTTTTACCTCTCACTTTGGTGCATTTATAAACCTTGATCCAAGCCACTGTCGGTATCAGCATTATAACCAGAGGTGCGGGCAGAAAGTAAACCAGAATGTGAATCTCTGCAGGAAAAGAAATATTTAAGAGAATGAAATGTCATGTGCACCCTGCTGACACATGACTGCACACCAACCTACAGCTCCAACCACCTTGTGAAGTTTGCGGACGACACAACGCTGGTGGGGCTCATCACCAAGGGCGATGAGACCCACTACAGGAAAGAGGTTGAGCTCCTGACCACGTGGTGCAGAGACAACAACCTCCTGCTAAATGTTAGCAAGACCAAGGAGGTTATTGTCAACTTCCAGAGAGACCCCACCTGTCACCCCCCATTGACCATCGACGGCGCTGCGGTGGAGAGGGTGAGCAGCACCAAGTTCCTGGGGGTGCACATCAGTGAGGACCTCTCCTGGACCACCAACACAGCATCACTGGCCAAGAAAGCACAACAGCGCCTCTACTTCCTACGCAAACTCAAGCGGGCAAGTGCTCCACCACCCATCCTGACCACATTCTACAGAGGAACCATTGAAAGCATCCTTTCCAGCTGCATCACTGTGTGGGGCGGTAGCTGCACTGACTATAACAGGAAAGCTCTACAGCGCATTGTGAGAACAGCTGAGAGGATAGTTGGTGTACCACTCCCCTCCCTGCAAGACATCTACACCACCCGCCTTACCCGCAAAGCCATCACAATTGTCAACGATGCAACCCACCCCGCGCACTGTCTGTTCAGCCTCCTGCCCTCTGGAAAAAGATACAGAAGTCTCCACTCCCGCACTACCAGGCTCACCAACAGCTTCATCCACCAGGCTGTGAGACTGCTGAACTCTCTCCCCTCCCAGCTCCCAGCCAGCAGAAACACCAGACTGGCAGGAGTATAGGAGGACAGACTGGACCCTACCCCCCCCACACACACACACACACGACTACCTCTGCATTACAATTGCACACACCTGCTGCCTTATATTTTTTGTATTTTTAGTATTTTCTTTAGCACTATTTATATTATTTATATTACTATTACTGCTGCTACAGTCTTATGCTGCATTAAAACAAAAACACTTACCAACCACAACCTGGGACTACGTCAAGTGAACTAGTACACTACTTTCCAGGGCGCACTGTGGAACACTTTATTATATGTTATATGTTATGTGTAGGTCCTGTCTTGTTATATCCTGTATGTTACCTAAATGTTGTGCATCTGCACTTTATTGTTGTCTATGTCTACGCATGGGACAGTGTGAAACGTAATTTCAATTCCTTTGTATGGCAAGTACATCTGAAGAAATTGACAAATAAAACTGACTTTGACTTTGACTTTGACTTTGAAATCTGCACAGAAGTATCATAATATCCACATATCATATGTTCCAGTCTGTCTAAACAGTAGAAATAGCACCAAATCTCCCGACAGATCAGCATTTGGTACCTTGTGTTCCTTATTTCATTAATAGTTAAATGAGCACTCCTATTTTATAATCACAAATCATTGAAATTTTGAATGCATGAGGATTTACATCACGTTTAAGTCCCTTTAACCCAAAAGAAAAAGGAAAACATAAATCTTACTGTACATCAACATTTTTTGCTTCCTGTTTCTGAAATAATAAAATACATTATATATAATAAATACTTTCTGTATTGGCTTTCATAAGAGACATAACTATAAACTCTCACCTTTGACTTGAAGCTCAACAGCAGAGAAAACATCTCGTCCACTGTTTCTTTGGACACCACAAAGGTATAAACCAGAATCCCTTCGGGTCAGTCTGGTAATGCTCACTCTAAATTTTCCTAACACTGTGTCATCATCAAGTCTGAATCGTCCATTTTCTTTGTTGTCAGAGGTGATCAGTGCCTGCTGCAGACATGTGGAGGGCCGCGTTCCTCTGCAGATGTACTTCAGGTTGTTCTGGTACTCAGACTCATAAGGACAACTGATGGTCACTGAATCTTCTTTATAGCTTTTTATTTTGGTCACACTGTTACAGCAGCTGTCTGTCAGAAAGATAAACATCCAAAATTGTCATAAGCTAAAATACAGACTAAGTAAATGCAAAGAAAAAGATGTCAAAAAACTAAAACAAGTTTCACATTTAATTTTATCCTGTCATCCAAAAATGTGTGCTGACTCTTATCTAAGCAACATGCTTATATCTGTACTGTATTACTTTTTATTTTTGTGTTTATCCTTTGCTTCTTTCCATGTTTCACGATGAAAGAGAAACCTCTGTTTCATCGTGACACATGGAGTGCAGAAAGGTCAAATGTTGCTCAAATGTTGTTCAAGCTGACGAGTGTCACTAATGTAAGTGCAAAAAAATTTGTCAATGCTTTGTTTTGAAAACCTTCTCCAGTGTTCTCTAGCTACTTTTGACAAATCCATCTGTTGCCAGAGAACCCCAGCCCCCAAAACTACAACATAATAAATAATTATATAAGGTAATTTTATTTACCTTGTCCAACATCCACTGTGATTTCAGTGTAGATGTCATTTCCAAATAAGGAGATGCCACACCAGTATTTCCCTGCATCCCTTTTCTGCAAGTTGAAGATCGTCACAGTGAAGATTTGAGCCTTTGTGTCATCGTAGATGGAGTATTTTTTGTTTTTCGGTTGTGTCGTCATGATAAGAACATCACTCTTGCCACAGTTTGACTTGCACAGGTACTTCTCGGAAGATTGAAATCCCTTCTTATAGGAACAAGAAACATTAACATCTGCCCCCTCATATCCAGACACGCGGATCACCCCTGCTGTGCTGGTGACACAGCTCAGAGAAACTGTAAACGGAAGAAAACAGTGTTAGGTACAGACAGGGACAGCTGGTATGAATGGGCTGACAGGGCTAGGCCCTCCCTAGGCTTTTAAAGAAAAAATTATAAGAAATTATATAAAATTCCCCTCTCACCCCTGCGGGCAATCTATCCTTCAAGCTCGGGTCCTAAACCAGAGCCCTGGGGTTGAGGGTCCTGCGCAGTGTCTTAGCTGTTCCAGGACTGCGCTCTTCTGGACAGAGATCTCCGATGTTGTTCCTGGGATCTGCTGGAGCCACTCGCCTAGCTTGGGAGTCACCCTACCCAGTGCTCCGATTACAACTGGGACTACTGTTACCGTCACTCTCCGCATCTTCTCAAGCTCCTCTCTGAGCCCTTGGTACTTCTCCAGCTTCTTGTGCTCCTTCTTCCTGATGTTGCTGTCATTCAGTATCGCTACATCTATCACTACGGCCATCTTCCTCTGCTTGTCTACCACCATGATCTCCAGTTGGTTAGCCACCACCATTTGGTCTGTCTGTACCTGGAAGTACCACAGGATCTTAGCTCTGTCATTCTCCACCACCCTACAGAGCCACTGTCCAACCACTGGTAAGACTTCTGGATGTCAGCCACTTCCTCTATCTGCTGGTGGTACATACTGTGCAGGGGCTTGTCCTTCCATGACGGTTCCTCCTCCTCCTCCTATATCTTGGGTTTCTGCTGCCTGAGGTATTTGCCTCATCCTGGACTGTGGGGCTGACACTCACTAGTCCCCGGCCTCCTTCCTTCTGCTCAGCATACAGCCTCAGGTTGCTGGATGGGGTGAAACCCTCCATGCATGGAAAGGAGCTTCCTGGTCTTTATGTCAGTGGCTTCTATCTCCTCCTTTGGCCAGCTTATTATCCCAGCAGGTTACCTGATCATGGGCAGGGCGTAGGTGTTGATAGGCCAGATCTTGTTCTTACCATTCATTTGACTCCTCAGGACTTACCTGACCCTCTGCAGGTACTTGGTGGTTACAGCTTTCCTAGCAGCCTCGTCATGGTTCCCATTTGCCTGTGGGATCCCCAGGTACTCGTAGCTGTCCTCTAGGTCTGCAATATTGCCTTCTGGTAGTTCAATCCCCTCTGTTCTGACTACCTTCCCTCTCTTTGTTATCATCCAAATACAATTCTCCAGTACGAACGACATTCCAATGTTCTTGCTGTATATCCCACCAGGATATGCTGTATATCCTGGTGGGATATACAGCAAGGAAATTAATGGTTCCTTAAAATCTTAAAATGGGTTTTAAGGAAGCAGGGCAATTCCCATTGTTTTTTAAATAAACACAAAAAACTTTCTAAAATTCAGCAGCAGTGTTACACGTCGCCAACAACTCCACATTCTCTCTCTGTACCTGGATAGTGTCCGCCCACAGCACCAAAGGACTCTGAGAGCGATCTTCTCTCACCCTGGGAGCACCTGTCCCTCACCTCCTTTTCAGTCTGCCTCATCTCTGTGCTATGTGCTATTCTGTGATCTCGGGGGCACACATGTTACTCCAAGCTAAACACAAAATACATTTTCATTCTATGTCTTTTGGCTAAGAAAATGGATGGAATTTCTTCTTTTTGAGCAAATTATATTTGATGAATGATTGTGATCTGTCCCAGATTGGTTTAGACATATTTATAAGTGGTGACCAAAAACTGGAATCAAGTATTTGCAATAACCAGCAATGAATCTTTCACATCGCTGCAGATGAATTTTGGTTCTCTTTTCCCTGCAGAAGCATCCTATAATGACTGTACTGTATATATGTTCCCTATCTCCTCCTAGACAAGTGAACCAATTTGGTTGAGATGTTATGAACCTTGATTAGGACAGTGTAATGCCAACATCTGTAGAGTGTATACAAATCCCAAAATTGTATACATTTGTATGTCTGACAGTTCAATTGAGCACTGAATGGAATTTATGCATAGCATAGAATGAAACCCCATCACAGCATCATAGTATAAAGATCGCGGTATATGTATGTTTGTGTGTTTGTATGTTCCCTGTTTGCTAATGTCTATAAAGGCCAAATAACATCACACAGGCTTTACATCCCTGACTGAAATTATCCCATTGCTTAGACTTTGTGATATCTGAAAAAAATTCTCAGTGCAAAATGAAACATGAGGAGTGCCTCATGTTTCATTTTGCACTGAGAATATTTGCTCACTCAGTGCTCACCCACAGCACTGAGTGAGCAAATATTTATGAAAATAAAACATAAGGTGTGTGGATGTGGTCATTTAAAGTGAGTTTAATCCAGCATCTCTTCATTCAAAACAGAAGACCTCTGTTTAGATTAGTTTGCACATAGCGACAGCCAAGCCTGTAGACAATTATATCCATAAAACCAGACAAATCTATTCTTAAGTGTTACATTTTTCAGCAATAGTCTCAATATAAGAAAGTTGTTTACATAAATTAAATGGACTGCTGTTAATAAATAAATGTAACTTACTGCAGTGGATGAATAACAGGTACTGAGTGCGCCACATCTTCATGTACTAATGTGGTTGTAAATCTAATCATAGGTGCCAGCAAATATTAAAATCTCTCAGTTCCCCATTCAAATCCCCTTTCTGGTGCCATGTCCTGCCTTGTGAACTTTCTAGTTAAAAGTTCCAGTTAAAAGTTCAAGCATTGAAAAAGAGAAGTCAGTATAAAAAAGCATAGTTCATATGCATTAAAGTTTCTATAACACCTTAAATTTTATTGCTTTGTCATTTAAAACAAAACAAAGCACATATTAACCCATGAGCAATCTGGATTGCCTAATCACTACAGTTTGCTCCTGCGACATAAGTGTTTCACTCTGTCTTTCACTCATAAACATGGTACTTTTCTTTAATTTCTTTTAACATTGTTTGCCTTGGTTTGTTATGTTATGAGCCTGCTCCCGAACCTTTATTTTCTCACTAATTTCAGCTATTTGTCCTATGTGAGGGAGTTCTGCCTATACCATCTGTTCATGATGGCCTTACAAATATGCCTTCAAATATGCCAATACCAAAATATTTTACATGACCTAGGTATATCGTGACCCAGGATTTTGACAATAACCAAATGAACACAAAAAACCCCCGAAGAATGTGCATAACCAGGACAAAAAAGAATGAATATTGTTTCACACAATAGCTTGAAAGCATAATCACATTTTCATTGCGGTCTTACTTTATTTGAACACTTATTGTTGGAACTTTTTGCCATATTCATCAGTTTCCAGCCACAGAAACAGTCTGAGTTACAGCAAAATCTTCCTATCACTCATTGCCTCCACTAGAGGGAGCTCTTGAGCTTCATTGTCTCCCCTCTCGTCACGTTGCTTTACAGCGACCTGGTTTCTGCCTCAAGGACAACATCAAGGCCTGGGGCGACTTCTAAAAATAAAAATGACTCACACATTAAAACGTTTCGGTAAGTCTTATATTTGTGATTTATGGAGAAACAGAGCCAAATGGTGGTCAGGGAGGCCATGCTAACCACAGATTAAACTGTGGCCTCCCCGCACAAACCGATGGTGAATCGGCAGGAAAAGATGTTGGGGGGGGGACTATGTCTGCAGTCCCTGGACAGAGGCTTCACACATAGTCTTAGATGTGGAGTTACACAAAGTTTAGTTTTTATTCTTTATTTTCAGGGACCACAAACATTGATCTCATAAGACCAGATTTAGCTGCTAACTAAATTCCATCAACAGTTGTTGGGCAGGAACACAATGTTAAATAAACTACATGTTAAATACAGATACAGGTAGCTGCTGTTTTTTTCTAGTCTTCCATTTAAATTTATCAACAATTAAAAATAATGAACTTCAGTAAGCATTCCAGATTATATAGAAATGTCTGATATATAATGCTGTTGATATTTATATGAAATGTGTTATAAAGACTAGCCGTTCATTGTTATTTCAACAAAAAGAGGGATTAAAATACAGCCCTTAATAAACCAGGAAAGAATTAATCCATACTTAACATTTACCATTTCTATAAAAGGAAAAAGTTTCTATGGATTGTTACGTAGTTCATGCAAAGATTTGAAGTTGCTGCTTCATAAGTGTTTAAGCACTAAAGCCTCTTTGGGATTATCTGCTCTTTTTTTATAAAATCACTGGGCTGCCATTTGTCTCTATTCTTAGAGATAACTTTCTTCACGTAATGAGGTGCCACGACTGAGGATGTTATGAAACTTCAAGTTCATGCAAAGAGTTCAGACATGCAGTTTCACTCGCACTGCAGAGCACATAGTATTTATTTTATGACACCGCCAACTGTGGGCAGGGCAGGGTGCCAGGCTTGTGTGTGAGAGAGAGAACATGTGATTTTATCATTGCATGGAATAAAAGACTTCACAAAGCAAACAAGTAAGAGTAAAAGTAATGAGATTGAGACTTAGAATTGTGTAAGATTTGACACACAATAAAACAAGCATCCATTGACTGGAATATATGTTTGCCTGGGGGGAAAAAAGATTAGAGATTCTTATAAAAATTACAGGCTTTTATAATTCAAGCTCACGTGTCAAGTGAGCCAAACATGTGACCAGACCAGGGAGTTTACCCACCTGCTGCAATATATAGCATATATTCAATTTGGAGCAACTGTGACCACATCATTTTCTCTGAGATCAATAAAGTATTCTGATTCATATGTATGCACTGGGAGACTAGGAGAGAATAAAAGTCATTGATTTGTTTATGTTTTCATTGATTTCCATGGTCAGTTTCCCTTTTCCAGATTTCCTTTGACGGGCAGGATGTGTTGGAAAGGAGAAACGTGACCAGAGGAAGGAAAAACTCCTTAAATGAATAAAATGGGAGGGATGGAGAGCCAACCTGAGGGAGTGACAGAAGAAGAAAGAGGGAGGGAAAGAGGAGAATAGAGACAGCAGGACCAAGCTCACTGCTCCAGTGCTCTCCTTTCGTTCCTCCAGAAGCTCAAGGCTGAGATCAACAGATAGGTAAGTTTTCTCCAGCATTTTTATTTTGTTCTCCTCTCCTTCTGTTTATTTTTTATTTCATTTTTTTCTCATTGTGTTTTTCCTCAATAACTGAAAATTTCATCCCTGTAACTAATTGAAGTCATCCTCATTCAACATTTGTATGAGGGCCCATGATCCATACACAAAGCAGAATTTGTCTGACTCCTAAATAAAGTTTTTCTATCATCCTCTAGACCTTCTCCTCACAGCTTGCTCCTTACCACTAGTTAGCTACTCTGTTAGAAGACAAAAATTTTAGAGGTTGTAATTATTGCTCATTAACTACAGCATCTTGCACAGATGGAGACCTGCTGCTCTATTTATGTGTGAGAGCATTTTTATGACAATGTTTATTTGCTTATGTGTCTGTTGGCCTAATACGTGCAACTAAACTTGAGGGTTTGCGGAAAGCCAGAATTTCCGTTGGCTGGATGCAGAAGCTACTTTTAGCTCTGGTTATTACTCCCTGTGCCTTGACTGGTTCAGGCTGTTTCTCAAACCTCCCGCTGTACTTTAAATGACTCTGATTATTTTAAAGGATAAAAACATCTATCAATCTTTCATTTTACTGTGGAATGTCCCATTAGGGTTAAAGAAGAAGTTTCTAATTATATGTTCTGTTGGACTATGGAATGTGACTTCCATGGCTTTGTGTGATTTTGAAGATTTTTGTGGTAACACACATTTATTTTGGGAGCTTCAAGCATCTTGTCTGCTTTGCTCTTTTGAACTGATGTCAGGCTGATGTTTCTATCAGCCTGTGTTTCACTCTTTGTTTTCCCCCCTACCAGGATGCGGTGGCTCAGCTCCTTGTCTACGCTCCTTGTCCTGCTTCTCCTCTGCCCCCCTTCGTTTTATGCACAGGAGGTCCATGTACGCCTTGCAGGCTTAAACCGGCGCAGTACAAACGAAGGACGTGTGGAGGTGCTCTACAATGGCGCATGGGGCACTGTGTGTGATGATGAGGTAGATCTTAACCTGGCCAATGTGATATGCCGGCAGTTGGGCTTCCAGCGCAGCTTGACCTGGGCACACAGTGCCAGGTTTGGCCAAGGACAAGGTAGGTCCAGCCAAAAATGTGAAGCTTTAAAATACAAGTCTCTTGATTGATTTCCCTTTATTTGATGACTTGCCACTCTTTCTTGTGTTAGGTGTGATCTGGTTAGACAATGTACGCTGCAGGGGCACAGAGGCCTCTATTGCGGAATGTCGTTCCAATGGTTGGGGGGTCAACGACTGTAGCCATGCTGAGGATCTAGGAGTTGTTTGCAGCCCAGAAAGGAGACCCGGTTCCCCTGCTGTGACTGTAGAAGAGAGTCCTTCATCTTCCAACCAGCAAAGACAGAGAAACCAGTCACCAAGACAGTCTCTGTCGCCCCCAGCTCCACCTCCAGGCCCAGCACACATCTCATCTGCCTCTCAAAGAGGCCATGAGATTGCTCTCCATCGCAACCCAGTCTCTTCCCGCCGTAGCAACATCTCCCCGCAAGAAAATGGTCATGAGATCCAGATCTTGCGACGAAATCGAGGTGGTTCAAGAGACAACAACCAAGTCAGCCCAGCTGCTCCACAAGGGCACCAGCTACTTTCACGTCTGGCAAATGGTGAAGCTTACAGGCAAAGACAGGAAACGGCAAGGAGCAGTCCACAGGCAGGGAGACAACAGGAAGAGGAGAGGGTGAACAGGCAGTCCCAATATCAGCCTGAATCCCAGATCCCCTCTGGGAGGAGGAGTGACAGGAATCAGCAGCTCAGTGGGAACCATGTTGAACCAGACACTCTTTATCCAGACATAGGAGAGGAGAATGGTGCATACTACACACAGGTAAACACACACACACACACAATACACACAACCTCTACTGCACACCAAAGAAGCAACCCAGTCTAGTTTAAGCCAGACTTCTGCAGAAATGTCATTTGTGGAACCACAGGCCAGTGGACATGTATAATTAGAGACAAACCTAAAACCAGACCTTCCCCAGAACCAGTTCTTATGAATTACCATGGCCTGAAGTTTAGTTTAACCACCAATAGCTCTTCCTCTGAAGGAAAAACTTTAGATCAGAGGAAACTCTGCTATTTATCCCTGCTGTTTGACTTTATTTTTTTCTTCTTTTCAACTTGCCGAGTTTACACTTCTTGACCATTTTGTAATCACGATGACACATATCCCAACACGTTAAACAAACTCTGTCGACCTCTGTTAGTTTCTTTCCTGCTGCCAACAGTATTTAATGTGGATGATTAGAGACAAAGCATAGGAATCTCCTCGTGTTATTCTTGTCTTGATTGTGTACTATCTGCTTATGCTTATTTAAACAGTAGGACAATGTGTCAACCTTTAAATGAATTGTTGATGCGAAGCTAAAAAGACAACAATGATTATTTATTTGGGATAAATCAGTGCCCATTCTGTTTTTTCCTATCAACAGGGATCTGAGAGAGTTCACTTAGAGGAGGCTCGTCTGCGGCCAGTGTTGTCCGGCAGCCACGGCGGTCTGGTCACAGAGGGAGTGCTGGAAGTGAAGCATGCTGGGAAGTGGCGTCATGTATGTAATCGTGGATGGGACCTGAGCAGCAGCCGTGTCGTCTGTGGCATGTTAGGATTCCCTGCAGCAGAAGCGTTTGAGCAAAACGCCTACCGGTAAGTATGTGACTGTGGGCCAGGCAGAGTACCAGAGGTGGAAAGAGACATAGAAATGGATGTGTGTATGTGTGTGTGTGTGTCTGAGTGAAAGGGATGGAAAAGTATAATGGACTAACATCCCTCCACAGATTAGGCAGCCCCATGCCTGGATTGCTGTTTCAACCCCCCTGTAGTAGAGGTTAACCACAACCGCTGTCATTAGTATAACCACACTTGGCATGACAGGTCCATAGTGGTATTAGCCAAGCCTGGCTGTCCACCAGGGCTGTCTTCCCCACTGGCTGATTTGGTCTCAGCACAGACTTTTAAAATAGTCCTAGAAAGTATGTTATTAATGTCAGATCCAGACAACAAGATTACCGTCATCCTCATCTTGTGTGTCTCTCTACTTAAAACCTTCCCTTACATGGTTTCTAATCTCATACAATTAAAAATCATCCAGTGAAAACTGTGTGCAGCAGCATCTGCGAATGCCAGGTGGCATGTTTACAAGAACTAAGAGCTCACACTTACTGAATTCATTAGTAATTATGACTTTTTTCAGCCATACACTTACTTAACAGCTTCTGTAACTATGAGAGCAGAGGTTTTAGAGGTATTGGAGGCTCTCCCAGGTGGTTAATATACTTTGACCCCCTCCTCCTTTTTATTTGGTTCATTCTAGTCAGGGCAAACATGCAGGTTCACATTCACACTTACAGCCAATTTAGAATTACCAGTTAACCTAACATGCATATTATTTGAATGTGGGAGGAAAACAGCACACCTGGTGGGGATCCCAGGCTCAGGGAACACATGTCACCTCTCCATAATTGCGCATTTAAATAAACATACAGAGAAACACAACTAAAACATGTCTCGGGTTTTTGGAACGCCGGAATAATGATCCAGTATGTATACAATAATGACTAAGAAAAGTGAAAGATCTCACTTTTTTTTCAAACTGAGTGTTTTTATAACTATTTAATTGTTCCCTAAACATAAACCCTTTGCTCTACAAATAATACCAGGCTGAATTGTTGATTTTATACCCATAAATTCAAGTGGCTCGTCTAACTTTAGCTGTAAATACCCACTAAAACACCTACAGCAGCCTTCAAAGCCTTTACACACACTTGCGCATGCTTAAACATTCTGCTCACAGACCTTGCATAAACTTTGTCCGAAATCCACGTGCTCACACAAATAAACATGCAAACAGAGTACACACACGCGCACATACACTTGCGCACATGCAAACACAACTCTCCATATGTCCCTCTGGCTGCCCACAGAGGTCTTTTTACGTCTTGGCTAACAGGACGACTGTACTGACCGCTGGCCTGTTCTACACCATCTGTCTCTTCTCTCCATTTCACCAATAATTACTCCATGTGTCTTGCTCCTCTCTGCTCAGCAGCAGGACACAGGCTTATTCACCTCATCTGCCCCATTCACTGCAGCTCCAGCAGCCTAACACTGATGCTCTGTCTTCTTTCTGACTTATCTCCAGTGCTTCAGAAGTTTGTCTTCACTTTTACATAAGTAGATACATTTGGTCACGTTTGGGTTCCAAACGTGACCAAATGTCAAAATTGGACGAAGAAACTATGAAAAGCATAAACAAGTCTGGTTGTCCAACTTTTGGAATCTAATGTTCCAATCTAATCTGGACAACACTGAAAAAAAAAACACACCTCAAAGTTGTCTGGAGAAAAATCTTGTGTCTGTGCCAAGAGCCTGAGCAGCAGCTTGTGTAAAGATTGTTTGTTTTTGTCAACCTCCACCCCACTACGTGGGAGATGAATAGAGCAGACAGTAAACAGTTGGAGGGTGCATCAGGTTGAGCATTAGTGTCTGTTTTAACAGATATTTTGTAGATGAATGTTTTTTAAGTGAGGTAGAAGTAGATGTGTTATGTCTCTCCTTAATGGCAGGAGCCTATTTTAGCCATGTTAGCAGAGAAGATCTATGGGGATGGCAGCGCTGCTCGGTGCCTTTGGTCCAGACTAAAATATTATTTTAGTGACTATAAATTGATTCCTGTCACTTTTTATAAAGACCCAAAGGGTTATGGGGGTTACGTGGCTTTAATTTTAAGTCATTATTTTATGTTTTAGTGATATGTCTTGACCGCCACTGAGTGGATTATCATGAAATTTGCATTGAACAAATACAAATATATTATAAATATAATTCCTTGAGTTTCTGTGCGCACCACCAAGCTTTTCTTATTGTTTATCCAGACATGACAGCAGTCACATCGCCTCTTTCTGGTGCTACACACTACACTGGCAGTTTTCCACGACTAGTCTTTTTTGGGGATTGGTGTCCACTTGAACAGCTGTAATTATGGTCTGCGCGATCCTCTAATCTAGAATATTCTCTCAGCAGAACCTGCTGCACACCCTTTGCTGTGTCAGCACATCCCCCTCTTACCATGCGGTTGTTTTTTTGGTGTGACTGCCTTTGTCTCTGCCTGTTAAGTTGCTCAGCACATTTTTACAGATGTTTAAAGACTCCCCCACTTTGCTGTGCTTACAAAAGGCAAGTGTTAAATCCATTTTCCAGCTCCCTTCTTTTCTAACATCCACACTCTCTTTGAGGCTGACACTAACTTCTTCAGTTCTTCTAATTTACTTTCACCCCCTGCTCCTTTTTCTCCCATCCTCAGCTTCAGTTTATTAATAGACCATGTTTAATGCCTTGGAGGCAATTATGCTAAACCCCGCTTTTCATGGAAAGTACATCATTATGACCCCTTTGAGTTTTTTTTCCATGGAGGTTGACGGGACTCATTAGGGGCTGTTGTGGAGTCAGTGTGGCAACCTGCTGCCTCTTCAGTGAGCCAATTGTTCCAGTCAGGCAGCTTTGCATTCATGCAGTATAATAACATGTTATCTCAGTTTTCCTGAGAGTCAGCTCCTCTCTCCGCTGTGGCTTATGGTATTGTGTGGTCAGAGTTTCATTAAAAAAACAGCATTAAGCTGAGGATCCGGAGGAGAATATTTTCTCCTGAGTAAAAGACTTCAGCAGTACTACAGCAATCAGAATTGGTATGCTGCGTTGAGACATGTTGCTGTGGCACACTTATCTGCCATTAAAGCCTTAACTCAGTTCCAACCTGTTTTCAATCCAACAAAGAGCATCACACATTGCATTTTTAGCTCTCAGCTGAGACCTATCGAAGAGAACATGCATTTCCTCTTCCTGTTAAGTGAAGAGATGCTCCTAAAAGTTGCCCAGCTCATGGATACTTTACTCTTACATCACTCGTTCCATGTTTCCCAGCATGCAGTCGTAACTGCAGTTTTACAGAATATTAAAGATCTTTGCTTTTACAGAGGCTGGGAAAGTCGATATGTATGTGCATATTTCCATGTCTGCTGTGTGTGAACCAACATGCTACTGCTCACCACAAAGCAGACACTGCCAAGCAGAGCAGGCAATTATATGGGAAGTACTCTCACCCCCGCCTCCTCCAGACCATGAACCAACACCCCCATGCAGTCTGTCTCTCCCATTTTGATTTACCACGGAGTTATGACACATTTTATACGGTGCAAACACAGACAGATAGGCTTACACAAGCACACAAGGAGATAAAGCCAAGGAAATAAAATAGAAGCTTCTATAAAGTCACAAAATACATTTTCATACTGTATATAATAATATTTCCTCACATTAATGAGCAGCAGGTGGTTTTCTACCTGATCAGAGAAATTACAAGCGTGGTCAATTTTTGAAAGCATTCAGCAGCCACTGTTTATGTGGGGGGGGACCTCTTGGTTGTGTGACTAAGTGCATGTAAAATGTTCAGGCTTGTCACAGAAGTGGTCACTACTTCTGTCATTAAAATCTGGGGCAACGAGTTTGTTTTCTAAGATGTGGTTATTTAATTGTTATTGTTTACTAGACCATTTAATTCTAGTTAACCCAACCAAGTAGTTTAGGGGCCTAAACTTAACCAAATAGTGCCTGCAAACAAATAAACGGTAAACACAGTGTTGGATCTCAGGTCCCCTGATTAAATGTCTTGTGTCTGAGTCAAACCACAGTCCTATCCTCCATCTCCAGATATAGATTTTATTGGTCTTTATACTTCCTCGCAGGTGCTGCTGCTGTGGGAAAGCACTCATATATTTTATTTCTGCAGACACTTGACAATCAACCTATTCTGCTGTTTCAGTCTGAGGATGTGTTGGTTTTTGCCATTTTTATCTCTCACTATGCTTTCACTGCTTTTATTGTACCCGTTTTCAGCTTCAGTCAGCAGCTATTTGAACAAAAACAACCCCTTATAAAGCTATATACCTGCTCAGCACAGAAAGGAAACAGACACAATTAGCAGCCAACCAAGTGAATACTGCACATTCTTCAGTTCAATAGAAACAGAGCTCTAAGTCGAAAACAGTTTTCTTAACTGCTGAATGACGCCAAAAATGCTACATCAATTTTTTGTTTCCATTGCAGCTAAAACTCATAACGACTTAGGATTTGTGTCTCATTTCTGTTGTTTGTAGGGATTTATTACCAGAGAAGGACTGCATTAGTGACCAAACTTGCAGACTAAATTACATTTCATAACCACTGGACTGCAGCAGAAATCAGAAAAAAATATGCAACAGTTTATGCTTATCTGAGCATGGAAAATGTCTTTTATTGTAAAAGAGCTTAAATATACACTGTTTTCCCTCCACAGACTGCCTTTTGTTAGACTGTAAATGACTTGTGGTGCAAATGTTCCACACAGTAGTTTTCTGGCTCAGGATTCCTATTAGTTTTCATTATAAGTGCTTCCAGCATCAAAGACATTTCTCCTCTAATATTGGGACTGTGCATGAAAGCACTCGGAAAAGCAGGATACCGAGGTTCTCCCGGAGAGGAAACATCTCCCTTTTCCAGTATGCCAAATATTTAATTGCATCACAAATCTGGTTTTAGTGTAAACTCCTCCTGGTTATACTTGGTGTTGTGAGTCATTTAATTCAGGCACATTCATAAAGGGCGTCAGTCACGCTGCACCTGTCTGTGGTCACACTGTCTAATACAAGTGGTCAGCGCTAATGTGTCTGTTTCCAGATTTACGGGAGCCCATTTTGTGCATAGACAATATTTCCTCTTTGGATTCTAGTTTAAGGTAATACCCATAAAACTAGACAGAGTTTGGAAAGCCTGTTGAAGTTGGCAGACCTCAATAAGGATTCCCGCTGGGATTAATGTATAGTGGACTATTCATATGTTTAGTTTCTTTTCCACGTGGACTCCTCAAACCAGACGTCCACACTAGACATATAGGCAAACACTGAAACTGAAATACCCATGAACGTAGGAATAGAAGCTCTAAAAAAGACACAAGAAGGAGGGGATGGTTTTAGAGGAAAAACGAAAGAAAAAGGGAACTTTGTTATCCGTTATTCTAAATCTCCTCTCTGTCTTTCTGACATATGTTTAACTAGGGAACAAATGCCCTGTCAAGGATGTTGTGTCTCCTTCATATTTATAGTTTCAGCTGGTTTACTTAACCTTTGATGAACAGACTGGAAGAAGCAGGGATTTCAAGGAAGAAACAAGAAGGTGACTGAAAAGGAGACTGTACAGGAGAAGCACAGGGGTAGACTGTGGGAGTATGTAGGACAGCAGATTGTTTAGTCTACTCGATGTAAAGATGCACATGACTGAACATTCATGACTATAATGTTCTCTGTGTTGTAGGAAACTGTGGGACTCCAAGCTGGCTGATCCTTCCTCCAGGTAAAATCAGCATCTGCTTTTTAAAGAATACAACTCGAGCACAAAATCATACTTATAGTGTGTCGTCTCATTCCATTTCTTCTTTGAATCACTCAGGCTGAGGACACAGATCAGTAAGAAGGGTTACTGGGTGGAGAAGGTGCAGTGTCAGGGTGTGGAAACATCTTTGTCACAGTGTCAGGCCCTGCTGTCCCTGCCCAGGAGCGATGTCCCATGCAGGGGGGGCATGCACGCCGTGGTCCGTTGTGTACCTGGATCCCAGTTCACGCGCAACGGCAGAGCACCTGCACCGCCTGCTGTGCCGGTTAGTGTCGGGGTGGAATGTGACAAATACAGACTGGAAGTGTTCAAATTAAAACCTTAAGCTGTGTCTACAGTGGAACCAGTTTTCAGTGACTTGGTGACCAGAGACCACAGAAGGCAAATGACTGTAAAAAACTATGGGTGATCTACTTTTCTCAATGTCACATAGTCTGATATATGAAATACACTGGAGATTTACCCAGGCACCCAGCACTTCAAACATTAGCTTCAAAGTAATACGTCCCAAGTGAATCACTTCCAGTGTGGACGCAGCTTAAGACTTTTGGAAAAATGCTCAGTGGTTTTCTTTTTAAGTGGTAAATGAGAAGATTTTTTATCACATTACATACAGTATGGTCTCCATGTAGTGGTCACAAGGGAGTTCTATATAAAGGGCCTATAGTATACTCTATGGTATACTCTGTGTGTATAAATCAGCTTTTGGCCTCAGAGGCCCCTCCACTGCCCTGTCTTCCTTGGTGGCAAGGGACACTTTTGTATACAATTACTGGGTTACTATGACTAATATTGTCCTGCTTAATTTTCCCTGCCAGTTGACCATGTACATTAGCATATTGTAGGTATTTTAATCTGTACAAAAGCACAGGGGTCACAGTCTGAAATCGAGAAATACTTTGAGCACATACCTTTACGCAAAAGTCTTCTTATAGGTGTGAAAAGTATTTGACCTCTTCCTGATTTCCTTTTTTTTTTGTTTGTTTGTTTTTAATATATTTGTCACACTTAACACTAAACAAATTTTAATATTAGAAAAACATAACCTGAGTGAATACAAATGCAGTATTTCAATGATGAAGGGGAAAAACTATCCAAACCCAGCTCACCCTATGTGAATAATGTTGTTCCGAGTTCTTTTGTGACCTCCTGGATAAGTCATTGATGCAAAGACTCATTTCTTTAAGGCCGGCCAGTCCTGGGAAGGTTTCTGTTTCACGTTTTCTCCATTTGTGGATAATGACTCTCACTATGGTTGACTGGAGTCCCAAAGCCTTAGAAATGACTTTGTGACCCTTGCAGACTAAAAGACTGACTGTATATGTGTCTCTGCTATTTTTAAGTTTCTTTAGCTCCTGGCACGATGCGTTGTCAGACAGGTTATATTTAAGACAATTCATGATTCAACTGGCAGCATGCAGACCTGGGTGTAGCTAGTGAAATTGAACTTGGCTTTAAAAAAAATATGGTTAATCACAGTCAGTTTATGATTTAATAAGAGGGAGCAGTCACTTTTTCATAGAGGTCTAGGTAGGTTTAAAGAGCTTCTTTTCCCTTAATAAATGAAAGCATCATTTTAAAAAAGCATTTTGTTTTTACTCGAGTTATCTTTGTCTAAAATTAACATGTCTGATGATTTGAACATTTATTTGACCAGTTTTTTAAAAACTAAGAAACCAGGAAGGGAGCAAAGATTTTGTTCAAAGCACTGTATGCCTTTGAGTCCAAAAAACATATTTTGCTCTTTTTTTTAGTTTTTTTAGTTAGTTGTTTACTCCTGTTTCCTGTTTTTATGCTAACTTTCCCTTTGCTTTTCAGCAAGAAACTGAGTTTAATGAGAAATGAGAAAATGCGAAAATGTAGCATCCAAATGTGAACATGCTTTAAGTGTAAAATTTCCAAATTGATTCATAAACACCTCACTAAAACTTGCACTTTTTTCTTCCAGCCTGTTGTACGTCTGAAGGCCGGGCCCCGTCTCGGGGAGGGCCGCGTTGAAGTGCTGAAAGAAGGCAAGTGGGGCACCATATGTGACCATCTGTGGGACTTACCTGCAGCCAGCGTGGTCTGCAGAGAGCTGGGTTTTGGGACTGCCAAAGAGGCACTGACCCAGGCTCAGCTGGGACAGGGTAAGATAGGACACATAAACATAGCCACACACATAGTTTGCATACAGTCAAGCAATACTTTGATGTCTTTCTGGTGCAGTGAACTTTATTCACCATGACTTGGAAGGTCACTGTGGGAGACGTTTGTGTGTTTGAACAAAACCAAAAGCAGGTTTTACTTGTCTTTATTCCTAAGTAAAAAGATAACCTCATTTATGAAATCACAGAGAGGATAAAAAAGGCCACGAGCTGCTGATATGATAACCATAAAAGATATGGTGCAGACTTTCAGTGCATCCTAAGTATGATTAGTTTATTTCGGCGATTCCTTTAGACTAAACACTTTTCTATCTAAATGTCTGTTGCTGCACTCCAAGAATCGTGGACCTGAGCAGACAAATAAACCCAGAGAAAATATTTACTGCCTCGCTTCCACTTCTATCAGAGAAGCTGATTGTTGAAGAACTTTACCCATGACCACTTAGACAAGTGTAAACAATGCTATGAAGTTCCACCGATGAAAAAAACTGCATGTGTTGTTGTCAAAATAAACATATATGTATGTGAAAAGTTAGCGCAGCTTTGAAACTGGGATGTCAGGCAATCAGTGCCGAGTAAGACCAAACATTCAGTTGTAATTATAATAGTAATGCTTTTGTTGTGGGCGTAAACATATAGCCACCAAAGTGTCTGGCAGTAATGCTTTTTTCAGCTAGGAAACAAAATAGGCCCTTTCTCACACTTTGTTATTGACACTTTTTCTTGCCATACCTCTGCAGTAACTCTGTAATCACATTCATTTCCTCCCATTATCTTTCTGCCCAAATAAGCACATAGCATGTCCTATAATGGTGGGAGCATTTCCTTCTCTCTACTTTACTTAATTAAGTAATTCATGGAAAGCATGTGAGTGTTACTTTAAAGGCTCTATTAAACTAGGTGCTATGGTTACATTTCAGCATGGGGCATTGTGCCTTTTAACGTCTCATGCTAGTTTATGAGTTGTGTAAACATATAAGGCATGAGTCCATGTGAGGTCCCAGGGTTCTCCAGTCAGAAGAGAACAGCAACTCAAAACTAGGTTTGATGACATCATTAGCTATTGAAGACTAAATTATAGGGCTTTAATGGGCTTTGCCCTGGGCCCCATACACCTACGCAAACATAGATGTGTTCAAAGATTTTGCTCCATTTTGCTATTTTGACATCTATTTTTGAGTTATAAAGAGCTGCCCTGGTGTGCAACGTGCATGACGGAGTGTACAGTAATTTAGCTTTCAGAGCCACATCACAGGTCCCATTCATGTCTGGGCTTTTAATCCTTCTCTTTGCTCATCTGCTGCATTTGAGCCATCAGGTTTCAGGGACTTTTATGTCTGTGTCGCTCTTGTAATTTGCAATCAGTCAACTGCTACTCCGTTATGCTGTAGGTACTGGTCCCATCCACATGAACAGTGTCCAGTGCACAGGCAGGGAGAAGTCAATTACCGAGTGCCACTCCAGACCAGTGCCTCTTTACACCTGCAAACACAGCCAGGATGTGGCAGTCCGCTGCAACGTCCCAAAAACTGGAATGGAGGCCACGGTGAGAAACCCACACAGACAGAGTGCACACATATCGACATTTAGGCATACAACAGGAAACACTTTCTTGCTCCTTTCACTTTTAGGTGCGCCTGGCAGGAGGCAGAGAACCATCGCAGGGCCGTGTGGAGGTGCTGATGGAAATCGGAGGAGTGAAACGCTGGGGCTCTGTCTGCAGTGAAAACTGGGGCCTGAATGAGGCCATGGTGGTCTGTCGTCAGCTGGGCTTGGGCTTTGCCTCAAGTGCTCATCAGGTGGAAAAAAACAGAATTCCCTTTGTTGATGTTTTCCTCTGATTCCGTCCTTTTTGTCTCTAAGCTTTTGTTATGTGTGCTCCCATTTCCCCGCTTTCTCTCCATCCTACTGTTTGTGTGCCTGTGCTGTGTTATTACTGAGGCCTGAGGTAATTACAGGCTTCTCAGACGTCCACTTCCAGCGCACTGAAAATAAAAGAGGGAAAGTAAGCTGAAGAGAGATTGGGAGAAAGTCACAGAGCAAACAAACTGAAAATAGACTTTTGCATGGAAAAGGCCACCGAGAACATTTAACAGGCAGTTTCAAAATTGTGAAAAAGAGTGGAAAATGTGATAATATGTACTGATAGATCCTATAAAAAATGGTGCTTCTCTGTTTACAGCAGAAGCTCCTATTTGCCTTCCGCTGTGCCATTTTTCACGATTCTTGTTATAATTTTTCAGAGCACAAATGACCTCTGGGGATTTTTCTTTGAATATTTTTTCTTCTGTGCAGGAGACTTGGTACTGGCCTGGATCCGCAGATGCTGGTGAGGTGTTGCTCAGTGGGACACATTGCATTGGCACTGAGATGTCTATTCAGCAGTGCCGCAGAAATGCACACGTCTACTGTCCAAGAGGGGGAGATGGCAGGGCAGCAGGAGTCACATGTGTAGAAAGTAAGTCTAGAACTGGCAAACACGTGGACACAACTGCACTTTTAGTGATGTTTCCAGTACAGTACAGTGCCAAATTGGAAGGGAAACTTAACAATAAAACTCTTTGATTCGTGCAGCTGCTCCTGACCTTGTACTGGATGCACAGCTCGTCCAAGAGACTGCTTACATCGAGGATCGGCCTCTTCACCTTCTGACTTGTGCTAACGAGGAAAACTGCCTGTCCTCCTCTGCCGCCAGAATGAACTGGCCCTACGGACACCGCCGCCTGCTACGCTTCTCCTCCCGCATTATGAACATGGGTCGTGCCGACTTCCGACCACGAGCCCCAAGAGAAAGTTGGGTATGGCACCAGTGCCACAGGTAAGAACTAAAGCAGGCATTTAGAAGCCAATGTGCCATTTAACTGAGCTTCAAGGTTTTCATTTAAAACTGTAGCTGCTTATTTTATGCCTCCAAGCAGATAGGGAGTAACTATGTGCTGCAGTCTTTGGCTGGAAAAGAAAAGTACCATAACCTCCTCTATGGAACAGCACAGGGCATTATGAGGTGATGCAAAACAGAAGCATTTTATAGAAAACATAGTTGCTAGCAGAGGTAAAAAAAAAATTAAATGTCAGCAGGGAAAGATAAATGGGACATTAAGATTTAGTAAGTGAAACTGGATCACTGGGTTTTGCTCTATAAATAGCGAAACATGTATAAAAGTCTGTTATTTAGCACAATGAACATAATGTTTTATCCTCCAAAATACTGTTTACAATAAACATCCTTCTCACTGGTCACCCAATTGTTAGAGTCAGAGCCATGACTGCACTCAGAGCAGCCTGGCTTCTTATCTTGGCGGTTGTGGTTGTGTGTCCCAAAACGAGAGGCACAGCTCGTTGTGTCTCCCAGCCACAACCCAATCACTACCTCCCCGACCAGAGAACACATGGTTTGACTTTGAGTTTTGATAGGGTTTGCTCTGGGAATGGTTCTGTAATGAGAGAACAACAAACTGATATCTGTCTGTTCTCTTTTGCTTTTTTACAACTTTTTCCTGTGTTCGTCTGACGCCTTGAGAACAACATAACAGGATTTATAGCTGCTGAATTTCAAGTTGACGCTAGGATTCTTGTCCATAGATTGTGTAGATGGAAAATAAAATAGCAGCAAGTCTGTCTTAGTTTTGTTCTCTCTCTTTTTTATGTATTTCATTGTTTATTTGCCCTCTTTCAGACACTACCACAGCATTGAGGTGTTTACCCACTATGATTTGCTCACACTCAATGGGACAAAGGTAGCTGAAGGTCACAAAGCCAGCTTCTGTCTGGAGGACACCTACTGTCCTGATGGTAAGATATTAATAGAGATTACTAATACATTCATTTGTTCTTTGTGTGGAAATGTGAAAACAAAAAAGAGCAGAATCGTGACAGACAAGAAAGAATCAAGAATACATAAAAATGCAAAGCTGAAATCCTATAATGAGTGCTCAAAGTCAGGCTGTAAGATCAGAAGCCAAGCCTAAATAGATCTTGGTTTCAGAGAGGCCAGACAGCTTTATGCAGATCCTTTCTATTCATTTAGAGGAAACACCAAAAAAGACTTGTTTTATAAATCATGTTATTTTAACTTCAGACCTCAAATCCACAGCGACTGACAGCAAAGAAAATTTACGTTTAAAGTCTCTCCAACTATTTTTTTGTCCCTCTAGGTCTCCATAAGCGATATTCCTGTTATAACATGGGACAACAGGGAATCTCAGTTGGCTGCTGGGACACCTACCGGCATGACATTGACTGTCAGTGGGTGGACATCACAGACATACGACCTGGTGAATACATCTTTCAGGTCAGTTTGTTTTAAGACACAAAAATATATTATCGCTTGACTAATTTATTTACTTTGTGCTGAGCTCATGGTGAAACTGTTAGTCCAGTGAAAGTGCAGAACAAAAAGTAATCCACACTTAATCTTCATGCTGAAATAGCATCAGTGATCTCAGTAGCTTACACAACTTCTCAGATCAGGCATGAAAGCAAAATAGAGAGCAGAGCAAACACAGACGTTTGTGTTTCAACATCTGAAGGCACACATGAGATAAAAGCACAGATAAAACACTATAATTTTAGCTAAGTGGCTCTTGGCTGTGTTTCCAGCCATTCAGGTGTACAGTATATATGTAGTTTCAAGGGTGTGTGTGTATTTAGAGAAAGTGAATTTAGTCTGGATTTATATAGAAAGTAGACCTGCTATTAGTCCACCCTCTTAGAAAGTACGGAGTTATTGGCGGTGGAAAAGCTCTGTCAGCATTTTGCATTTGCACAAGTTTTAGTGCTCTATCATGTCTGTTTCTAGACATGCCGTGTGCCGCTGTGTGGTGACCTTCTCATCTGTCCTCTTGTTCTCTCTGTCATTTGTTCTATTTTTTTCTGGACATTTTTGCGGCAGAAAAGCAACGATGTTTACAGTTTCTAATCATTTTCGGAGTCTTTACATGAAATCAAGATGCCAGAGTTAGACTTGCATGTGCCTACGTGGACTTTATGTAAACTACACGCAGGAGTGGTCCTTCTGTGTCCACATGAGCCTGCGCACATGTGACGAGCCACTTCTTGAGAGATAAACCCACATAAAGCACAGATGCAGTGCTGCCACGATGCAGCACTTTGTGGTCGTAACAGTAGTTGAGCTGCTCATAAATTTGTGTAAGAAGTGAGAGATTAAGGAAGGGCGTAGAGCCTTGCTTTTTCCTGTGCAGCCTTCACCGTGATTCACAGCGTGGCAGCCATTTTTAAGACCATACATTAAGCTGATGAGTCACGTCCACCTCAGCCTGATTACTCCTTATTGAGTTGTTATTTAAAAATCAGCGACACAACCTCATAGTCTTTTACATGACTGTGACAGCCTTTCATTGTTCTGTAAAACAGGCTAAGGGCCCTTTGTTTCACATTATTACAAGAGCATTTAATGGGATATCAGCTGCCACTAAGTTAACGTGGTGTTTTACAAAATATGTGCTGACATCATTGGCTGGTCCCAATGTGCAGTTAGGACCAGTTGTAATGTATATATATATATAATACTGCACATTATATATTCATAATTATGAAAATTCAGCATCTTAAATCTTTGTCTGTGAATATAATTGTAACCACAAAATTTATACAGTATGTAAAAAATGAAAGTGGGTTGCTTTATTGAATATGTGGTCACGTTATCTGTTTGATGTGTGCACCAGGAAAATTCATTTGTGTGCTTTCCTTATATATGGCAGACAGACAGGGTGGAAAACAACAAACCATGGCAACCAACCATGGTTACAGTCTAATGGTAGGCTGCGACTTGAATCCAAACCCAACACTATCATCTGCCTTTCTGGGTCTTTTGTCCTTTACAGAGATAGCAGTGGAAAGTGATGTCATGCATCGCTTGAACCCAAAATATATAACATCACTGGTCATATAGAAAAGGTGAAAACAATAATCCTGTGGCTTCTCAGTCGGGCCCCATGAAAACCTGTTGTTTCAAAATTATCTGAGGAGAACTGCTACTTTCACACTCACTCCCTTACTTTATTAAAAGACACCCTTTGCAACATTTCAAGTCTAGACAGAATGTTGCTTTTACTATCAATCCCATGCAAACACCCACCCGTATTTCCAGTATAAACTGAGCTAACAGCTGCCCAACTCTAGCTTCATAATTAATATACATGCATTAAATAATACCAATACAAAGAAGAAGAAAAAGAAGACACATGGCCTGAGTAAATTGTGCACATGAAGTATACAGTCTTACCAATACATAAAGTAGTTGTTAAAAATGTTAACGTAGCAGAGCATTATCAGAAATGTGCAAGACAGCACGATGCATGAAATTCTTTGATATAAATTAAATTGGTGCTACTTAAATAAGTTTAGTCAATGTTTCTGCAATAATAAATATTATATGAAAACGTGGTAAAACATCCTCGTTATCATATGTGTAACTAAACCCCTCCTAACTGTGTGTTTAATGCAGATTTCGAGCTTTGACGGTGGATATATAATGTTCCGTGTATCGCAGTGATAACCTGGGATACTCTAAATGCTTGCAGTGGTTCAAAAACTGTCGAGACACCATGTACAATGCAGCCACAAATTGCAGTACAATCTTTGAAAAAGACATGGGGAAGGTTGTAGTTATGTACAAGCCATCACAGTATACAGAAGTGGGTTATTTGTTGTTGCTGTTTGTGGTGGTGGTGATAATCAAATCTAGAGCATCTAAAGCAAGAACAGGGGCTGCTGGTGAATTATGCCGTTTTCTCCATCTAGCAAAAGGATTACATTGTGCTTGTTTATTTTTTTTTAAATAATTCTTCTGTTTCAAAATGAAACTCTATTTGTTATGAAGATGACTGACTTTCAGTCTAATCATCTGTCCTGTTTCTTACTCAGGTGGATGTCAACCCGTCTTTAGACATGGCTGAGTCTGATTTCCAGAACAATGTGATGCGCTGCCGCTGCAAGTACGATGGAGCTCGGGTTTACATGTTCGGATGCCATGCAGGTAAAATGTCTTTTACTAAATTCTCTCTGTTTCAATACTTTCCTGACTGATTCTGTGTAAGACACTTCTCTTCTTTGTTGTGTTTTTATCAGGCGACGCTTACAGCGCTGAGGCGGAGGACTTGTTCGACCACCAACGTCAGATCTCCAACAACTTCCTGTGAATTATGGGAGACCCAAATTTGTTAACAGAACAACTGTAGAACTCCTCACCACACCTCAACATGTATGGGGAGGGAGGGTGAATGATAATTACTTGCCAGTAAACAAAGAGGTGGGGATCAGGGAGAGGAGGGTCTGTACACAGGAATGATTTGGGAGGGATGGAGTGACTTGATTAAAAATGAAAAACAGTATCCTGTGACTGATTATGATCAGCAATGAGTTTTGTTGTTAGAAAGTCAAAGAGATTAAAGGAAAAAATGTTTAAACAAGAAAAAAAACACATTAAAGTCAGATATCATAAGCATCATGACACCATAATAGACATACAATAGTTTACAATTTTCAGAACTTGATGTTTTAACACTTACCTTGATTAAAAAGTAACCAACGTTAAGAAAGTCATGACATGAAGGCATATGAGAACAACTTTGCAGTACATCACCAGACTGTAGTCCATAAATCTCTGTACCTGCTTACTGTGCTTCCATCATCACACTGCAAAATGTAGCATTTATTGTTACAGCTGTGTGGTTTTTGGTTTTAAATGAGATTTATTTTTCATGGTGCTATTTTGCCTGTTTTGAATAAATATTGTAATGTATTGCAAATGTATTGTCATGTACAGTTTTATATTACCTCTCTGGAATAATGTTCTTAAGGTCTCTAATTTATGCAGAATTTTAATGTACTTTTGAGTTGAAAGCTGTTTGTATTGTTAATTTTATTATGATAACTATCTCCACTTTGTTTGTTCTTTACCTGTTTAACATTGGGAACAACAGACGAGATCTGGTTGTACCACAGTATTGCGTCAGTACTTGGTAATGGTAGTGAAAGAATAAATGTCAGATTGAAAACTGTCATTTGAGGCATTATTATTTGACCGCAGACATTTATAATGCAGAAAGCAGAGAATAATTAGGCCGTGTTTAAGGATATAATAATAATTAAGCAGAGTTAATGTTACAGTTTTGGTAGAAGGTTTGGAGAATTGCCTAATAGGCTAAAAGAGATTCTTGAAGTTCATGCAGTGCCTTATGCGAGCCTTCAGCAGATTTTAAAAAGATCTAAGATGATTAAAGTTGCTGGGTTTCCCATCCTTTTCCTGGGAGCGTGAGCTAAGCGGCGTTTTATTGTTGTTTCCACCATATTTCCACTGAGGAATACATAGAAACACTGGAAATTCTCACAGTTGCCCTCTGTCACATTACATAGGCTATGCTTTAAATAAATGACTCACTTTGGCCTTTTTTCTTTCCATTTTATGAGCTGGTGCCATATAAAACTATATAAATAAAGTGGCAAATTAAAATCAAATACAAAGTCGGTAAAGGTGACATAAACATGATGCAAATCTGCATTGCAGATTGTGACTGCATCTGGGGTGGTAGTGCATCAGCAGACTGTTGACACTCCTTCCATTTATTCATTTTCTTCAACTTATCCGATTCAGGGTCACGGGGGGCTGGAGCATATCCCAGCCATCATAGGGGGCCAAGTAGGGCAAACCCAATGTGTTGCAGGAATCACAGAGAGACAGACAACCATTTGCACTTATGTCTAATTTAGAATTTGTTATTATGAAATAAGGTTATTAGAAAATAACTTAATGTCTTTGAGGAAGCCAGGAGACTACGAGAGAACCTACATAGGGACAGGGAGAACATACAAACTCCACACATAAGGACCCCAGCCAGCCAGTGGATTCAAACCTAGAGCCTTAACACAGCGGTCCCCAACCTTTTTTGCACCACGGACCAGTTTGTGTCCGACAATATTTTCACAGACTGGGCTTTAAGGTGTACAACAAAATACAACCGGTATCAAAAAAAAGAAGGTTTATTCATAATACACGGGAAAAGACCCAGGAAACCGAGTTAATGATAAAAACGATTAAAAAATAACGCTAAAAACCGATAAAAACCCTGAAAACCATTAATTTCACACCCAAGCTCAACTCTTGCGGCCATTACCAAACAACTCACGAAAAAGTACCGGTCCATGGCCCGGGGGTTAGGGACCACTTCCTTAACACACTGAAGCAATAGTGCTAACACGACTGTGCTCCCGGCATTTGTCATTTTCAATCAATTCAGTGAGTCAACTCAGTGGAGTGGAGGCATTGGTAAAGGTCTGATAAAGGTCTCAACCTAGGTAAATTAGATCGTTTTAGAAAATTTGAAAACAAAAAATAAGTCCCTGACTTAGGTTGGTAGTTTGAGCCCTGTCTGCTCCAGTCTGTAACCAGCTATCCTTGGGTAAGATATTAACCCCAAGTTGCTCTCTGATGCATCCACATCAGTGTAGTTGTTCGATAGAAACAATGGTAGCACTTTCTATTACAGCTCGGTAATAAAGCGGTAATAGTAGGATAACAAGGGGGAAACAAGAGGGTAATAATGTGGTAATTATTACCACAGAAATTACCCGAGATATTTCCAGGTAATAATCACACATCTTTAAGTTAGCTTTAATAGGTTATTCATATGTTATTAAAGAGAAATAGGCATTTTTGCATTTTGCAATGCTATTTCCTGCTTATTACACAGAAAACACCACGGGTAATTGAGTGGTAATAACTTTATTAATTTATTCTTCTTTGTTACCCTACTATTACCACTTTATTACTGAGCTGTATGTCCACATTGTTACCACACTTTTGAGGCCCTTATTACCCTATTACATACATTTCAGGGTAATATTACTGTAAACACTGTTGCTACCATAATATTACTTTGATATTACATGGTTATTACTATGGTAATTGCATTGTAATAACTTAGAAATTACCACATTATTACCCACTTGTTTCCCCCTTGTTATTCTACTATTACCCCTTTATTACCAAGCTGTAATAGAAAGTGCTACCGAAACAACACTTATTTAGAAATAAGTTCTTGTATGAATGAAGCAAGTTGTATAAAGAGCTCTGAGTGCTCAGGTAGAGTATAAAAGCACTATTTAAGAACCTGTCCATATGGTAAGACTTCAAACTTAGAGTAAGGGCTGGGTAAGGGAATATAGAACCATCACTTAGTTATACTATTAAAGGCTCATATTGCTGGGGGACTTTCCATAATGGTTTTATTTACCACTACTGCATGTCATAACTTTTGTCTTTTCTGTATTTTTGGACATTTTTGTCCTGTTTTTTATTTGTGATCTTGCTATTTTCACCTTTTCTTTCTTTTTTTTCTACTCACCCCCCAACCCATATCAGCAAGTGGCTGAAGGGCTTTTCCTGTTGAAAGGGAGTTCTTCCTCCCCACTGTCGCCAGGTGCTCATTCAAGGATTGCATGATTGTTTGGATTTTCTTTCTCAAATACTGTACCTTACCACATAAAAGCCCCTAAGCTGCCTGTTGTTTCGAAATGGCACCTTAAAAATATTACTGAAATAAATCGAAAACATAATGATTTTTCAGGTGCTAATGAAAACGTGTCATTGCTAAGCCAAATTTTTACAAAGGGAAGAGAGTGATGTAAGGTATGTTTGCTGACAGTGTTTGGTGCTAGGAAACCCTTCACCACCAGGGTCCTTTGCTGTGGTGGGAGATTAGATTACTTCTTAATTTGGACCATGTCTCACACTTCACTTGCTCCATGACATAACATGTAGCATTTCTGTGTAGAGTTGGCACTTGAAACCACTACTTTCTCAGTTGTGGCTTGTGTTTGTGTAGTTAATCTAATGATTGTGTGTGAGGTATCCAGTTGGCTGCTCTGTGGTACATCACCCCCTCGTGAAGCCACAGTAAAACATGAGATTATGGGCTGGGTTCAGATCTCACACGATGATGGTAAAGAGCAGCTACAGACTCTATATGTAGTCCAGCTGCAAGAACAACAGCACACACGGAGGTCTGTTATGAGAATGTGTCCACATTTGCACTTGGCATCAAGAAGAGCCATCTGTGCACTAAGATAAAGAAACACCTGTCTATAACCAACAATGAGTGCGTAAAGTCTAACAATTAATAGATGACATATCAACATAAAATAATATTTGCTATTTTCTCTTTTTTTACATTTCACATCTTAATACACAACAGTTATAGTGCCAAAAACCGCAGTCCCATTGATGGCCACTTGAGGCTGGTTACAGAAGCTAATCGATTCCTGTAGACTGCCTTGTTAGATTTACCAAGTTAAGTCATAAAAACAACTTTTTCAAAGCCTAAATCAAAAAATTGTTTCAATCATTGTACCTTATTGCGCCCCGAATTTTCTAAAACGCTTTCTTGTTTTTATTCATTTTCACTATATTTTTTTAAATTCGAGAAATGTATGCTTTGATTGACCTTGCTGCTCACTGTAGCCGATCTCTGTATGCTATGTATAGACTTTACATCTTTAATGTGTTTGCGTTGTCGGTTCCTCTTGGAGCAATTTTACTACAATTATATGACAAATGATACAGTCTGCTGTGAAGTAGCACCCATCTATGTTCATCTTTTATATGCAGTCTATGGTTGTCTCACTACCAGCAGCTCAAAAATCACCAGCCCACTACAAAAGAACAAGTTACTGCAGAAGAGATTCTTAGCTAGCGAAGAGAGTGACTGAAATAACTGATTTAATGAGCAGTTTCACCGTACCAGCTGCATATACTTAGACTGGCATGGCTCATGCATTTATTTGAACATTTCAGTACTTTAAAAGTTAAGCCAAGCCACTTATAACTCTTCAAATTAGCATTTCCATAATTTAGTGCTTGTATGTTCATATAATGGACAAATAGCTTTTAATACATTATATGTGTACCCAGTGCTGGGCTTGGCAAAACACCTCAAGCACATGTTTCACAAAGTGGCAGCAGTTACACAGTCTATGGTTTGAATGCCGATACCTAGAAAAGGGAACCATTAAAGCACTTCTAAGGCTGCAAGGTTATCAAATTGTGTATTATAGAGAATGGAATCACTTATTATATAACCACTGTTACACTAATGAGTCACCCATTAAATAAAAGCATTTTTTTTATCCTTTTTAATCCTGCCTTGGTATTCATGATTATACAGAAAAAACTATTACATGCTTTCAGAAATTTTTTATCACCTTCTAAAACAGCACATCGTAAATACTGTAAAAGGAAACTCTTCCTAATACTGAATCCTCAAATCTGCTTTACAAAAACGTCTTTCACATTATCTGCATGGATATAAATGTGTCAATACACATTCAGAAGAACTGATGTGAAAAGAAACAAATATGTAATGAGACTCATTCTCATGCTGCAGCTCTTTAATTAGCCCACTGTGAGCCACGTGGCAGTGCCTCATTCATCCACAGCCAGTGAGCTAAACAGTTACAAAACTAACTCTCTTCGCGCAATACAGGGCCGATTTGGATATTTAAAAGGAGGGGAACTATAAATCACAGTCATCTGCAGGACTACTAAAATTTAAGGAATAATCATTTTAAACATTTAAGTACACAGCAATCTGTTGTGTTAGTGTGTGAACATTTCGACTGGCTGAGAGGGCTAAAAAAAAATTTAAAAAAAAACCTTAAAAATAAAAAAAAACCCTAATTTAGCAGCAAATTTGATTTTTGATACAAATCTCTTGAAGAACAAATTTAAAACTCCTTCTCCACACTGGCTGAAAGTGGTGTAATTATTCACTGAGGAACTGAATGAGCCGCAGTGCCACATGGTCTGTGGTCTGCTGGGTAAAGCCTCAGAAGAGGCGTCTGCCTGCAGCTGTCAAAAAAGGGCTCTTGAGCCTGAGAGATGTGTCTGAGGAAGCTGAATTATGAAAGCTGACTCTTGGGAAACCCTGTTTGATGACAGTTAGAATAAATACTGTCTCTCTTTAGTGATTACCTTTGTAAAGTTTTAAAAAAAAAAAGCATGTCAGGAATAAAGAGACACGTTTTTCTTCGTACTGTCATTACATTTTGTCAACAAACAGAACAAGAATGGATGGAGCTAAAAACAGGAGCTGAACTAAAAATCTTGGTAGATTTGTTTAAGTGACGCACAAAAATAGTGAGGTGCTTCAATGTTAAGGAAAATGACAGTTTTGCTTGTCATCGTGAAATGTCTAGACTCGTGTCTTTAAGAACACGCTCAGATTTTAACAGACGGAGTCGAGCAGTTTTTTTTTTTTGTTTGTTTTTTTACTGGACATACATAACAGCAGCTGCATTGAGCAAAACATTATACATAATACCGGGTATCAGTTCAAACACCGGAAACCACCTGACACGATGGCTTAAAAGTAAGTTAATACTTTCATAAAACTTAAACTGCAAACAATGCAGCATTAATTTTTAATGACACCACTTTCAAACTGGATAAAATCAACAATGTTGTGACACATAAAAATTTTACGAATCAACATGACTGAACTTCAGTGACATTTAACTGAAAGCATCACGTCATTTTTATATCTTAAAACATTTAAAAACCCAAACACGAGGATGTGTACAGATAAGTATTTCAGTTAACGCGTTACTTGTTAACTGAACTATTAGCTTCAGTGCTTGACTACAGACTGTGCTTACAATATATAGAGTCCAGGTGAGTCGGTGAGTTCACAGATAATTGAAGGTGATCTGATCATGTAGCATTTTATGATGTCAGACACTGCATGACAAAGGAAACGGTAAAAGACTCTCAGGAAACAGTTTGAAAAAAATATCATTTCTCGGAAATATGCCTGTACGAAGGAGCGGCCAGCTGAGAAAACCAGAGCATTACATGAAACAGAAATGATTTAAGCCTCTGCTGAATCAAGGAATTTAAAGAAAAAAAAATAGAGGTTTGTCCAGTTACTTTCCCTCCCAAGCGTCTTCCCTCTGCTTGGCTGCCAGGCGCTTTTGTTCTGAAAGATAAATCACACGACAAACAAAAATCTTAAATTTATATCACTGTCTTTGCCACATGAAGAGCAGTAAAGAGCTGAAGCCGATTGCATATTAATCTTCACATAGAACCATACATGGCATCTGTTCCAACACCAAGTTTAGTATTTGTTCACTGATGGTAGTGCAGCAGTGAGCCTAAACTGAGAACAAAGGAGCTTTTTTTAGTGTGCTTTACTTCCTGACTTCCTGGACTGACTGTCATTGGATGGCCAGTGGTTGTTTTCTGGCCCTATATACTTATTTTCCATCTGTGAAGGGAAATGGTTGCTTTACTGATTATAGATTTACTGTGACCTACACAGCAATGGACGGACTTCTTTTGGCACTACATTTGAAACTTTCCACTTTCTTCAGTTAAGTATGAAAACAGCTCCCACTTGTGGTGGTAACTTTGTGATACAACTATTGGGACAGTAATTATTTGTATTTATGTCTCAGTTTAACTGAGCACCCTGTATGACCCTCACGCTTAAGCTACCGAATCCATAATTAGTTTAGCAACCGCCCACCCAAGATAAGACTTCAGCCCAAAAAGTAAGTGGAGACCCAAAGAAGTACAACGTACCTCTTGCTTCCTGGAGTTTCTTCCTCTCTGCCTCACGCTGCTCCTTTGTGAGGTTGCTCTTTACACCGAGGGCACCGATCACAAGCTTCCGAGCCAGTGCTGCACTCGTCTGAGGTCTCTCTTTAGCAGGCAGGAGGTAGTCTGGGGGCATAAGGAAAGGAGGATACATAATGTGGGAGATACAGAACAGTTTTAAAGCACTTTAAATGTTTAATTTGTGGTGTAATACAACCTGGATGGCACCAAAATACACTTTACAACATCACAATAACCCCAAAACCTAGACGAGACATATAGAGCCATCTTCAAGAAAAAGAAGAATAAGAAGTCCTGGAGCGTAAAGACAGTGTTGAGAGAGCTGATAGCAGCATCAGAGTTATGTGGGATTTACACCTCTGCTCTTAATCTATTCCACCAATACATCACAAACTCTTCTGAAACCATCATTTACATCATAATTGGGCATGCACATTCCTAGAAATGTAACTACATGTCACCTTAATTAAGCCTGTAACATATGTAACTGGCTCATTCTACATATTTCCATTTATTTCTTCTTCTGCTGTCATTTTCTTTAGCTGACTGGAAGAGTACGGATCATCTCAAAGAGAGAAACTGAACCACCAATCAGTATTTTGGTGGAGAAATTGAAGAGTAAAGCAGGCAAACCAGGCATAAGTATAAACGCTGGCAACAACATCAGCTATTTGTGTAGGCTGCACCATAGGTGAGATTCAATTCAAAGTAGAAATTCATTTTCAGTCTGAGGAAGCGACAGACGCAAACCAAACCCACAGTCAAGAATCTACATGCCGAGTATCTTGAAAGACTAAATGGTAGTGTACTGGAGAATTGGATATAAAGGTAAAGGGTTTTTTCAACAAATATGGATTTGCTTTATTATTATACAAACACAAAATTATGAAAAATGACAAACACAGATCTGTGCAATCGCACCTGAGCAGCTACGGGCTTTGGCCTTTGTTGCAGAGGAAGATTTGGAAAGTGGTCGCAACTTCATCAGTGGATTCTTGGATCTCAGAGCTTCACGAGCTTAAAAGGGAAAACGAACGAAATGTAAGAGTCAGTGAGTTTAATATCTCCTTACAACTGAAAAATGTGTATTTCTAATCTGAAGTCAGAAAAACGATGGCCCAAGTAACAGAGACACAATCTCAAAAGCTCAGGAGCAAACAGCATTAAGATTGTTGGCCAGGATTTTCTTTACCAAAACACTTCTACTTACAACATCGTAGCCAGATGATGAGTAACAGCAATGACACGTAATGCAGAGCATAATGAACTGTAATTGCCTTAAATGTGAGGCAGAGCTTTACTTACCTGCTATGGGGCTTGAGAAAAGGCCGAGGGCGTGTGTGTCATCAATCCATTTAATGTCAAATCCTCTCTTTCTGAAAAGACAGTCAGAAATCACACAAGGTAGTAAGAATATTTCACAACATGCCCTCAGTAGCATTAGCTCTAAAAAGAAGACCGTGCTCCCTAAAGATGTAAAAATCATATACTTGTGCTCTTTCATAGATTTCACAACTTTTTTGTCTTAAAGTAAACCTATTATCATTTCCTTATTTTCTAACATATACTGTTACAATGGTAGATACTCATCTAAATGCTCTATTAAAAAAGTTTCTTCTACTTCATCTGCATGATGCCAAGAACAGCCTGGTGGAACAGTGATCTTGCAGTGAGCACAGAAGCCCCTCTCACCTGCAGTCCCACCCAATTAGAAGAACACAGCTAGCACCAAGACAAAAAAGAGCTACAGCAGCGGGTTTCAGACAATGGCTGAACTCAGGGCTGCACCAAGGCTCAGTATACGATAAAAAAAAGGATTATTTCAAATTGTGAATCATGCAAATAGATGCAGAGGTTTACTGACATCTCTGCAAATATAAAAGGACATACAGTATATAAGGCAAAAACAGAGTTTGTACAATTCTAACGCGGTTAGAGACTTACTGGTAGCACTGAAACAGCTTAAGAAGGTCTTCTGTTTTGAACTCTGTAGGGAAATCGTAGATCTCTACAATATGAGAAAGTTCATCCTCTGTGAGGTCAACGTCATCATCATCATCATCATAACTGCCTCTGTCCATGTTGTAGTAATCAAACCTAGGCTCTTGGATTGACTCCTTCTTTTTTCCTTCCTTCAAAGCCAGCTGTGCATGCAAGGCAGGCAGGAGAGAAGACAATGATGAGAAGAGAAAAAGATCTGTTTTGCATCATATTAAATAGGATTTTTTAGGTTAATTATCAGCAGTGTGTATGTGAATCTGGGTGGATATTATTCTGCTTGTCACTTTTAAAAACACACTTTTTTTCTAAGGCTTTTTAGGAGTAGTACCAGAGTCCACTTGTAGTCAGTTTTAGTCAGCTGTTGGTCACTCTTAATCTTTTATATTTTGTTAATTTTATTCATTGTATATTTTATTGTCTATGTTTATTGTTTTAATATTTAATATATATACTGATTTATTTTTATTTTCTTTTTTCATTTATGTATTTATTTTATTGTTATTTATATTTATTTCTTTGTCTGCTTAATGTATGGTTTTTAACTGTCATCTCTGTTTTATTATTGGAAAGCACTTTGGTCAACTTTGTTGTTTTTAAAGTGCTATATAAATAAAGTTGGATTGGATTGTCTTGGGTTTTGATTATCAAAACCTAAATCAAGCTCTCACCTCTTCAAGCAGATGTGGATCCAGACAGTCTCCATCATCATTGAACAAGGTGTCCCAGCTATCCTCTTCCTGCTGTGCAGTACCGCCTGCCTCCACTTTGGCTGAAGACTCCCCATTAACCTCAGCCTCTAAACTCTGTAATCGGTCCTCCTTCACATCTGGCGTAACGTCGTTGTTTTGTGCTTCACCTCCATCTCCTTCTCCCCCACCGGGCGATGGTTTATCCGCTCCTCCAGCTTTGTCTTTCTTGTTCTTGGCGTTCTTTCGTGCTTTGTCTGTGTAGCGAGGCCTGGTTTTTGGTTTAACTTCTCCCTGAGTCTGAGCTTTCTCTTTCGAGGCATGAAGTCGTTGTTTGGGGACGTACAGAGGCTGACTTGGCCTCTTTGATTGAGAGGGAGGTGTAGGTCTTGGTTGAGTTGGACCACAGTCTTCTTTAAGCTGCACATCCTCCATGGTTAAATTATATTGAAGTATCTGGATCATGGAGGAACGAGAACATGAACACTGTCAGACCTTCACAGATTTTCAAAGCACTCTAAATTTACTTTAAAGACTTTATTAAGGAATGAAGCAGCCAGGTACGCGGCAAGCAGCCTTCTAAATAAATTGGATTTGAACAACTAGCTTCAGTTAGCTAACTAAACTTCCTCCCGTGTAGCTTGTAAAGATATTTTTAAATGAAGAAATAAATATAAAATAAATAGCGGTTAATGTTACATTTATTCATGTTCATTTATTTTCACTCAGAATATTTAATCTATAATTAAATCAAATAAATTTAGTCTGTCGGCTTACCCGTTTATGATTTGTTTAACAACAGACTTTCGTCGCACAGTTGACGCAAGCAAATCCTAGCGCAAAGCGTAGTGGGAAATTGTGTTCTTCTACAGCACTGCCGCTCCGAAATCCGGAATAACTACCAGGTTATTAGTTCCCTTTTTCCAACGAATTTTCTCTTCCTTTGTAGTTCAACGAGTTTCCCCAAAGGAAATGGTAAATATCCTTTCTACCGAATCCATCTTTTCTGTGCCATTGTTTAACATAAACTACAAACAAACCAAACCCTCGGGTGCAAGAGACACGTGCACAGAAATACAGCTCAGCCATTGGTCACCATCTTCATCGGTCAGACAGTTCTTCGCTGATTGGACAGTATTCTCCGCGTTACACAAGGTGTTTCGTAAATTTGTAATTTACGAAACTTATTTGTGTAATAGAGGCGTTGACGAGCTCGCTTCACAACTACAAGCACATCATCTTCACAGCAGGAGACACATTTTCTCCTCCACACCTTGATACGGTAAGACGGTATTACGATAATGAAGGGAATGAATTCTTGCACACGCCTCTGCTCTGCACAAAATGGGGAAAAGGCTTCATGCATGTTTTTATTAAAATCAGTGTATTGCATGTCATTACGCTGGAGGAAAAGCAAGTCAGAAATACAGAAAATGTATTTGCTGGAGAGCATTAATAACATATTAATAACATCTTTAGCTGAACATGACAGTTTTTGCGTTTTGTTTTTTTAACGTCTTGAAATTTTATAGCTTTCTTAACGGAATTAAAGACTTTTGGTTGGTAGATTTAGACAGAAACACTCCACGTTTAAAACCATATCTGGTGATTATGTTTTTGTTCTTCTTCTTTCTTTTAACGTTCTTATTTGATTGCTTTCGATCAATTCAGATAATTTTATTTTCATATATATTTTCAATTGTTAAGAAATGTTGTTTTGTTTCGTATTATAATTCTCAGTTTCAGATGTTTCTTGCAAGTTTTGTTCAAAACAAGATATCTTCTTGACTTCCATGTCGCGCCAGGTTGGAATAATGTGGGGCTCGGGTCTGCTGCTCCTACTGGTGACACTCTGGCATCACTCCCATGCCCAGAACCCGAATCCCATGCTTCAGGTTGTTACACAGACCATGCTTCCCCCTGACAATCTGCACAATCCCACACAACTCAATTATGGGATGGCTGTGACAGATGTGGATGGTGATGGTGACCTGGAAGTGGTGGTGGCAGGGTAAGTGTGAGTGCTAGTGTATTACCATGTGTGAGGATTTTTATGCAGAAATTTGTGATAAAAAATAAATCAAAATCATGTTTTCTCTCAGGTACAATGGGCCCAACCTGGTGCTGAAGTATGACAGGACTCAAAAAAGGCTGGTAAATATTGCTATTGATGACAGTAACTCTCCATACTATGCTCTGAGAGACCAGGCAGGAAATGCTATTGGAGTTGCCGCCTGCGATGTGGATGGAGATGGACGAGAAGAAATCTATTTTCTTAATACAAACAATGCCTACTCTGGTAAATATGACATTGCATAAGTCATCCTGAAATTAAAGTGTCATCAAAGTAATTTGAGGTAACCAAATAATTTTTCTTTCTCTGTGAAGGACGAGCAACATACACTGACAAGCTCTTCAAGTTTCGTAATGGTCGCTTTGAAGATCTGCTCAGCGATGAGCTGAATGTACGTCGTGGTGTTGCTAATCGGATGGCAGGACGTTCAGTCGCATGTGTTGATAGAAAGGTAAGTAAACCCACCTATTTCTTCTATCTCACTGCATTTGAGTACATTATACGTTATTCTAAGTTACTGATTTTTCTGTGCAGGGAACAGGCCGTTACTCAGTCTACGTGGCAAACTACGCCAGTGGGAATGTTGGCCCCCACGCTCTCTTAGAAATGGACGAGGCTGCCAGTGATGTGAGCAAGGGCATCATCGCGCTGTCTGACGTAGCTGCTGAGGCCGGAGTCAACAGGTACACAGGTGAGATGTCACAGTGTTTACCTGAAACATGGGATTTTTTTTTTTTTGAAGTTGTCAAAAACAACTGAAAGCTTCACTGTTGGCTCGTTGGTCAGGTGGTCGCGGTGTGGTCGTTGGACCAATCCTGAGCGAGTCGAGGTCTGATGTGTTCTGTGACAATGAAAATGGACCTAACTTCCTATTCAAGAATAATGGAGATGGGACTTTTGTTGACATGGCAAGACAGACAGGTGAGAATGAGGTGGCAAGGGAACATGAAGCCTAACTCAGTAGTACTTTCTGCAGTCTGTCTTTCAACTTATGGTTTCACATCAGATATTCTTTGTCTCATCTCACCCTTCCATTATTTGGTTTCTAATTTTAGCTCTTTACCCTGTGAATGCCAGCTAGGAGGAACCTTTGTTTCACTTTTCTGAACTGAATGGCTTGTGTCATATTTCAGGCCAGCTTATAGAACAAAATGCCTGAGTGTGCAGCAGAAGTTAGTGGGGGTGGTCTCTGCCTATGTGGCAATCTTTGGAAAAACCCAGAAATTATTCTAATAGTCATCAAACTACATCTTTATTGATGTGATGTGATTTATATATGATTTATAGAGTTACCAAGAGTTAGAAATATTTGGAGGCTTTTATATTTGACTGTTTATTTATCCATCAATCCTCTACTGCTTATCTGGGTTTGGGTCACAGGGGTAGTAGTCTAAGTAGAGAAGCCCAGATTTCCACCTGGCCACTTCTACCAGGTATGTAGAAATGTAGATTGACTGGTAAATTGACAGCTTCGCTTTTACACTCAGCTCTCCCCTTACCACAACAGGTCATAGCAGGTGTTGCCCTGTTTGACTTTAATAAGTCTATTTGCTTAGCTTACTATAACATTTGCTGGCTCTCTGGTAGGCTCATAAGGATAACACCTCATGAAGTAACACAACCTGACATGTGAATATTAATCAAACACAAGTGAAAATGCTAACTGGTGAGTTTAAGACATTCATGTATGTGGAGCGTCTTACTGTTATTGAGCAAGGCTGACTTATGCCCCCAGAATCCAGTCCTTATGCTAAACTAATCTAGCAGTCTCCTGAAAATATAGCACTAAATTTAAGAGACATATGAAGGTCCTCTGATCACTTTTACTTAATTTTTTTATTGTAAAAAATTGTATTCCAGAAGCACTGTGATTAGTTGCTTCTAACACTGTGCGGATGCAAACAGGTGTGGAGGACCAATACCAGCATGGCAGAGGAGTAGCACTGGCTGACTTCAATGGAGATGGAAAGACAGACATCGTTTATGGCAACTGGAACGGCCCGCACAGACTTTTCCTGCAGCGCAGCGATTCCAGATTCCAGGTAAGAGAGGAGTGACAAAATTGACAAAAACAAAAGGTTTTAATAAAGTGTATCTTGAGAGAAGTACAATTTTCTTTGCAGAATATTGCTACTGGAAGATTTGCTGAAGCCTCACCTATTCGCACAGTCATCGCTGCTGACTTTGATAATGACAAGGAGTTGGAGGTGTTCTTTAACAATATTGCCTACCGAGGAAATGCTCCCAATAGGCTGTTCAGGTTAGATTTCATGTATTTGTTAAATTTCCAATGAAATGTATTTGTTAATTAAAAAATAACTGTTACCAGATTTTTTTGGCTGTTTCCTTTTTTGCAGGGTCTCAAGGAGGACTAATGCAGACCCTTTGATCCAGGAACTTAATGTGGGAGACGCTGAAGAGCCACAAGGGAGAGGAACAGGTCTGTAAACTCTTAATATCAGAGCACATTTTGTGCTGTTTTTCCTATGCATTTAACAGGCACTGTACATCTTAATGGATATCAGTTTAAAAATCTAACATATATTAACTTGCCAATTCTTTTAGATGTGTAGTCCCAGGCAATACAGACACAAAATAGTGATATACAGATGTTTTTTCTAAAATATTACAATAAATTGAGAATGATTTTTATGGCTTTCTTGAAAAGTGACTCTAATGAAGTGTTGTTCCACCTGGTAACAAAACAATAATCAATATGTGAAAATATTAGAAAACATCCTAGCCTGTTAAAATATATTGATGTTGCCTGAACTGCCTCTGTGTTTGGATGAGCCTCAGAAATATAACTGTCAGGGAGACTCCCCATTGACATTGATGTGTAGGTCAGTTCAGTGAAAGCACTCTGTGTGTTCTGGACAGGTGGTACTGTGACTGACTTGGATGGGAATGGACAGCTGGACCTGCTGTTGGCACACGGGGAGAGCGCCCAGCAGCCAATCTCTGTCTTTAAGGTCACGCAGGTGGGTGTGCGTGTGTGTATTTGTGGGGTGGAGTTTGTTTGTTTTTCTTTTTACTGACAGCCTAATGATATACCTACTAACTGGTCTTCTTCTTATTAGTTAGCGAATAATAATCCATGAACATCCTTGTTGCTAGGGATCATCCAATAACTGGCTGCGGGTCATTCCTCGCACCCAGTTTGGTTCTTTTGCTCGGGGTGCCAAGGTGACAGTCTTCACCAGTCAGAGTGGAGCTCACACGCGCATCATTGATGGAGGCTCTGGATATCTATGTGAGATGGAGCCAGTCGCCCACTTTGGTTTAGGTGATTTCCTTTTAAATGTTGTAGACACTGAAAAAACATCAGACACCTCACAAGTAAACGCTAGAGCAGATTGTTGGCCAAACAGCTTTTTATTTGTGATCGTGCATCTATCCTGTCAAACACTAGAACTCAGTATGTGTGCCTTTGTCATTGGTATTTTTAGACATCTCAGCTAAACAATAATATCCCTGATATTTTTTACTTTAAACCAGATACTGGTGTTATAACTAATGGCTGGTAAAAGTTTAAAAATTTTGGGATATAAGCTTTCTTTCTTCCTTTCTTGCTAAAACTAAGATGAGATGCTCTCACATCAGTCTGTAAAACACAGTTTGATAGTCAGGAGGCAGGTAGCATCCCAGCAGATATTTTTAAGTCTTTCCCAAAATACAAATTTGTACTTGTAAAATGTAACGTAGTATTGTGTCTTGTACCAATGACTCCCAGGAAATGATGAGGTGAAGGTGCTTGAGGTCTCCTGGCCAGACGGCACTAGTTTTACTCGAGCTCTTGAGGCTGGTGAAATGAACTCGGTGTTGGAAGTCACCTATCCCAAAGAAGGGGAAACCACTGTGCTTTCCAATGACACGCAGGTACACAGGCCAAATTCCCAGCATGAATTATGAACACGCCTTTTTTTTTTCTGTTAGTGGAGCAGTGAATTGAACCACACCAAAGCCTTAATCTCTCTCTCTCTGGTTAGTTTAATTATAAGATATTTTACTCCTACCTTTCAAAAAATAAAAGTAAATTGTTTTTAAAACGTCTCAGAATCAGCCTATTTGGTTTGGATAGAAACCGTTTCCTCTATTTTTTTCTTTTCTTTTTAGTGTGGTAATGGCTTTACTGTCAGGAATGGGCGCTGTGCAGGTGAGCAAGTCTTAAAGATTCATAAAATAATCCAAAACCAGATATTATTTTATTTTTAATTGAATCTTTATTTTTCTGCAGGTCTTTAAAGAGAATCACATGAAATGCAATAAAGGATTTTTGTGGTTTACAGTAATGCTACAGAAAAAAAATGTCTTTTGCTTTGGTTTTTAAAAGGGAGAGCTGGTTGTTTTTCTTTACTCTGTGAGTAGATTTATTTCATTTTCCTTTTTTTTTTTAGATTTCTTTTCTCTTTTATGGCTTTAAATGAAGTGAATAAACTTGTTCCTATCAATGCACCGGCTCTTTCGAATTATTTTATAACTCAAAAGTCAGTCTTAACTGTTCTAGTACTCACATTGTAATCCTCCAGTCTCAGCATTAACTTTCCAAATGCTACCCTGAGAGTAACAAATGCAAGGAAGTGTTTCCTGCGTGACTTAAGAGATGCTGAATTTGCACTAAAAACCTGCTGAAACAGAACAAGACACACGAACTGTGGCTGACACAGAGTAACTGAAAGTATTTAGTGCAAACCACAAAGGTTATCCTGCGTTCTCCAATTTTCCCCACTTGTACCTGTCCTCGTCTTTACACATGGATGACCAAGTCTTCATTTTTAGTCATTCAGTTTGTTTAGTATTAATCTGATGTCTGCTTGTCTGTCTCGTCCTCCCCCACTGTTACTCTCCTCTTTGCTCTCCACCCATGCAGCATTGGCTCCATTTTATGATGGCGTTCGGTCTTCGGTCTCCATGTTTGAAGCTTCCTGGTTTAGGACAGTTTTATTGCAGTGTGTTTTATTCCTGTCTGCAGTAGCAGAAATGAAGTGAGAGTAGTCTTTAGGGAAAAGACAACCTCTATCCAGCACTGGTCACCTGGATCTAACACCTGCTAGAACAAATTACTGTGACATGCATGGAGCATGTCCGTCCTGAACTTTGCTTGTTTGTTTTGATGAGCTGGTTGCATGTGGAAGCTGTAGTGCCAAATAACCAGTTAGTGCATGCATGCAGGCATTAGGAATTTGTAACAAAATAAGCAATATGCTTAAATCGTTAAGTAATTCTTTAAGGCAGGTTTTTTGTTACCGCTGTTCTACTTAGGTATTGGTGACTGTGAGCAGTGTCCACAATACCACGGCCCTGAGTAGACATTATCAATTGTTAATTTCTTCACGACTTTGTCAGCTTTGTCTGCTGTGAAGACAAAATGCCTTTAGAAAAAAAAGGGCTGCATAAAATTATACATCTTTGGTTTTTTTGGAAATGGTGTCCGTGTCCAGTAAATTTAAAATTTAATGATGGTTAATATTGTTGTCTTTTACACTGATTTACGGATCATGTTACTGTCAAGCTAAAGAATTAAGCCAAATATTTTGGTAATAAACTCTAAGCATACTGACATGTCAAACAAGGTGTACACAACATTGCCTTTGAGTTTAAGTGACACATCCAGCAGATACATTATCACTGATTTGGGCTGTTTGCTTACTGTATCTTTAATGCATTATTGATAACTCAGTGAGAGCTGAGACACTGAAACAAAGCACTTGGATTTTAGACTAAAACTTTGATCAAGTACTGAAAACTGTGGAGCTCAGAGGAACTACACAGCCAGCATGTCATCTGTAGGCGTTGCTATGAGCAATCCTCTTCACCTTCCATGCTGAGAGTATTAATGCTGAAATGTTAACCAGTGCTGCTTTTGATATTTGCTAACTTCCATTTAGCAGCTGCTCTTCTGTGTTCCTGCTTGGATAATCGGCGTCCTTCCATCACATTTGATTTGATGCCGAGGATGGTAGTGTTTTCCGAATGGGGCAGGTTCAACGTGAAAGATTTTTATACCCAATCTAAATGATGACACTCTAAGGCAGAGAGAAAAAAATGGCAACCACAGATAAAGGGAGGGAAATATGGATACCTGGGAGGTATTTATAGCGTTGCACTTGCTTGTTTACATGAAACTTGGTTTCTGTTGATGTCCAACAAGCAGCTCAGATTGAGTACTGAGCCTTTTCTTATATGTTTGTAATCATTTAAAATGCTTAATATGAGTAACACTGATTTCATATATTTGTAGAATACAGATGATACAAGAACAATGAGCTTGGTGGAGCTGTGATGAAACTGTTTATTTGACGCCAGTCATTTCTACCATGTGTATTAAAACAATAAGCAGTATGAAAACTTGTTCTTGCACAAAATGTCACTAAAATAAAAGAAACATTCACATTTGTGAGCCAGTTTGTTTGTTTTTTGGCAGTTATTCTTCTTTGGAAGTCTGTTCATAAAGCAAGGAAGGGTTGGTGTATTTTCATAAACACTTACAGGTATAATTTAGGAAGACATTTTTGACCCATCCCTTCTTTACTTACTGCTGCGCTTCACGCACAACGAGTCTTTGCATAATCTAAATTTAGGAAGAGTTGCTCTCGCTCAGTGAAACCAAGAGGTTAGTACTTGGATTTGTGGCTATGACTTTAAAAAAGGAAATACAAGCTTCATCAGAAATATGTAGGATCTGCTACATTATGGATGACTTAAATGACATTCATCTGCTGCCAGACAGTATGGTTTAGAGCCGATTTGGAAGAGGTGCTGAATTTGGGGTCTAGTCTTGTGTTTGGTCCAGTGTTTTTGGGGTGCAGCCCAGGTTGATCTGGCCTACGTGGTACAATGACAGCAGATGAGGCACTTCGTCCCTTTTATCTTGAAATCAGACAGGAAGGAGAGAAATGGTGGGATCACACAAAGCATTACTAGCTGCATCTTTTCTTCCTTTTCATTGAGACATTACATCTTAGCAAAAGTGCATCAGCACCTGCACATTTCTTTCGTAATAAACCACTAAAGTGCGTGTTTCAAGTGTCTACTGTGAACAAGTTAAGGACATGATCGGGGAAAAAAAACTAGTGAATACTTTGTGTGAGCGTGGCTGAGGGGGTGGTTGGTGTTGGAAGAGGAGTCGTATTACATCCTAGGTTTTCCTTCACGGTTGTGAGTGATCAGGTGGACGCAGGTTTAGGAAGTATCCAGTCATCGAGCAGTGCTGCCGGACACAGAGCTGCTCCCTGAGCTGGAGCCACTGGAGCCCCGATCTTCATAGATGGAGATCTCTATCTGTTAAAAGTTGTTAAGGAACAAAAATGATCTGTGGTTTATAATAAATTACACAAATATTTTACAGAAATGTGGCTTTGTTTTGCTTTTTTTTGCAATACACCCAAAATTCAGAATAAGGATACAACACGCATTCCCCTTTCTATGGGATCTGTGATAAGGAGACCTCTGGGAGCATAAATCTTCTCATTCTGCTCCTGAATGTACTTGGCAATCTTCTTCAGCACCTGACACACAGACAGAAGAGGAAAAATGAGAAGCAATATAGAATCCAAACTACATGTTAATTTGTCCCAGAACATCAAAATGTATTCGATTCTGACCTTCTCATAACGTGTCTCCATGCAGAGGAAAATGAGATATGCTGTAGCGCAGGCCAGACACCCTTCCAAGTAGGACTGTCCTCCAATCTTTTCTGCCTCTGCATAATAGTTATTCAGCGTCTTCACAGTGTCCTCAAACAGTGTTCGCTCGATCTGGAGACAGACAAAAGAGCAGAAATGGGGACAGTGAGTAGCAACAGCAAATACTATGTTTAATAAAGTAACTTACTGAGCTGGAGAAGGGAAAAGATATTGCATGTTTTTAATTTCCCCTTTGAAGTCACGTCCATGGAAGACGCTGTGAGTGTCTTATTGCCCATGCACTTTCCATGAGATTTCAGCACAAACCTCAAACATCAGCTAACGTGTGAAACTGACCTTCATTTCAAGAATGGTCAGTGCTGATGAGACCTGGGACTCCAGCTATGACCCAGTGACCAGCTGTGTTTATTCCTCCACATTTACAACAATACCTATGAAGCTTTAAGACGAGACCCCACAAGCAACTATGAAAAGAAAGTCATCAGTCATCAGTTGCCTACAACAACTTGAAATGGATGAAGCCACTGACTGCACTTCATACCACTGTCTGTACCCAGGAAATACTATACCCTGTATATATGGACTTTCAAAGATCCACAAAGGAGTCCCACGCAGTATCAACTCAGCCACCTAAAAAATTTCCAAGCAGCTTGCAACCATCCTAGCTCCCTTGTGGGGAACACACATCATCACATCTAAACTCCGAAATCAAAACCCAAGAAGTAGAAGCCTTCACTGTTCACATCGACTCAGTGGATAGAATCATAAAGTTTACCAGGAAAGATACAAAGTATAACAGTTTGTCATTTCTGGAAGCCTACACACACAGACCAGTACCTACTCTTTGACTCCCACCACCCTCTGGAACACAAACTTGGAGTAATCAGGACCCTACAACACAGAAACTGTTCCCTTTAAGCCAGAAGGAAAAGAAAGGTAACACACACATGTAAATAAAGCTCTTAAAACATGTGGGTTTCCCAATTGAGCTTTCATCAAATCAGCAAAGATGCACAGAAAAGAAGGTCAGACACCAACTAGGGAGAATCAGAAGGACAAACGAAACAATATTGTCATTCCTTATGTAGCCGGTTTATCAAAGAAACTCGGGAGAGTCTTCTCCGAGCAGGACATCCCAGTGTAGTTCAGACACAACCACACACATTTAGACAAAAACTGGTTCATCCCAAGGAAAAAACCTCCAAACACAAACTAAACAATGTAGTGTATGCTGTACAGTGCAGCGAGGAGGGCTCCATTGGAGAAACCAAGCAGCCACTCCATAAACACTTGGCACAACATAAAAGAGCCACCTTGACAGGACAAGACTCAGCTGTACATCTGCATCTAAAGGACAAAGGTCACTTGTCTAGAAAGACGAGTGAAAGAGGCCATCTATGTCCACTCTGAACAGAGGGTGTGGCTTACAACACCAACTGTCTGCCACCTACAATGCAGTTTTGAAATCCCTTCCCAGATGCCTTAACGCCAGGTCATATAATAGGGTGAAGCAAGGTCTCACAATGGTTTCTCCCGAAACCTCTGGTTATAATGACCCACACCCTTTTTCCCACCTTGGCTCATGTGATGAGGCACATAATCAATAGTGGGTCAGCAACCCTCTTAATGGACGACTTACACCTCATACTTTTTACTCCACTGTGATAAAAGCTAGCGAGGTAATGACTGACCAAATCACAGAACTTTGTGCGTATATCATACACAGCATAAAATTTTTAGCTAGCAATCAGGAATTTTGTTTACTTTATCTACATGTGAGCCAATAGTACTTACTTAAAGAACCAATCTGAGTCATGAAACCCTGTGTCTGATGCTGAAAGATTCACTTTTTGTCCACCCCAAATGAACTCTACACACATATGATATGATGACATAAGGCTTTATTCTATACATGTTAAAATGATGCCAAAAATAGGGAACATGATCCTCAATAAATAACATGTTTAAAAAGAAGTAGGAAGAAGCATTCAAATACGCTGAAACCAGTGAACAACAGAGAATGTGGAGTGATTTGTGAACCAGCATGTGTTTTGCTTTACTCAGTACTGAAATGAAACTTTGTTACTGTATATGCTTTTATAAGATAGATTTCCAGCTTATTTTGCATCTATTATCAAGCATATCAATGTCATGATAATGCCTTTTAACAGACTTTTTCTTTTCAGACCATGATGGCTAACAAAGATCTAAATGCTTGTATGATCTGCACCTATTAAAACACAATATAAAACCTAGAATTAGGTTCTCCAGTTTCCTTACCCTGCTCTCCAACTCAGAGGGGAACTTGGTCTGAAACTTGCAGGTGGTTCCTTCACTGTAGTCTCTCTGAATGAATACTTTGTTGGCCAGAGATGCACTGTGCCTCAACTCCTGCAGGTTATGAAACTGTGGGAATCAAATAACACACACAGAGTAATACAGTAAGGGTTAATATAGTATCTCTTTAATGAGTCCCAAAAGGGAGCTATGTATCCCTCTATGTGCATCCCTGAGCACCTGTTCACCTGTAATGTGTACAAACAGCAGCTGATTTAGAGGAACAGGGTGATGGAGTAGATGTGATCGATCACTCATTGGCTCAGTGTCTGCACGCTTTTCTGCCTTGTTGACTGCTGGAGCAAAGCCCAGCATCAGACATACGATCTTTTACACACACACACACACACACACACACTTTCTCTTGGTCTTTCAGGAAAGCAGGGAGACGGGACAACATTTCACTACGGCTAAACACAGATCGATTACACGGAACAAGCTGAAGCAGACTTATAGAGGCCATACAAGTATTACATACAAGCTTGTTTATGCTTGATATAATCAGTTTTGTGCGTCACCATTATTTTTGGTTACATGAAAGCACAGATGGAGGAAAAGGGAGTCAGGTAAAGCACGGAGGAAGGTCGGGGTGGAGTGGCTTCTGTCCATGGTGCTGAACGGCTGTCCTCCGTGTGTGTGTGTGAGTGGGTATGTGTGTGTAGTCAAACACAGTTGTTTGTCACCGGATTAACGTGGCTTCTCAATACACAAAAACAGATCTGCTTTCACCAAAACAGCTTAACATGGCAGGGACGGAGGGGGCTGCACTGATCCTTTTTTCTTATAGCTCAGCTGACTTTCAAAAATGCCTCCCTCCCTTTTTTTCTCTTTAAAAAAAATACTAGAGCGCGTTTATGTGGTAAAAAAAAAAGACAGAAATGAAAACGACCAAATCCTCGGGTGAAACTGGCGTGATAATGTAGGACACAGTGGTCACTCCAGATACAAGTGATCCGCACAGTTTAACCGTGTGCAGCCTCCATGCCCTCAACGTCCGTGTTAACTGAAGCCGCGCCTGTTTCGTTTAAACCTTCATGTCACTGTTCGTGCCGGTAACCGGACCCGAGCTGCAAACCAAGCGAGTGTCTTACCTCTGTCGCCATGTTGCACCGTGCATCCGTGGCTGTAGGGACGAGTCCCTTCACGCTCTGAAACCGCTTAGTGGGACACGGAAGGGGGGAGGGTGGGGAGAGGAGGAGAGGCTTGTAATCCTGAGGGGGCGGGGCTTACTGTAGTAGAGTGTTCGGCTTTTTCTTCAGCCTCAACTTGACTTTGCGGGACGTCGGGGGGACGACGTCCTCCAAACCTGAAAAATGCAGCCGGAGCGGAGAATGTGGAAGTGTCAAAAACTGCAGTTCCTCTGGTGGCCACTTGAGGTGATCTCCGAAAGGGAGTCAACTAGTTATCTGCCATACTGCACATTTTGGTATCGATCAGATATGAACTAAATATTGCCGATACCAATACCGATACTGATATGTTTAACCTATAAAGGAAACTTATAAAGGGTTTAAGGGGTTAGGTTTTTTGGAGACCTGGAATGTAAATGTGACTGTCTTTAATACACTGTGGGTCGGCTTGTCTTGTTTAACACAAAAAGGTTCAGACATTTTTCATAGTGTATGTTTGAGGTCTAAATACTGAAGTTGGAGGATAGAATTAGAAATATCTTCCCCCCCCCCAATAGAGGAGGAACTCCTCACAGCAGTTCAAAGTTTTTATAACTCATTCACCTGATAATTGAATCAGGGGCATGGCTGCATTGATTGACAGGTGTTCTGACATAGGCAGCTGGAGCTGAACAGATGCTGCAGGGCCTCACCCACTATTTGGAGTGCAATTGAGGTTTTGAAGCTATGTGACTGTTAACCAAGTGACATTAACTTGTCTGCCATTTTGGACATATGATGATATAGAGTCAAATCAATAAGACAGCAATCATACAAGTTTAGAGGACATCTGGCAACCATCTCCACATCCAGAACCCTTAGAGTTAGAATTGTGGTCACCACCGTATTTCTAGAAGGTCGAAACTACTTGAAAGCTTAACACAATCCAAAAAGGTGAGTTAAAAAAAAAAACTCAAACAAACTGTAAACATGTCATTTTGATTGCTGGGTTTGGTCTTTTCTAGCTTGCTTTTGCCTTTGGAGGCAACCTCAAGAGGCTATTAGAGGAACTGCAGTTATTGATAAATAGGTGTTTGCTTTTATTTTTATTTATTTTTTTACAAAATCTCCATGTAAATTTCATAATATGTGTTAAAAAGGCTTCATGAAATAAGTTTTTCCTTACAAAACCATATCTAAAATATACATTTCTGTGACAAGAGCTTTTTGGTTTTATATTCAGGAAATGAGAGCTTGTTTAAAACAGATTGCAGTCTTGATTATTAGTAGTAGCCTATACTATAAGCTATATGTTAAAGAAAGCAGCATCATTCATCCTAAATTTTCAAATAAAATTTATTACAGCTCCATTTTGTGATTTAACTAATTTTTCTCTCATTTAAAAACAATAGAAATGAATCTAAATGGCAATGAGTTTTTTAAAACTTCAAATATCATTTCAAGGTCTTACTTGAAGTGTCGTTATTTGTATTTTCTTTCCCATATCTGCACCCTTTACAGTAGAGCTTTCTTGTTTAACCTTCCTCTGGCATAAACATTATGGGTTTATCAGTGGGAGTGACCTATTTCACTTTACACATCATAATTTAATCCACTAGTTCAGACAAATATTTGTAAAACCAACTTTGAGGATCTATCACCAGCATATCACTGAAAATGTTGATACTTGAATAAATTAGTTAAAAGTTAAACACCAAATTTTAAATGAAGGAATTCAGACTTTTATTTCTAAATGGAATAAATCAATCAAATTAAGGCAAAATAATTTCTGATGTTTTTTTAAAGTGTAGTACAACTGTGCTTTGAAATGACAATGCCTTTTAGTTGCTAATAAAATGATTCCCATGCCAAAAGGAACATACTTACCACCTGTCACTTTAATTGCTGCTGTGGTTAGATACACTCATCATGGCCACGAGTGCCATGCTCATTTTGAGCTTTTAATTGATTTCAATGATTGAACTATTCTTTTTTCCAGAGTGGAATGATCGTACAGCATACATCTTCAACAACTTGTAAAAACAAGTCCTAATTTATTTTTGATTTTCTCTCATCTGCACGGGGTCAAAGTGATACATGTAGGCACAAATATACACATAGACCCACATTTATATTTGGCTAAATGTCTCTTAGCAAGTTGTACCTCGAGAAGGTGCTTTTATTCTTCTGGCATAATCCTGGCTGGACAGTTCTTGGCAGAATTGGTAGAGATCATTTAAATTGGTTGATTTTCTGGCACCAACTCAGCTTTTAAGCATAGTCTACAAATTTTCAGTAAGGTTGAGTTCAGGGCTTTGATTGGGATCATTGTCCTGTTGGAATATTTGACTGTGTACAAGTTTCAACCCTTTAGCTGTTGATGTGAAGTCAAGTTGAAGAACTTGGAGGTAGTCCTTCTCCTTCATTACTCCATCAATCTTGTGCAACGCAACAATGCCATTAGCAGCAAAATAGACAATGATGCTTCCACAAGCATGCTTGAGAGGTGGCATGGTGTTCTTTGGGATGAAAGCCTCACCGTTCTGCTCCTTTAAACATGCCCCTTATAAATAAGCAAATACCTCAATCTTTGTCTCATCTGATCATAATACTTTTCTCCAGAAGGCATCTGGCTTGTCACTGTGTGCAGGTGAAAATTCCAGTCGAGCTTAAAAGTTAAAATTTTAGAGCAGGGCTTTTAGTACATTCTCAGTCCATTGTAAAAGTCGCTTCACTGTGGACAGTGGCTCTGGTGTTCCACCAGTTTCCAGTTAACAGCAATTCTAACCAATTTTCTCTCACCTGAGGGTGACTATTTTGGTCTTCTTGTAGACCTTGGAAAAGTAGTGATACATCCAATTGTTAAGTTTGTTTGAACTGATGATCTTTGAATACAGCTGTTTAAAAACAGCTACAAGAGGCCTTTCCAGTTTCTGTAAATCTGCAGTTCTAACTTAAGGCTTCACTGAGTTTCTTGCACTTTCCAATTGCAGTATTGGTCACTCCACCATGGCGGCAAAGAGAAGCTAGCAGTTGTAGTCAATCACAATCACTCTTGAGAAATTAATAGACCTTGGCCTCGCCACAACACTGTAGAACCTTCAGCACCATTTATTGAAACATTTAACGGAGCGTATGCATATATTTGAGCCCTTGCATAAAATTTTGACCCTGTGTGGATTAGAGAAAATTCAAAATAAAATTAAACATGTGTCGGAAAAGGGAAAAGAACAGTTCAAAGAAATTATGAAAATTCAAAAGTTACTATGACATGCAAGCTCACAATGAGTGTATGTGAACTGACCACAGCTGTAAATCTTTACATTGTTTATTTTAATAACGGCATAATTTAATCTTTAAAATCCTGGGCAGTATATACATAATTAATCATTCGATCAAATAATAACTCGCACTTTCAGGAGTTTTAAATTAAATATATTATATATAGAACAATTAGAACTATTTACAGTAAGCTTATATATGATTACAGTAAAAGCAAAGCAAACAGTTACAATCATCTGTGTCTGAAACATGATTAAAACAATGTTGCCACCAAGATCCACATATTGGGTTTCAGTGCCTCACATGAGTTCTTCAAGTCAAGTCCTGCTTGCAAGAGTGTGAAGTTATGGTAACAGTTTTAGTGGGTTCTTCGGTCCACTCAAATTATTTTTATCCAGTTGGGTCGACTCGATCCAGTCAGACGAAAAACATGGACTCAAAGGACCTTTGGACATGCTGCTGTAGTACAATAAAGCTTGTTTGACACGCCCACGTAGGAAACCATGACAACTGAAATGCAGCAGCAATTAGATTATTACAAGAGTGAACTGGTCCGCTCAACTTCAAAAACGGCTCAGACCCTGCCTTCAACAAAACCACACTGTGTGAGACTTTGCTTTGCATTTTCAGTTTTTTATGCTTTTCAGCATCTGCTTCCTCTGGTAGGAAAATCAACTGAAAAAGACAAATCTAATCACAGTGAGTTTTCCAGACCAGGATTACCAGGATAGTATTTGCTCAAAATGATCTTATGTGAGCAAATAACAGTCTGGTCAACCTTAGTCACACAGGCCTAGAAACCTGTTGGGAACCATCTGTCGTGCATGTTGTGCATTTGCCAATCAGTTGGTAAGCGGGTGCTGGCAGACACTCTGATATTGACTGCTAAAGCCCTATTCACTCAGATATGATGAACAGTCAGGTCCAGAAAAGCTCTGTGAGATGACTTTGGTTGATAGGAGACTGGAGTGAAAACAATCGCAAACTACTCGCCAACAGTAGCAAAACTGTAAAAGGTGTGACAGAAACCGGAGATGGAGAACATTCGGCTTCAAAGTGAAAGGTGACCCTTTTAAAATGTGTTTGTTCCAGTAAGGCACAACTTGTACTATGAAGGCAAATGTTCTCTTTTTCCAGTTTGCACTGTTCTTTTTCAACTTTTACTACAGCTCAGAGACTAAAATGATAAATGTCTCCAAACAAGTTGGCATCTTCCTCGCACACTACTAGTGCCCACAGCAATCTGCCAGCAACAGAAGCAATCACAACAAGTTTTTTTGCAATGCTCTCTTTGCAACTTTACCTAACAAGAGCCAGAAACTGTTCACAAACAGTCGGGGAACGCACATTCTCTTGGGGCCAGAGGTGGCTTACTGGATTGTGGCCCTGTGTGACTCAGAACTCAAACTTTCCTTCAGAATCTCGGACAAACCCACAATTCATCATATCATATTGGTGACAGATGGATGTCAAGGTGTAGTAGCACTAACTTGTACTTTTGAACAAGCTTAAGCACAACTGAAGCATTGTCCCACACCATATTCATCAGTCTGAACGGCAGATTTGATGCCTTATGTTCTTACAGAAAAGTCCTTCAGCATTACATTGTCATTAATCTGCCAAACAGTCCTTAAGATATCAAAATTCACGAGCCATCACTGTTATTGTGAGGCAAAGATTGTAAAGCAAAACTGCTGTAACCCTGTTCACTTATTTCAACCACCAATCACTACTAGCTGAGTCGTGGTTATCACTGTGCATATATTGGTCCTTCTCAGAAAGACTGTAAATAGGTCCTTTGATTTTAGAGCCACTGTGTACTGTGCTGAGTCTCATTGAGTAATAAGATCCAGTCCTTCACTGATAGCACAAAAAAAGAAAAATCCAACAACAGGAATAGTAGAAATCCCATAAGCAACAAGAGAAGCTAACGAGGAACTGATAAAGGCAAAGGAGTGTAGGAGCTCCACATGGGATGTTTCTTGACAGAAGAGCCTTAACATGAACACAAAGGCATGTACGTCAGGGTCCAATATAGGGCTCAGGGCCAAACAGTGAGAGAACACCTGCTGACCGTTGGGAGACATAACCAACATGCCATCTCACTGTGGTTTGATGAGAGTGGAATTACAGGCAGCACAAACAAACACTGTCTCTCTCTGTGCTTCTGGAGCTGAGGATGAAATAATAAAAGACAGCGGCTATAACTCAAAGAACAGATGAATAAAACTAACAGAAACAGAATTGTGTGATATGATGCAAATATTTTAACGATATTGCTTCTCACCTGTTGCCCCCATAACAGATTTCAGCACCTTAAAGGAACAGCATCGAGAGCAGAAGCTGTTGCCACAGTTACTGCAGTTTCTCTGCAATAAAAACAGACAGTGGGTTAGAGCTCATCCCAACAGAAAAATAGGATAAAATTAACCATGATGACGACATGATGCCTAAATATATCCCAAATTCTTGCCACAAGGTTTCAGTCTCACCCTTTTCTTCAGAACCGAGAAGACGGCATTGCAGCTCGAACAGTTGCCTTTGGAGACAGAAAGAAACAGCCAAGAATAGAGCTGTAAGTCTTAGAAAATCTACCGTGTCATCACCGAGCTATAAATAAGAGGGTTGAAATCAGCGGAGGATTTGCTGACCTGTGACGGTTGCGGGATAGCGTTTACGCAGTTTCTCTGTCAGTTTAGACACTTTGCTGCGTATTGGTTCATTTCGGCTTAGAAGACCATTTTCAGAGATAGTGTCATACTCGGGAGCTCCAAGGGGTCCATCATCATCCTCCTTAGGGAGACGAAGAGGAGTGAGATACATAGGAAAAACAAATAGTTTGGTTTTTTTTATATAACGTATATATTTGAAGTGTAAAGAAGCCAGGAAACAGATTAAACATTAACAGAGGAGAAACTAGAATTAAAAAAATAAATCAGGTAGTCTGACTAATAGCTGTTTGATGAATAAGCTAAGCATGATGATCACAACAACTACTAGGATGATTATGAAGGTGGAGAACACATGCTTTCAAAGAACATGCTTTCACGCACTTGCTGTACTTAATTTATCTGCCAAACATGAGGACGCAATCTCCATAAGAGCAAAAGCAGAAATATTAAAGAAATTAAATGTTGTTAATCTCTCTTAACTCTTAATATTCAATATAACTAGGATGTGATAAAGGTACCAATTGTCTGTGAACCAAGGGCTACCAAGTAAGGTTAGCACAACCTACTCCACTACAAATGTGATCTACTACACTGAGTGACAGCAATGACACAGAACCAAATGAACAGAGTGTAAGAGGACAAACAGAATGAAGATATTAGTTGTCATGTGTTAAAAGCTTTTCTTGTTAAAGAATATAAAACCATTCTTTAATAAGAATAACACATATCCAACTTCAACAAAAAATAAAGACTTGGAGAGAGGAGGATAACTTCTTCCTTCCCTGCAGTTAATGGAACAGTTTAAGATTTTAGCAAATAAGTGTATCCATTTATTTGATGAAAAAATTCATGTACAGATAAATCAGGTGTAATGGACCTTGTTGACTAATATTGGCCACTAAATTTGACAACATATTTGTTATTTAAAGGAGTTCAAGTTTTAGAGTTTTATGTCACAAGAGCTAATAGATTTTAAAGGCACTTTTGGTATTTAACTAAATCCCTCACCACAAGGGGGCAGCATTTTATCAGTCCTGAAATGTCTTTGGATCTATGCTTCTGTTCTTTAAATGTTTTAAAAGACATTTCTTTTTAGCTCTAACCACATTTCCTCTATTATGAATAACAATATGTGTTTTTAAAATAAAGGTTCATCGCTACTCAGTCTTGACTGAGTCTTGTCGTGCAGACTGGTGTTACACAAAAGAACACCCTGGCGCTAGTGTTCAGCTGATTTCTCTTAAAATATTTTGGACAGAAAGTCACAGGCAATTATTCACATTCTGTTGATAGAATTAGTTCAGTCTGGGGATTTAATATAGTAAAGATTTGTTGCCTAAAGTATGATGCTGATCATGCTGAATAATAATGATAAAAATATTCTGTAATTGGAGGCAACAATTATGGGCATGTTATTTATAGCATTATTGCTGCCACACAACTCCTGCCAAGGTGAATGAATGAATGAATGAATTGGCAGTAGGGATGTACAGTGAAATCACTTACCACCAAAACCAATGGGGTTTCCTTGTCAGGCAACAAAACAAGAGATGAGAAAAACATTACCTAAAAGTACTGATATTCAGTGTTACTATCCGTGACCACACCAAAAACTGCGCTTCAAAAAGCAAAGCAAGAACTAAAGAAAAAGTCATGATGAACTAGCCTCCTCTCAATAAAGGAGAAGAACACTTACCTGTGTTGAAACTGAATTTTCCTGAGTTAGGAGGATAGCAGAGGGAAAAAAAACCAAATAAAGACAGGAGGTATGTCAGCAACAAAGGCTTCCTCCTCCCTAACAGTTACCGGCAAGCTCAAACGGTGAATTTCTTAATTTTTTTATTATTATGCAAGACAAAAATTTATAGAATTCACCATCCAAATTTGTTTCCCCCTACATCTATATATTACATGAAAAGTTAAGCTAATGAATGACTCCAGTTTACTGAAGATTTCAGTAGAAACTACTTATCTGAGCAAAAGAAGAAAGGAGTGAAAGATAAAACTTCTCCCATTCATTACACCATTTCTGTTGCTGTCAGGGTGAACCAAGTGGAACACACTTGGTCTTTTTGCTCCACCTATGAGTGTAAATCTGTGCCAAATCAGGTAAATTTAGTGCTTCCAACTTGGCCAGACAATAAATGGCAGTAACCATTTTTTTCTAGTATAACTTTGGCAAGAAAACAAATTAAAATACTACAGAAACATCTTTTATGATTAATTAAACTACAAAGATTTATGAAATTGGACAATCACATTAGACATTACAAGGAAGAAGTTATAATACCACAGACATCTGAGAATTACAACTGCACAACACAGGATTTAAGGGTGTGTGTGAGAAGTAACATACAAAGGTAATTTAAAAGTACATCCTAAAATGTAAGTGTTCCGTTTACCTCAATGGCATCTTTAAATTCATCATCAGGCTCAGCTTCCTCAGCTTCTTCTACACTGCCAGGGGACAGATCCTGTTGTGACAAAACACAAAACAACATCTGAGCACTTGTTTACTTAACTCCTGAAACACAGCTGATCCCAGAGTGAGCACCCAGAACAGCTGTTAAACTGTGGTATGATTAAGAGATCTGAAATCAGGATCACACATGAATGTAACGGGTGAAGTTTCACTCTGGAATTCCACAGATCAATGTGATCCCCAGTCTGTGACTTTGCTGGAGTAAAAATCCTAACACAGAAAGACACAGAGGGCATGAAAGGAAAATGATAGATGGACTGTTTATCCCATGCTCTCAGTGTAAGAAGCTTTCAGCTGTATTTGGTTTTAATATAAATCACAGCAAATAATCCTTCAGTGTAAGTCGTATCAGACCGTATAAACTTTTGTCCTCCGTGCTTCTGTCTCTCACCTCTAGACTGGTCGGTGTGGGGGTCCTCTCCAATAAATTGCCTTGTTCTTGTTCTTCACACGCCCCTTCTGAGGTCTGTGTCTTGCTCATGTGGAACAGTTTCTTAAGCTCCAATAAAACTGGAACAGATTAACAGACCATCGACTGCATTTATAAAGATGGATGTAGCCACCTAAAGGTCGTTCACTGGATTGTGGACTACCCTTTTTAAAGTCTCAAATTCAGTCACCATCTTACTTTTTAACCATAATTAAATGAGAATGTATTGTATGGAATGACCATGTACTACTATTGTATTGTATTACTGCTTTTAGAGCCAGGCTCTAGTGGCCATTTAACGCTTCAGTGTTAGCTTTATTTTTCAGCCTTTTCCAAACTAACCTCTGCAGAAGTCTCTGTTCCACAGAAAGATGACACTGTTGAGTCCAGCTAGCACCCAGGCCACCGGAGCAACATAGAGTAGACACACCAGGATTAATATCCCTCCATAGAACCTGGAGGTGGAACATTTTGAGAAGTCACATTAAAACTATGTGAGCAATTGATCAGCAACAGAATTCTTTGTTAAGTTCACATTTGACATTTTAAACCGTGACTAATGACACACATCTGAATATCTTGTTACTATTGGCAACAACAGAAGAGATCAGTACCGCAAAGCTTTTTAAAACATATACAATTCATTCACATGCATAAGCTGAACTGATGTTATCATGAGCGTCGGCTGTTGAGCAATAATGACTCAGCTATAAGCAATAAGAATGTGTGTGTGTGTGTGTGTGTGTGTGTGTGTGTGTGTGTGTGTGTGTGTGTGTACGGGTTCGTACTATCCTGGTGGGGACCAAAATCTGACTTTTACTATCCTGGTGGGGACTTTCTGCACCGTGGGGACCAAAATCCAGGTCCCCTCGGGGTTGAAAGCAATTTTCACACTCAAAATGCGGTTTTACTGTCAGGGTTACAATTAGGTTATGGTTAGGTTTAGGGTAAGGGTTAGGGTTAGGCATTCATTTTTAATGGTTAGGGTTAGGGTAAGGGGCTAGGGAAAGCATTATGTCAATGGGATGTCCCTACGAGGATAGCAAACCAGACATGTGTGTGTGTGTGTGTGTGTGTAAAAGAGAGAGACCACAGATGCAGACCTTGATGACTTGGTGTGATTATCCCAGTACAAGACTTTATAAGCAGCTTCTGCTGACTGACAGGCAGAGGACAGCATGTCATCCAGCTGCTTCAACCTGGTGAAGGCAAATGAGACCCACAAATAAAGGGTGAACAAATACATTTCAACCGATTTGCAAATACATACCATGAACAAATACTCAGAAATGCACCGATAGCTACAGTTTGTAAACTGCTTAAAAAAAAGAAAAAGAAAAGAGGAAGTAACTGACTTCCTCCAGCTTCTTTATCAGTGTTTGCCTGAAACTTAATCTTTAAATTGGATATTTTAAAATTGTAAAAGTTAACACAAAAGTTAACAACTCTACAGGACAAACAAGCATTTCCTCAAAGTTTTTTCCTCCAAACACAAGTAGCAGCCAGCAAGTGTTTGCTGACATCTTCCATGTCAACTACAGGCAACCATGGCAACCTGCTAATAACCAAAGCAATTAAAAAGAGTTTTTTGATGCATCGCTGTAAACCTCTTTCCAACCAATTTCACCTAGTGACTGCCAGCAACCTCAAGCAATTGCTCACAAATCAGCAAGGGAATATACTTTTTTTTTTTTTTCCCCCTAGCGACCAGTCGTTGCCAGGGGGTCACCTAAAGGTCTCTAAACCTTCCAATCGGGACCTTAGCTTTTTGAAACCAGAGTTTATAAGTATAGGGTGCATCAAACATTGAAAGCATACTCTGCTTAACTTCTTTCTGCACATTAAGGGGGACCATAATTTACAAAATGAACATAATGTTGGATTCAGTAAAACCTGAAAGAAGTGTCTCAGACTCTAAACATACCAGTAACAAGTATACTATGGGCATGGATCAAGTGAGCTGAGGGCTCTAGACTTTGTTTTTGACAACCAACAGGTTGTCTCTGCTGGCCTTTTAAACGAAAGCAGGTTTAAAGCAGCTCCACACTGACTTCATTTTTTTAGATCTGGAAGCTACATGCTAATAGTTTAAGTCATTAAATGCATAATTTGCCTTACAGGTCTTTGACTTCCAACATGGCCTCCTGTTTGGTGAGATGAATGATCTGTAAGTCTCTGCGATACACAGCGTGAAAGCGACGCTTCTGAAGCTCATCTTCTGAGGCTCTGCCCCTACACCTGTCCTGCAGGTAACCCAGGGCAGCCGGCAAAGATACTGCTGCTAAACTCACAGTGAACCAACCGACTGATATCAGAAGAGGGAGACAGAAAAAACAACATAGTAAATTATTCAAAAGGCAACAATAAGGCTGAATAAGGCTGTGTAATGGTTCCTCCTACCTTCATTAACTGTGCAGAAGAAGACATTGAGGAAAATACAAACAAGCAGAGAACACAGTGGCATCTTCCACCTGAGAGATTTAAAAAAAAAAAAAAGATCATAATGAATACTGCAATATAAATATGTAGCTCTGTGATTACTATGAAAAAGCAGTTATGTGATGTTCATACAAGGTACAGAAAGCACAAATACACACCCGAGCAGGAAGCGAATGAGCTCCACTGTATCTGTAACGGGTTCTAGATATAGAGCCATCCTCTTATAGGACAAAACCATGTTGAGGAGGTCAAAGTTTGGTGTACTCCGAGGGCTTCCCAACTCAGAGGCATCTGGAGACCCAGGGGCCTCTTTAGACAATGTGTGCACCAGCTCCCCCCGATCCCCTGTGCCCTGTGAGGGGTCTTGGAATGATCCAGTACTGTGCAAAGCCATCCCTGGACAGAATGAGGGACAGACGACAAGCAGGATTCAGGTGTTGAGTAACTTCGAAAGCAAAAATGAATCTGCTGTGATAATATTACCAACTGTCTAGAGCTTCAGCAAGAGAAAGTTTGTAAACCCTTTTGAATTACTGAAATTTCATCTTCTTACAAATAAAGACAAACATAAACTGATAACACAAAAAAACGTCTTACAAAAAGTCCAAGCTGAGAAAAGTAACAGGCCTTGAGTTTCCTATATCTTAGAATCTCTTTTAGCAAAACGTACACCAGATCTTTTTAGCTTTTATAGAGGATTTTCAACACTTTCCATCATATATCAACCTTAACCAGTTGTGTTAAGGTTAGGACTCTGAAATGACTATTCCAAAAACATGAATTTTCTTCCTTTTAAACTATCGTGCTGTTGATTTACTTGTGCACTTTGGTCACTGTGTAGTTGTGACACTCTACTCCCGAGAGAGCAAAGCAGCCCCAAACCACAATCCTTCCACCACTCTTTCAGTTTTAGAGCTGCTAGACAGTACTGTTCTAAAATTCACAAACACAGAGTTGTGCATTTTAAATAGAAAAATCGACTTCTTTGTCATCTGTCCACAAAACATAATCTCAGAAGTCATTGCAAACCTGAAACACACTAAAATGCTTCCTTCCATTAATACTACTCTTATTTGGTGTTTTGAATGAACAAAAATTCTGATACTTGGAGAGATTTTTACTCTTTAGCTTTTAGGTTCTTTGTTGAGGTCATCAAGCTGAACTCAGTTTTGCTCAATATTAATTTTATCTCTCAATAAGCTTATTAGTGTAACCCTCCACAGCAGTCCCTGTTTCTTCTGTGACCCCCTTGAGAAAATTAACTGCTTTAGTGAGATTAACACCAGTGCTTGATTTGTTCAATTTGTAGACAGTCTGCCTCGTTATGACCAACCAAGCTTTCAGAGATGCTTTTGTAGGCTTTTCCGGGGTCTATTCCTGAGGTCCTGTGAGAGAAACCCATCATCCAAGCTTTATTGGAAAGAGCGAATTTCTCCACTAACCTATCTTTGTGCGCTTTAGTTGTATGAAGGATCTCCCATAACCCACGCTTACAGTCTCATCTCCTTTATACGAGTTCATGAATGAATAAACCTAGCGTTCAGGTGGATTCCTTCCAAGTGTTACGATATGTTGGTAGCTTTCATGAGGACTACTTATTTCTGATTAATCTATTAAAATCGATTTCTTTATCGTGTCCATAAGGAGGGAAATCCGGGCTAACTGCTGTGGCCTGCGAGATGCGGCCAAACCGGAAAGTTAACTCCAGTCCTGTGCCGGTGGGAGAGCGCTGTGCTGTACAATAGCAACACGACACCGGCATGTCAGCCTTGCTAGCTACTAAATACGAAGGAGATCATTTACCTCGAGCACGGTTTCCAACAACAACCAAGTTATGAAGCGCGGCGGTGCTGAAAGGAGCTCAGGCGAAACTAGCGAGTCCCACCGATACCATCATCTTCAGCGTGGAGGAAGAAAGAGCCTCCGAATTCAAGCAGCTCAGTCAACATGGCTCCGGCTGTCCTCCTGCATGAGCACAAACCTGGAACAACGAGGCGATTTCTGGAACTGTCAGCGTGTCGACATAGAGAGTCAACCCGCTATATTTCTTTTTTGGACCTGCTACCTTTGCTTTGCTAGCTCTGTTCAGCAGCGAGAGCGTCTGCTTCCTCGTTTAATCCAGGCCTGATAATTGATAACAGAAAATGGTCAATGGCAGGTGTCCAATCCAGTCGATCGCAGAGAGCCTGATCAGTTTTTTCCCCCTTTTTTAAATTAAGAATACTCCTTTGGAAAACAAGAACATAATAAACATATTTTTTATTAGGGTTTTTTAAAAATTATATTTGTACATTTTACCACCATCTGCGCTCTTGGACAATCTTTCCATACATTTCAATTTTATATTGAAAGCATTTTTGTGAGTAATTATAATAATAATAATAATAATAATAATAATAATAATAATAATAATAATAATAATGTCTCTTTGTGACCTTTAAAGCAGAAATTATTCAGACTATGTCAGAGTTCTGACTGTTATGATTTATCAGAATAGTTATCATACCAAAACATCTAATTAAAGGATGCTTTTGTTTTGTTGTTTTTTTGTTTTTGTTTTTGTTTTTGGAAAGGGGGGGGGGCTCCAGTAGATGTGAAAATAGGGGTTTTTTTATTATTAGTGAAAGTAAAACATTAAGCAAACTGCACTGATGAATACTGGGGGCTTGGATACATACTGGAGAAGGAGAGCCATGTGTTCCCATTAAGCAATAATTCAGTCATACTGACTGGATCCTTATACTGAGAAGTGAGGGCCCTCCACTTACTAACAGGGCCTCATTCTGAGTGAAAATGAGAAATGAAAGATGGGTTGACCAGTGAAGTAGCATAAGGCTACTGCTGATTTTGTTACACACAAGTTGAGGTCATGATAAAGTAAAACTCACCTGGTTTAAAGAGCTTCAGTCAGTCCTTGACCACAGATTTACTGTACAGCAGTTGATGAAGATTAAATAGCAGCTGTGGAATTTAGACTGTTGCTTTAAATCCAAACACACAGAATATAATAGAAAGAACACAGACAAGCTTTAAACTACGGTTTAAGTTAAGGTTTTGCAATTTTGCAAACCCATTCAGCGAAAATGAAGGAGGAGTATCCTTCTGCAAATGAGCAAAGAAAGAAGAAAAAAAAAGAGGAAGAGGATATAAAAGTGTCAGCAAGACCGTGGCAAGTGGAGCAGTTAATAACAATCAAATGAAACCCTAAATAACTGAATGCTGCTAGTTTAGTCTGTGAGAGAGACACCTGAATGACACATTATTTCTTTTGTTAACATTAAACATTAGTTACCTTAGCTAAAAAAAACAAGTTTCAACTTTAATTCATTCATTGTTTAGGAAATTGTTTTTGTACAGTTCCCCGTTGTTAACTGAAAAACTCCTCTACTGGGTTAAGATCAGGTGACTGATTAAACAAAACAAAACAAAAAAATTAATTAAAAAAAGATCCACTTTGTGACTTTCTACTTTTAAATACTACTTTTATTAGTCCAAATACATTATTTTACATAGTGTAGTCAAAATAAGAGACATACAGTAGTACATATGTGAGTCACAGACAATTATAAAAACAGGATTGGCATAAACACATACTGGCTCAACCAGTAGTTTCTTCAATAAATACCACGAACATAAGAAAAATGGCACTTGGAATTACACTGAAAGGCTCCACACACATTTAGTTTTCAGCACTTACTACTGACCTGACATATACCGTATGCATCTAAATGTTGACCTCAGTGATCACTAAGCTACAGTTCCTGGAGCTTATTTTCTTTTCACCATGTAATCATAAAAGTATTTAAATTTGTCTGAGAGTTAGATAGTTTTAGTTTTTGACAGGTGACCTAAGATGCTCATTGCAGTATCTATAACTTGAGATACTGCTTTGTAAGATTTCTTTTGAAACAACACAGTCTCAAAGGGAAGACCTGGTCTAAAAAAAAAAAAAAAAAAGAAAAAGAAAAAGTGCATTGCACAGAGAGACCTCATACTGGTGAGTCATTTCAGGTTATATCAATATACAGTAGGGACTGATTATAGCCACTGAGCATGACGCACCTCAGAAACATAAATATTTGCATCCTGTATTGTGAATGTTGCTTGTTTTTAGACATGACTCCTTTGAGCGTGCTGTGCCTGTATATCACGTGTACATGGGAAAATATTAAACGTCTTTCTTTGACATTTTACTCAGCAGAGGCAGGACTGATAGGTGGCTGCTAACATAAAAATAAAATTTAAACATATTAAGCCTTGCATAAAATCAACTTTTATGCATATTGCATAACAAAATTCCAATCTCAAGAACCACACTACTGTAGCTGCTTGCTATGAGAGCGCTGGTGGAATTTGAGCCCACCACAGTTTCTAAAAGACTTTCCACACTGTCCACAGATGTAAGGCTTCTCTCCAGTGTGGATGCGGAAGTGCCTGGTTAAAGCACCAGAATGACGGAAACACTTTGAGCAGACTGAGCAGGTATATGGCCTCTCTCCTGTATGGATTCGAAGGTGGGTCTTGAGATTCTCCATGCGATTGAACTCTCGGTTGCACACTGTGCAGCGGAAGGGGCTGCAACCCGGTGGGTAAAGCTGCAATCTGGCCCTCTTGCTTCCTGCTACAGGTTGCTGACAGCGTTGCTGGAACCTTAGCTGGCACTGGCCAGTGTGTCGGCGCAACAAGCTGGGCAGATGGAAAGTCTGACCACAGGACTTACAGGCATAGAGGGTAGCTATGGGGTGGTTGAGTTTATGACTGGTTCGAACATGGACTGGGTAAACCTGTGGAGCGGCCTCTGACACAGGAGCTGGTTCGGACAGCTGGAAGATACTGGAGAACTCTGCAGGGAGGGATGGAAGATCTGTGGGCGGTTGAAGGGTGGAGGCTGGGTTTGGAGGATGAGCTGCTGAAAGACATAACATGCAGAGTTAATTACACTGTAGAATAATTATGATTTTTTTCATGTTAATAAACACATGAACCCAAAAATTTTAATTACACAAACTTGATTAGCCTTAAAGATCAGAATTCATGTAGTATCAAGTACATACGTAAAACACTTATTTATTTACATGTATTAAGTCAGTAGAGTGACCATTGTTTTTATATAGAGCAAACATTTTTTGAATCCTTTAGAATAATCTGATGTTTAGCCGCTTGATTGGAAGTCCAGATGTTAAAATTTTGCATCAGTAGATAGTAGGAAAGCATAAATGTCGCGCGGTTTGACTGGAATATGGGCATGAGGCAAATTGTCTATTGCATACTGGTTGTACAACCAATCAATATTATTGATAATGAGAAATTGTCTGTTACTTATATAGAACTTTTATTGTCCCACTAGCAACTTAGATCATTTTACATTGCAAGCCAATAAACCTATTCATTTCCCTGCACTGCCAACTTTTTGTTTATCTCACATGCACAGATAAAGTCAATTCAGCATCGCTAGTTAACTGAACATGTATGTATTTGAACCGCGTGAAGAAACTGCTGTATCGGTGCCAGAACACTAAAAACATCCCGAAAATTTCAAACCCAGAATCTTTGTAATATAAAGTAACGATGCCAACCAAAAAGAAAACAAAAACTACTCTGGGTCATGAATGAATGTATTTCTATCTACCTGAACACAAACAGGAAACTGCTGTTGTTCTTGTATGACTATGATGTCTAATTTAATTATACAGACTCAGGAGATAAAATTATAAAAAATAATCTTTCACTAAGCCTGTATTCTGTCATCGTGTTGGCTGTGCTCAGTCCCAGAAGGGCAGAACTGGCCAAACATTTGTTCTGACTTTCACAATTCCCCTATACAGCTTCCTTGGAGCTTGTCCAGCTTCCACTATGGTGGCAGTCAGAATGGACTGTGGGCTGGTGAAGTGAACTGCTGGCACAGAAAGTACTGCTTGTCCTGCTGGTGCAATGATCTGAGGTGTCAGAAAGAATGCTGGTAGGTCTGTCTCTTCACTGATTGCTTTGACATGATGGGATGTGGGAGCTGACTAGAAGTCATCTCCCTCTGTTGCGTCTGATCTGCTGTCATCTCTAGCAGCTGGCACTGATGCTCCTGTTGTGCTGGCATGGCTTGAGCATTGAGCACTGCTGACTCCTGTAGATGCTTGTCAGACTCAGGGCAAGCTGCAGGCAGCACAGGACTCTGAAGCAGCACTAAGAGTTCCTGCCTCCTCTACATGTTATATCATTAGACAAACATGTTCTGGTTTATTTCCATCAGTTGAATGTCTGCTCCCTTCATCACCTGAGAGTTCCAAATGCTAAATCTCACAACAATCCCTCAGAATTTAGGACCAACTTGGTTCAGTCCCCTTAGCATTCCTTTTTGTGGGAAGAAAAGAGTCTTATGTGTTTTCCACTATCTGGAAGTAGCCAGGACACTGCAGGTCCCAAACTCACACTACAAGTCATGCTCTCTGCACCTGGCATTTGGTTAGGGCTTAAACCAGCTTTTGCATTACAATTGCTTCATTTGAGATTAAACTATTTTAATTACATTGTAAGTGGACTTATACATATAATTTAAGCACAACTTTAATGCTTGTTAATGCTAAGTAAAATGAACAGCTAATCATTTTGCACCCAGTGAAATAGCACATGGTGAGTTGGCATATAGTCCATCTACCAGTTTTAATACTAATTACTGAAACAACAGACAATAATTTCCTATAATGATCAAATCTAGCTGCAAATGTGACTGGCCTGCAGATCCAAAAATGACAAAAAATTTCCCTGGATGATCTTTCAGCAACTTGATCGCAAGGAAAAATGTCTATTTACTCTTGTGGATTCCACATTTCTAAATCTGAATATTGGAAATGTCAGTGCAGTACATTTGTAAAACTAAACAATTTATGAGAGAAGGCTCTGCAGTGTGTTAACTGTGTTTACAGGCCTGGGTTTTTTTAAGCCCTCTTGAATCTCAAACATTTTACCTTCCCATGAGGTAAATGCAGTTTCAAAGACTTTTCCACTTTAGCTGAATATATCATTGTTAGATATTGTAAATCTGATCTTAATTTCAACCTTATTTGTTGTAACAGAGGGAATACTTTGTGGCAGTTTTCGCTCTTACCCTGATCGAGCCCAGCGCTGGACAGCTGAGAGTTTGAATCTTGGCTCTGAATATTCTGCACTTCTGGTTTCCACTCCTCCAACATTTTGGACTGGACTCCAGATATACACTCCAGGCTAAAATCCTCCACTTTAAAGGAATCCAAACAGCAAGAGGAACCATGTGTTTCCTCTTCTGGCTTCTCCTGCTTTACAGTAACCTGAGTAACTGGCTCTCGAGTGGATTTGCCTAGAATGCTGGGAAGTGGTGGTGAGATGCCATCTTGAGCTCTTTGGTTTGGACATACTGGGTTCATACGTTCAATCTTCACCATACAAACGCGAGAAATCTCTTCAGTTACTTCTGCAAATAAAGAGATGCAAGCATTTAATGATTTCTTTTAAATTAGAAAACTAAGACAATTTTTCCATACATTATAAAATAAATTTAAAGTCAGCCTTCTATGGAGCTTGAGCACAGTACCTTTGCAACTCTGTTTCCAAAAACAGTTACTTTAAAAACAGAACTCAAAACAGATGTGAAGATCCAGAACTTTATGTTTGGAAATCATTACAGTGTTAGTCTCTTTTCTCTCTAGTCTGAAACCATCAGGCATGTAATCAGGGCACAGGTCAAAAGCCAGCATCAGAATCAGAATACTTTATTAATCCCAGAGGAAATGATGTGGTCACAGTTGCTCCAAGATAGTAAGAACAGTAACAAAATAAACTAAATGAAATAATACCATATGTTAGGAAAGTTACAAAATATAACAACATAGCTCTAATTATAATTATCCCAGTATATTACACAAAATTAAATATATATATGGTTCACACTGAGGTGCCCTTCTTATCATCTGGTGTGGCAACAAATTAGTGCACAAAGCATGGGTAACCTGCAAATCTGTGAAGACACCATTAATGCTGAATATACACATTTTTGGAACAAGATATTGCAATCCCATCAATGCATAACCTGGGTGGCATACATCACTATTTTCATTTTTAAAACACTTGTAAGTTATATGAGCGCATCAAGACAAGCTAAAGACCTTTTAATGATTCTTGGATGTGTTGTGTATTTTTAATCTTTGCACTTGGTGGATTCACACACAAACCAACAGGTATATTTTTTTAGTCTTTGCATCGGCCGCAATCTTAACTGTGTTAAAAAAAAAAAAACATTTCCCCCAAAGGTGAGTGTTTGCACTTCAGCAATCCTGCTAGTAACACATTCTGTTGTTAAAACTGGCAACTGTGCATCACTGGTTTCACACTTGTCTACAAAACGTGTGAAAAATGTTCATCCCCATGCATTAACAGTTTAGCTGTTAGTTTCTGTGCACACATCGTGGTCTAAATATAACTAGGATGCTGAGGCAATTACTGGGGCAGTAACGAAAGAGAACAAGTCTGCCAAGTACCTCTAGTGCATCCGTCGTTCGGCTCATTTTCTGGATCTGAAGCTGCGTCATTTATTCTCTCTTCCTCGCGCGATCTGCGCTCGTCGGGTCTTCTCAAATGTTGATCCTGGCTGTCACGAGGCTGATGCGCTCCGCTGTGACCCGCAGGGGTAGTGTCACCTCTGACCTCTGTGGGGCTGAGCACACTGCCCACAGCACTTGTGCTTTGACTGCAGTTGGGGTGTGGCGGTTGATCGGTGTACTTTATGGCACCGAAGAGCTGATTTGTAGTAAGAGGGCTTCCACAGTTCTCCTCTCTGCGCGCAGAGTCCAGCTTAGCTTCGGCTCTCTGCAGCCTTTGTTTGAGGGACTCGTTTTCTCGTCGCATCTCTTCATAGATGTCGCTCGTCACCTGACCTGCCACAAGCTTTTTCACCTTGCGAACCGCGATCTCCACGGCCACTTCAAATGCTCCGTGTATTGCTGCTACAAGCTCCTCTTGAAAGGACAGCGCAGCGTCCGCGTTGGTTTTGTGTGTTACGCACGGTCGCTCTTTGGTCCCAAACAGCTGCGGCTTCATGGTGCGTTTAACGACGCGCTAACGCTGTGCAATGACTTAATATTAAAACCCCTGATAAGCACGTGATTTCCCAATAATGGACCCCTTGTACTGATGGAGCTCGTTTATAAGCAAAGTGAGAGGTTTTACTTCCGCCAACAGTTGCTTATGTGCCAACTAGTGGTCCAAATGGCGAAGTGCATCACTTTGTTGGTTAAAAAAAAAAAAAAAAAAGAAGGACAAAGTACAACTGAGAAACTTAAATTTATTATCTCAGCAACGACTGAAATATCTGAAATTATGCTCTTTTAAGGGCAAGCACAGGTGTAACGGCTGCTCCCGGGACGTCCTCCATCAGTCACGGGTTTTGTAATAGTCTAGGCGGGAAAGAATCCAACCAGAAGGCCCGAGGATGGCCAGAGACATCACCATCAAGACCAAAGCAGATTGCTGCAGAACAACAACATGTTACTTCAGTTACCACCAGTCAAAATTTGTAACATATTCAACAGACATGGAATTAGCGTCTACTTACGACAGCGCCTATTTTATCTTTGGGCGGTTTGCCATGGATGTAAGTTGCTCTTTGTTGAATACCTGACCCGGGTATAAGAACCCGGCCAGCTTTTAATCCAGCAAAAAGCCCACGCATGTTTGGTCTTGAAAGGAAACGCTGGTCACACGCAAGAGAAATAACCACCAAGCGTTTTGTGAGTTTTTAAAGAGATCTCCTCACACGCCTGCTAATTGGTCTTAATTAGGTGCTCTACACCTGCTGTAGAAAACGAGCTTTGTTTTGTTTTTTAACGTCAGCTATATCCTGAAAGTAAATAGTTAAGGTATTTCGAGCAAGTTAAGCTAGAATCTTGGATCTACTAAATGCTCATTATCTTAAGTAAATGGTTAACTTTTAAAATCTGTCCTTTTCCTGTTGACGATCACATTAAACTCTAAATTCAGGGTTTGGTCTTCCACAGTCACAGTGCTTCCTTTTATCAGTGTTTATAAGCATATCCAGTCTGATGTACTTCTGTTGGATTTTATTTAAATTACAATCAACCTCCTACACGGTAAAAAAAAATAAATAAATAAAAAAAATAAAATAAAATAAAAATAAAAATAGATGGAGCGTTGTGAGTTTATATAAATCAGGGCCGTATGAGAGTATATGAATAAAAAACTTTACCTCTAAACCAGCCATTGCTAATTGCTACCTTTCCACCAGGCTTCTTGCCAAATGGTAGGAACAATGGGTCACGTGGTATGTGCTATTAAATGATGTTGAACGTCTGAACAGAGACTGGATAACGGCAGTAATTTCAGTGGCTTTTAATCGTAAGAGGTATTAGCTTTAGTTCAGCTTATCTAAAATGGGTTAATAATGGCACACTCACTTTTTTTTACAGGTAAAATTGCTTTGCGTGGGTTTTATTAACGACTTCACTTCATTAATCTCATTAATAACAGGAAGGTACAGTACCACTGAAATTGCGTTGATGGAAGAAATGGGAGAAATGCATAAAAGAGGCTTGAAATAAACTTATCAAATAAGACAGTTATGATGCCTCAGACCATTTTGATCTATTCAATATTCTTCAGGAGATCCTGAAGCTCATACTCAAGCAATGCACTCATGTTCAGCTCTCATGCATAGATACCTGTAAGGTTAATTAGGCGGCTATTTAGAATTTTAAGACAAAATAACCCCGCTTTTAATCTCGCCACATGGATTTGTGCGAGATTAAAAGCACAAATCCATGTGCGGGGTTTATGTTTGCTCTGTTGGTTAGATTGTTTTTGTTTTTGAATGCTACAGGCTGACTCTTGCTGTGAGGTGAGCGCACAAACACTAACGTCACTAATGGATTAGCCTACTCTTTGATTATTCCTTTACGTCCCTCGCGACTCCGCGTGCCACTGACGCGCCCCTGTGAAGTGGGTCGGCTGGGTATTAGCCGGTGTGAAGGTTACACTTTGGATGCCGGTTCATTAATCAGGTTGTCTGTCTACTGGCCTAGTGCATACAGTTGTCTCACTCAGACTGAAGGTAAGCACCCTTATTATTGCATTTGTAGTTTACAGTTATATTTGGGATACACTGTCAAGATGATAATGGAGAATTATTTGATGTAGATTTGGGGCTTTTGATGCTTTAGATATGACATGGAGACTGGCTGTCACACAACAATGTGACGCATAGAACTATTAGGCTGTTAATAGCCTATGAAACTTCCAATTTCCTTATCAGTTCTCATCAGCCAAAAACAAAAAAGCAAAAAGCTAGCCTAATCTTAAAAATACCAGTTTCTCCTGAAACAGCAAAAAGACCTGAAGTCACCCACTTCAAACATGAGGTGGTGTTTTTTTTGTTTGTTTGTTTGTTTGTTTGTTTGTTTGTTTTTTTAAAGATACACATGCATGTTTTATTGAAAGCCTACAGGGGGCTTGAACACATTTTGTCATGATTTAGCAAAAAATACAAAATTCTGTTGTTTTCGTCTAATCATATTTATTCTTTTTCAGGTTTTACTTAATACAATTAAACTCCTGGCTGTAGAAAATTTTACTTTTTATGGCCCAGTTAAGTCACTGAAAAAATATACTGGTAAGAGAAATTTGCTATTTGCAGTCCCACATAAGTGTTTTCACATGGATGTGTGCAAGTACATGAGTTTGTACAATGTGTAAGTTGTAATGTGCCCAACAAACACCCTAAATACTGTACTTAACCCAATACCCATGAGTAATGAGATAAGAGTTTGTCAGACAGGAAAGGATGGTGTTGGTATAGTTTTTTTGGCTCCAGTCATGGAAATTGTCTGCTGGATAAAAGCTTTGCTTGTGGTTGTGATCTCTTTATCCTTATCCTTAGTTTGACCAGGTTAGTCTCTCTCCTTTTAACTCTCTCTCTTTTACCTTACCTTCCAGACTCTCAGCAGTGCCCGTACATTGGGTTCACATCATCATCATCCTCGTGCCCTTATATAACAACCCAGAAATTCTCCAACCGTGTGACATGGCAGATGCCCTGGATTCCGGCTCCAGTGAGGAAAGTCTCCTTATGCAGTGGAACATTTCCAGTCGACGCAGCCGAAAGTCTGGATGCTCTAACATTTTTACAGGCTTGAACATGCATCAGCTACACAGGCTGTTCAGAATGTCAGGGGAGAGAAATGCTGAGCATCGGGCAAAGCTGGTGTGGCAGGGGATAGATGACGATATGCCAGGAGCAAATGAAGAAAAGGATGAGAAAGAAGGGGAAGAAACAGGGCTGGCCGAGGCCTTGGTAGGACTGAGAGTCCGAGCAAGGAATAAAGCAGGAATCAGAGTAGAGGGACGGAAAGATCACAAGTGGAACAGAGCACTGGGATATCTCAGGTATGTGTCTGTTTTGTCTATTACTACACAAAATAAGAAAAGACAGGATGTGTGAAGATAATGATTTTAGATTTTATTCATAGAATATTGTTTCCCCTTCATATCAGTAATACTGTCACAAGTTAAACTTTGGGTTACACAAGCTCCAGCCTAACTTTGTTCCAGTGGCTGTCTTTAAATGCAGCAAACAATTGTCATGTGTCTAACAAACTCATTTTAACCTCACAAGACTGTGTTCCCCTGCATTCCGTCACACACACACACACACACACACACACACACACACACACACACACAGTCATACATCTGTTTCTACATTCCTCGCTGAGATGAAATAAGGGTTCTTAGAGTAATAATAAAGTCTCACAGCGTGGTGAAGGTAGGCGACAGAGTGGTGCAGTATTAACAGAATTAGTGTCTGTGAAGGTTCTCAGTCATCCAGGTCATCGTAGTCTAAGGAGCTTGGAAAGAAAAGCGTCTGGACTTCTTAAAGTTGCTTGAAGACGTTTCACCTCTCATCCGAGAGGCTTCTTCAGTTCTAAGGTCAAATGGCCGAGAGTCCCAGATTTAAACCCAGTGGGAGTATCCCCCCAAAGAGGGACAAAGGACCCCCTGGTGATCCTCTAATCACATGAGCCAAGGTGTGAAAGCGGGTGTGGGACCCAATCAGCCAGGGTTTCGGGTGAGCTCATTGTTAAACCTGGCCCCACCCTATCATGTGAATTCCTGAGGTCAGATGGCCCAGAATGTGAGTGGGCGTTAAGGCGTCTGGGAAGGGATCTCAAAACTGGATTATAGATGGCAGACAATTGGTGTCGTAAACCACCGCCTCTGTTCAAAGATGGTCGCTCACAGTGGACATAGATGGCCTCTTTCACTCCTCTTTCAAACCATCTGTCCTCTCTGTCCAAAATGTGAACATTGGCATCCTCGAAAGAGTGACCTTTATCCTTAAGATGCAGATGGACTGCTGAGTCTTGTCCTGTGGAGGTGGCTCTTCTATGTTGTGCCATGCGCTTGTGAAGTGGCTGTTTGGTCTCTCCAATGTAGAGGTCTGGGCATTCCTCGCTGCACTGTACAGCATACACCACGTTGTTCAGTCTGTGTTTTGGAGTTTTGTCTTTCGGGTGAACCAGTTTCTGTCTGAGTGTGCTGCTGGGTCTGAAGTACACTGGGATGTCGTGCTTGGAGAAAACTCTCCTGAGTTTCTCTGATACACCGGCTACATAGGGGATGACAACGTTGTTGCGTCTGTCTTTCTTATCCTCCCTCGCTGGTGTCTGATCTTGATGAAGATCAGACACCAGCGAGGGAGGATAAGAAAGACAGACGCAACAACGTTGTCATCCCCTATGTAGCCGGTGTATCAGAGAAACTCAGGAGAGTTTTCTCCAAGCACGACATCCCAGTGTACTTCAGACCCAGCAGCACACTCAGACAGAAACTGGTTCACCCGAAAGACAAAACTCCAAAACACAGACTGAACAACGTGGTGTATGCTGTACAGTGCAGCGAGGAATGCCCAGACCTCTACATTGGAGAGACCAAACAGCCACTTCACAAGCGCATGGCACAACATAGAAGAGCCACCTCCACAGGACAAGACTCAGCAGTCCATCTGCATCTTAAGGATAAAGGTCACTCTTTCGAGGATGCCAATGTTCACATTTTGGACAGAGAGGACAGATGGTTTGAAAGAGGAGTGAAAGAGGCCATCTATGTCCACTGTGAGCGACCATCTTTGAACAGAGGCGGTGGTTTACGACACCAATTGTCTGCCATCTATAATCCAGTTTTGAGATCCCTTCCCAGACGCCTTAACGCCCACTCACATTCTGGGCCATCTGACCTCAGGAATTCACATGATAGGGTGGGGCCAGGTTTAACAATGAGCTCACCCGAAACCCTGGCTGATTGGGTCCCACACCCGCTTTCACACCTTGGCTCATGTGATTAGAGGATCACCAGGGGGTCCTTTGTCCCTCTTTGGGGGGATACTCCCACTGGGTTTAAATCTGGGACTCTCGGCCATTTGACCTTAGAACTGAAGAAGCTTCTCGGATGAGAGGTGAAACGTCTTCAAGCAACTTTAAGAAGTCCAGACGCTTTTCTTTCCAAGCTCCTTAGACTAACAGAATTAGTGTTACTTCTTTGACAACGCTGTGAGCTAAAGTTGGGAAACTCTGGTTGACTGTATAGTTCAGCTTGTTTTCTCATGCTAAATGTCTAATGTGACAATTTATTTTTGACACTTTTTTGTTTGCTACAAATGACATATTCATTTCACTTGCTGAAAGGCTTTTTTCCATTTCTGGAGAAATAAAGAAACATTGTAACTTTATTCTGTTCTACAACCATAAAGTAGAAGTAATCGTCAGTAAAGTTTTTACTTGTTACATTGTAATTTAACTTCTTTTCCATGTGGCAACCTACAAATTTTCTTTATTGCTGTTCTCTCATAATAGCTCGTCTGTGGCTATATTTCTGCTTTACAGTACCATACACATTAGTATCAAACCATCAGGCCAACTGCAAAGGAATTAGAATTTTAGAATATAAACAGCAAATGAAATGTTCAGATCCTCAGATTATAATGTGTCTTTGTGACAGTTTATTTAACTGCCTAACCAAGAGTTATTTATCTTTGTTCCAGGATTAAGGAGCCATTATCTGACTTTAGCGCTGATGATGAAGAAACCACTAAAGCTCCAAGTGCAGGAGAATTTCTGTTGCCAACTGAGGAAGACATCTCAGATAGTCAAAATCCCTTCAAACCTTCATCGTGGAGGTTGGGGATGACAAGGCTTGAGGAAGCCAGAGACTCTGAACGTTACCTTCATCGCATCCTCTGTTAAAAACTGGATTTTGGTTGAAGATGCAACAAAACTGAAGTCTGATTTTGTTTAGACGTACGCGCTTCTGCTATCATGCACTATACATATTAGACACTAGCACAACTTTATGAACTGTGGTAAACCTGCATGCAAATTAAAGGACAATCTATTATAGGAAATTCGAATGTGTGTCTACTCACAGAGAGACTTGTTGGAAAGAGGCTAGAATGAACTGTTTTGTTGTTGTTGTTGTGGTTTTTAATGGGCTGTTCTGTACACTACAATTCTTATACACAGTAAAATATTTTGAATAAACAGAGGGAAATACTTTTATATGGATAGGATATTTCAATGTGTCACAGAATATCAAATCATTCATAAATTTAAAAAAAAAAAAAAGTTAGCGGTGAAATGTACATCCATCCATTCGCTTCGTGTATCCTTTTCAGGGTCGTGGGGGGGACGCTGGAGCCTATCCCAGCTGTCATACGGCGAGAGGCGGGGTACACCCTGGACAGGTCGCCAGTCTGTCACAGGGCTAACACACAGAGACAAACAACCATTCGCACTCACATTCACTCCTGCATTCACACCTATGGGCAATTTAGATTAATCGATTAACCTATCTCCACAAACTGCATGTCTGAAATGTACATATAAATAATAAAACAATTCACTCACATTCTTTTCAAACCCTGGATTAGCTTTTCAGCAGCAGAAAAAAAAGGTACCATATTGTAAAGTTGCCTATTTACAACACACTAGCATGAGTTCACAGTTAGTTCTAGCCATCTAGTAAATTTAAATACAACATTCTCTGTCTTTTTGCTGTGATTTTGGCATCCACCACTAGCTACGGTAAGTATCTGGTTGCTAAATCTTAGTTGCTAAATTCCCCAATATATTTACCAGCTGGGTGCTAATTGTGTTTGTCGATGGGTGGTGGAAAGAGTGTACTGTGGGTTTATCAGTGCTCTTTTCTGCAAACAAGTGCAATGCTAACCCAGAGAATGAGGGGACAAATGAGAATGAACCAAATCATTAAAACTGGGAGTGAAAAAAATGAATAAATCAACAAGCTGAAGAAAGTTGGGTGGTTACTATGGGTTTGTCACTACGTGTGATGCGTGTCACATCATACACTCTCTGACCACTTTACTCGGCACACCAGGGTTGGAACCTGATTACAGAACTGCTTTAATTCTTCATGGAATAGATTCAACAAGGTGCTGGAAATATTCCTCAGAGATTTTGGTCAGTATTGACATGATAGCATCACACAGTTGCTGTGGATTTGCATGCACATTCATAATGTGAATTTTCTATTCTACTACAATGCAGAGGTTGCTTGTTGGAGAACTGGTGACCATGGAGGATATTAGAGTACAGTGAATTCATTGGCATGCTCAATAAACCTGTTTGAGATGATCTGAGCTTCATTACATGGGATGTTGTCTTGCTGGAAGCAGCCAACAGAAGATGGGTACACTACTCAGGTAGGCTGCTGTGTTTACAACATGCTCAATTGCTTCTAGGGGCCCAAAAACTACAAAGAAAAGATCCCCCATTCCATTACACCACCAAGTTTGGGTCACCAAATTCTGACCCCACTATCCAAATGTTGCAGCAGAAAAAGAGACTCATCAAACCAGGCAATATTTTTCCAATCTTCTCTTGTCTCTCTCAGTTTCCTCTTCTTTAAAGCAGTGGCATGTGGTTCGGTCTTCTGCTGCTCTAGCCCATCGGCTTCAAGATTCAGCAGTCAGCAGTCTGGCCATTCTCCTCTGACCTCTGGCACCAGCAAGGCATTTTCGCCCATGGCTCACTGCCATGGACCATGCTCTGTAAACCCAGATGATTGTGTGGAAAAAAAAAAAAAATCTGGCACCAACAACCATGCCACATTCAAAATTACTTAAAATAACCTTTATCCCCCATTCTGATGCTCAGTTTGGACTTCAGCAGGTCATCTGTTCCATGTTTACATGCACAATGAGTTGCTTACATGCGATTGGCTAATTAGTTATTTGCATTAACAAGCAGTTCAACAGTGAAGTGGTCCCGATTTTATATCAACTGTCAACAGAAAAGGATACTGAGTATAGCACTGAGTTTTAATTAAGGGTGGAACAATTTTAAAGCCAAGGCCAAAATGCAAAATAGACTTCAAAAGTGCTGCCTGTGGTTCCCTCTCCATGCAACTCGATACTCATGAGTAACTGTTGTCAGATTAAAGTGTGCTAGTCTGGTGTTAAAGGTTGTTCAGTTAAAAAAATTCAGTGCAAATCCAACAGAATAATAAAGTTTATTATTTGTTCACAACTCAGTCATGATTTAAAAAAAATTTCTATCCATTAAAAAAAAAAAAAGCCATAAACTGAAAGTATAGTTTTGAAAAACTAACAAACCTTAGTTCTGGTTGAACATGAGCAAATTATTCTTGCACTTCTTCTTATTTTTTGATTGTACGTAAGCAACAATAAAGGGCTGTTTTATTCTTTTCTATTGTAATAAGATCAATTATAATCAACAGTCACAAACACACAAATCGTCTGTATTAATGGAATATGTTTTAATTATAATCTGTCATTAAATATTACATACAAATTATACAGTGCATTGCCACATTACATTTCATGTCAGTTCAGTACAGCAGAAAGTTATTTCTTTGTTTACTTAGGTCCACCTTGGAGACAGAAAATCAACTCAATCCAAGAGTCCAAAACAAAAGGAGCTGATGGACGAGCAACCACCACTCCCCTTTGTTTAGTTGCAGATGCAGTAATTTTGTTTTCTTCACCAAAGACTCAACTCCTCAGAGGGAGTAGACATATTAGACGAGCCACTCAAACTCACACTTACCTTAACTTAACAAACAGTTCAGTTCTTAAACCAAAAGTACCTCAGCTTTTCTACATCAACCAAGATGACTTGCAGATCCTGATCTTAGGAGGAACCATGTGAAACCAGTTCACATGGTCGATGTTCATTGTGTAAAGGCATGCACACCACTGAGTGCCTGTTTCCTGAATCTGTAATACTTAGTCACAATGAACACTTCTCTTATTTGTTAAAAAATAAAAGTAAAATAAAATGTCGACTTAGTGGCACAACTGCTTTCACCAACCCAGGGTTTTGAACTTTGTGGGAGGGAATATGCATGTGGATATTGAAGGATGAGAGATATGGAAAAAAGCAAACAAAACAAAACACGGAATGCAACGCTTTCCATACAAGAACAACAACATAAGAGGCTTCTGACGAGTGTGCATGTGTGTGAACAAACATTACGTGCACCCAGGAGTCCAACAGAAAAGTCACCTCACTGAAATCTTTCACAAGAAGGTACAAAATCTTCATCACATCATCAGTTTTAAGCTGACCTCCACAAAAGGCACATAAGTAAAACAGGGAAGATATGTTATGAAATTCTTCCTCTTTTGGCCTCTTCTTAACATTCACCAACTCACACTCTGCTACTGAATTATCCATAAGGAAAGGATGGGAGATGTGAGGACTAATTCCATTTCAAGGAAAAAAAATTAAAACCTGTGCCCTCAGGTTCTGCAGTGTCCTTCATCCAAACACAAATGTTCTCCATTGCTTTTCTCGCTCCAGCTCCTTGTTGTTTCTCTTATTCTGCTTCTTTTCTACCACCAGGTGAAGAAGGGTCTCCTGCTCTGGAAACTCTGAGTGTAAGACTCACTGTTTGCTCTCTGAGGAGCTCTGGCTGTTTCAACAATTACTGGAGGCATCTGGACCAACTGGAGGGGTGTTTTACCATCTTTCAGGGCTTGGCACAGGTTCAAGATCTTAGGATGCAAATTGAGAGGTTTGTCACATCTTAAACTCATACATATATTAAGAATCATTTCCCCTTTTTTGTCTTCACCATTAGGTTTTGCTGTCTAGATAGACAATTTCAGAAAAGATAACTCACCTGTCCCCTCATAACAGCTACTTGTCTGTGAAACTGTCCTCTGTCAAAACCAGGATCTTTCTGTGAGACACAGTAGATAACACATGTATATACCATAGCCATCCTCTCCATCCTTGTTTTCACTTCAAACTTCTCTCACTTACATCATTCCATGCCACAAAAAATTAATGATGACTTGCCTTAAAGAGTTCATAGAGGTCCTCCTCTAGGTCTTTGATGAAATTTGGGTCACTGAGTTTAGGAAGCACTATCTCTCTGATTTCCTGGGAGAAAGGAACTTTGGCCTGGGGAAGCCATGCCCAGTAAAAGGGGTCTGTGATTGGACAAGAAAAAATTCTAATTTAATATATTGCTTGTAAAGAGCTCAGCAATTATTCGTGAAATCAAAATGAATAGAAAATTAATTAAAACCTAATGAAACAAGCAAGATACAGTCAATGTATATAAAATGTACATACTTATGAAAAGGAAAAATAAAAAGCTTTCTTTTTCTCAAGGGAAGAATAATGTCCTTAAGTTGAACAATGAGTGGTTTAAATGGTGCTTACAAGCTCTCCAGGAGTCAGGGTGTTTCAGGGGGAATGCAAGGCCGTTGTCTATGGCTGCCAACTTGATGATAGGATCCTTTACTACCACCCAGTCTGTGTCCTGGACAGATAAAAACATAAATATAACAAAGATATATTTAACTACTGACCTTTTCAGGTGAAAGCATTTGGACTTCACAATGCAGAATGAGCAAAAACAATAACAAAAAAAAAAAGATTAACAATATTAAAATTGCAATGTTTCGCATTTTTCATGTATCCATCCATCCATTTTCATCCACTTATCTAATTCACTGTGGAGACTTGGGTTGTAACCTATTCCAGCTGTCATTGGGTACAAGGCAAAATACAACCCAAATACCCAACAGCATGTCACCCTCATTCTTCATATGTTAACGATTTATTTATTTATTGCAAATATATGAACAGATTCTCATTTAATTCTAACATGGTTGATTCACTGAGGGACCTTCACTTGATTTTGTTGCTCAAAAGCGAGGCATCATTTTTCTTGTTAATGTAAGCTAATGCTAGCTCATCTGCTAATACCGATACTAATTTTTGGTGATTTAAAAATCGATATATCGGCTGATAATTTTTATTTCCTTTCAGATACATGAAATATAAACAGATTTCCATAAAATCTGTTATGTGTAGTTTTTTATGTGTCCTTACTAAGATAATGAAACTGCACTTAAAAAATAATATTGTTTTTAGGTTAGCAACAAGTCTGCCCGACTACAACAATGTTGTAGCATCCAACTGCAATAATCAAACGGCACTTTAAGAGACATCTGCCTTTCTCCATCTGCATGCTACAACATGAAACAATACTAAGACCACATCTTGTACTACTATATTCATTTTCTCAGCCTCACTGTAGTTTAGACTGAGCAGTAGTTTATTGTCTTTTATTTTAAAAAAAGAATAAAAAGATGCTCAGATCAGCTGGTTGGTTGATGTTTGTGTGGGCAACACGTTTTGCCTACACGAAATATGTAAATCGCTACCTGTGCTTTTCCTGACAGTTATATTTTAATTAGCATTTCTAAAAATTAATATTACAACTCTAAATGTGTTTGCACGTAGGCTTTCGTGTGTGTGTTTCTCACCCGGTTTCCAACAGGGTCCATGGGACAGTCGTACTTCAGCAACCAGTTGTCATTTCCCCGGTCTGGGATGCAAAAAATATTCAAATTCAGATAAACCCAATCCTAACCAAAACAGCACTACACGCTCTGCAATAAGCACAATACATTTTTTCAACAGTGATAAATGAGTTCACTCGGCTTCGTTTACTTACGGTTGTGAGTACGTACCTGTATTCCTGATAATATAATCGAGGACTACGAGCCGCTCAAACTGCAGCTGGAGCTGCCGGTTGGTGTTTTCGGGCAAAGGCTCTGCTTCAAACCTTCGCAGCCAGAAATCTGCATCCTTGTATCCGTCAACAAAGAGCTGAAAAGAACCAACCTGTTGAAGCAGAAAAAGCACTGCAAATTATAGATTTTCTGATAGATTTCGAAATCATTTTCCCAAGAAAGTTAAAAAGTCTACAACTCTTCATATGAAATTACCTAAAATGGTATTTTATCCCTGGTAGTTTTTTTTATATTTATGTGGGTTGATGACCAAACATAGATATTGTGTCCACTACAGCTAAAGCGGCATTTGATTTTATAAGCTAATCAAAAACAAACAACACGATGAACATGATTATTTCATGAGAATCAAGCTTAAATCTCTTGACGAGAGTAACTGAACATTTCATAGAAATGTAAGAATATATTAAAGAATATTTGTAGAATAATACACAAATTAATAACTGAATAAAATGACTTGCATAAAACCAATGTACCAGATTACCTTGGGTGGCAGTCCAATCCTGTGAAAGCGCTGGCCCACTTTAGGCACCTTCTCCAAAGCTAGCCTTTTTCCTCGAGACTTGACCCTGTCTATGGCACTATAGTTGAATGTTTCACTTGCCAAATACACCACCTAAAAGTAGAAATTCTGATTAAAAAGAGGGACTTTTTTTTTCTTAACTGACCTTTGTAATGTGAAGACACTGCCCTGAGAGTTTATACCTTGGTCCTGGGAACAATATTGAGCTCCAGTTTCTGATCAACCAGACTGGCCCCAGCCTCTGAGAGGTAGCCCTGGTTCAGGACCAAACAGTCACGGCCAAAACAGCAGGGACAACACAGTTTCTGGAGCCACTTGGTCCACTTGGGATTCAGCTGCCCATAGGGCTCTTCATTTTTAGGTTTGAACACACCAATTATCTTCTGCAAAGGGAGACAGAATGGAAGGAAAATAAAATAAATTGCAGATAAAGTGGCCCATGCAGAGAAGATAGAGTAAAAAGGGCAGGTTTAAATATATGTATGAAACAAACAGTAAAATTCAAAGACAATGTGTGTTTTGTTTTGTTTTTTTAAATCTGACACCAACACAGAATACAGAATAATAGAAAGCAGAATTATCCTGAAGAGTAGTTTAAATGATAAAAGCCATTAACAACACGAACTGAAATTGTATACTGCAACCATATTATGGCTGAAATGAAACTAGAACCTTTAAACTTCTTTTAAAAGCTACACAGGATGCCAGTTTCACAGGATAGGCAAAAGGCAGATTTTTGGTATGGTGATTATAATTCTTTATAGAAGTCACACTATATGCACCATGTGATGTAACATGTATCTCATGCGGCAATTACAACATAAACCTTGGTCACTGAAGAGTTATATCCTCACAGGGAGAAAGCACATGACTACTAATCACGGTAGTGACTAAGGAAACTGGAGAGGTGGGGGTGAATGGGAGCAGCAGGTCACTGGATAAAAACCTCACACATTCAGCCTTAACAGGCCAAAGAAAGCAGCACGATAAAGCTGGTGTGATTAGATGGAAAATGCATTTGTGTGGATCCATTTCAGATGCCTTGAGGCACACTTCTCTTTTCTTAAACAACTTAACACACTGACAATAGGGAGAAACTGGGAGGAAGGTGTCAGTGAGCTGCTCAAGCTGGCTCCAATCATGAAACTTTAGAGTAACATCTGAAAAAAAGAAGCCTAAAAATCATGTATATTATTTGAATATGTGTTGCTGTCACCGGGACAGCTGGTCAGATACAGAGTCGCTAACAGATTACTAACACTACCTGGGATGTAGATAATGAACATGTGTCAACAGACTTACAGTAACAATGGTGATGAAAGCATTTTAGAAGAAAGCAAGTAATTTGTTATAGGAGTTTTGCAATTGGTATATAACATTCATAGTTTTGGCTGAAGACAGATATATTTGTTGGAAGCGGCCTGCAGTGTGTGTCTTATTTAGGGTGCTCTGATGTGCAATGCATAAGCTAAAAAAACACCATCAGCGTGGCCAGTAAAATAAAAAGAATACCCCAGGCCCATTTGGGTTGTGTCTGTGTGTGTTTTTTAATTAACCTATTTTTCACTGATTTGGTGCATAAAAGAGTCCTGGCATTACTGGACCTAGTGTTGGAACCACTGACATCTGTGATTATGAGTAATTAAGTCAGAACTAAGTCCACACTGGCACGGACAGTGGTGCACTGGTTAGCGATTCAAAGTTCCTTGTTCCAACTTCAGCTGGGGTTGCATGTTTGCATGTTGTCACTGTGCCTGGGTTTCCTGTGGACACCTCACCTTTCTCTCACAGCACATTAGGTGCTTACAAATTGGTAGTGGAAGTGAAACAGAGGTAAAGTACTTAGAGAAAATAAATATCTGAGAAGAAAACATGAGCTGAGAAGACAGGAAAAAACCCCTAAAGCCCCTCTTATTGAATCTCGGGCTATGTTTTATTTAAACTTTCTCTGTTGCATTGTATTATTCATACCAACCTCCCATTATCTTCAGTGTCTGGCTATTCGATTGGATAATAATTAGTCTATCTAGACTTACAGTGTATCTGCAAAGTCATCACGGGCTACTTGGACGAGGCCTTTCCTGGGAACAAGTGATACTTCTTAAAACACTCTTAGGTGTTTTCAGACAACACCAACAACCCCTCGGGTTTCACAAATCCCTCAAATGACCGATCAGCTACGAGGCAGATTTAAGTTAGGAGGTCTTCTTACCCCCTGTGAATCTTTGACAAAATAGCTCCCACTGGAACCCTGATAGATCCTCTCGGGGTAGATCCCCTCCTCTATAGCTCGTTCGGCCTTTCGGATGATCTCCCTGAACTCGGGATCTTCTGGGAATTCATTCCTGTGCGCCTCCCGTGGCGTGTTTCCACGGTCTCGATCCAGAAGCGGCTGTCTCTCTCGATTGCGCCCCGGACTGCCGGCCGTGATGCGCACCACGGAGCCCGGCGTGCTTCCAAACGCGCCCCGGGGGCTGGTGGGCTCCGTGGGGCAGTAGGTGAAATCACCCGAGTCCCGGAGCGGAGAGACAAGCGGACTCGTCTCGTCCATGACTTGGGAGGTAGACGAGAAGTTCCTTTAACTCCTAATGATGAATGCAGAGAGGAAATAGAACACAGAAAAGAAAGTGGAATCGATGTTTTGTTAGCTAGCACTGACGCTTGCTAACAAGGAACAAGAAAAAAAGGAAAAAAAATCAGATGACCGTCAGCTTCCGGGAAGAGGCGGGACCCGTGAAGTGTTTTGATCTGTAACCAATCAGCGTGCAAATAGCCACTTCAGCAAGCTAATCTGTTGCAGTGATTGGACAGAATAGTTCCGCCCACGGAAAGCACGTGAGAGAAAAGTTAACCCAATCAATTAACCCCACAAAAAAGCCTTTGATAAACATGTTCTGTGTTTTTATCACGGGGCCTTTGTAGGATGTTATCAGACTGGGTTATAACAGTTTTACTTGTAAATTCTGCCAGGCTGATAAAAAAGAAGGACTTATATTTAGATTCAAGTACTGCATGAAAACGCTTTCAATTTAATTAAGAGAATTAGATAAATCAATGTCATAATATAATTATGGAAACTGAAATTGAATCATGGAAAGTTGGAATTGGACGTGTAATTTCTAATGATTTCTGGTGATATTTTTTAAATGTAAAAAAAAAAAAAATTAACAATCAGGCAATGGGTCACAGTTCAACATACTGAAATATAACAAAACAAGACTATGGAATTTTTAAAATTATTTTTAAACAATTTATTCTTAATTCTTTTTATTTTATACTATCATACACATGTATGATTTACTGTCTTGTTTGTCTAGAGTTCGTTAACAACTTCACCTAACACACAGAAGACCCGGTGGCAGGGCATCTGGAGGAAAAATCTCTTTCAAATGAAAATATACAGTTCCATATGTTGTGGCAACCTCTTGCAATTAAGGATTCAGCTACAAAAAGCATCATCATCATTATTTTGTATTTTTTCCTGGTTTACACTCAGAGACATCTTGCTGACGTACCTAGCTTACATGTAGACATGTTTCCTGTTCCCATCAATGATAAAGTAAATTATTTTCATACTTGTGGTATATTAAAAAAAAACAAAAATCAAGAATGCCCTGTCCCCAGTCAATTATACATGCATGCACAAACACAGATTCCCCATTCACCCTGCAGGTGGTCTTTGAGGGTCCCGTGCAGTATCTTTGCTGTTCCTAGGACTGCACCTTCCTGGACTAAGATCTGGGATTCCATTCTTGGGACCACTCACCCAGTTTTTTTTTCCTTTGGGGGTGGGGGGTGGGGTGGTTGGCACTGCCCAAATACCTTATTTACCACTTTCCACATGTTCTTAAGGTCCTTTGGTATACCTACACTTATCACTGTGCCACCGCTACTCTGTCTGGTTGGTTAGCCATCATACCTCCATCATATCTATACTGAGAACATGTGTGTGGGAGTGTTCTCAGTCCTTGTTGAGGCATGTCATATAACACCAGAATGCCTTAGGCAGTTGAGGATAAATGGTGACGAGGAACTATCATGGATGACCAACCTCTGTGTGGGATGTACCATGGACACATAGAGGAAGTTGGTAACATCATGAAATCCTACCAGTGGCTTAAAGGCTGGCTTAAAGGACAGCACAGAGGGTCTGATCATGCCATCATCAGAACCAAGATCCATGGAAGCAGGAGTCTACCACAGCCAAGAAGACCCAAGTTATAGCCTGTGCAAAGGTGCCCTGGAGACTATCCAACAGCATATAGCAGGATGTAATGTGCAAGCTGAGATGGTATACACTGAGACGGATAGTGTACAGGAAAATCTGTGAAACATATGAATTAGAAGTTTTCAACTCCTGATGGGAGATGACGCTGAAGGTGTTTGGGGACACCAGCGCCAAGGTACTGTAGGACATCAAGTTCCAGTTGACAAGCAGCTGCTGGTCAACCAACCACACACAGTGATGGTTGACAAGGAACAGAAGACTGCAGCTGTGACAAATGTGGCAATCTCGGTTGAAAATAACATCAAGAAAAATGAGCACAAGAAAAGAAAGAAGCACCACGGGCTAAAGGAAAACTGGAACAGACGTGGAAGTCCAAAGTGGTTCTAGTGATAGAATAGAACAAAGGCATTTGGAACAAACTCCAAGCTGGAAGAGCAGCTCTAACAGATTCCATCAGAGGTCTCTGTCCTGTCTCAGAACTGCTGAGATACAACACAGAACCTTCAAACTCTCAGGCCAAGAGGCTTGAGAAACAGACACATAGCACCCCCTACAGGGGTGACAGGGAGACGCCTTCTCCGTGCTTTATTGGAAAAGACAAACGTATAAGCTCTAAATTTTCGGTGGGGGATGTCCACTGTGTGTCCCTTTACCTCTAAATGGTATTATAGGTTTCATTAAAAGTGACGTGAATCTGCTGGTATATGTGCACTCATTTGCCACTTCTCGCCCTTTGCTCCTGTTGTTAGAATGGATGCTATCCATTATAAGAAGAAGGCTTAATATCTTGAGATTAGGGGGTGTTAAAATCTGAACCTTTCAGAATTTTCATTGAATATTTGAAGACAACAAAGTGTGGTTTAAATGCGGGTACACTAAGTGCATACTCATCACACGACTACCACATCTCAGTGTGATGAATGTCTGAAAATTCCAATGAGTAACAGGAAAACCCAACTCACATCTCAGGGTTTCTAACCATGAATGATTCCTTATTTAAATATACTCGGTTTGAAACGATTTTATATTAAGTTTAAAATATTAATGATAAATAATAAATCATGTAATCACATATAAATAATTTATTTGTCAAATGGGAGTCTGGGAGTTAAAAGAGAAAAAAGGTGACAATACTGACTCACCTTTTGTATCAGTGATTGATTTTTTTTATAACCCAACAGGTGTTTTAGATTTTACACAATAATTCTGCTGTCATTTTTTACTTTTACTGGTAATCTATATTTGTCTAAATATGTGATGAGGCTATAGTGTTCATTATTAATATCATACTAGTGGTGCTTTAGTGGTGTTTCTAAAATTTTCTCCTTCATGTTAATAAAGTGCACAAATATCAATAACATCTTTGAACATAATGCATTTAAGTAAATTGTCTACAGTGACCTAAAGAATTATGAAAGTAACCGATTATCGCATTTTTGACAGTGGCAACAGAAACTATGTAGACTAGAAGCTTTGAGATTATGGCACAGTCTTATGTTCGGATCATGTTTCACAGATGCTACCATCAACTAATGGTTCTATCTTAAATATGATCAATCTTTCGCTCTCCGTGTATTTATACACCACTACAGAGTAGTGTATAAATTCAATAACCAATAACTGGATTTAATCAACAGTAACAAATTTGAAACTTCGTCTCTCTCCCATGTGTCTCCCTCTGCTCTATACTCTTTCCACTCATTAAACTGAACTGAATAGATGTTTCTAACTTAGTGAGGATATGCGATATATGACTTTTTTTCAACGATTAAAATGATCATTCGTGATTTTTTTTACAGGCACGTGCTAAGATGATGCAAAAACGCCAGTGTGGACGTGCCGTTGTGCGCATCTTCCTGCCTCACAACTCCTCCGTTGAACGCAGCACGCCTTCTGATTGGTGGAAACTAACAGGAAGAGAGGAAGAGGACTCAAATCGTGAGAGCTGTCAAACTGGGCTACTCGCTAACCTTCCACAGTAACAGACCTACCATCACTCGAGCTCACATTTAGCAATCACCCGCCTGTTGCTTTGTAGGAACTTTTGGGGTTTCGGTGAAGCCCGGCTAAATCTGAGACCGTTGCTGCTGCTGCCTTTTAGGAGTCACTTTCCCCGAAGTTCCCGGAAATACAGCGTAGAGGGCATTGGTGTGAGGATGGCTGCGTACAAGATTGTGCTGATCCGCCATGGAGAGAGCTGCTGGAACCAGGAGAACCGCTTCTGCGGCTGGTTCGACGCGGACCTGAGCGAGACCGGGGAGCAGGAGGCAAAGAGGGGAGGACAGGCCTTGAAAGGTACGATATCAGAAAATGTCAAGGCCTAATCGGGCTTTCTCTCGGTCACTGGATTAAGCCACAGCAAGCCGGTGTTCTGGAACACCGGTGCTTACGCAACTTTGTTGAATGGGGAAACCGGTGGTAGGCCCAGTGCGGCAGAAGGGATGGTGTCATTTCACGGGTTGTCCCGCAGTCTGCTGGGCCACACAGTCACTGCTTCAAATTAAATGCTACTGGAGTTTTTTTTCCCCATTAGCTTCTCTCCCACCAGGGCAGACGGTTTGGCGCCTCCTGGTGCAGCAATATAGCCTCTAATTTTCATTCAAAGAAAGCAATTCTTATTTTTGGTGTTCTTTAACCACAGAGGTATTTAGGAGAGTCATAATATAATTAATTTAGTCTTTGACGATCTTCAGTGTGTTTGTATCCAAAAATCCAAAGCTTTTAGAAATAAGCATATTAATTAAAACTGGAGCATAAAACCAGGTCAAAGATGCTTTTATTTCCAAAGGGCAGAATATTACTGTTTGTTGAGTCATCATGCTGGATTTTGTGGGGTTAGGTGGACGGACACACACACACACACACACACACACACACACAGACTCACACTCACTCCTGCTGACTTTTTTTATGACCTAAAAATCCCAAACAGGCACATCTTGCAGTGTTAAGTCTGCCAGTGCCTTGCGGCCCCTGACTAAGCAAAATCAGATGCAGTTGATTTAAAAAAAAAGGGCAATAAAACCTGAAGGTATCTATTATTTGATCCTGTGAATGGTAGCTGCAGTAGGATTCCTTCATGAAAAATATGACAAGCTGTTTTGAAACGCGTCTCAAAATGTCATCTCTGTTTCCACTCAGATGCTGGCTATGAGTTTGACATTTGCTACACATCTGTTCTAAAGAGGGCCATCCGCACTCTGTGGTTTGTCCTGGATAGCATTGACCAGATGTGGCTGCCCGTCCACCGGACCTGGCGCCTCAACGAGCGTCACTATGGTGGTCTGACTGGGCTGAACAAGGCTGAAACGGCAGCCAAACACGGGGAAGCCCAGGTCAAGATCTGGAGGCGTTCTTTTGACATTCCTCCCCCACCTATGGATGAGGGACATGACTACTATCAGACCATAAGCAAGGTAACAGCTCGGGGAAATTGTGACAAGTTGACTCTTTTCGTTATTGCATCAATGTAACCCTGCATTGCTGAAACTATTTTGACAACACCGACTTCTTCTTTTTCCCTGTAGGACCGACGTTATGCTGACCTGACAGAGGACCAGCTCCCTAGCTGTGAGAGTCTTAAGGACACCATTGCTCGGGCACTTCCTTTCTGGAACGAGGAGATCGTTCCACAGATCAAAGAAGGAAAGAGGGTGCTGATTGCTGCCCATGGCAACAGTCTCCGCGGCATTGTCAAGCACCTGGAGGGTAAGGAATAGAGGAGAAACTTGTGAAACATTTCTCAGCACTAAAAACACCTTTCAGTGTTATTTCACTTACTATGAGTCAACAATGAATTGGGGTACCTGCTAAACTTTCATAAAGGCCTACATATGATCCATCCATTTGGGTTTTAGGGAAGTCAGAAATTACCTTATAGACAAGAGCGTAGAGTGCTAAGTTATTAGCTGTTGCAGTGGGTTAACTAGCAGATTGTTATTGGTCTTGGTGGCAACCGCATGTGACTTAATGTGACCACATTCTATTAAATTATAGAAACTATTAAATTTTTTTGAGTTTGAGTTCAAGGTCACAGATTCAAAGTCAAGGTCATTTTCTGAAAATCTTGTAAATGCAATAACTCAAGAAGGAAGTCACCTACGATTTTCAAATTGATCTAGTAGCAGGCTGAGGGATAGGCAGTATTTTCTGTTCCAAGCAGGTTTATTTTAGTTCTTAAGTTGGGAATTTTAACGTAACAGTTTAACAATCATGTGTTTATCATACAAAGCTATCATCCGCTGTTACACATTTTAACACGGTCTAAAGCAGCAGCAGCTACATGGAAATGAGTTACAGCTTTGTGTGTGTCATTGTTTCATAGGTATGTCAGAGGAGGCCATCATGGAGCTGAACCTGCCAACAGGCATCCCCATCGTGTATGAGCTGGACAAGAACCTGAAGCCTATTGGACCCATGCAGTTCCTGGGAGATGAGGAGACTGTAAAGAAGGCCATGGAAGCTGTGGCTGCTCAGGGCAAAGCCAAGAAATAGACTTGTCCTTTCTTTGGGAGTAAAGATCAATCATCTGCTTTTTTTTTTCTTTCCCCATCAAGTTGTGAAAGGGTCATTTACTGTTTGTGTCATCACAGACTTGAGCACAGGTAGACACACAATGTGCACTTTATCTTAATACCACCCATTTTTCGCAAAAATGGACAATTTGATGTTTAATTTGGCTGCTCTTTACTTTGTTACATACTGAAACACGCATTTCATTATTAGACTGTGGATATAAGTTGTAATGTGGTTTAAGCACTGACCAAATATAAATTAGGGACCAGCAAACAGACTACCCCAGCAGACTTCCAAGTATTCTTTCCAATTTACAATCCATGTAGAAGCAGCGGAAGCAGGAAAAACCTACAGTTACACTGGCTATGTTGAAGAGTGAGCAGATTTGCTCTAGACTGCTGAATATTGTTTGCTGTGGCATTGTGCTTAAAAATAAATGTTGTGAGTCATTATGCAGTGTACTGTGTGTGATGTCATTTTTTTCCAGGACAACTGCACTTTTTTTTATATGGTAACTGAGAAATTTGTCTCAGTAAAAGGCAAATATTGAAATGCACTTTATCCAGTTCCCTCACTAAGCAAATCCAATTAGCAGAAATGAAAAGTTTGTTTTAATTGCCTTATGTGATAGTCCTTGTATTCTCCCCAGTATTCACACTTTTCTGTCACAGTAACTGCTACTTCAGCAGCTGTTCTGTTGGTTAAACACATTTGTATTTCTTGTATGCATCCATAGATTAACACGTTTCACACGAGACTCCGATAACGAGTTTTGTAAACTGCAACCAAGCCAAAATGTGAGAGATTGTTTTAGTTTGTGGGATGGGGGGCAATTTTTTTTTCTCGAAGGTTTGAAATGCACCGTAACAGAGGACTATGATAAACATGATTATTTTGAAGAAATGGCTCCTCGGTGGCAATTTTCCGATTATATGATGTTTTTAAAACCATGCTCAGATAAACAGATGTTCAATAAAAGAATCGACAATTTAATTTACATTGTAGGGAAGTAATAAACCTAGTACATCCCAATACTGTAAGTAGCTAACTTTCATAATAGAGGTGGGTAGATTGATACCAATATCGATCGTATCAATAAGAATGCTGGTACTGGTGTCAGATACTTTAGAATCAGATTGCTACCAAAATCTGCAGTGTCTCACTGAAGTATTTCATAATTATCTGACCACATATAACTTACTCAATCATATAGTAATGCACACATGGCACGTACCCGCCCATGTGTGGCTCAACAATCATGGCGGATCAACGCATTTTGTTCCGCTGACGCTGGTGACTCTGACCAATCAGAATCTTCCCGAGCCCTTCGTCCTAACCAATAGGCTGCCTACGTACACCTCTCGAAAACATGTCGCCGATGAAGCTGTGCGTTCCCGGTAAGTCCCGTAATTTTGTCTCTAAAAGCGCTTAAAAACTAAATATACTGGTGTGTAGATTGTATTTTGGGATATGTAAACAGATTTAACAGCTTTAGCGTCATTTTCTATTAGAAAAGGAAGTTAAACTGCATTCTGAGCGTGTGAAACCCTGGTGATTATTTCCAGCTGCCATGCGTGGAGTGGGCTTTGGCTTCCCGTACTTGTAACGCTGTAGTAACTTATTTTATAATCAATCACCTGTTGGATTAGCTGACTGTCAGATGGAGTCGGGGTTTTCAGGTCTACCGTATCATGGTCTTTTACCGTATTTGCAGGGCTGTGAGTTATTGACTTTGACTTTCCACTGCTGATGAGATCCGATCCGCAGCCCTGCCCATCTCCTCGGGCAAGATAACGCATTCCTAAGCTTTGTTTTGTCACACCCGTGGGAAAGCCGCATGTCTATCCGGCTCATGGCAGTAGTAAACCTTAAATGACTTGTCAGCAGGAGTAGCATTTAGTTACATTCTAATTGTGGTTGAAAGAGCACAAAGTAGCAAGATAATTAATTGTAGTGCAAGAAAAATGAAGGGTAGTAATGTGTCACATGACATAAATTGTTTTGTGTTTTAATCTTATTGTCCATGATGTGTTTTGTGCTTAAGGGTTGCAGATACATTGTTAGTCCCACAATGCTGTTACATCAAAGCATCCTCAGTTAGTCTCTCAGTTTCAGTTAGCAGATGATAACCAAAATAAGGGAAACTATTATTATTATTATTATTATTATTCTTTAGTTATATATTATATCGTCTATGTTCACCATTGTAACAAAATATTCTGTTACAATGGTGGATGCTTATATTAAACATGGACAAAGTTTTAAATAATGATATGTACAGATCATCCCTGTAAGCCAGTAGCTCAGTTTCAGGTTTTTTTTCTACTTTTGGATCTTTGTTATGTCCTCAAGAAAGGGAGAATGTTCAATCTGTCTGTTTGTGAAGTCAGTCAGATAAAGATGGTTGATGGAGATGTGAAAGGGCTGGGTTCAGACATGGAGCAAAGCCCAGTATAAGATAAAGATTATTTTTGGTGATGACTCATGCAAAGATGTTTTTATTTTAATTCTTTTTTTAGAAGGAACAGTGCATCTCCAGAACCCAAACACTAACACAACATCTGTGTCTTTTTGTTTGTACTTAGGTGACAAACTATGCAGCGCAGAAGACTGTATTCCTGGCACAGGAGTATACCTGCGACATGGCTACATATACTCGTCACTAGCAGGCTATGTGCTCAGGAAGAATGAGGGAGAGGAGGTAAGGGGTGTGGGTAAGACAGGGGAGGGGAAAGTTTGTTCAGCAGTGAGACAAGTACAAATGCCAGACTAAAGGTATTTTTGCAATGTCTGTTGACGTGAGTGAGCTGAACTCGTTTTGTTAATGTCTAAAGTGATATGTACATCATTTCTACTGGGATTATTTTGTCTCCTTAGTTACCAGTGATTTCAGTTGTGAGGGAAACAGAAACACAACTGCTGCCAGATGTAGGCGCAATAGTCACCTGTAAGGTATGCAATAGAATAAGAAACTGTTACTATCGCTGGATGTTCTGAGTAAATAATCGTGCACAGTTTACAATCTGTTTTATTTATTAACAGGTAACCAGCATCAATCCCAGATTTGCCAAAGTCCACATCCTTTATGTAGGTTCCACACCGCTGAAGGACCGCTTTAGAGGCACTATCAGGTAACTACAAAAACTGAGCCAGTTTTTGTCTAATATTATACTGGAGACTGTTCAGTACAATTCAGTTTTATTTATACAGAGTCAAATCACAATAACAGTTGCCTCAATGCACATTATATTGTAAGGTAAAGACCCTACAATAACACAAAGAAAACAGAGAAAACCCCAACAATCATATGATTCACTATGAGCAAGCACGTTGGCGATAGTGGGAAAGAAAAACTCCCCTTTAACAGGAAGAAACTTCCAACAAAACCAGGCTCAGGAAGGGTGGCCAATAGGATAAGATGGGGACTGATTATTCCAGACCTTGTATGTGAGGAGCAGGATTTTGAATTCAATTCTGGATTTAACAAGGAGCCAATGAAGAGAAGCCAATATATGAGAAATATGCTCTCTCTTTCTAGTCCCTGTCAGTACTCTTGCTGCAGCATTTTGGATTAACTGAAGGCTTTTCAGTAAGTTTTTAGGACATCCTGATAATCACGAATTACAGTAGTCCAGCCTAGAAGTAATAAATGCATGAACTAGTTTTTCAGCGTCAGTCTGAGACAGGATCTTTCTCATTTTGGAAATGGAAGAAAGGCGTCTTACATTTTTGCTTTATATGTGCATTCAAGGACATATCCTGGTCAAAAATGATGCCAAGATTCCTCACAGTGTTACTGGAGGCCACGGTAATGCCATCCAGAGTGAGCATCTTTTAGATACTGTATTTCAAAGATTGTTAGGGCCGAGTGCATTAATCCCAGTCTTATCTGAATTTAGAAACAGAAAATTAGAGGTCATCCAGGTTTGTATGTCTTTAACAAACAGTTTAACAAACTGGTGTGTGTTATCTGGCTTAATAGATAAATGAATGAATAGATAAAGTCTAGTGTCATCTGTATAACAGTGAAAATGTATGCTATGTCTTCTAATGATACTGCCTACGGGAAGCATGTATAATGTAAACAGAATTCTAGAATGGAACCCTGTGGAACTCCGTAGTTAACCTTCCTATCTGAAGAGGACTCTCATTTACATGAACAAATTGCAGTCTTTTAGATACGATTTAAACCGCTGCAGCACAGGACCTTTAATACCTACAGCATGCTCTAACTGCTGCAAAAAAATGTTATGGTCACAGAGATGTGTCCACTGTCAGAGGCCATAAGAAGCTCATTTGTAACCTTCACTAAAGATGATTCTGTAAAGAAACTGTTAGAAATAGCAGGTGAAGTAAGAATGAAGAAGCCTTTTTAAAGTTGCTGCTTTCCTATGATTGGACTTTAACATACATAAAAATAGTAATTACTGCATCCAGATTTTAAGATGAATTCAAAAACATTTTTTTAATGTTTCTTTTTTTTTTTCCAAAATAAAAATTCATGTCATTGTAATTCTCACCAGTACTTGTCCAGCTAGTCTTATTCAAATTCAAACCGATAAGTTGATTTAAAACCAACGAAATAAACTCATTAAAGTCTCTACTTAAACTCAAAACTTTCAGACTGCTAATCGTGTGAGATGGGCCTGAGGCAGCCAGGACCTGTTTTGAGGAGGTGGTTGTAGAAAATGAAGGTGGAGAAGTCGCATTGACAGCATTGCTAGACTCAGAATCAGCTCTAGGGTTGCTGCAGGTTTCAAAATATTATATTGTCGAGCAAGTTTCGAAAGTAACTTTAACAGCAGTATTTTCTTTCATTTCGCTTTGCTGAGCGAGATGCTCATAGCCGCTACCATACAGATCTAACTCCAGCGTGAGGCAGTGTTTTATGGACATAATATTCTGGCCTAAACACAAACTCACTCTCTGTTTCTCTACAGAAAAGAAGATGTGCGTGCAACAGAGAAAGACAAGGTCTGTTTGAATTCCTGTTTTCCACTCACATCTTTCATTAGTTTCTTCTGCATATAATAATTTTTATTAAAATAAGGTGACATGTTTATTGGTAACCGTTTTTCTTCCTTGTTACAGGTAGAGACATACAAAAGCTTCAGACCCGGTGACATCGTCCTGGCAAAAGTTGTATCCTTCACATTATTATGCCGTCACTGGTGGTTTTGAACCAGCGCATGCTTGTCATTTCTTTTTTTTCAACATTTACATAATTGTGGACTTTGAATTCATTCCCAAGGCTGAGACTGTCAACACCAAGTTTTTCTTTTTTTGTTTCCAAATGTGCTTGAGGGAGAATATTTGTCACAGTCAAAATAACTCCTGTGCCAAAAATGTTAATAAGAGTGAATGGTGAATGACTGTGGCAAGTATTGCAGGCCATATGTAACTTTTATTTCTTCCTGGAAACACATCAGGTCACCAAGACACAGCTTAAAAAACAAAATGTGTAACATGTAAACATTTCATCAACTGCCTTTACATATTCACCTTTCCATTTCTGGAATAAGAATTTTTAAATCCTGATTTGTATCTATTGATAAACCTTGACCTGACCGTGTCAGATTTCTCTTGGTGATGTTCAGTCTAACTACCTGTTGACAACAGCAGAAAATGAACTGGGAGTGGTCGTTGCACACAGTGAAGCAGGTAAATATCAAATGCATAAAATGGCCTTTAAATCTTGAAGCGCTGGAGAATTCCAGCACCGTGCTGCACAGAATACTAGCACCCTGTTGGACCACAAGGTGGTGCTATCTGATGGATTATCTTTCCACAGAAAAGCATTTCTGTTAGGTTTGTTATTGCCACCTGAAGACTGTGACAACACAAGTGATTTGCTAGTGAGAAACATGTATCAATTATCTTCTTTTAAACTACCACTGCTTTTTGCAGAATTATAACTGTGCCTAAGTGTCAAAATTTCTGATTCACTAATCTGTTAGCTGTGAAGCAATTTATTGTTGGTTAATAATGTAATCTTGATGTATTTTTTTCACTGTTTTTCTGTATCCCAGGTGCTCAGATGGTTCCCATCAGCTGGTGTGAGATGCAGTGCCCACTTACGCACGCCAAAGAGTTCCGTAAAGTAGCGCGAGTGCAGCCCGAGTACCTACAAGCATGAGAGTCTGGAAATTCCTTCCTATCACAAGGAACCATCATCACAAGGAACGCACAACCCCGCCCGTCTGCCCTTCAGTCACTCCTGTCAAATAGCTTCCCAGCTCTGTTTTTTGATGCTATCTGAGCATCACAGATTCACAGATTACTTCTGGTTTCGCGTGTCTTAAGTGTTTTGCAAAAAGCTGTCTTTCATCTGTCCATGCTGTTTATTTAGTCATCTTTTCACTGTGTTGGATTAAAACCACTGAACAGAACAACTTAGAAAAAAAGTGGTTAAATTCCAAACAATAGCAGGTGTTGTTAAATCTACATGCCAGTAATGTGGGTGTGAAAAATTGCCTTTCAATTTTCTGACGGCAATCATATTAGAACTGTATCAGTTCACTCAACATGTTGCATTGCAGCTGCCAAACTGTCACAAACCTGAAAACCAAATTGAGCAACTAGCCAGATGCAGGAGTCACTTAGTTTTACTGTTAAGTATTACAGTTAGAAATGTGGCAGGTCATCGGGTTGGTTAGTCGATAAATGGATGGATCTTTGACGTAAAGACAAAACTGGACTCTTTTATATCCATTTTATATCTGGAGAGATGAGAAAAGGGACCCTGATCCAACCAGAAATACTACATAGGTAGCAATGTAGTTTTTCTGCTGAGATATCCATGCAGCTAATCTGATTGGCCACCCCTCCAGGCCATGTTCATAAAACTGAAAGACTTCGAGCTGAAAAGACTCTGAGCTCTTTTTTTTTTCTTTTTTTTTGTTCTTTTACAACTTTTCAGTTTCTAGTAAAATAAATGTGATTAAAAGAACGGAATACTGAAGTACTGCATACGATAGTCAGATATTTTTGATTTCCAGCATATTAACTCAAAGATTATAAGCGAAATACAAGAAAGCAGTAATACTAACATTTTCTTTGATATATACTGGACTTCTCTTATTCTTTCTTTACTGTACAGAAGATGTGCAAGAATGAAATAAAACGACTATCCAAACCATCTGTGCAAGGTTTCCTCTTTGCACACATTCATAAGATCACAATGAGAATTTTGATTACTTTCACATTGCTTTGCAAATTAAAATCATTTGACAATTATGATATTCTGTGCTTTACAATTTAGTGGCCCATCCTTTTGCAAACAGACCGTTAACACATTTAACTGTCAATATATTCTAACCGAACTCTTTCTCAGGTACACCATGCTGGCACTGGGTTCATCACCCCTCAGATTTTCCTCAGATTTTGCTTAATGTTAACATGACATCATCACGAAATTTCTTCAGATTTCTCTGCTGCACATCCATGATGGTGAATCCCGTATTCACCATCCGTGACATCCCAAAGGTGCTCTTTTGGATTGAGTTCTTGGAAATGTTCAAGAATCCAGCTGAGATTGTTTTAATTTTGTGACATGGTGTGTTAGCCTGCTGTTATCATTGTACACTCTGATCATAAAGGGTTGGACATGGTCAGGAACAATACTCAGTTGGTACTAAGAGGCCCAAAATGTGCCAAGAAAATATTTCCCCACACTGTTACACCATCACATTCAACCTGAGCCACTGATACAAGAGAGGATGGATCTCTGCTTTCATGTGGTTTACTCCAGATTCTGACCGGGTAGTGACTGACTGACTGAGTAGGGTTCAACATCTTGTGGATTTAAATGCTCTTATATATACCTCAGTTGTAACAATTGGTTATTTGAGTTACTGCTGCCTGCAGCAAGAACCAAAACATTTTCACCTAGATCTGCCACTCACTGAATACTTGTTTTTCTGCACCATTCTCTGTAAATCTAAAGAGATGCAGGAAACGTTATGCAGGAAAATTCCATGTCATTCCCATAAATGATACGTCACTCAACATCACTTGAATCACCTTCCTTCCTCATTCTGATGCGCGGTTTGAACTTTAGCAGGTGCCTTGACCATGTTTGCATGCATAAATGCGTTGAGTCGTTTCCATGTGATCTGCTGATTAGATATAGTTGCATTAACAACCAGTCAAGTGTATCTAACAAAGTAATCACTAAGTGTAGATGTCTCATTGTGATCTTTCCCCAAACTTATATGTTTCACTATTTTACAAAGTAAAAAGTAATCCTTAATCTATATAAAATCCCACAAACTGTTATAAAATAATGAGCTGCTCACACATTAAACCGGCTGCTTGTTTTCCAGCTGTTGGAGAAATGTTTAATATACAGTATATACAACTAGCAATGTGTTTTTCTTTTTGTCACCAGTATACACTTTACTTTCTGCAGGATCAATTCTCCAGTAAAGCTGATTAAACGAAAAAGTGTGCCAATTAAATCACTATGTACAAAAGCTTTGTAAAACCAAATCTTCACTCGTCAATCATCAAAGCGAACTGATCGACATGTATTGATATCAATTGAAAATTTCTTATTGGACGGTGCAGCAAACCCAAGTCCCGCCCCCCTGTTATTAAAGTCCATTCTGCGCGAGTGGGCTCGTTCAAACTCCCCCAGAAGGCCTTGCTGCAACTGCTGCTGTGCGTCCTTCCCTAGTGCCATATTTGCTCCACCAGTGCTCGTCGCTGCCGGCTGGAAACCCTTTTTAAAGCCCCCCATCAACCGGAGGAACTTCTGCTGTTGTTCAGAGCTGTTGAACTGCGCCGTGCTCCACTGGCCCAAACCCTGTGGAACAGAAACAAAAGTTCATAAACATTAGAAATGCATTCAGGAGTAAAGTTTCCACATTTAAGAACCTTCTTCTGCTTGAAGACTATAATTCTGTCTTAGGCTACGTCCACACTAAACGCATCGTTTTCTCTGTTTTGGCCTCCTGTCCACACCGAGACGGCGTTTTCGCTGATGGAAAATGCAACATTTGAAAAACGCTCTCGAAAACACATACATTTGAAAACTGTGCTTTCGCGTCGCAGTGTGGACAGCAAAAACGGAGACTTTCTAAAACGATGATGCATGTTAGTCATATGATGCAGTCATGTGACCAATTAAACAAAGATAGCGGAGGGCATTATATAGCAGTTGTTTTGTTTGCTCTGAATTTTGACAGCCCTATTAAAGATTAATATCAGTTTGTACATGCTCCAGATAGCTTTTCTTCAAATTCTTTAACTCTCTCTCGCTTTTGCAACTTTGTACTTTTGTGTTACTCGCAGCAACAACTCCAACCATTGTTAGTCCATTTAAAAAACTTGGTGCTTTTCCTCAACATTTTGCCGCGATGTTTCAAAGAGCCGGAAAGTAAATAAGCAGCAGACAGAAATGAGGCAGGCCGAATCTTCTTGCGTTTCACGCATGCGCAGTACTGGAACATAAGCGTTTTCAGCCGTTTCAATGTGGATGCACAACTCTGTGAAAATGTCCCATCTCTGTTTACCATTCCCTTTTTTGAGTCTATCTGCCATGCTGATTCATTAAAATGCATTGGTGTTGCATAAGGAAGGGCATCTGACATAAAAACTCTGCCAGATCAAACATGCTGAGCTACATGCTGTGACAAACAAGTGCTCCTTCATTTAAAGGCATTTAAGACACAGGGAGATTGCATAATGGTACTCTTTGTAAAAAAACAACAAAACAAAACAAACAAACAACACTAATACCGACCGTAGGTTTGACTGTTTTGTCAGGTTGAGAGGCCTTGTCGATCTCCATTTGTAAAGCCTGTCTTCTTTCCTTTAAGACAAAAACAAACAAAACAATCATTAAACTGCACTGCATAAAACACAAAAAGCATTCTGATTTGCTTAGCTCTGGTAAACTCATTTTACATCGTGGGCCACATACAACCCACTTTGAGCTTAAGTTAAAATACCCTTTCTGACAGTGTAAAGATATTTAACTGCACATCTGATCTCTGAGATATCTCAATATATGAGGAGGAAGCGGAATTTAAACATTTTGTCTCCGCTTTTCAAGATGATAAAAAAATGCTGCTCCTGTAATTATAAAGTGGATTTTTTTTGTTAATTCCCAGAAAATTTCCTATTTTTGTAATTTATTTTTACTGTGGACACACTTAAAAACAGACACCTGAAAAACCCCCATTAAAAATAGTAACATTTCTGTCATTTAATTATCTATGACTTTATTACTGCAGTATGAATCTATTTATTCATCTTTATTTATAAAGCACTTTAAAACAACCACAGCTGACACAAAGTGCTGTACATTGGAACTAAATAATAAAAATACATAAGATTTAAATAAAAAACACATTAAAAAAAGCTCAAATAACTAAAACAAATGCTAAAAAAAGAAAAGAAAAAAAAGAAAAAGAGTTTTAAAAGTGGACAGTGAAGGGGCCTCTCCAGTCACCTCTGCGCTTCCTACTGGATCTTGGTCAGCTGACCTCAGACACTGACAGGGTGTGCAGGGATCAAGAAGCGCAGAGAGGGAAGGTGGGGCAAGATTGTGAAAGGATTTAAAAACAAACATAAGAATTTTAAAATGAATTCTAAAAGTCACAGGCAGCCAGTGCAGTGAGGCCAGGACAGGGGTGCAGCTGCATTGTGAACCAGCTGCAGACGCGAAAGTAATGACCCATTAACTCAGTGGTCAGTGACGTCAGACAGAAACTACAGTTTAACAACTTGAATGAATGTGTTTCCTTTCACCTTAAGCGATATATGTCACATCTTGCCCATAGTACATAATAATGTCCCTCAGGGAATGTTTGATGCGACAAAGACTGTTAATATAAAAGTGGCCTGCAGAAGAACAGTGTTTCCTGAATTTCTGAAGGACTAAGTGTATTTTGAAACATGCCAATTCCTGATTATGGCAATAAGTTTCACACATCAATCTATGGAGAGACAACGAGAGCTCTGTTGACCTGATTGATGGTGATCTCATCAGTGTTTCCACTCCTCTCTGACAGGAAAACCACGTCGACTTGGGGAGACTCCTGAAACTACAGTTCATAAAAAGCTCATATACTATTCATACCATTCAAATGAAAAGCATCCAGGCACACTGCTAACAACCTGAGAGAAGCGCACTCACCTCTGGGTCTTCCCGTTCTTGTTTGATGTTTTTCTTTTTTTTAGCAACAGGTTCAACTCCGGAGTCGCTCGTGCGTTGCACCTTAGCAGAGCTCTTTTTCTTTTTGCTTTTCTTCTTTGGCGTGTCACCAGCTTCGCCACTCTGCTCATCCTCCTGAACCTCCTCATGTTTGTCTTCTTCCTCTTCACGTTTTACCTTTTTTCTTTTCTTCTTCTTTGGCTCTTCCTCCTCTGCATTGGTAGACTCCACAGTAGCTATTTTACATTTACCCTTTTTTACCTTTCTCTTAAATTCTGTCGTTACTTCATCATCAGTAGTAACAATAACACTGTTTGTTGATTTCTCTTGTTTTTCACTTTTTCTAACTTTGTCTGATGCTGCTTTGCTCTTTTTGTTTTTGCCTTTAATCTCTGTTGTTTCTACTCCATTTTCTTCTTTAGTCTTGGTTTCTTTCTTTTTCTTCTTTTTTATTTTTACGTCCTCGTGTTCGATTTTTTCTAACTTTATGCCATTTTCAGCTGCTTTAGCTTTCTTTATTGTTGCTCCTTCCACAGTTAAAGGGCATTTTTGTTTTTTCTTCTTTTCCTTTCTTTGCCCTTCAGTCACCTCTGTGCTCATATCTAAAGCATGTTGTTTCTCTTTCACTTTCTTGGGCAGATTGTCTTGTTCCACTTGCTTTTCTTCCTCCTCTTCTTTTACCATGTTTTCGCGTTTTATTTGTGTAGACTTATTCTTTACGTTCTTCTTCTGTTTCTTTTCCACTTCCTGCTCTTTTACTAAAGTATCTGCAGTTTCTACATGAGCCTCACCATCAGCCAACACCTTATTTTTCTTCTTCTTCTCTCTGATTTTCTCCTCTGTCTCCTCTGTGCTCATATCTAAAACCTGTTTTTTCCCTTTCTTGACTTTTTTGGGGAGATTATCTTTTCCCACTTGCTCCTCTTCTTCTTTCACCATGTTTTCTTGTTTAATTTGTGTAGACTTATTTTTTCCTTTTGTCTTCTTCTCTTTCTTTTCCACTTCCTCCTCTTTTACTAAACTCTCTGTAATTTCTCCTTGACTCTCACCATCTGCCAGCAGCCTCTTCTTCTTCTTTTTGGTGACATCTTGTCCATCAGTGACCTCAGAATCATTGTCATCATCCAGAGAATCTGTTTTCCTCTTCTTCTTTTTCTTCTTTTCTTCCTTCTCACCATTTCCGTCCCAAGACCCCTCTTCGATCACCACAGAATCAGCCATTTTGCCTTTCTTCTGTTCTTTTCTCACATCTGCTAGGCTCAGATCATCAGCTTTTCCCTTCCTGTGTTTCTTCTCTTTCTTTATATTATTTTCCTCACTCTTCTCCTCCTCCATCATTTTCATGATTTCTGCGTGCCTCTCCTCAGCTACAGGTCTCTTGCTTGACTGGTGAGAGAAAGTTTACAGTTACTTCAAGTTTCTATTCTGTGTATGTGGAACAGTGAATGACAGAGCAGTAAACACTAACCAAAGGTTTGGCTGGCTCTTTGGGTCGGGACTGCTGGTCAATTTCTCTTTGGAGGGCCAGTCGCTTTGCCTGAAGAGAACCAATCAGAACTGGACATAAATATTTGTCATAAAAATGGACAACTCCACTGCAACACTGTTTTGTGTATTGGTTAGCATGACACTTATTTCAATCTAACAGTTTCATTTCAGATTTAAAATTCTGATCCAAATGTTTTTATTGTTCTGCTGCTACCTGACTGTACATCTGATAAGAATATAATAGATTAAGTAGTAAATAAGTATATTCTCCTCCTTGTCTGCAACAAATGTGGCATTATAAGTGTTGAAACAGACTGTTTAAGCTCAAAGTACAAATTTAGCAATGTTGGAATGGTATAAGTCAAGCTGAGAGACAAACTCAGAAATGTCCTTCACATGGACAAGGTGTCTTCTAATCCAAATTTCAAATGGAATACAGGACACAGCGAACAGTTCACTAAACATTGCGTTGGATTACTAATTCTAACGCTATAATTGTTAGATGTGGCAGCTTATCGTCTCACAGCCTGACATGTGAAGTCTGACCTACAACCAATATTCAAGTCTGGATTACTTTGTCGCCTTGTACTGATAGAATTAGGTTGGATAATCAGTACCCGATCAATTGTGATTTCAATGGGCTTGTGACAGGACCTTTCAGAAACAAAAACTACGTCCTCATCGGAATCCGTCTGAAACATAAAAGGGAAATATCAGCATCCATTCAGACACATCTCTAAGCTAACCAGTCCATGGTCTCAAATACTTAGGAAAAAATGAAGTTAAAGCTTTACTAAAACACCAGGTGTTGTGTTTGAATATGCACGTTAAAGGTAAACTAATATATAACAAAACTAAGCGATTTGATTCAAGATAAGATGACCAGGTTTATGGACAAAACGTTACAAGTAACTGGTCACGCTAGCTTATTAGCCAAGGGGAGCTTACAGTAAAAAAAAAGTTAATCCGATCCAGAACTGAACAGTTTGATTAGTCAGACAATTAGACTATTTTGGCACAAGCGCATCGGATATTATAAAATACAAACTTCAAAAGCGATTTACTTACTTTGCACACTTTTGCAATTCACGTGGGTAGCGCTTTACGTTCGCGACCCGGAAGTAGATTTTCCTCTTCCTGCTAGAGACGAGAAAGGAGTCCGTAGCAACGGAGGCGAGCGTACGCGTAAGTGAGCTGCCAAACAGTTTGATAGTTGTTTAATTTTTAATTTTCACTGTTTTTGTTTGTGTTGACCATCAACATTAAAAAAAAAAAACTAAAATATGCACAATTTTCAATTGTAACCCAAGTAGGACCAAATTCAGAACTCATAATTACTTATTGAAACAGAAGTATGTAGTTAGATATATGATTTGCTTATGATAATGTTAAATACCCTCAAGTTATTATTGTCAGTGTCATTGAGGAAAACTGACGAACCTATGCAAGTCAGACCATGAACAGTCAGCAACGCCTAATAGACGTCTCTTTGAAACATGTCTTGTGATTTGAGGCTGACTTTAAAGCATGATCTCACTTGAAACTTGCAAAATAAATAACAATGCTGTGTGTTTAAGGTTATTATGCATACTTTTCATAATGGGATTTCAGATAGGTTGTCTGTGCTTGAATTTCTTGTGCAGGTGGCAGAATTTTTTATGAAATGGCAAGGGGAGTGAGATGAGCCCAATGTGCCCCTGTCAAAGTTGTACTTCCCCCTTTTTGGGAGTATTCAAAATACACTTGTGACAGCAGATAATATCGTTGAGCTTCAAATGCACTTTGTTCATGTCACAAATAACAGCTCAATTATTCCAAGCCACTTACTTACCACAGTGGAAGGATGCATTTTACACCAGATGTCCTTCCTAATGTAACCCTCCCATTTATTCAGGCTTGTGATCCCTGAGGCTGGGTTTGTGTTGAAAAAACAAGTATCTTTCAAAGCAGGATCCACAACTTAAACACATAGTTTGAGGAGAAATTTTGGGAGTTTGGCAGCGAAATCCCTGTTATTTTAACAGTGAATTCATCCTGCTGACTTCTGTTACAACCAGGGATTAAAATGGTCTGAAATGATGTGGCACCTTAAGTTAATGAGTAATTTACATCTCTTTAACGCATGATAAAATCAAGCCACTTAATTTTTCATGTGTTGTGTCCAGCGTTCTTACAAGCCTTTCTAAACATAGGCTCACCCCCCCGAGATCCCCCCGAGATCCCCTTTAGTCTAAACAAAGCCAGAAGCCAGCGACAGGTCTCCGATGCCTTTATTAACATGTAACCCTCCCCCTGCAACCTCTTGTAGCCAGCCATTGCAGATCCAGCCATTAGCTTTATACTCTTCCATGTGCATGACAGTCATTTTGACCAAGCATACAGTTTTCTGTCACCCAGCCTTCATTCTGGAAATGGACATTTAAGAAACCGCATCCGAACTCAGCTCTGCTTCTAGTAGCTAGCTGCAATCCCAGTCTCCATCGCCATCATCCAGCAGGCCATGCTTTTGCAGGTCCCTGACGTTCTTACTACTGAAAGCTTACTTATTTTTAGAAGACTCCCACATGCAGTGAGGATTTTTGGCTATTTATGTGATATGACTTGGCTCGTGATTCAACATAACACAGAGAAGGGGGATGTGTGTGCCTTCATATCAGTTTCAGTCCTACTAAATAACACTCAAAGCCAATGATACAGCTTAAGTATCATAAGCAGATTTACATATATATTAAGTTTTAAAATACACTCTAGATCAGGATTGTTAAGGAGAATGTGTGGACGAATATGTGGACCAATTTTAAGGATCATCTTTTCAGAAAACATACATTTATATGCTTGAAGTGTTGCTTGGAAACCAGTTTGGTGTTAAAACAGTTGTACCATTTCTTTCTTTATTTGTGATTCAGTTACAATGCACTGAACACTTGACGAGCAGCGTACATCTGAACTAGATGTAGTAGTACCTGACTTTATAGTTATCCCAACAATAAAAACAACAACACCAGGGAATATATAACAGAAAAGGTGCACTGATGTATTAGTCACTTTGTGCAAATCACATTACAGACATTCATGTTATGCTGCCATAAAACAGTGACAGTGCTATCATTATAAGAGCATCTCAAAAAAGAAATACCAGTGCTTTTTCACATTTGGAACAACTACAGTACATGTTTAAAAATCAGTTATATAGGCTTAATACATTTAAAAAAAATCCTACAATGATCATATTTTCATTGTACTATATCAGAACACACGGCTTTACACAAAAGTAAAATCACTCACAGTTTAGTTGTTTAGTGTTATAGTAAGAAGAAATGGTCTCAAGATTAGAGAAGAACATTATGAGAACTGCTTTTCAACCTCATTTTACTAACTTGTTCAGGATTGGATTCAAAATTCAGTCTCAAAGGTAACTGAGTCTTAATAGGTTAAATTCAACACAAACTTTTCAGCATTGTAATTAAATGGGCCTGATTTACTAAACAGGACAAAATAGTGTGTGAGCACTATCCCCAAATAGCACTTACAGGTGTGGTTAGTTATCTAAACACACCCACTTTCAGTTCATTATAATATCAATTGCAAAACATATGATATGCTGTTTTTCAGTGTAAAATATCATGACTGGGTCGGTCACAAAAATCTCTGAAATCCCACCTCTGACATGCAATCTTGTTACTGCAATGTCTTTGTTAATACTGATGTTACTGTTTTTTTCACACCAAAACCCAATTTCTGCTTGTGCAATACGTCAGCAAATCTGGCCCAAAATATCAAAGGTTTCCAGTTAAATTTACAGTTATGCCAAATCTTTTCATTTTGTTTCATGGAATTTAAAGTTTAACTGTAAAGTGGGAAGAAAATGCAAGAAAACCCTTTGGAATTATCAAAATAACCCTACATGTAAACTCACATTTGATATCACACATAGTGTTATCATTTTGGGCCCCTTTTGTTTCTGTTGCGCCTGGGACTCCTTGCTATCAAGTCAAAAAATGATCACCACCATTAAGCTTCAGTATAATGTAAGGATGGGTGGTATTAAGCTGAAGTCTAGTAGAGGGTAGGTTAGAAGGTAATAATAAGGACAATAAGCCTAACCTGAAGTAAAATCACCATCTCGGTCTTGCCAACATACTGTAAAGCCTGCTTTGTTGTCATTTTGACTGAAGTGGGACCATAATACACAAAATGAATGTCTTGTTGTAGTCTAAAAATGTGAAACAACCGATTAAGACCTTAAACTCATAGGGAAAGTCCTTACAAAGGTGGGAATCAAGGGAGCTCAGACTTTTATCAATTTTGACTTCTTTTTGCAACATCAAGGGCCCCTGCTGACCATTAGAAAGGACCCATGTTTAAGGCACTTTGGCACTAGCTTTACTTATCAGACTCGGAAGCTACAGCCGTCTTTTATATACATTTTATGGCTTTCTGGAATTAATTTATTAACCAGTGTACTACAGAATGATTTCAGTGAAATTTAATCCTAAAATGAACCCAGGAGCATCGTTATATGACAGTTTAGGGAGGCATAAGATCCAAGGTTCATTTTTTTTTTCCTTTGTGAATATATATTCACTATGTTTATTGAAGACTAATGACAGCTGTTTATTTCTTACCACCAGTTAATGGATAAAAACCCAATAAAAAAATTAGATGTCTAATTCCAAAGGGTTCACTTTTTCTGCCATTTTCTGTGTTCATTTTCTAAAAATGTTTATAATGCACAACAACCTCTGCAAGACAAAACAGTCTGACCACAGAAACTGTTACCTGTTTCTTTTAGGTTTACACATACCTGGCCTTCCTCAGCAATGGGATTTGCTTTATTGTCCTGAAAATTTTTGATTTTTAAATGTAAATTTTCTGACTTATTGGCTTAAAGGGGTGAGACTGTTTTGTCAATGATCTCTCCAATGCAAATTTATTAGAAACTCAAAACAACTGGTCATTTTCTTCAGTATACAGTTATTAAAATTCTAGAAAACAAAACACTTATGTTTTGACAAAATACATTACCTTTAAACTGTGCTTTTACATGCATGTCCAGTAATGTCAAATATCACAATTCTCAGATGTAATCAGTGCTGATAAAGTGCAAAATCACAGCCTCTAACAGTAAACCCTATTTACTAATACTGCAGGATTAGTGCTGCAGTATTAAATGGCTTTTTATCATAGGCTTATTAAAAATGAACCTTGTTTAAAAAAAACAATCCACAAGCTGTAGAGTTTTTATTCACCTTTTAAAATCTATTTGATAGTCCTCCACAGCCCTGCACGAGATCTGCTGAATACAAAGCCTTTATGAGTAAACACTGTGAATGTGGCAAGCTGCCCAACAGTACTTATATTGGAAAGGCGAGAGATAGAGAGAAAATCACTATGCGAATCCTTTGGGACTTTCCAGGATGAAAAACAGAGGCTGTGCAAGCATTGTGGGCGTAAGCAGGTATTTTACATACCTATCCTAACGGCTTATTTGTAGTTGTAGCTTGAATGCAAACAAAAAAAATAAATAAATAAAATGATATACAAAGTGCATTTTTATGAAGTAAGCATGGTTGATAAACAAAGGTTAGAATGTTGCAGCACTGGTTTGGTGCTGCTCAGGCAAAAGAGTTTACCTCAACATATTCAAATCTTCCTCTAAGCTCAACTCTGTCATGGTTTAACAACAGGTCATTCAATATCTCTCTTTTAATACAATATAATTTTTAAAAACACTTTAAATATAACATTTAGTTGTGCTAATAGACTTCTTGTTCTTGTGTGTATGTATTATAATTCAGATTACATGTGTTCATCGAAAAATGCATCATCGAAAAATATCACTTTACTGAGAGATGTCGCTTTCTCTTCCCGCTCTTGTTCCTTTACATCCATCAAAAAAGCCTTCGGGAAAATGTAGGCAAAAATACCACTAGTTTCTTTTTAAAATGCCAAATCTGCACATGTGTGGCGAAAAACACAAACACAGTAAACATAGCTATCTCGTATGAAGTCGCTTCTTTGTGATATGTACCGTCTTTAATACTTCTTCCCTCAAAAATATGACTGAAGTGTGTCCTCTTCAACATTTGCCCCGTATATTACCATAACCGTCGTCCAGTGTAGTTAACTGGGGCTGTGGGCATCTAAAAGACATGAACAAGTAGTGAGAAAGTACAGCATTCTACTGTATCTAATCTACTGTACAGTAATTTTATTCCAGAGTGATTTAGAGGCAAAAACGCAGTTTGTATTTATGGCATACTTACTGTACCACCGTTCATCACTAGAGCCATCTCGGTAGGTTGGTAGACATGCCCTCTGAAGGCGATACCAGGACGCATACTTCCATGGCTGCCGTGGTATGTTCCGCTTCGGAGAGCTGGCACGCACACACGCAAAAGATGCATTTGGTACTAAGAATAACCAATGTGTCATCTGATTATAATTATTCCATAACCTTGAAAGTTCAAGCAGCTGATTTTAAGTATAACTTTCATACTGATCATATACCTTTGTAAGGGATGCTGTGCAACTCTCCTGTGATCTTTATTTGGATGAATAAACTACAGCCATGTGAAAGAGAAACTTGTCAGAGGACTCTGCATTGTGTTAGCCACTAAGTACACCCTTACTGCTTCCATAAGAATTAAGAGGGTAAGTAGCATCCGGTTGCTGCTAATCAAATGCACTTGATTTGTTGATCACTGGTTCGTGTGGCACCAACCACATGGGTTGGTGGTTTGTTGATCTGAAGCATTCAGGTGCCACAATCTTCCCAGCAAACATCCCAGTAAATTCACCCCAAGGTAAGGCCGTGTAGTGTTTAGAGGAAAAAATAACTTGCTAAATATTTAAATTCTTGACAGCACAGTTAAAAAAGACAAGAAGTATGGCTTGTTTAGAAGGGCTGCCAGAATAAAGCTTCTCTTAAAAAGAGCATGGTAGCATGGCTTAGGTTTGCAAAGTTGCATCTCAGCAAACTACAGGATTTGTGGAACAATATCGTTCGGACAGACAAAATTAAAGTGAAGATGTTTGGCCAAAATGCCTTTCGCCCAGTTGAAATGCTTTGGTGTGACCTTGTGAGAGGTGTGTTGTATTGTATTGTTGCCAAAAGTGGTTCAACCAGTAATTGAATCATGGGCTGTACTTAGTTTGTCACAGGACTGCATTGAGTCCATTGAAGATTTTCTTTTTTTCCCACATCACTATAATTTAAGTTATTCTTAATGCAGTGAGATGTAGCTGGGTGCCTTTCCATAACAAAATTGCTTACTGCTAATAGCAGTAAGCAATTTAAATGAATTCAGTTCTACATTTTGACTCATTTGAATTAATTGAACACTTGTTTTGTTCCCTTCTTTGTTCTGTTCTCTTTTCATGTCATGCATTTATTTCCCACACTTGTTTCTCAATTACTTCATGCCTACTGATTCTGTTTTTTTTCCCCTCTTTGTCCTTTCTGCCTCTGTTCTTTTCTACAGGCATCTCTGTTTCCTGCATGTTTCTGATTTGCAGTCACTTACAAACCTGCTCAGTACATACTGTTGCTGTTGCTCAGTGCCCTTTGTTTCACTCTCTTTTTATAGATAGATTGAGGCAGATGACTGCTCATACTCAGTCTAGTGACGTCCAAGGTTTCTTCTTGTTAGCGTTGATATTGAGTCTCCTGCAAAGACTGAACCCTTTAAATTTGCTGGCGTTCTGATTTGTATAAGTTCATTTCACGCCGCACTATGTGACACGGATTTAATATACCTGGGCTGGAAATCAAGTTTGGTTCATGTAGACTCTGTGCTTAATGAAAACTGCTCTGTCATGAGCTATGACGCACAGGTGCTTTGCTATTTGTTTCCACTACATTCCCTTAGTTGCTTTCACAAAGGCAGCTGTTGACATGCTGTATTTAAAAAAAAAAGAACTGCTGGTGTTGAGTTGATTAGTGCGTCATTTCAGCTGCATTCCTGGTTGGCTGGTTATTTAATTGAAGTAGGTCACAGCTACCGTGAAATTGTGAGATAGTTATCCTTGATTTCTAACACTGTCAGAATTTTGTCCCAGGCTATCTTTGGTTGCAAGACCATTACAACAGCCAACTTTAACATCTCTCACTGTGCAATGCAGGAGCTCATGTTTTGAATTTTTTTAGTAAGTCAGACATGTTAGCAGCCCAACCTCAGTCTCTACATCGGGAAAACCAAACAACTTCTGGCTAAGAGGATGGCACAACACAGAAGAGCCACCTCGTCAGGCCAGGACTCTGCAGTCTATTTACACCTACAGGCCAGTGGACACTCTTTCAATGATGAGGATGTACACATCCTGGACAGGGAGGAACGCTGGTTTGAGCGCGGAGTCAAGGAGGCCATTTACCTGAAAAGGGAAAGACCATCTCTGAATCGAGGAGGGGGCCTAAGGGTACATCTGTCACCATCTTACAATGCTGTGATTGCAGCCATTCCCCAACTCTCTGTGAATGGTCCTCATGGCCATTGATCAGTGGGCTTTGATCAGTGGGTTTTGGTCAGTGGTTGTTGATCAATGGTCATGAGAATTTGCATAATTAAGATTAAGGAACTGACTTCCCAGCCCATTGTTCCTTCACTGGGCTGGTTTCAGTCATTATGCAAATGTACTGGTTATAAGACTGGGAAAACCTGCAGTCAGCTGAGACTGAAGAAGTCACTTGGATGAGTGACGAAACGTTTCTCCCACAAAACGCTACGTCCAGATGAACAGAATCAACTTTTGGAGATACAGTGTTGTGTCTGCACTGTCTTCTGGCTTTATCGTTCTGTACTGCCTGGTGTTGTACTGTTTTGTTTTTTTGCAGTTTTTGCATGCTTGCACTTTATGTAGTCCTGTGTTGATTGTCTGTTATATGTAGCATCATGGTCTTGGAGGAACGCTGTGTACTGTACCACTGCACATGGTTGAAATGACAATAAAGCCACTTGACTTGACTTGAAAGACGTGCTTGATGAAGAAGGGTTTGATAAACAACCCCCTTTCCAGTGTTTTTGAAAGCCGTTGCTAATATCAAATCAAAAATTAGCATTTTTTTTAAATTCTCAGTTTCAGCATGTTTTGCAAACATTGGATTCTTTTTTTATTTCCATTGTTCAGACTGTCTGCACTCATTTTTACAGTTTCTCTTCACCTGAGCAGTGGTCTGATTGGAGTATATAAAAACACCTGCATGGTTATGACTGAATCATTTCCTACTTAGCTTTTCCTCATGTAATGTGACCTCATTAGTTTAGTCCTTATGTATTATTTATAAGCCATAAAATGTGCAGATCTGCATTTTGGTTGGGTTTGTAGAGGGTAAGTGGAATCCCATGTTTTTCTCTGTTCATGAATAAATTCCACACTACAGACACTGAAACAAAAAGATAACAAAACATTTCCCATTTCCCAGCAATGTAAGATCTGTGTTATCATTTTTATGGCACAATAAGATAATACACAACTTGTTTGTGTTAAATATCTGTGCTATGTTGTATTTACTGTTTATTTAAGTGCAACAATTCAAGAAGAATCTAAGTTTTTCTTAGTCTATAGTATGTTCCATTTTTACACGTTTGAATTGTCTTTTGTTTTTTATTTGTTTCATTTATGTTAGGGGAAATAAATTAAACTCAAAACAAATAGTTTAACCTAGAGATTTAGTAATAGTACTTTGAAAAGTCATTTGGTTACATGTGTAGGTGCACAGAGTTTGTCTATGGAGACCTGGATGGAGAGTAAAGACCTGCTAAACTGTGAATCATTTTTTAATAAATGTTATGACTGTGTCAGAAATTCCAGAATGATTCACTACATATACTAACCTTAATAGTGAATGATAAAACATGTAACAATAGAATGAGACTCAAACTTCTCATTTGACTGAGATTTTTTTAGCAAAATTCTCCTTTAGGAACTATATTGCCCATGTGCCCCAGTGCAAAGGTACAAGTATCCCACAGTGCCTCACAAAAAACTGTACAACGGAAGGTCACCATCCAGCCCTCGCATACTATCAAGTACTGCATCAAAAGAAAAATGAGAGCAGTGCACTGCAACTTAAACTGTCTTGAAAGGATTTGTTAGTATTGCTCAGTATATTATGTCTTAATCACAAAAAATGCTTAGCAGTATTTATTTATTTTGCTGATTTTGATCTTTCATTTAAATGATGCATTAGCAATTATGCAATAAATTGGCACTTAGAAAGTCACACCATTAGTGTCCAAGAGTGTTTGCTGTTGGTGGTGTTTTTCTTTTTTCCATTTTGCGACTGAGCTCAGTTCACACTCGTCTACATAACATGACTTAATATGGAGCAGCGAATGGGAATGAGACACAAGCAGTATTTTTATTGTTGTTTGGTTCTTTTGTTTGTATGGGGTTTTTTTTTTCTTTTTCATAAACTGAGAAGTGGATCATTTTTAGGTATTACACACACTCACCAGCTGCCCTTACAAACTCACGGTTTTTAAAACATAGCTTAGACTACATTATCAGTTATATAACTAAGAGAAACCTTTACCTTTTGCTTTCAACCACAAATTAAATTCTCTTTTAAATTTCTCTTTCTTCTAGATCTGACTGCCTATTAAGAAGTCTAAAATGACCACCAAATATCATCATCATGCTGGAGACTGCATGTGCCTTTCTATTCCCTTCACTCTTTGTTTATCCTGGCTTATCGAGGCTTAGCTCTTCATCTGTGCATCTCGCTTCAAATAAATATAGCGAGCAATCAAAGTGAGATGACTCATAACTGTACTGCAGTAAAAGCCTGTTGAAAAATCAGACATTTTCTGAGGTTTAATTGGATTCTTCCCATACAGTACCTAGAATTGAGCTTCCCTGTCTGTAAACAAGACTACTTGCCATTCATGGTTGGATGGTGATGTAGTTATTTTCGTGTATGATGAATGGAAAACTGGCCTGCAATTCAATGTAGGATTAGTTCAGTTATTACTGTAAAAAAAAAAAGTGATTAAAAGCAGAGGATTGACAAGCAGCAAAGACCTGGGCAGTAGTGTGTCATGCACCATAACCATGCACCCATCAGATTTTTCATACATAAATTTCCCATTTTCAGTCCCCACTTGACTTGAAATATTTTGGTTAACCTTGTGTTTTCATGAACTCGTAAGAGGCTCAAAGAGTTTTAATGGGAAAAATGTAAATGTGGTTGTAAGATACCAATTTTTATATCTAATTGATATTCAGATTGATCTAACATAATTTTATTTTAATTAATATTATTTTATAAATTATTAATAAAACTAATTTGGAACTGTAACATTAAATGTATTCAATCAATTAAAACGATTTATTTCAATTTTATGTAACGTGTCTAAGATTTTAAAAAGACAAACCACATGAATTACTTTTGTTGTTTTCTCCTTTTTCATTTCTCTTCATAAGGTTGTCACAGTCCCCATTTTTGTTGCCAGTTGCCTAGCAACAGTGGTCTCATAATTTACTGTAAAACACTCAAATGCTAAACGTATTTTGCTCTCAACCTAACATATTGAAACTATGACCTAATAAGTTCCCTTTTTGTTAGATTAGTTATCTCTGTCACTCAGGTATAGACATGCACACACGTCACATAGGCTTACTTGCACTGTGTTCCTCCATTGAAAAGGCCTGGTTCTCTTGGAAGGATCGGTGCGAATGTGCAGGGAGCTCATCTCCGTAATGTGAAGGAGGAGACGTGTGACTGGTGTCAAAGAAGTCTTGCGTGTCGGATTGTGAAGTTTTCAGGAGACACAGGTGAGTCTCTGGGATAGCGTGGAACAGGAGCAGAAGCCATCCCTGAATAACCAGGGCGACAGCCAGTGCAGGCTCATCAAACACTTTTGCATCCTTATTCCCCCCTCCCCTCTCTCTGTTCCCCCTCCCCCTTAACGTCTGGCTGCCGTAAAGGTAAAACCCCAGCCAGGCCACCCATAGCAATGCTGATGCGAGACTGGACAGGACGAGCCAGATTGCGTTACACTTCCATTTCCGTTTTTCACTATCTCCTTCTCTGTCTTCGTCATTGCCACTTCCTCCATCTACTGCCAGCTCTCCACCACAAAGCACCACCCCAAGAGAGAGACCCATGGCTATGAGAAGAAGCCCCAAAGTGTAACTGCAGGTAAGGGCAAAGTCTAAAGGTGGATATTCACAGGCTGGGTGACCCTCCCTAACTACAGTCAGCAGCACCCATTCGGCAGAGATTATCCCCTGAACCAAGGCCAAGGCCAGACCGAGTGCTGCAAGGGAGCTGCCAGATGGGCTTGCCTTTCCAGCTACCAGCCTTCTGAGCCTCACACCCTGCACTAGTAAGCTGGAAAAGCAGAGGGCAAAAAGGGGTCCCCAGAAGGCCCTTCGAACCACACAGAGCGCCTGGTTCTTCCCCACCAGGAAAGCCAGAGAGATGGTAAAAAGCCCAAGAAGTGTGCCCAGAAGCAGGAGTAGAGGCCCCAGGCTGGAGCGCTTGGCAGGATCAGAAATGGAGCGCATCTTGACTAGCAGGAGCACAGCGAGGACCACTGATGTGAGACCACCGCTGCAGGCCACAGTCTCCAGAACAACACCCCAGACTGATTCCAGGTCGCAGAGCACCCTGTATGGAGGATCCACATCCACACTGCATCCCCGGGGAGGAGGTGGCGGAGGAGAGGGGTGGGATGACCCATAGCAAATGAGTGGCAGGAGGCAGATGATAATGTGGCTGAGAGCCATCTTAGAGACAGAGACAGAAAAAAGTGTACTGGTGAGAAGAGACAGAGAAAGGGTTAAAAGAAAGAGACAAAGATACAAGTACAGGAAGGTTACACTGGGGTGAAAGCTCCAGAGAAGAGGGAGGCAGGGATGTGAGTGTGAAGGTAAATTTCTGCATATTAGTTCCTACTGCATCCTCACAACACCGTAGAAACAGCAGTCAATATCTGTTAACATCCAATATACCTGTTGTGTGAGATGTTTCAAACACACACAGACACATACTCGCGCATTCAATCCACACGACAGAACTGCTTTTAGCACTGGGCAATAGTTTCCATGGAAACGGGAAACAGCGTGGGCTGGCTACATTGCACACTGGGCTTTTGAGAAGTCGAGTTCAGTACCCCAAATCACAGAAAAACATAGGAATATGCAGACACACACACAGACTCAGTGTTTGTACTGATTAGTGAGAATCACATTGGTTAAAAGGTTTCCTTAAATGACTCCAATCACAGTATAAACCCAATTAATTCAACATTGTAAAAAAAAAGTTTTAAACCTCAAACTGTAAACAAGCAAAGGCAGAAATGTCCTTTTAAGGTCTGAAACTGAAATATAAGAATAAGTTAATACACATAATGAACACAAGCACAAACCAAATAAAAAAAAATAAACAAAACATCATCAACATTTCAACACAGTTTGATTTTTCTAAGAATCTCAAACTCACCTCAGATAAAGTCTTCACTTGATTTCCTATTATTGAGGGTGCAGAGGTATCATAATTTTCCACAAATCATTTTTGGCATCACTTCAGTTAGTTGAAGTAATTTTGTATTCCCTGTTAATGAAATCCTTGAGGCAGCAGAAACAAGTCGGTTTCCATTTTGTCTTTCAAAATGTCGCTGTCTGTGCTCACAGCTTCCACTGTTTTAAAGTACAAAATAACACAATTTGAAAGACCAGTAAATCTCCTGCTGATGCACTGACTTGTCCAGCTGCTCCAAGAAGAATCCACAATTATGATGCATGCCTTGATACTTCACACACCCACACAGTCAAATATATCTTCTGTCTCTTTCACTCGTCTCTCTCACTCTCTGCCTCACTCTCTCGCTCCCTCTGTCGTCTTTCTATCCATTCTGTCTGCATGTCTGCGCCGCTCTCTCTCCCTGCTTCACGCTGAATCTGTGGAGGTGTCAACAGAGATGCAATCCCAGCTTACTTTTGTTCACCCACACACTGGGAGTATGTTGAGTATGATTTGCAGATGCACCTGTATAACTAGGAAGAAGATAGGAAATAAGTACAGTACACAAACATCTCACAGTCAGCCCTGGATTAGTCACTAATTTGCACATTCAAGCTCCCACATCTTCCTCTTACCACTTGTAAAAGTCTTCCGCACACCCATAGTTGTGGGAGGTATAGATTCATATTTCATCAATAAATTATACCAAAGCTATTTTTTCAGGTGGCAAGATGTCTATTGATTGTTTGCATGTGTCAACATGATATAAAATGAAGGGGGGTCACGTGGTCAGTCTACATAGGTGAGCCTTGTGGCCATGTATCTATTCTAGTAGAGTGTTGCATAATCTTCTGGAAGACATGATTCAGCCAAGTCTGCTTAGACAGGAGTAATCCCTTACCCTGCATGTGATGTTAGAAAGGGACACGGCATTGGGAAAGTCATAATGAGCAGCTACCATTGTCACTGAGCCAGTTTGGATTAGTGTGTGAGAAACTGGTTCTGACAGACGTATGAGCTCAGTGATAGTGGGCAGGCAGGAACAAACAAAGCTGGTTTGTGGTACACAAATAAGTAAAGCATAGACTGGATAAAAAAGGACATAACCATGATTTGTAAAGTTGTGAAGTCTTAATTCAAGGATTTCTGTCACGACCTTGTTGATTACATGGAAGTGAGCATAATGTGGAGTGCTAGGTCGTCTGCTAATGCTAGCAAGCTGCATCCATAGACTCAATAAACAGACCCAAATACCTCCTAATTACTATTAACAAAATACTGCTCACCAGAAATGTTGCACAGACCTCCTGAGCAGACTGTTAATATAGAAAGCCATTGTCTTTGGTCAGCAGGGAGCATTAAAAATGTTCCAAGAGGCACCAAGATTCTGTGCTTGAATGAGCTGAGGGGAAGCGCCAGTTAAAGGTAATATTTCCATAACTATAATAACTTTATGCAGCTATTAAGATTTGGTAAGTTATCTGCCGAGATCAAAACTTTATTTATTTTGATAAATTTCTTTATTGTGCTCTAATTTAATATGGCAGTCTACGAGGATCAACTCTGTTTTGGAGACAGCTTCAAGTGGCCATTAGACGAGCTTAATTTTCAGTGCTGGACAACAAGTATGCACACTAGTGTCATGCTGAGTCGATCATGTCAGTGTAATCCAGATAATGAGCCCTCACATGCAGGCAAGTAGCAGCTTAAGTTTATAATTATAGATGAATAGAGTGATGATGAATTGTTTTTTCTGTGCAGCTCATTGTCATTTAATCCTGCTACTAAAATGATTAAAAATTACTAGAATAAAAGCTGAAGCTTACTCTCAAAATAGTAATAATACCTGATTACCTAGGTTGGCATTACCCTAAACATTATAAATAAATGAGTTGTCCTTGAGGTACCATTAAAAAAGGTCATGTCTGTGCAGTAAACACGAAGTAACAACTTGCAGTCATTTAGTGTAGTTTAGAATGGCATTTTGATTCATGTGAAAATGCAAACAAACATCTGAATTTCAGACACATTACAGCATAACATATACAAAGCCTTTAAAGCTCAATAATTACCACAATATGCTGCATAAAGCTTGTTTAATTTTCTTTTTCTACATTTCACAGAGTGTCAAATATGAATCCAATTTTCAGGCAGTTGCTTCCTAGTATGTGCAGTCTTTTTTCATGCTGTTAGTGCATGATGCCACTGGGGACGTAGATGCTTGCTAAGGAGCTCCGCAAGGGACATTGGAGAAAAATAACAATAAAGCTAGATTTACAGTCAGGTCCATAAATATTGGGACATCGACACAATTCTAACATTTTTGGCTCTATACACAACCACAATGGATTCCAAATGAAACGAACAAGACATGCTTTAACTGCAGACTGTCAGCTTTTATTTGAGGGTATTTACATCCAAATCAGGTGAACAGTATAGGAATTATGACAGTTTGTATATGTGCCTCCCACTTCTTAAGGGACCAAAAGTAATGGGACAATTGGCTTCTCAGCTGTTCCATGGCCAGGTGTGTGTTATTCCCTCATTACCCCAATTACAATGAACAAATAAAAGGTCCAGAGTTCATTTCAAGTGTGCTGTTTGCTTTTTGAACCTGTTGCTGTCAACTGCCAGGATGAGATCCAAAGAGCTGTCACTACCAGTGAAGCAAGCCATCATTAGGCTGAAAAAAACAAAACAAACCCATCAGAGAGATTGCAAAAACATCAGGCGTGGCCAAAACAACTGTTTAGAACATTCCCAAAAAGAAGGAATGCACTGGTGAGCTCAGCAACACCAAAAGACTAGGAAGACCACAGGACACAACTGTGGTGGATGACCAAAGAATCCTTTCCCTGGTGAAGAAAACACCCTTCACAACAGTTGGCCAGATCAAGAACACTCTCTAGGAGGTAGGTGTATGTGCGTCAGAGTCACTGCCCCTGATCTCCACGCAACATTGTAGAGGCGTGTCAACCAGGACAGCCCTACAACGTCCAGAGCCTTCAGGAACTCGGGGCGGACCTCATCCACACCAGGGGCTCTGCCACCAAGGAGTTGTTTAACTGCCTCAGTGACCTCGCCTCCGGAAATTGGGGGGTCATTCCCCTCATCCCCAGACTCTGCTTCCTCCTCGGAAGACGTGTCAGTGGGATTAAGGAGGTCCTCGAAGTATTCCCTCCACCGCCTGACAATTTTCTCAGTCGAAGTCAGCAGCGCTCCGCTAGCACTATACACAGTGCAGAACACAGTTTTTTTGGAGAATTAATCAGTAATTAGTAACTAATTATCCTTTTCAAGTAACTTGACCAACACTGGTCCTGACCTCATGATAATTAAGATGACATCATGCAGTTTGAATGCAGTTTAATAAATAGATCTTTTGCCACAGACTTAAAATGTTTGACAAACCTTCACAGGTTGATATTAAGTGTTTGCATGTGTTTCGTGTTTTGTCCCTGTGAGCATTTAAGACAGAAATGGAGAAGTGCTAACGGAATTCATTAGTCCTAATCTCGTTAATCTAGGAGTGACTATTGTCACATTCCAAAAAAGAGGCATATCCCAGCTTTATACCACCTCAGGTCTCTTCTCAGTCCAGAGCCGCACTGAACCCTAGTTATTATGTTTCATATAGGGGCTGACATAATCTTCAGCATCCTTATAATATACGCCGTAAAATGCACATTGATTAGGCAAAATATGTTTGTCTTTAAAAATATAGTCATCTAAGAAAGCGTGGATGGACACATGGCTGGAAACCCAGATTTACATTGTAATTATTAATGATAAAACCATGGCCATCAATAGTGTCATTTGCTATCAAAACATACATGAAAAGACAGCATCGAACCTGCAAGGACTCCGTTTTTATTATACTATAATAAGGACAGAGAACTATAATATACTAATATACTATACTATATTATCACTGATGCTGTTATTATTTAGAAAAGATAGAAATGATCTTTTAAGCATACTCAAAATGCACTAATATTATACAATAGCAGCTCTGCACTGGCAGCTATAATCAAATCATCCTGCTTATCAAATGTTAACTACCTGCTTGTGTTCTGGGGTTGATTGAAGAATTTTAAATATGTGAAGTGGAGTTAAAGTCAGGAGACTAGGAGTGTACCTGACATGGGTGGATGGTGTGTATGCAGGAGTTTAAATGGTGATACTAAAAGCTCCTCCTGATACTCTTTTGTCAACACCCACTGTGTCAAATACTGGCATTACGTCAGATGTTACTGACTGTTTTAAATGCAAACAGATACAAAGTCCTGGTGTTTTTACCTCATTTGAGTCCCAACTCCTGACTTTAAGCTGTCCCGTGGTTCTAATTATAGTCATCTATCGTCCACCTAAATATAAGACTTGTTTCTTTCGGAATTTTCAGACTTCTTGACATGTTTTATCGCTCACTATGGAAGGATTCTTATAGTGGGGGACTTTAATATTCATCTGTGTTGTGAGGATAAACCCCTGGTCAAAGATTTCTTAAATGTAATTGATTCCTCAAATTTCACACAATCTGTTTCTGGGCCAACATGCAAGGGCCACACCCTAGACCTTGTCTTGGGTTACGGACTGAATGTATCGGTGACTGAAAACTGTTTTACCTATTTTAGGCCAATCAGTAATTTTATTTGATATTTTAATCCCTAAATCTTCAGCTTCTGAGAGGGGAAAATTGCCCCTCAGATCATCTCGTCATATTAGCCCCGATGCATTGCTTGGAGTTAAATTACATTTACCTGATGTGTTGGACCCCATTTTTACCCAGGAGTTATGTGTGGACACCTTGACTGCGAACCTTAATAATACACTTCTTCTACTGGACTCTGTTGCACCTGTAAAGAAGTTAAAATATCAACAAAGGAACCCTATGCCCTGGTTAAATGAGGAGCTCTTGAATTTGAGAAGAAATTGTAGAAAAGCAGAGCGTCGCTGGCGATCTTCCAGACTAGAAGTATTTCTCCAGGCTTGGAAGGACTCAATGTCTTTTTTTTTTCAATCAGCGATGTCTGCAGCGAAAGCAAATTATTTCTCAAATCTCATCATGAGTCATAAACATAACTCAAAACTCTTATTCAACACAGTGTCGCAACTTACAGAGAGTAAGTCATCTCTCTGCTGTTCTAATTTGACAGCTCATGACTTTCTTATGTTTTTCAGAGACAGGGCTGAAACACTTAGGACTCAGATTACTCCCTCCTCGAGCTGTACATTAGACTACTCGGCTGCTTTGCCTGCTGGTGCTGATAAACTGTTCTCTGACTTCAAGGTTATTTCTCTGTCTGGATTAACTAAGGTTGTAAAAGCAGCTCGATGTACAACCTGTTCTTTGGATCCTCTACCAGCCTGGGCTATAAAGGAACTGTGGTCAGGACTAGGACCCTACATTCTGTTTCTCTTAAATACTTAATTGACAACTGGAGTCTTCCCTGAATGTTTTAAATCAGCTGTGGTAGTACCAATCTTGAAAAAGCCTGGACTGGATGTTGACATCTTCGCAAACTATAGACCCATCTCACATCTGTCTTTTTTGTCTAAGGTCTTCGAAAAAGTGGTTTTTAAGCAGCTCACTGAGCATTTGTCAGCAAACAATCTGTTTGAACCATTTCAGTTTGCTTTTAAACCAAATCACTCCACAGAAACAGCTTTAGTCAAAGTGGTAAATGATCTGCTGGTAAATGCAGACAACGATCACACTTCAGTTTCATTACTGCTGGATCTAAGTGCTGCGTTTGACACTGTGGATCACTGTATTTTATTGGATAGGCTTGAACATTTTATTGGAGTTACAGGAAATGTTTTATCATGGCTGAGATCTTACCTGTCTGGGAGCTCTCAGATTGTTAGTTTTAAAAATGATCTCTCACCCGAGACCTGTGCAGTGAGGCATGGGGTCCCTCAGGGCTCTGTACTTGGACCATTGCTGTTTTCTATGTACCTGCTGCCTCTTGGTGTTCTTTTACGTTCTTTTAATGTAACTTTTCATTGTTACGCTGATGACCTGCAGCTTTATGTTCCTCTAACCATTGAAAATTGTGCTGAAGTCTCTAAACTAGAATCTTGTCTATCTGCAGTTAAGGGCTGGTTATCAGATCATTTCTTGCTCCTAAATACTGATAAGACAGAGTTGATGGTCATTGGACCACAAACATTTCAGCACTTGTCCCAAAATTTCATCTTGAAAATTGATGACAGTGTCATAAATTGCAGGGACAAGGTAAAAAACTTGGGCATGTGGTTCGACATGGTGCTCTTCTTCGAGTCTCATGTAAAAGAGATAACAAAGACCGCCTTTTATCATTTGAGCAAAATCAGACAAGTTTTGTCAAGCGACACCGCAGAGGTTCTTGTCCATGCATTTGTGTCTTCACGGATTGATCACTGTAATGCTCTTCTTTCTGGGCTACCAAAGAAAAGTTTAAGAGGTCTACAGATGTAAACAAGCAAGGATATAAACTTATACAAAAAAAACTTTGAATGTAGCAGATTCAAATTAGACATACCATGAATTTATTTTGACACTTCTCACTCTGTGATAGGTGTCAATGTGAAAATATACCCCTATTAATTTAATTTTAATGAAAAAATGTATGCCTCACTCAAATGATTATGCTCTTCTAATTATTTTTCTCTATTTTGCTCATTTAACAAACAATATTTTGCATTGTTTGCATATTCAAAAACTTACATTTTGATCTAAACATATCCTTGCTTGTTTACTTCAGTAACAATTTTTTTCGACTTAAAACCCATTGCAAATGTCAGTTGTAGAGTCAAGAAATTTTGCACTTCAGTGATAACTGCCTTTATATTTATTTTATATTAATATTTGAATTTTATTTCTAGATCATCATTACATCTAACAAGCAGCAAGTCAGTTACTTCGGTAAAGGTTTTTAATATAAACAGATAAATCAAGACATATCACATGACTGTTGTAGGTAAAAACTATAAAAAAAGGTAAAAACGTGAATTTATTTATTAATGTAAATGTAAAAATATGGTTCCAGTGTTTGTAAAACAATGGAACAATGTCGCAAACAATGACTAATGTTAATTAGTCAGCACTGACATTTTAATCTTGTCATCAGTGTTATATTAATATTTAAAATATCAGAAATTTAAATGAAAACATTCAATATGTCATCTAAATGAAAAATCAAAGAATAACTTTAAACGCTAAAACATCTAAATTTGATTTTACTTGTGGGTATGTTATTTTAAAAAACCCACACACTTTCATTTAAGGCTTTTTTCCTTCACTTTAACGTTGAGGTATTTGATACAGAGACAACACCACTGTCACCAAAACAAAGAAGAAAAAAAACACAGTCCTGATAACTAACTCATATTTTCACAGTAAATTTATATAAAGTGATTTCTTAAAGAGTGATTTCTTAAGTTAAAAGGAAAGGAAGGAAGTTCCTTTGTTGCTCTTCTACATAGATTCATATTTAGTATGTTCAGTTTATATACAGTTAAAACATGGAAACAGGTATACAGGATGAGCACAGGGTTACAGAGGATGTCTGTTTGCACAGAGATGCCCTGCTGCTGTTGCTTCAGTAGAACATACACTGCAGTTCTGCTTCACATGCGCCTGTGGACGTGGATAATGCCGTTGCAGGAGGGGCAGGAATGCTCCACATCCTTGCAATCATTGACGCAGAAAGGTATGAAACAGCAAGGCCAGCACCTGTTGTGAACAAGAATAGCATCAAAACGGTGATCATATGCCCATCAACTCATTCATTCTACAGATTGAATATTAATAATAATTTGGGGAGTGAAGAGAGGAGAGTGAATAAGAAATGCTCAGTGCCTCACGAACTCCAGTGTATCACATTGTGCTGCAGCAATCTGAGCATGTTGCAGTATAAATAAGGTATGGTTTAGGATCACCTGATTCAGTCCTAACTATAAACTTTATCCGAAAAAAATAAATAAAAAGGATTTGAGTCTAATCTTAAAAGCAGAGAGTGTGTCGGTCTTCCAAATTGACTCTGGGACTGGTTTTGTGGAAACAGCCTGATAGCTGCCAATTAAATCTTTAAAAACTCTAGGACCCACAAGTAAGCCTGCAGTGTGAAAGCAAGGTGCTATATAGGGATAATATGGTACTAATAGGCCTTCAAGATAAGATGGAGTCTGATTATTCAAGAATTTGTATATGAGGAGAAGGATATTAATTTCAATTTAACAGGGATTCATCAAAGAGAAGCTAATATGGGACAAATATGCTCTCTCTTTCTGGTCCCTGTCTCACAGCAGCATTCTGGATTAACTGTAGACTATATGTCATATGTCACAACATGACCCAGAGTGTGAGTAAAGCAGTGAGTGTGATCATTTACATTTTGAGAAAATTATTAACTTTCTGTCATGGTCCTGGGTCTTCAACCCAGCGTTTTGAGTTAGTTTTGAGTGTGGTGGACTTGCGGTTTTATCTTTTGGATTTCAGAGATGATTTAAGCTCATTCTCTGTATTATTTTGTTCTGAGTTCAGCATTTCCTAGTGCTTTTGAGTTTGTTTTTTATATTTCTGGTTACTGGTTTCTTGCTTATAAAACTTCTTTTTTATGTCCTAGTATTGTCTTTGTGCTTTATCCTGAGCAGCCGTTGTGTTTATTGTGTCTATTTTGTCTCTGTTTTTTGCCTTTTGTCTTTCAAATCCACAAGTCTTTGTCCAGGTCAGTGTTAGTTGATTCCTGTTTCATTTGACAACATCTTGTCCCTAGCTTTTTGTACTTAGTTCTACTTCCTGTGTCTAATTATTTGTGAGCGGTTTCAGCTCCTCCCACCTTTTGCCTGTTCCGTCATTATACTCTGTTTATTTAATAGTTATATAGTTTCCCCCTTGCCCTTTGCTGTGTTTTACCTTGCATTTTGTTTTACTTTAAGATTAGTTGAATTTTGATTTCCTAGTGTTTTTGACCTGGATTACTTTGTTTAGATTCTGACAGTTATGACTTGAGGGTGTTGATTAATTCAAACTACCATTAAACTACCTTCATTCTGTGAGGCAGACTAAATCAATATTTTGATCAAATTTTGTTGAAATGTTTGATAAACTACAGATTTTCTGTCCTACCTTCATCAGGCCATAGAGAAAATAATCTTATATGACGTTTTGCAGTGTGTTCAAATTTCTTCATGTGTATGTGTGAGTATAGTGGGGTTTCAACTCACAAGAAGATTGCTAATAGGCCACAAACCATCCAGGTGTATGGTCCGATTTTGTACTCAATTTTAGTCACAACATTGGTGTGGCAGTAAGGGCACAACATCTGTCCAGGAATGCATTTTGGCAGATTCTGCACCACCACCATTTGGGTAACTGTGAGAAACAATAAAACACAGCCAAAAATGACTTTAATAATTATACATCCTTATTAAAACTCCACTAAAACTGGAATTTTGTGACACCAAATTCAGATTTAACTGGAGAAAGACACTCACCTGGCTGTAGGATCTGATGTTGTTGAACTGTACATAAAGAAACACAGATTGAACTTGAAAAATTAGAACCAAAGCTGAAAGAAACTGTCAACCACATAGACTAAAGTAACATTAATGGATCATAAATTAAGAGCACTGTATTTAAGTATTTAAATATACTTAACCAAAATGACTAGTAACCTCTAATTTCTCACCTGTCTGAATAACAGGCTGCACAACAGGCTGGACAACAGGCTGGATAACAGGCTGGACAACAGGCTGGACAACAGGCTGAACAACAGGCTGGACAACAGGCTGGACATTTTGCTGGTAACCTTGTTGGAAGACCCCTGCATTGTAGTCCAGAGGGGGGCCGGGGTATGGTGGTGCTGGGATTTCGAGTCCCTTTTCCATTGTGTCTTTTTATAGAAACAGAAATAAAGAAAATAGAAATTACAGTAAAGCTCTGAAATCCAAAAATGCCTCTGTCATTTTTTTTCTCTGAATGAAGCAAAGTGAAAAAAAGTTAAACCACCAAAGTCAAGAAGAATGGGCTTAAGTCGAGACTGAAACCTGGAATCCCTTCTCACCAATGTTTGAAAACTTGCTTATCAGGTTGAAGCAATGAATCACATCACACTCTTTCAACATATGCAAGTGAGCAGGTTTGGTAGCACTGTAAATTTTTACAGGAAATTGTAGAAACTGCTCTCACATGACTAAAAGTCCTGTTTCTCTGCATCAAATCACTAAATGCCTTTGAGTTTTATCTGTTTGGTTAAATCTGTCATGGTGCTGTCTTCATTTGTGTTTTTTTAAAAAATACCCTGATAAAAATGCAAATCTTATTTGACCTGTCCACCAGTTCTGTGAATGTTAGTGTTCTTTTCAAAATATGTTGCATTCAAGTAGAGTCTTATTCAGTAATTGATCATTTTTAATGATCTGCTGCAAAGGTTCAGCTTTAATACTTTGACTCGCTCATTACCTGGTAGATGATTCTTTTTGAATTCAGAAAGACAAAGTAAACAACTTTCAATGGACTGTGGATCCATTTTTTTTTTTTCATAGTCAACTGAAAATTGACCCCACACATATCTTTGGACTGTGGGAAGTAGCTGGAGTGCCCAGAGACAATCCATGCAAACACAAAGAGAACATGCAAACTCCACACAGGAAACACCCCAAATACCTCAGTGGTAACCACTTCATCACCGTGCCACCTGCCTTTTGATTTTTTTTTAAAAAAAAACAACAGCAAAAAAACCCTTCACCTATTGTTGAGTTTCATAAACCTGGCCCAAAGATGTACCACTGACTAAAAAAAAGACTGTGTTATAACTGACCTGAATGAAATTTTATAACCTTGTTTCATAAAATAGAAGAAAAAAAATGGTTTGTTAGGGACATTTTACCAACAAAAAACACGCTGCTTATAGCTTTAACGTTATAGCTTCTTAATTTTTTCTTACTCTTTTTTTTCTCCACTTGTATGATTGAATGTTTTTCTTAACCTGAGAAAAGATCAAATGCTTCTTACCTTGATAAGTAGGTCAGAGGTGTATGGGTGGCAGTATGGTCCTGCTTCTTTCTCAGTGTGACAGTAACTGTATTAAATACACAAATGCAACTGCATTGTGTCGAAAAGAAGGTGGAGCAGCAACACTATGAATAGGCAGGTGATTAGGTAGGTGTGTCAGTGTTTTTGTAAAATTCTAAATGTCATTGTCTTGCTTTAGTGCGCACACGCACATACTGAGATGTACTTCAACACTGTAATCTTAGGATCCTGAGAAAAGAAGGCAAAAGGAGTTCTTTAAGTTTGCGAAGACATTTCATGTGTCTTTCGTAGAGAGAAGTGAAACTTTTAAAGATACCAATTACAAATCATGAGCGTCATCACATGAGCAAAGGGGTGAAAAATGGTGTGGGTCATTATCATTGGTGGAAGATAAGGATGAAACCACTGTGAGACGGCCCCATTCTATCATGTGACCTATTGAGGTCATCTAATGCAAGGTGCGAGTGGAGGTTCAAGCACCTGGGACGGTATGTCAGGACTGCATTAGAGGTGGTTGATAGCTGATGTTATAAGTCACTACCTCTGTTCAACAACGGTCATTCACAGTGGACATAGATGGACTCGTCTTTCAAATCTGCCTTCTCGGTCCAAAATGTGAACGTTGGCATCCTCAAAATAGTGTCTTGTCCTGTGTCTCAGTTTTGTCCTGTTGAGTCTTGTCCTGTTGATGTGGCTCTTCTGTGTTTTGCCATGTGTTTGTGGATCTAACTGCATCCCATTTTTTAATAAACATATTCAACAAAGCACCTATATGCTTGTTATGTTGACAAATTTAACTAAATGTTCAAATACCAAAACTCAAACCACCACATGTTTGGTTTTAATTTTATGAGTTGAAATTTAATTTTAGTTACTCAAAAGAAATTTAAACAAAATTTAGTGAACTACAATAACCAAGAAACCTCTACTGAAAGTAATCTAAAATCTGTGTTTATCTATGAGCAGGAATTAGAAAGGCATTTGCCGTAGATCATTCAGTCAGTACTTTTACTCCTTTAATTTATGGCAATCATACAGAAGCCCAAAATCAGTAAGCCTGTAAGGAATTTTTTTTATCATATCTTTTTTACTAAAGTAATTTTTGACCACTGAATGTTTACTTAATCAAAGTAAAGAAGAAAGAAATTAAAAGTAACATAAATCCTGAATGGGCATGGAATGCAAAGGTTAAAAATGTAATTGAAAGACAGTGAAGTCCTTAAATAAGGATAAATCAGTAATGAGGGAAAAAACAGACATCCATCCATTTTCTTTCACTTATCTGAGTCTGGGGCGTGGGGGCAACAGCCTAAGCAGAGAACCCAGACCTCCCTTTCCCTTTCCAGTTCCACGGACTGTTCCACAGACCATTCCAGGACCAATCTCCTTGGGATTGTGTCTGGCTTATCCATCTTGTTGCTCTGATGAATTGCTAGGGTCTTCATACTTGTGGCACTTCTGTACATGCTTTGTGACTCCTCTGACTGCCCTCACCTCCCATTTTTTATGCAGTGTAAGCAGTGTGTTGCTTTAAATAATGTGTAGGTAGGAAGTAAAAAAAAACAACTTAAAATAAATGTATGCAAATTATATACAAACATTCATATAATAAAACCAAACCTATGAAAGACAGAATAAAGCATTAACTTTATTAACTACTTCTACCCCGTAACACCCGAACCACCTCAACTGGCTGCTTTCTATGTGGAAGAGTAGCGGTACTCTGAGCCCCTCCCAGGTGGTTGAAGTCCTCATCTTTTCCAGCTGAGGACCATGGACCATCTCATTCCCGCCGCTTCACACTCGGCTGTGAACCATTCCAGTGCGAGCTAGAGTCCACCGCCTGATGAAACCAACAGAACCAGATCATCTGTGAAAAGCAGAGATAAGAGTCTGAGACTGCCCAAGTGGAAGCCTTGCGCCACTTGGCTACGCCTAGAAATTCTGTCCATAAAAATTATGAACAGAATCAGTGACAAAGGGCAGCCCTAGCAGAGTCCAACGCCCACCAGGAACGAGTTCGACTTATTACCAGCTATGTGGACCAAGCTTTTGCAATGGTTATATAAGGATCAAATGGCTTGTAGCAATGGGACAGACTTCCAAAGCACATCCCACAGAACACTCTGAGGGACATGGATCTTGCGGACCAGGGTCTCTGCCAGGCTTTCCAAGTGTATCCTGACCTTACTTTTATGCGAGCCTGGTCTGTCCAGCATCCTCCCCCGCCACCTGATCCAACTCACCACCAGGTGGTGATCAGTTGACAGCTCAGCATCTCTGTTCACCTGAGTGTCAAAATCAATCATTAACTTATGACCTAGTATGTTATGGACACCCTCATGTTCGAAAATGGTGTTTGTTATGGACAAACTGTGATTTACACAGAAGTCCAGTAACACTGCTCGGATTCAGATCTGGCAGGCTGTTACTCCCAGTCATGCCCCTCCACGTCTCACTGTCATTGCCCACATGAGCATCGAAGTCTCCAAGGCCAGGTACTCTAAATTGTAAGCACAGACAACAGTGAGGACCCGTTTTCTACAGGGAACAAACCCTCTCGTCCACCGGAAAACCCCCAACGTACAGGCAGCAAGTCAAGGGATACCAAGATACCCACTCCAGCCTGCTGCTTCTCACCAAAGGCCAGTGAGTGGGGCACAGGTTTGATCTGTTTGGCCTGGCAGCAGGTTGGCAGATAAGTGATCCACTATGCATAAGTATAAAGGGTCTGCTGGCACCAATTACATGTCAGAGGGATACCCTGTCTCAAGTGAAATTATGTTGTTATTATCAGTGGTATAAACATTATCCGCTCTTATCATATTTATTTGCTGACAGTTTCTGCTGCTTGGGTCCAGATTGCATTTAACTATGATGTGGCTAGCAACACTTCAGTGACCTGTGTTTCATTGTCGCCATTGCCTTATTTAAATCTTGTATGTGTTTAAATGCTCTTTGGTATAGTGACCTCCTGGGTGTTAACTGTCACAGTCTGTTAGGCAGAGGACTCACTCGCAGGACTCTGAAGTTTAGAGAGATGGAGAAGGATTTATTTACAATGTGTCACCAAGTGAAGATATATACATATATACAGTGGAACTGGTAAACAGGCAACACGGGGCTCCGGGGGGGAGGTGTCCGAAGGTGAGGGAAGGTCCAGGGCAGGCACACACACGCTCCTCTTTTACACAGTCCGCGACTCACTCAGGCAGTCCGATCCAGAATGCTCATGCTCACTCACACACGTCCACAGGAATCCAGGCAGCAGGAGAGACGGGCAGGGAATCCAGAAGGCCCAGAACTCTGGGAAATCACAAAAGATACTCAAGAGGCTAGGCTACACCAACGCTAGGTAGTGCGACGATCCAGCGAGGAAGCAACATCTCCTGCCATCTTAAGTAGTCTGCCAGGAATAATACACGCGATGAGAAGCCAGAGCAGAATCAGCATGAGTGAGCCACAGGTGTGTGTTGAGGGTGGGTTCAGAGGCGGGGAAGCAAAGTCCAGTTACGCCCTGGTGGGAGAGGCGAAGGCACACCACACCCTCTCCAGAGGGAGATTTTTGCCTTGAAATTTGAGGGGGGTCTGACTATGAGGGAAAGTCTTCTTCACATTGTTCTTCTTTTACATTGTCTTTCCTCCTTCCATTTCTTTTTCTTTTTTTTTTGCCTGTCCCATTTGGTTCTTTAGCCATCAGAATTGTTGTCTGAAGACCAACAAGGATACCCAATGGATTTACTTTGCCAAATGGATCATCATGGCATTGCCGTATTGGTCCATTTGATCGACCTTTGTTGTTATTATTTATTTTATTTTATTTTCAGTTGTTACAGACGGGACAGACATGACTGGGGGATAGGAAAGGGAGAACGAAAGAGAGGAAGGAAAAAAAAACAGAAGGGAAAAGGGACAGTGAGAAAGGGCACTTAAAAAGAGAAAGAAAGAAAAAATCTCCTGGATCACCTGTTGAGAGAAAAAGAAGAGAAAACAAGCAAAAAAAACAAAGCAATATACTGAACACAACACTATCACATTAATCTAGCTAAGTGTAAACAGCAGTAAATACTAAATATTGAATGTTGTTGTGCAGCACGCAGGACCGACAGCGCACAATGTGCTTTGAAATAGCAGCCAAGAAAGGTGTAGTTTATGTCTACGAACAGTGAACACCCGTGTGCACACCTGTGTGGATCAGCGCGCTTGTATTCAGAAGGTTTCCCCATGTAACGGTCTGCTAGAGGGTGTAGAGGGCCATAGCCCCGTCCCCCAGGGCATGAAGCAGGCATGGAGGAGATCCAGGCTCCAGACATCCAGAGGCCCCAGAGTGCGAGAGCCCAAGGAGGACCACCGGAGGGGCATCCGTGCCACCCTCCTGGGAAGGGCTGAGGAGATCCCCAGACTAGGGGTCACCCAGTAGCCACAGAGCAGAAGCCAGAGGGGGCTGCACTGGCGTGCCCGCCGGCTCTGCCGGCAGCCAGCTGTGCCAGAGTGAACCGAGCCGCAGGCCCAGAGGCCCGAGGCCTGAGGGCCCCCCGCGCCCCGGAAGAGGCCTGACCGAGCAACAGGCGCCAGGCCCCGCCAAGTAGCCACCGGGAGTGAGCTGGTACATACCTGAGCGCCATTCCATCCTCCTTCCATTTCAAATACAACACTGATTATTCTATTGATTATTCAATTATTAATCAAGTAATTAGATGAAAACAAATAATACTTTTAAGTTATTAATGAGCACTAATACGTCTTTAAAAGAGAAAAAAAAAGTTTAGTCTTTTAAAATAAAATGCTCATTGGTTTCTCTTTTAGATATTGCAATGTTTTTAATGGTTCAACTGATTACAGCTACATGTATCGAAAAAAATGTCATAATGTCGCAAGTCATAATAAAATAACATTTTTTTGAAGAAAATATTTTCTTAAATGTTGTATCATTGTATCTCCCGGATAAGATACATTTGGTGTGCGTTCATGGGTATGTGTGTGTGTGTGTCTACATGGTCCTGGTGAATGAGTAAGTATGTGTGTTTAAAGGGGAATGTGGTGGCTGCAATGAAGAAAAGCAAGAATATCAACATTCTCAGAAGTGAGGTTTGGCCTGTGTGTTAATGCAACTTGCAGATAACAAACGTTCCGATTAGGTTGATGTTAATCAATCATGTTTATAATTAATGTTAATAATAATTAAATGTCCAGCCTAAGAGTATTGGCTCAGTGGCCAAAGTTTTACTGACTGATGTATATTTTTAATTGTCTGCAAAAAATATATATATATTAATACATTTTAACTATTAAAATGATTTATCTATATTAGAAATGAATCTCAATTTGAAAAATAAGGTTACTAAAGCTTTGAATTACATATGGTCTGTAAATCTCCTGGCTCCTTTAGACTAGGGTGATCAGCCGTTCTCTTTTCCTCGGACGTCTCCACTTTTCACGTTCTGTCCGGGGCGTCCGGGGGGGATTTTCGAGATTGATGAAAATGTCCGGGTTTTTCTAAAGGCCTATGGAGGACCCACATGTTCTGCGCTCACAGACGGACAGACAGCGCGCAGCAGCGTGCCTATGTTTCAAAGATGTCAAAGAGCAAGTACATCTTTTCAGACGAACTGCAAAAGAAATTTCCCTCGTACCGCCCCGGTCGAAATAAATTGGAGGCGGAGTGCACCGTGTGCAGAGCTGGCACATATATTTGTGTGTCTAACAAAGGTACCGGAGATCTTGTTGCTCACATGGACACAAAAAACATAAAAAGGCTGTATGAAAATTAATCTAGTAAGTTGACTGAGTTCTTTGTTACACCTGGGAAAAACGAGGATGCTGCGGTATCTGCAGCAGATTGCACTGGCAATTCATACTGTGAAGCATCACAATAGCTACAGATCCATGTATTGCACTAGTGTGTTGCTTAAAAAGCATTTCCAGACTCTAACACAGCTAAAAAGTTCAGCAGTTCCCGCACCAAGACTGAAGCTCTTGTCAGTGGTGTGATAGCGCCACATTCAGTGAAGTCACTCGTAATGAAATCCAGTACTGTCGCGTTTCTACAGACGGAAGTAACCATGGAGCAGAGAAAATATTCCCAATCATAATTCAGTACTTTGACTGGAAGGATAGTGGCGTGCAAACAGTAGCGGTTTTTGATATAGTGGTGGGGTGGCAAAAAAAAAAAAGTCGCTCGCACCCACGCTGCCCCGACATCACGCCAGCGCATTTTGGGGACTGCATGGGCACCGATCGGTTTTCTATTGCCCATTTGCGGGGAGCAAAGGCGCCCCCCCGTTTGCGAGGTGCGCCTGCTGCTTGCCACACACAGTGAGGAGAGGTGCGGGAGGGCGGGGGATTCTCTGGCTGGCTGGAGCGGCATCTAATAACCAGCTCGCAAAATAAAACAAAATAAAAACAAACCAACAAACTAGGGCTGTCAATGTTATCGCCGTCATTACGATTAACGCGATTAAAATTTTTAACCCAAAGTGAGCGCGAGGGCCCTCGGTGTGCCTGCTCGCTGCTGCTGCCGTGCTGAGGTCTCACAAACAGTCGAAAGGGGAGGGGGCGGGCTGCTTCTAAATAGTGCACATTTCATTCATAATGCTGTCAACCCAAGCCCATTATGTATTAATTATTTTTCCTGGGTTGTGTGAAAACCCAGAAAAAAACAAGGTGTAAGTCTATTAGTCTGTTAGTTTATGTTGTGGTGATTCTCTGGTTGGGGGATGGGTGTTGATACTGGAGTGCAAAATTACTGATGGAAGATGGACAAGAAAAGGTCAAAGCCATCAGGTCCTCAGTTTAGAAAAAAACAGAAATGAAGAGGAGAAACAAGCAAAAGATACCAGATGTGTCCTGAAACAAGATAGCATTCATTAGTAGGGATTGGGAAAACTTCTGTTTACCTTTGTGAGCCACTTGGCCATGATAGTAAACAGCAGATAGACAGTGTGTAGTGTAGTCAATAGCTTTGTTGTGTGTGTCATAACAATGAGGCGACTGCTGAATGTTACAGGTGTTACAGGAGTGATACATCTCCTGTTGTCAGGCCTGCAGGTATCAGGCTGTTGTTCTCCTTTATCTCATAGTGGACAGAAATTATTTTTTGGAGGGGCACAAATAATTTGTGTGGCATTAAATCTGATGCAGAACAGCTGATTGTTCTGTAAATAGTTTGAAATGTTTATTTAAAAAAACGCCTTGGCTGCATTTTTAGGTAAACACCTGCAAAAAACTTTGTTGTTTGCATAACTCAGTTACTTTTTTGAAGAAGTAACTATATAATTAACTGCCCAACATTGGTCATTATATACTGTATTTTGCAGACAGAGAGTTACAGGACTCTCTCACAGACCACAGACTCATACTCATAATACAAGTCAGAGCTTTATGAAAAAAAAGAAAAAAGAAAAAAAGTTTTGTTTTCAAAATTGGAGTTCAAGTTATTTTTACTTCCAATAGTGTTAACAAACTACACAGGTCATGAACAAGATTTTTTAAATTTTCATTGTAAGTGGGCTAAAGCAGTTAATTAAAAGTAGTCTAACATAAATGTAAATGCTGTAATTTTATTATTTTAATAAACCATGTAACTTGGATGGATTCGATGCTGGCGTGACCACAATGTACACGTCTACTGTTGCTCACAGTGGTCCAAGGGACCGCTCAGGGAGTTTGTGTGTTCGCTCGGACACATGAAAAATTAGAGGGAATATTGGTCCTGGGTCTTTAGACCCAGTGTTTTGAGTTTCTTGTGCCTCAGTGTTTTAGTATTTTGGTGTTTTAGTTTTCTTTGTTACCCTAGTTTATTCATAGGCAGTGTTCACCCAGGGCACCAAACAGGCTAGGACTGCCCCTGCGTGCAAACAAAATGAACTGGGGTTAGAAACACCCCAAATAAGAATGCAGAAACCATTGCACAATACCTCACTGCTCACTGGTAATTTTTCTTATACAGATGAGGCATTGTTTCCATACCATAATTTAATTACAGAGGTTTTTAAGGGTTTTTTTTTCTACTTGTTGACTTGTAAAAGTCTATATGACATTTTTAATTTTCCCATTCATTAACCACACAGAGATGACATCATTTAAATATGTTAAAAATGTCTTTAAACAAACAGTATTATTAAAGTTTTTCATGACTGAACCAAGTGTCCTCGTTTTTTGGAAATCAAAATATGGTCACCCTACTTTAGACACTCCCTCTTGCTGCAGGCATCACTGAGATAGAAAGTAGGACGGTTGCCATACAAAAAAAAATTCCCAGTTCGTTTTACTCTAAATAAGTCACTAGAGGACAGCAAAGGACAATAAAAAAACTCTATAGCTCTACTATAAATGCACATGAACCTAAATGTAAAGTTTTAACTTCATACCTACAACAATATACTCTGTTATTTAACAGAACATTCACATGTAAACTGTATTTATAGAGTATGAACATATTTACATATCTCTTGGTGTATGCACAAACCATGTGGTGGTTAGCTTACTAATGTGACTAGCCGCTCTGCACATTAGTAATTTAGGAGAAAATAATTATAACAAGTATAAATCTTAACACACAAAAAAATATTCACTAATATCCATTATAAGTAACAAATGAAGAAACTGAGGTGAGCGCAGTTAACATACACTCAGTACAGACTACAGTAAGTATGGATGCATGACAGGGCTGCACTGCCAGTGTGTATGTATTGATGTAGAAGAAGAGCTGTTGGTCAGTACATCCAATAAGGGCCTATCAGAGAGCTCGAAAATGAGCAAATCAAACCTTAATGAAGCCATTTTCCACATCTCTGATGACTTAGATGAGAATATGAATTTAACTTTGTGGCTCACAGGATAAATTGTCTCACTTTGGAAGTTAATTCATTTATTACCTCTTGCTATTTGAAAGCTTACATGCTAGCTTGTTTGATGCAACACTTTCCTTCAAATCCCTTCATGGTTCAACATAAACCCTTTCCTCTTCTTATTATTATTAATATAACTTCGGCTGCTCTCTTTAGCAATCAGTAGAGCAGGTCATCTGCATCTACCTTGTCCGTTGCATCCTCTTCTGTCACACCAACATTCTCCATCTCCCTCTCACTACATCCACAAATATTCTCTAAGGTCTTATTTTTTGCTTCTGCATGGCAACATCACCTTCATTATTGTTTGCCCAATTTATCCACTATTCCTCCTCTGCACACATCTAAACCTTGCTTTTCTTTGTCTCCAAGCTGCTCACTTGTCCCTCTGATACACAAATTCTAATCCTGTTCCACCAGGAAATCTCAGCATCTTAAATTCTGCCATCTCCACCTCCACCTCCTTTCTTTTTGTTAATGCCACCATTTCCAAACATTCATATCATGTCTTGATACCATCTTTTAAACCTTCCCTCTCATGCTTGTTGTCATAAATCCCCCTTGTCATAATAGCGCCAATATCACATAGTTTGAATTTAACTTAATAGAGAACATAAATTATTTGCCACTGACCTAAAAATGTTTGACAAACCAGCACTTAACCATGTTATCTTTTGTATGTGTGCATCCTATTCTGTCCCAGTGAGCATTTACAATGCTTAACAAATTTAAGCATTATTATATAATGCTTATAATCAAGCATTATATTAAACCACTGAAACTATTTGGGGGGTGGGTATCAGGAATGGAAGTAAATAACTAACGTGGCATCTTACAGTGCGCAGCTGTGGCATAACCCTTACACTGGGTGGTAGTCTAATAATTTTGTTAAGCACTGCAAGTGTTCTGACAAAAGACAAAAGAAGACAGAGATGGAAGATAGCAGGGTAGAGACATGCTGAAGGAACTCATTGATCCTAATCTGCGTCAATAGTGACTACGGGCACATTCAAAAAGGAGTGGGGAATCTCGTAAGACTAGCTTTATACCTCCTCCAATCTCTTCCAACAACTGTTTGCTTACAGTGAACAGTTTTGAGTGAGTGAAAACACAGAAGGATTTTAAAGCAGTGAAGCTCAGCATGGTTCTACGATGGTTAGCGCTGTTGCCTCATAGCATGAAGGTCCTGGGTTTGAATTAGGGGTGGGAATTTAATGCGTTAATTGTGATTAATTAATTTGAAAAAAATAACGCATTTAATTGCACTTTGCATTCCAAGCAAAGGGGAACTTCTGTCAATGCACGATTTACTAGTATACCAAATAAACTGATGCACACATCAGAGCTACAAAGAAGCCTTGTTAGGACTGATCGGAGGCAAATTTCATTTCAAAAGACTACCCGACGGAAGCCTTGATAAAAGCGTGGTTTTGTGTGCAAACTGTACAAAAGGGAGTATGCATACCACCGAAGCACTTCAACCTTACGGTACCATTTAAATGCAAAACATGTTGCAGCGAACAGAGAAACTGTGGGAGCTGTTAGCGCTAGCAGTCCGAGTACCAATAAAAGGTGTCAGCAGCCCAAACTTGATGAAATGACTGGCTTCAGGACCAAAATCAGTAAGTCAGCATCGGACAAACTTACAAATTATCTCGCAAAATGGATTGCTCTGGACTGTAGACCACTATCAGTGGTAGAAGATAGGGGGTTAGAAAATGTGCTACAGTTAGCGTCAGCTGATCCAACTTTCCAAATGCCATGCTGAAAGACTATTTCAAGTAAAATTCAGCAGCTTTATTACACTGAAAAGCAAGAAAGGTTAGATGCATTACAGACAGCCCTGCTAATATGGAGGAACTACACCAGGAGCAAACAAGACTGGGGCAACAGAAAGAGCCACTCATACAGGATGTTTCCACACATGGAATTCAACGTTGGATATGGTTTCCCGTCTACTAAAGAATCAAGAGGCTGTTTTAGCTGCTTTAGACAAACAAAATCACAAGCTAGTCATTTTAAATCCATCAGAGCTGATAAAAATCCAAAAACTGGCGATTGTCCTTGATCCATGCAGGTAAATAAAACTATTTTTTTTAACTTATTGCTACCGTTTCTTCAAAAAACTCTATAGTTGACAGTTATTGTGTAGATTAATAATTACTTTCTTGAACTGTTTACTACAGGTTTGTGTCTGAGCTTCCTAGAGGTGAGACATATGTCTCATGTTCAGTGATTTTACCTGCTTTCTGCCACCTGCATCACACCATGGATGTCTCAGATGATGACTGAAACTACATTATAAAATTTAAGACTGCCTTCACAAAGGACCTGTCCCAACGTGTAGCTACACTCAACCATCAGTGGCTCCAGATAGCTACTGTGCTTGACTCACACTTTAAGGATTTAAAGTGTCTTGCAAGGGGAGAGCAAGAAGAAGTTCGCACCAGCCTTGAGGCCCGGCTGCAGGAACAGTGTAAAGATGCCACCACAAAGGAGCCAGAAAAAGACAAAGAGCCTCCTCCTCTTTTCATTGTCTTCAGACTCTGATTCAGATGAGGATGTCCTGTGTAACAGGGCCCTGAGTTTGTACAAAGCAGAATCCACCATCAGCGATGTGATTTCCTGAGGTGATTTCCTGAGTCAGATGGCCCAGGATGTGAGTAAGCCACATCCTGGGCCATCTGACCTCAGGAAATCACATGATAGGGTGGGGGCTATGTTTCACAATGAGCTCACCCGAAACCTTGACTGATTGTTACCTACACCCATTTTCACACCTTGGCTCATGTGATTAGGTAGAGGATCATTAGGGGGTCCATTGTCCCTCTCGGGGGGATACTCCCACAGAGCTTAAATCTGGGACTCTCCACCATTTGACCCTAGAACTGAAGAAGCTTCTCGGATGAGAGGTGAAACGTCTTCAAGCAATTTAAAAAAGTCCAGACGCTTTTCTTTCCAAGCTACTTAGACTACAATGACCTGCATGACTGAGAACCTTCGCAGACAACAACAACAACAATAATAATAATAATAATAATAATAATAATAACAAAAAGCGCAAAATGCTGGGTCTACAACCCAACAACATGACAAACAGGCTAGTTTGTCTAAGTAAGTGAAACAGACGGACAGTAAATAAGCATGGAGGTATTGTGAGTCCAGTGGGTTTGTTATTTTTTGCACTAAAATGTTTGATGATCAAACTGTTTTAGCCTAATGTACAAAATAATTTTGGCTAAGGTTACTCAGAGTTTAAAGGTGAAGCTGCTCAAATAACCTTTTATTATCAAGTCCCACCTGTCCTCACATGAGGCTCACAATTTTAAAAATCAAAAATGTAATCAAATTTGCTCAAAATATTTCAGATTTGAATTTTAGTATTACTTCATGGTTTAAGAGTAAATTTTGGTCAAACTCATCTGTAACGAATGTTACAGGAAACTAAGCATGTTGTCTCCTGTACTGTGTTCAGACCCAAAACTATGAGCGAGAAAAGTCAAAAGAGCAACTGGTTGTAAGCAAGATAGATAAGGTGAAACACGAGTCACCTGTCTTGCAGAAATCCTTTTCATTCAAATGCATGTGCATAACAAAATACTAATACCTGCATCACCTGCATGGAATGAAGTAGTTTTTCATCACTGGAAAAACAAAAGTCAGCCATGCTTATCCAGGCAAGATGTCAGGAACAATGTCCTTATGGCAATATATGGCTCTAATACCTGCCATCAATTCAATTCAATTCAATTTTATTTATATAGCGCCAAATCACAACAACAGTCACCTCAAGGCGCTTTATATTGTACAGTAGATCAATAATAGATACAGAGAAAAACCCAACAATCATATGACCCCCCTATGAGCAAGCACTTTGGCGACAGTGGGAAGGAAAAACTCCCTTTTAACAGGAAGAAACCTCCAGCAGAACCAGGCTCAGGGAGGGGGGGGGGCCATCTGCTGCAACCGGTTGGGGTGAGAGAAGGAAGACAGGATAAAGACATGCTGTGGAAGAGAGAAAGAGATTAATAACAATTGTGATTCAATGCAGAGAGGTCTATTAACACACAGTGAGTGAGAAAGGTGACTGAAAAGGAAAAACTCAGTGCATCATGGGAATCCCCCGACAGCCTACGTCTATTGCAGCATAACTAAGGGAGGATTCAGGGTCACCTGATTCAGCCCTAACTACATGCTTTAGCAAAAAGGAAAGTTTTAAGCCTAATCTTAAAAGTAGAGATAGTGTCTGTCTCCCGAATCCAAACTGGAAGCTGGTTCCACAGAAGAGGGGCCTGAAAACTGAAGGCTCTGCCTCCCATTCTACTTTTAAATACTCTAGGAACAACAAGTAGGCCTGCAGTGCGAGAGCGAAGTGCTCTAATAGGGTGATATGGTACTACAAGGTCATTAAGATAAGATGAGGCCTGATTATTTAAGAGCTTGTATGTGAGGAGCAGGATTTTGAATTCAATTCTGGATTTAACAGGAAGCCAATGAAGGGAAGCCAAAACAGGAGAAATATGCTCTCTCTTTCTAGTCCCTGTCAGGACTCTTGCTGCAGCATTTTGGATTAACTGAAGGCCTTTCAGGGAGTTTTTAGGACATCCTGATAATAATGAATTGCAGTAGTCCAGCCTGGAAGTAATAAATGCATGAACTAGTTTTTCAGCGTCACTCTGAGACAGGATATTTCTAATTTTAGAGATGTTGCGCAAATGGAAGAAGGCAGTCTTACATATTTGTTTAATATGTGCGTTGAAGGACATGTCCAGGTCAAAAATGACTCCAAGGTTCCTCACAGTGTTACTGGAGGCCAAGGTAATGCCATCCAGAGTAAGAATCTGGTTAGATACCATATTTCTAAGATTTTCAGGGCCGAGTATAATAACCTCAGTTTTATCTGAATTAAGAAGCAGAAAGTTAGCGGCCATCCAGGCCTTTATGTCTTTAAGACATTCCTGCAGTTTAACTAATTGGTGTGTGTTATCTGGCTTCATAGACAGATAGAGTTGGGTGTCATCTGCATAGCAGTGAAAATGTATACTGTGTCTTCTGATGATACTGCCTAAGGGAAGCATGTATAATGTAAACAGAATTGGTCCTAGCACTGAACCCTGTGGAACACCATAATTGACCTTAGTGTGTGAAGAGGACTCTCCATTTACAAATTGGAGTCTATTAGATAGATATGATACAAACCACTGCAGCACAGTAGCTGTAATATCTACAGCGTGCTCTAATCGCGCTAATAGAATATTATGGTCAACAGTATCGAACGCTGCACTGAGGTCTAGCAGGACAAGCACAGAGATGAGTCCACTGTCAGAGGCCATAAGAAGATCATTTGTAACCTTCACTAAAGCTGTTTCTGTGCTGTGATGAGCTCTGAAACCTGACTGAAATAAGCCATTCCTCTGCAGATGATCTGTTAGCTGTTTGACAACTACTCTTTCAAGGAATTTTGATATGAAAGCAAGGTTGGAGATTGGCCTATAATTAGCTAAGACAGCTGGGTCTAGAGATGACTTTTTGAGTAAAGGTTTAACTACAATTAACTTGAAGGCCTGTGTTACATAGCCGATTATTAGAGATAGGTTGATCATATTTAAGATTGAAGCATTAATTAATGGCAGGACTTCTTTGAGGAGTTTTGTAGGAATGGGGTCTAAAAGACATGTTGATGGTTTGGAGGAAGTAATTATTGAAGTTAACTCAGAAAGATCAATTGGAGAAAAAGAGTCTAAATGAATATCAATGGTACTGAAAGTAGCTGTAGATAATGTTACATCTGTGGGATGATTATTGGTAATTTTTTTCTCTAATGATTAAAATTTTATTTGTGAAGAAGTTCATGAAGTCATTACTAGTTAACATTAAAGGGATGGTTGGCTCAGTAGAGCTCTGACTTTTTGTCAGCCTGGCTACAGTGCTGAAGAGAAACCTGGGGTTGTTCTTATTTTCTTCAATCAGTGACGAATAGTAAGATGTTCTGGATTTGCAGAGGGCTTTCTTATAAAGCAGCAAACTATTTCTCAAGGCTAAATGATGATCCTCTAAATTTGTGACATGCCATTTCCTCTCCAGCTTACGAGTTATCTGCTTTAGGCTACATGTTTGAGAATTATACCACGGAGTCAGGTACTTCTGATTTGAGGCCTTAGTTTTCACCGGAGCTACAGTATCCAGAGTCGTACGTAGTGAGGAGGTAACATTATTAACAAGATAATCGACCTCTGTTGGAGTAGCGTTCAGATAGCTGCTCTGCTCTATGTTGGTACAGGGCATTGAAGATGATAACAGTGGGTGGATTATATTCTTAAACTCAGTTACAGCACTTTCAGAAAGACATCTACTGTGATAAAGTCTACTCCCCACTGCTGTGTAATCAATTATTGTAAATGTAAATGTTATCAGGAAATGATCAGACAGCAGAGGGTTTTCAGGAAACACTGTTAAATGTTCAGTTTCTATGCCATATGTTAAAACAAGATCTAGAGTGTGATTAAAGTGGTGGGTGGGTTCTTTTACATTTTGAGAGAAGCCAGTTGAGTCTAATAACAGATTAAATGCAATGTTGAGGCTGTCATTTTTAGCATCTACATGGATGTTAAAATCACCCACAATAATTATTTTATCTGAGCTGAGCACTAAATCAGATAAAAAGTCTGAGAAATCAGACAGAAACTCAGTGTAAGGCCCAGGTGGACGATAGATGATAACAAGTAAGACTGGTTTCTGAGTTTTACAGCTGGGGTGGACAAGGCTAAGCATCAGGCTTTCAAATGAATTAAAAGTCTGTCTTGGTCTTTCGTTGATTAATAGGCTGGTGTGAAAAATTGCTGCCACACCGCCCCCTCGGCCTGTGCTTCGAGATTTCTGGTAGTTAGAATGACTCGGGGGTGTTGATTCATTTAAACTAACATACTCATCCTGCTGCAACCAGGTTTCTGTAAGGCAGAGTAAATCCATTTGTTGATCAATTATTCAGTCATGTACTAACAGAGACTTGGAGGAGAGAGACCTAATATTTAATAATCCACATTTCACTGTTTTACTCTTTGGTTCAGATGTGGATACTGTATTGTTCTTTCTTTGTGATTTTTTATGTTTAAGTTGTTTATTGCTGATTTTTAGTTTGTTTTTTGTCTTTTTGGGAGCTGACACAGTCTCAATGGAGATGGGTTTTTGGGGGGGTAGCAGGAGGAGAGAAGCTGCAGAGAGGCGTGTAAGACTGCAACTCTGCTTCCTGGTCCCAACTCTGGATAGTCATCTTTTGGGGGGTTTAATAAATTTGTCCATATTTCTAGAAATGAGAGCTGCTCCATCCAAAGTGGGATGAATGCCGTCTCTCCAGGTTTCCTCCAGAAGGTTTGCCAATTATCTATGAAGCCCACATCGTTTCTGGGACACCACTCAGACAGCCAGCAATTTAAGGAGAACATGCGGCTAAACATGTCACTCCTGGTCTGATTGGGGAGGGGACCAGAGAAAACTACAGAGTCCGACATTGTTTTGGCAAAGTTACACACCGATTCAATATTGACTTTAGTGACCTCCGGTTGGCGTAACCAGGTGTCATTACTGCCGACGTGAATTATGATTTTACTGAATTTACGTTTACCCTTAGCCAGCAGTTTTAAATTTCCCTCAATGTCGCCTGCTCTGGCCCCTGGAAGACAATTGACTATGGTTGCCAGTGTCTCTAGCTTCACATGTCTGATAACAGAATCACCAATTACTAGAGTTTGACCCCCAGCGGGTGTGTCGCCGAGTGGGGAAAAACGGTTGGTGGTGTAGCTGGGGCTTCTGTTTAAGACATAGTCTTAAACAGAAGTCATCACATTAATATTACTCTAAAAAGAGACCAATGAATATCACTCAGCTGTAAGAGTCTTTAGACCCATTCCACACATGTGACTAGTATCACTGATAATTAGCCAGAAAACAAGAATTACAGGTATAAGATGAAATGAGTTCAACAACAAATAAAGACAATAATACAACTACCATGATTGGTGCCTCTGTGCTGTCTTTCAGTCCAGCTTTGTCCAGCCACTGGTAGGATTTCTGGATATCAGCCACCTCCTCTATCTGCCGGTGGTACATACCATGCAGGGGCCTGTCCTTCCATGATGGTTCCTCCTCTTCCTCCTCTTTTTTCGGTTTATGCTGCCTGAGGTATTCACTGAGCCATGGTCGGTTGGGGCCATCTTCATAATGTATTCATGAACGTTCGTTGCCTCATCCTGGATTATGGTACTGACACTGACCAGTCCCAGGCCTCTTTCCTTCTGCTTAGCGTACAGCCTCAGGATGCTGGACTTGGGGTGAAACCCTCCATGCATGGTCAGGAGCTTCCTGGTCTTGATGTCAGTGGCTTCTATCTCCTCCTTTGGCCAGCTTATCAACCCAGCAGGGTACTTGATCACTGGTAACCTGCTGGGGGTGTTGATAGCTCGGATCTTGTTCTTACCGTTCAGCTAACTCCTGAGGACATGCCTGATCCTCTGCAGGTACTTGGTGGTTGCAGTTTTCCTAGCAGCCTCTTCATGCTTTCCATTTGCCTGTGGGATCCCGAGGTACTCATAGCTGTCCTCTATCGCCCTACCAGAAGGCAATGTTGCCTGTCTTTTGACCCAGCGTTTTAAGTTCTAATGTATTTTGGTTTAGGTTTAAGTGTATTAGGTTCTCTAAGTTATTTTCAGTTATGCCGAGGTGGCCACTATAGTTTTTTGTGTATTAGATTCCCTTGCATCTTCAGCCCTGTATTTAAGTCTCCCTCACACTTCACGTATTCCATGTCTTGTGTTGTCAAACTCATGGTGTCATGTCTGCATCTTATGTTTCCTGTTTTATTTTGAAAGTCTGGTGTTTCTGTGTTCAATGGGCTTTGTTCTGCTCTTCCCCTGTGGTGTCATTATTTTCATTTGTGTCAGCTGTTTCCTCATGTGTTTCCACTTCCCCTGATCACCTCCCGTGTGTATTTAGTCTGTGTGTGTCCTTCAGTCTTGGTCAGATCATCTGCATTTCTTTGTCCATGTCATGTCAGATTCAGTTACTCCATGGTCCAGCTCAGGTTTTGCTCATGTTTTCATGTCCATGTCCTGTCATAGTATCATAGTCTAGTTTTTCCCAGTTTAGGTTTTAGCTTAGTGTTCACCTTGCCTTAATTTTGTACATCTGTTACCAGCCATAATAAACGGCTCGTTTTTTGTTAATTCAAGTCACGTTTCACATTCTGTTTTTGGTCTGCATTTCAGTCCCTTTCTTCACTCTACACATAGTTAGACTGTGACACACACAACACTAAATGCTGTAATGCTAGGAATAGCTCCCTGCAATCTATTGCTGAGTTCATTTAAAGTGTTCTTTGGAAATTATATTTCAGCTTTCCTATTTATTCATATTATTTAGTACAAGGTTTTGTTTCTTTAAATAATTTCATACAGCTAATACCTCAATAATAAAACCTTCTTACGAGTAAGGTTGTCCCTCCAAAACTGCTGTGACACACTGAGACATTAAGTCTACTGATCCGATTTATCATGGCATCAAGATATCAGCAGCAGATACCTTGTGTATGTTTTGAAGTGAACAACACCAGAGTACATTATTTCACTGAACGAGTGTCATTAACATTGATACTTTTGCCAGAAAGGAATGCACAAAGGTTCCAGTGTGTACATGCTAACTGTAACATTAATAACTATAAGAGCCACATGAATCTTGGAATCTAAGTTTTTCCAGCAGATTGTTGCTCATAGCACCACACTATAAACATCCAACTTGCCTTCTACTCGAAATGCATTTGTCTTTGTGTTGATGAGTGCTGACTGCAATGAGTTTGCAATCTGTCTGTATTCATAAATTGGCATAAATTAATCAGTGTGAGCCACCCCTCAATTATTTATATATTTCTTCCCATCCGATGAGCTACTCGGGTTCAGTTTATTTTGAATATCCAACCTCACTGCAAATACTTGCAATTGGTCACCATATTTAAACAAAACAAACAAAAACAATCAATGCAATTACCTGGCTACCACTGTTTATTCCGAGTCAAGAGGAGGTTGCTGTCTAAGCTAGTGTGACTGAATCCAGAAACATGAATTGTTTTGGATATACTCTGACCCACCAACTTTATAAACTGACTTTTTTATTTGCAGATTATATGGCACTCAAGGGCTGATGTAAATGTAACCAGACACCCATATCAATTAGATTTTAATATTGCACCAATCAGTTCACACACAAAAACACACACATCCCTCTATTGAATTAAAAACGTTTACATTTATGCCTTACTTTGCCCAAATTACCCATCAAATTATTTATCTTTATTTTTCTCATTTATGAAAGTGCAAATAAATTAGTAAAGAGTAAATGTTGGGTTAAAACTTAAATTTACCTGTTTTCTTATATAAGGAATATTTATTGACTTAAACTCTATTGCAGTCTTCAGTTATACAGTCAAGAAATGTTGCACTTCACTGATAATTAAACATGTATTTATTTGTAGATCATGATTCCATCTTACAAACAGTGAATTATTATTGTAATTAAAAAGACTTAAATGTAAACAGAATTAAGCCATGAGAAACTGTTTGACTGATTTAGGTAATAACTACTGGGTGACAATATATATACATACATATATATATATATATATATATATATATATATGTATATATATATATATATATATATATATGTATATATATATATATATATATGTATATGTATATATTAGGGGTGCAACGATACTCGTATCGATATTGAACCGTTCGTTACAGTGCTTTCGGTTCGGTACGCATGTGTATCGAACAATACAAAATTTTTAATTTATTTTATCAACTTTTCTTCTGACGATGCTGTGGATCTGCGTTCGACTACTCCGCCTAGGCTGCACTGTCGAGCGCAGATCCACTGAGCGCAGCGCAAGCTAGCAAGACAGAAGCTTAGCTCATTGCAGCATGGCAAATTGAACCTCCCCCACCCTCATTCAGACCTGGCCTTTGGAACTATTTTGGTCTTCGTGTGAAGTATGACCCTGAAGGTAAGCGCATCATGGACAAAAGTAAAACAGCATGTCGGATGTGCCACGCAATGCTCAATTACATGGGTGGCATGTAATTGCCACCCATGTAACGGCGTCAAACGTTAGCGCAGTTTGCTCGTTAACGTGTTGACGCCGTCCAGCCCCACGCACGGGGCGATCTGCGGTAGCTCGTTAACGGAGATTTGCCTTGTTGTGGCGTTAATGTCATTTCAGATTAACGCTGACAGCACTAGTGGGAACACAATGAATATGACTGCACATTTACTCCGACATCATCCTAGTGCAAAGACAAGTGGAAGCAGACAAAAACAACAAGCACGCATGCTACACACTTTACCCGTGTCATTTAGACAGCCGTTAGCACATGATTCTCCTTATGGGTACCTGATATGTTTAATATGCTGCTTAGAGTATACCCCAGAAGAAGGGTATAGTATAGCTTTTATTTTGGAAAGAGCCATTTCTCTGTAATAAACTCTCTTTTCCAAAGATGAGGGATTTTTCCATGAGATATTTATTTTTTTATTACTTTGTCGTTTCAGCAACATTAAATTTAAAAACTGTACTTTTGAGTTAAAATATATATTTATAATTTTAATAAATGACAAATTAAAAAAGCATGAACATTCTTTTGTATCGAAAAAATATCGAACCGTGACACCAAAGTATCGAACCGAACCGAACCGTGAATTTTGTGTATCGTTGCACCCCTAGTATATATATATATATATATATATATATATATATATATTATTTTTTTTTATTTTTTATTTTTTTTTTTTTTTAAGTTGATGTTGAATGAAAAATGTCCGGTGTTTTTAAAAGACTAAAATATTGCAGCAAACAATGATCACTGGTCAATATTGACATGTTATCTTCAGTTGTATTGTTATCAGTTTTGCTGTCTTTTTATATTAATAGAAATTTGATTAAAAACATTCAATATGTCATCAAAATGAAAATCAATATAATAACTTTAAGTGGAAAAATATATAAATTTCACTCGTAGGAATATTCTAAAAAAAAAAAAAAATCCAGAGTTCATTTAATACATACTATCCTTCATTCCACTTCATCGCTGAGGTATTTCTTACCAAGACCACACCACTCACTTCAAGTTTAAAAAAAACAACAAAGAAAAGCAATCCTGATAATTAACTTATATTTTTTATAACATGATTCAAATAATCATCTGGAAAACAAGAAAGCTCTTTTACTGCTGATATGTATAGCTTTAAACAGTATGTTCAGTACATGTACAGGTAAAACATATATTTAACACACAGGGTAAGCATGGGGTTAAAAATAATATCGGCTTGTACAGAGATGCCTTGCTGCTGTTGCTTCAGTAGAAGGTAAACTGTAGTTCTGCGTCACATGCGCTTGTGGATGTGGATTACGCTGTTACAGGTTGGGCAGGAATGCTCCACATCCTTGCATTCTTTGACGAAGAAGGGGATCACATAGCAAGGCCAGCAGCTGGTTTGAACCAACAGAATGGCATCAAAATAATGCTCACATCACAAATTACACATCTACAGCAGGTTCAACATAAAGCTTAAGTTCTTCGTGTGAATGATCAGTTATGCTGAATGTTTGTTAAAGATTAGCCAGAGTCGATAAACAAGGCTACATCTTGAACTCACAGAACTCACAGATCTGTTATTTTAGTTGCTTACCAGAACTAATGGGCATGCAGTGAGAAGAAGACTGACTTCAATAACAATCCTCACTTTGTCTTGCATTGTCACCATATTGCCAACGGTTTGTTGGTTTGTTTGCAACTATGATGTATGTAGTGATAATATTAAGTAATTTTCGTCGGTGTTTTCAGCAACAGTAACATGTATATTATGGTAATCACTTTGCTTTTTGCTTTTCAAATATATATTACGCCATTTATATTTATATAGCAAGAACATCAGGAACTGACATAAACTGCTCTCGAGTTATCTAATATACAATGGAATATTTTCTTTGTACACATATTCCATTTTGGGTCCCAAATTTAATTAATTTACTAAAAAAAAGGAAACTTCCAAATCCTGTTTTGTTTTGTTTAATTTTAAAAGCTTTCTGTAGACCTGAATGAATTTGAGGTGCATCACACTCTGTAGAAACATCTGAATGTAAACTGTTTGCTTTTTACTGTATCATTTTTTACTGGAATATTTATATTATATTTATGTGTTGCTGAGTAACCACTCCTGTATGACGTTTTGCAGCGTGTATGAGGTTTTTTTTGGTCATGTGTGCTGGGGTTTTTAACTCACCCTACGAGTAGTAATACGCCAAAAATTAACCAGGTGAGGATCCCAATTTTGTACTCCGTTTTAGTCACAACTTCGGTTTGGCAATGAGGACACTTCATCTGTCCAGGAACATCTTTTGGGAGATGACTCTGCATCACCACCACCTGACTCACTGCAAAAGCAACAACGCACACTTTTCTGATGACTTTAATAACAATAATACTTCCTCACTAAAACACCACGAAGACTGGATTTGGAACTATCTCAGTTTTTGCTTAATTTTGCAAATTCATATTGAACTGAAGAAAGACACTCACCTGGCTGTACAACCTGAGGTTGCTGTGCATTGTATCGGTATGCAGGCTGTTGAACTGGACATAAAGAACAGACATTTAACTTGGAAAAAACTCAAAGGTGAAGGAAACCTTTAACCACACCGACTAAAGTGGCAAATCATAAAAGAGCAATACAGGCAAACTATTTAAATAAAATGACTGGTAGCTTCTGATCTCTCACCAATCTGAACAGCTGGCTGAACAACAGGCTGAACAGCTGGCTGAAACACAGGCTGAACAGCTGGCTGAAACACAGGCTGAACAACAGGCTGAACAGCTGGTTGGGAGACTCCAGCTTTGTAGTCCAAAGGGGGACCGGGGTACGGTGGTGCTGGGAAGTCTGTATTGGGTGCCTGACCCTTTTCCATAGTGTCTGTTTATAGGAGCAGGGAAAAAATTAAATAGAAAGTACAGTTAAGCTTTGTAATCTGAAAATGAAATAAAGTGAAGATGTGAAGAGTGAAAACTTGGCAACAAGGTTGAAATATTGTAAAGCAGTGAATTATATCACAGCAAAAAGCTCCTGGGTTCGTATTCGGCTTTGGGCCTTTCTGTGTGGATTTTGCATCTTCTCCCTGTGTCTTTGTGGGTTCTCTCCAGAGAACTCTCTCCAGACAAAAGACATGCATGGGTTTAAGTTAATTGGTGATTCTAAACAGACCATAGGTATGAATATGAGCATAAATGGTTTTCTGTCTCTATGCACTGGTCCTGCTATAGACTGGCAGCCTGTCCAGGAAGTGCCCTCCCTCTTGCCCAGTGACAACTGAAATAGACTCAGTGACTTGAATTCTTCTGGTTGTAATCAAATGTAAAAGGTGAAACACAATGCACCTGTCTTACAACAATCCTTTTCATTCAGATGTGCATGCATAACTAATGCCCACACCACCTGCATGGAATGCAGTAGGTTTTTATCACTGAAAAAACAAAAGTCAATCATGCTTTGGCAGACAAGATGACAAAAGCCGCCATCATGGTAGAATGGAATGACCATAATACCTGCGGTGATAATGTGTAATTTATGTCCCACTCTCTGTTTTTTACATTGCATGTAAATTATTGAAATATTACGTTTCCTTTTTCTTTGTCAAACTATTGTTTCCAAAGATACAAATTACGACTGACATCTGACAAAGATACTTTTATGCTAATTACAATTAAAATTCAAAACCTTTTTTCAACATCCTCAAATGATTATTTCTAATGAGTATATATTTATATTAAATACATTTATCAAATCACCAAACGTAATTGTTTGAATTGTATTTATTGTTACCATGTGTTTTCCTAAATCTAATCCTAAATCTAATCCTAAATCTTTTAGGTCACAGAGATCAGGGTGTTATCTACATATGTTTTCATAACTTCACCTTTTGTGCCATTTTGGCATCCCTGCAATCCAGAAAATGCACTTGCTAAAATGGGTCACCTACAAAGAACTAAATGTAAATGTGTACACCACCGAAACAGATCCTATTTAACCTGTCAGTGAGTCGATAAAAATGTAAAAGTTAAAACTTTCCTATGCGAGGAGCCAGTGCCTCTTTAAAAGTGGTATAAACACACATTCCATCACCAGATGTTAAATGGTTGTTAAAACCATCATGCATGGACTTTGGATCTGTTTTTTCATATATAACAAACAGAACGATCTTTTACTTATTATATTTATATTATACTTACTTTATTTTGTTCTGTTAAAATAAAACTTGACCTTTTGTGTAAGTGTCATAAACCTGCCTCAAAGGGATGCTCTTGAAAAAAGTATAAAAAAGTATAAACAAAAGACTACATTTATAATTCAGAATATATTTCAGTGCCATTTTACTATCTTGCCTAATAAAATAAGGGGAGAAAAAAGTTTGTTATTTATATTATAACAGCAAGAAACCTGTGTTTCATATTGTATTAGCATTGGTTTTTATTGTTTGTTTCTTTTATTTCTGTATTTTCATAATTTCAGAAGAGATCAGACGGTCCTTACCTTGATAAATTAGTCAGACGTTTGTGAGCCAACCTGATCCTGCTTCTTTCTCTGATGAGAGTTACTGGGATGAACAAATAAATGTTACGAAAAGAAGGTGGAGCAACAATGGCAGGTATTTCTGTTTACGTATTCAACAATGCACACACACAGAAAACATGAAACATCCACACATTTTTTCCGTCTTTTTGAAGATATCAAGTTTGGTTTTCTGGTATTTTTATACAGGAAGCATGTTCGTTTACAGGTAAGCAGGGAAAATTCATCTTAAATAATAAATAATAACAGCTTCTGTTTAAATGTTAACGGTGGTTAACATAGAGTATTCTTAGCGTTACAGGAGATTTGGACATCTTCTAGGTTTCCAGGAAGATATTAAACAAAAGAATGAAAATGACCCCAAAAAAAGCAAAATAATGGGACTGCTGTTATCTCTTAAATGTGTGATAATCTCTTTCCAAAGTCATGGATGTTCAAAGTTTGGAACCAGACGGAATCATTATAGATTTAGAAATGTTCTACAAAGAGGTCACTGAGATGTTGTTCGGACAGGATAAGTGTGGTCAAATGGTTGCAAAGACAGGGGAGGTGATCAGGACTGCAGGGGTGGAATTGTCAGAAGGCAGAATAGCAGACACGCAGGGCAACTTTTGTGCCTGTGTATCCCACAGATCAACAGGAACCATGGTAAAGATGCACGAAGGCCCGCCACAACTAAATACCTCCAGAAGGCAGAACAGGCGCTGAAGAGTCCACTGAACATCAGGCATAAGATCCAAGCAATCGATACATACTCCCTATCAGTCAGAAATGGAAAGAGGAAGTGCAAGAATTAGTAAGTGTCGAGGGAACAATCCAGAATAAAACACATGGAGATGGGCTGCTCCTCAGGCAGCTGAGGACAGACGCTGAAGAGGAACAGGAGGAGGAACTGTCATGAATCAATGTCCCACCCCTTTATGGGCTGTGCCATTGACAGATAGAGGAAATGGCTGGTATCAAGATATCCTACCAGTGGCTAAAAAAGGCCTGCTTAAAGAACAGCACAGAAGCTCTGATCATGGTAGCACAAAAATAGGGCCTAAGCACCAGATCCATAGAGGTATGAGTGTACTACAGCTAACAAGACCCAAGTTACAGACTGTGCCCTGGAGACAGTCTGGTACCAAAGAGCCAAGATCCAAGTAATATTATTAGTATTAGCAGTATTAGTAGTATTAGTAGTAGTGGTTGTAAAATCTTATAAATTCTTTCGACAGACGTGACCAAGGTACTTGTACCAGAAGGATGGAATATAAAGCATCCTGTAAAAGCAGCCCATGAGTTTCTGTAGGCAAAGAACTTTGATATTCTTCAATGACCAGTCGCCTGATTTGAGTTATTAAATACAAAACTGAATGCTAAAGATACACAAATAAGACACAACCGAAGGTGGCCGCAGTAAAGGCTTTACAGAGCTTTTCAATAGAGAAAACATAGCACTTGGTGATATTCATGGATTCTAGTCTTCAGGCAGTCATTGACTTCAAAGGATTTCCATCCATTAAAAATAATCCTTATATTTAAAAGTGTTTTGTTTGTCAAATTAATTCTGAGGGACTGTGTATAATAATAGCTGTAGTACCTAAGCTGTTAACACAAACATTTTTGTAATACTCTCTGAACTAAAGTTGACAGCTTGCACTTCTGTTATATGTTGATTGGTTAGATTTGTAATTGTAATGTACAGAGACAAAACTACAAAAAATTGTGTCTTTGTCCAACAAATTACATATAACAAGCATCCTCATGCTTGTTATGTTGACAAATTTGACCAAATTCTCAAAGTTTTGGTGTGGTAGTTATCAAACAGCAGAGCCATCACTGTAAAAGACGTCCTTTGAGATCAAATACTTTATAATGATGAATGAAGTTGTTAGTTTAACTAACACAGCAGGATGAGAAATGGAAAATGACATAAAATCCAGAATGGTTACCATATGCAAAAGTGAAACAGGCGTGTGAAAGAGACAGAAGTTGTTTTAAAAATAAAAAAAAAAGGAAAAATCAGGTAAATTAAGTGAAATGGGAAGGAAAGGAATAGAAATGAAAGGAATCATTATTAAATCCACATTGCTGATCTTTATTAGAAAGATTAGATTTCATCACTTACTTTTATGTTATATTCTAATTGAAGCAAGTTTTGCATCGTAGCTCCTATAAAAATGTTGCGAACAGCCTGCAGCTGAGAGAAATAACTGAAAGCTACTCCATGCAATATTACTTACTGTCCACTTGGTAGAAGCAGTGGACAAAGAGATATGCTGCTGGAACATGGCCAGTACCCCAGGTGTGAAACAATTAAGTACATTAAGTACATTCAGTGTTGTCAGTTTGTATTGAAAATCTTCACTTGATGTTGTTTGCGACTCCTACGCCACTGCAGTTCTGACACAAACGCCTTTCTGTAGTTACTTTATGGATCAATAACTTACATTAGAACACGATTGCCTAAAGCTGTGCACTATACGAGCTCGTTGTAAACACTAATTAAGAGCACTGCTACAAGACAGGACCACAAAGATTGGGCAATAATCCAAATATTATCTTACGATGCATCTACCCTCCTCTTGACTAACTACACTAAAATCCTGTTTACACATTACTCACCACTTAACCACTAATTCAACTCAGAATCTCAGGGGAGGATGGAGACATAGGGTGAAAGCCAGGGTACACTATGACTTGTGTCTAGTCTTTTGGGTAAAGTGAGCATGGTTACAGTTTCACCTGCACCCGTATTTCTATAAAAGTTTCTCTGAGTGAGCGGTGAGATTCTTTCTCTCTTGTCCTCATGACAAAATGTAACTATCCCTCTGTGAGTTTGCAGAGCCATCTATATGAGCTATTTTCTGCAGTCATGATGTGTCAGTTACATCAGAGGTTGGAACAATAGATTAGGCATTAGGACTGTCACAAAGAGGCTTTCCTTCTATTGTACAAAGACATACAGGACAGGTAACAAATGTAGGTTTCTAAAAACTGTGGCTGACGCACATTAAGGTTGCTTTGTGTTATTTAAAAATGACACTGTGAGAAAAAATCCTTTTTTTTCTCTCAGTATAGAGAGTACAGATATAGAGGTCATAGCTGAGATATTGCAGAATAAAGCTACCTTCAGCTGCTCCCTTATTCAGGGGGTCAACACAGTGGGTAGCTCCACAAGTTTGATTTGGCAGAACCCAAAGGGATTTGTGTCTCAAGAAGAAATGTAAGTAATAAAAGATGTTACAACCAGTGCATCAGTGTTGTATCAATAAACCTTGAATATTATGGGCACAAAATGATATTTTAGTCATCACTTTTTAACCAGTAAGGTTTTGGTTGTATTTTGTTGAAGGGTTAACAGTGTGTTTGTGAAATAAAAACTGTCTTCTTTCAGCATATAAAGATGATAGCTTTGAGGAGACAGCACCATTGCTTCTGTCTTTGGTATAAAAGAGAATAGAAATAAAATAATATCTGCTGTACTCCAGGGCATCTTTTTCTATTTTGTGTGTGCTCCTCTTGGTTTGTTCTAATTATGAAAAATGAAGACCTAATACCAACACAGGCCAAAAAGCTAATTAACTTTGGAGTGAAATCCAGTTAGGAAAATAAAATTTAAAAAACATATTCTTCTTTGTTGAGAATGGAAGTGACACAAAATGTCAGGAGAGGGATGGAATCGACAATGACGGAATTCATTATATAGGTCTTTAATGAACACAAGCTAAAGTTGCTTATTAACTTGAACTTACTGTCGATTTGGATGCTCTGCCACACAGTTTGGAGATCCACATCTCCATGTTGCAGTTGCATACTGTCACGTAGAGGACGTGTCAAAAATATGTGGATCAGCTGGTAATGTAGGTTATGCCTTAACTTGGAAAAGACAGATTCATTATAGAACTTCTTTTCAATTAAGTACGACAGTGTTAAAAACAATCAAAGCATTCCACTGAAGCCACTGTTTCATTTCACTCCACCCACTCCATAAACCCTGTGTTGGCTGTATCCCAATAATCTGCCTCTTTTCTTTGTCTAGACAATAACGTTCACATTGAGCCAAGCCATGAACACAAATGTGGATGGTCTGGTTTGAACTTGAACTTCAAACCTTATAAACACACACACACACACACACACACACACACACACACACACACCGAGTTGTGTTTTCATATCATACATAATGCTTTCCCTAGCTGCTTACACTAACCCTAACCATCAAAAATGAATGCATAACCCTAATCATAACCTAATTGTTACCCTAATACATTTTGAGTCTCAAAAATGCCTTTAAACTCACGGGAATGCAGATTTTGTACCCATAAGGCCTGCTGGTCCCCACAAAAAAACATAAACTTCCAGTTTTTGGTCCCCACAAAGATATGTAAACCTAGTAGACACACATGCACACACATACAATTCACAAGTTTTACACAGAGTTACAGAAGATGATAAGATTTCATTAATTTTGTTGTTATGCCTCAAAAATGAATTTATAATCTCAAAAGGTTTTGTTTTGGTTTAGTTTTTGAGTTTGCACAGGCTGGTACAAGTCTTTATCAAATTTTCAAAATGGATGATTTCACAAATAATAAGCGGTTGATCTGTGAGCATGCAGGTCTACTTATAATTTTTGACACTGGTGTACAGATGTATTTCTACACATATGTAACACACAAAGCGAAACAAATGCAACAAAAAACTGTGTGTTAGTGTGCACATAAATGCAGGCTGCTCAAGATTTCTCTACTGTACATCCACAGTCACATGATACTGCTTAAGTTGCAGACAGAAAATTTCAGGCTGACAGGACAGAAGCAAAAATAAATATGAAGTCACTATAATAATAACATAATTGCAGCACAGGTAGCACAGAAAGAACAGATATATACAGAAATACATGAGATATATGAGGAAACTCTTGCTGTGAACTCTACCTCTCACTTCAGAAGTTTTGTTCCTATATTTAAAACATGGAAACTGTTTCATTTATACAATGAAGTCACTGTTTCCAGTTCCTAAGGAGAACATCTGACTCCAAAGCTCCTAAATGTTCATTTGTATGAAATGGGCCTGAATTATTTATTGCAGGAGTAGACACAGAAAAGACAAGAAAAGTTGTGTGTCGAAGGATGATGGAGTGCGGATGAGGCTGCAGAGCAGTGAGGGAGGCTTTGGTGATGGCTGAGGAAAAAAAACCCAAGTAAACTGAAGGAAGTCAGAGGATGGAGTCGGACAGAGAGGGTAAATGCAAGAATAATCAAGATATAAGCAATACATGATTGTTTGAAGAAGAACAGCAATCTGCAAAAGAAGAAAGCCTGAAGGTTAGACTGAAGAGATTTGACATTGTAGAAGTGGCAGAGCTGGATATTTGTAGAGGGCTGCATTACGGAAATAAGGTGCAGCTTTTGCAGTTCATACTTGTTCATACTCCTTCTTGATCTGCAATACAAACAACACAGATGACAGCAGAACAAAAACAGTAAAACTGCATGCTGTGTATGAGCTGAAAAAAAGCTGAAATGCCTCTTGTTTAGTGTGATAGTAATTCTGTGTGGGTTCATCACTATGAGTGACCCCTTTCATGTTGCATACTATTTGTTCTCTTTGTATACATATTCTCCTCTTAAAGCTTTAGATGGCACTGAATTGTTATTTTGCCTCATTTCATTGTGGTTACATAACTTTATTTGAATTAGCATTTTCTTTCTGTTTTCTTTTTTAATTTCAGAAAAAGTATTACCTCAAATAACAAACTCACATTTTCTTTCAAGCTTCAAAGTTGTAGCCTTCTTTCTTATCTACACTGAACAGGAAGCTCACAACTTCTCGAATCATTCGAGCCACTCATGGCTGTGACTTTTACAACCGTCTTTATCTGCATAGCTGACGACAGTAGTCAGTGATTAGAGTTACAATGAATATGACTATATATGACTTTTAAAGAAACACAATTACAGAAAATGATTAAATTCCTCCTTTTGAAGATTGTTGAGAGACAATGAAAATGACTATATGTAAGTTTTCATCTCAGCAGTCCATCACGTTCAAACTGGCATCCAGATTCATTTTGGTTTACAGATTCTTTCACTTTAGTCTTGAGTATCTTTCACTATATCCTACATATGGAAACACTTCCTAGTTTAGCACAAACTCAGCCATAGGTCATACTTCATACTTCATAGAGCAAGTTTAATTCCTATACAAACAAATCTGCACTTTTTTCTTGGAACCTGCTAGATAATCACTCAAATTACTGTTGTAGATAAAGTGAAGGTTATAAAGAATACAAAATACAACAACAAGATGATAGAAATATAATTATAACAATAATAATAATAAAATAGGCTTGTGCTCAGAATATGATTAATAGCAGATGGATAGATGGAAAGGTCTGTGAAAAAAAAATTATGGTTTAGAAATTTTCTGCTGTGTTGGGTTGTACATACAGCCATGTGGAACTGGACCGATGCTACTGATATAGGATCTATTTTTATTCAACTAAAAATTTAAAAAATAAAATAAAATCTCAACTTGATATAATCTCCCTCCAGGGTTCTGTAGGAAGTGTCAGTCAAAGTATCCTGTAAGGGTCAGGGATTAATTTTCTCAATATAAAACCTCTGAAATATAAAATATCTTTATTTAGAGTTTTGGAGTGTGGTGCACTTTTTAAGTGCACTTTTTAAGTGCACCACACCTTAAGTTAACATTCTGCTATCAAATGTGCATAAAAACAATATTCTTCTTTGTCCTCAACTTTTAATCAATGAAACTGCTACAGCAAGTCTTAAAAAGTCTGCAGGCAGCCATGAATATTGCCTTAGGCCAACAGGCTAACAAGCGCAAAGTCTAATCTGACTCTGGTACATGACGAACATATCTGGCACCCAGGCGTACTCTTTTGGCATGCATGCAGCAGTTTGGGATGTATAGGAAGAAAGGAGAGTAAGAATCAGTTGGAAATAAGTGGGAGCCAAGTCAAATGCTTTGGGGGCTGAATAATTAAGCCACTACAGAAGAGCCAGAAACTGCAATTTCTTGGGACTGGCTCTAAAAGTAAGCCAATCTCGATAGACTCCCATTTTAAAATGTCCATCTTCAGCCATGAAAATAACATGTTAGAGTTCCAAAACTAAAGTTAAATTACCTTACTGTAAAAACTGTATGTGGATTTTTTTTTGTTTTGGGGTTTTTTTCTGTTCTTTTTTACTTCCTCTTATGGATTATGTTATGGCTAAAAATTAGAGTGCGCTTTGATTAAAAGCATTTGAGCAGCTGGTTGTACCTGATCACTGTGGGCTAGGCTTTTGTCTTTGCCAATTTCTGTCACTGAACTGGACCTCTGGACCACGAATGGTCCTTTTGGAGGATTTTTTATATACTGTATTTTTGCACTATAAGGCGCACTTAAAATCCTTTAATTTTCTCAAAAATTGACAGTGCACCTTATAATCCGGTGCACCTTATGTATGAATTCTGGTTGTGCTTACTGACCTCGAACCGATTTTGTGGTACACGGCGCTCAAAATCTGTCAGAAAATGTTTTAGTACAACTTTGGTAAGCAACAAAGCCGCACCGCTTGATGGATTGTCGGAGCATTACCGCTACCGTAATCAGGACCCTCGCGGAGTAATCTGGGTCCAAAACTCAGTCAGCTTCAGGTCTCAAATTCAATCGAACACTGCAGCATCACTGAGAGGTAAAAATTGTCCAAATTCTTTCATCTTTAATAAAATGATCAGCGTTGCTGCTTTACCAGGTGTAACAATTAAGTTTAACATCCAGGCATCAATGAAAACAGAATTTATTAAATTTAATGGAGTTAGAAGTTTGCAGGAAGTTAGCTTGCTAGTTTCCACCTAAACATGATATAGCATGTTCATGATTGAGAGATTTCTGAAAAAGACTAAAACGTACAGCTCTGCTTTCACTTCCAACATAAATGAAGACTGAAAACTAAAAAGCAGTGACTTTTGTAGGGTTAATAAAGTTGGGCTAGCTGGTATATAATGATGCGCTACGTGATCGCTAGTGACACAGCTATGTTAGCATAACAAACAGTGAAGCTGGAGGATGAATGCTAATTTATTTCCACTCGTTAATGAGAGGGTTCCCGATGGAAGTTGAGGAGCAAAAAGAATGATTTGAGTAAAATTTGATTTATCTGACTTTTTCACTTATAATCCAGTGCGCTTTATGTATGAAAACAGACCCGTTCATCGACAGTGCGCCTTATTATCCTGTCCACCTTATGGTCTGAAAAATACGTATCCTGCTATGAGGTACACCCCATCCAAGATATGCTTCAGTCACAGCTACATTGGCAAGGCCTGTGGAAAAATCATATAACAGTTAGTTACCTCCTGCAGTGATAAATTAAGTACTTTGGCTGGTACATATTTGGATATCACATAAAAGTTGAGGTTTTGCTCCGAGGCAGTACATACCACTGTATTAAACTGCAGAAAAGCACCCATAGAAAATATTAGTTTGTTCCCTTATGCTAGCACAAAACCAAATATCTACAGTCAAGTAAAAACTGTTTTCTTGTACTCACCCAATGACTGAACATAGTAAAAGTAAGTAGTGTACGTAGTAGTGATGCAGTATTAGTGAGTATGAACATTTGTACAAAAACATTTTCTTGTTATGCTGATAGTAAATGCAAATATATTTACCTTCTTTTCAAAATGTTAAAGCATATCAAGGTTAAACATATCAAAAAACATTTGCATTTGAAATGATGAAGACAATTTACTGCAAGGCTGCTGCATTAGTAACGATTCAGTGATTTATATAGTGACATGAGGTTATATTTTAGAAATTATTACCAGCAGTAACAGTGAAAGAAGACATTACATTTCTGAATGCTACAATGAAAAAGGTAAAGAGCATGTAAATTGCCCAAAGAGAAAGTCAGATGTCATGTTTGAAAGCTATCTTAATCTTAAAAAGGCAGAGGAGCTTTGGGAGGCAATTAACATGGCTCGAGACCAACCTTCTCATACCCTGGGTGAACCGCACTTTAATCATCATTACATAAATATTGCCCTTTGAATGAGACAGAAGACAGAAACCAAATTAAGTCAGCTGATCCTGAGAAAGTAATCCAGTGCATTCCAATGAGGCCATGCTTCACAGTCTAGCGGTCATACACCAGGCTGATTTCATATTCCATCTAATCAGGTACTTATTCCAGCTCTGCAGCGTGAACACAGTTAGATGCCAAGCAGGGAAAATCCTGTTATTGACAACAATGTTTGTCAACAAGAGATGGCTGTGATAGAGAGGAATAATTCAATACAGAGATTATATGAGGCTCATTACGGCTTACAAAATAGTGTGAAATTACATTAACTGCAATAACAGGCCAGTAATTGTCTGGGAATTTGCAAGAGAGAGAAAAGCAGGAATGAGTTTCTTCTGAACATAAATAAATTCTCTTTTTTCATGTAATCAGTTTTTTGCTCAAAGCGATGAAAATTTTAACTTCAAGCAAAAATATTAATCTTTAACCATTAAAAAAACCTAGCAACATACGCAACGTCTCAGTAAAAGAGATATTTTCATTTCATATTGAATCCTGACATTTTTCTGGATTATTTTTTAAATAAATCATTCATTTTCATAATGTTGCCTTCAACATAGTGAAAAGAAACAGTGATATCGAGTGATTACACAAAACATGCTTCAGGGGTGTATGAAAAATTGGGCAATATGCCAAATTAGATTAAATTGTCTCTCTTAGAATCCAGTTGCATTGCATAATGTTTAGTCGAATGGTTAAGAGCTTGTTGTTGTTTTAGACAATGTGTAAAGCAAACAAAAACATAATTATGTTTGTTGTATTTGTACTATCTATTAATCACTTATATATTTTCTGATATAAAGAATGCAAAGATATTGTGCTGTGAACGACTGGAGTGACTGACTGAGCAGGTGAATTAATTACTAATGGTTTATTGGTCTATTGTTGTGTAGTTGTAGCCTTCCATGTTATAACTGTTGTTAACTTAAGCACTTAATAAAAAAAATCATTAAATTAAATATATTGAAATATTTCAAGCCATTTGCAATGTTTCAGTATTTTACAAATGATCTGCATTTTTCTGTTGCTCGGTAAATTAACCTAAGTAATTGAAATGTATTATTTTTGCTGACTTATTAATGTGTATGAATTCACATGAAATAGGTTAAACAGCTTTACAGGATTATAGATGTGTGATTCAACTATACCTGGCTTGGATACAGTTGAAACAAAAAAGCACTTTGTGTTTAGAAACCAACTGTGGAAAACATAAACTATTTATTGATCATTGTTTTTGCAGTACACAAGGAAAGGAAACGTGAAATATAACTTGTTTTCATTCACTACTTTTTTATGGTAATGGAAAAAAGTAAAAAGTGGTTTCTTGAACCAGTCCTTACTTATCTAGCTATTTTCAGGTTCCTAGGGGACTTTCCATGATGCACTAAGCATTTTTACCAAAATTCGTCTTTTGCCTGTTTATTCTCTGTGCTGTCCTTTTTTCTCTTTTTTTCCCCCTCACCCTCAGCCTTACCCATACTTAATCATGGTTCTGGTCCTGGTTCTGCTTGAGATCTCATCCTGTTTAAAGCGAGTTCTTCCTTCTCACCACCCCCAAGTGCTTGTTCATAGGGGATCAAATGATTGTTAGCATTGGAGGTCATTTACCATACAGTGTAAAGCACCTGTAGAAAACTGTAGTAAAAAATTTAATTTAATTTAATTTAATTTAATTTAATCTTTGAATCATGTTTTTACTTGAGTTTAAGTAGAGAGAAAACATGTTTTTGAAATGATGAATCATATATTGGGAGCCTGTGTTTGCTGGCACGTTTAGACTTTGTATTACCCTTACGGAGGCTATCATTACTGGAAATGCACAATTCAATTCTTGTCAGAGAATGAGATGAGGAAAAGAGGAAAGGAGGAACAGCTTGATGCCGGATAAAGTAGAGAGGACTGAGAAGAGCAGCGAAGAGATGTGAAAGGACCAGTAGAGATTGTTATGAGGTTGCAGGGGGAAGAGAGAGAAGCTGATGCTGTGAAGCTGTGATAAGTGCAGACCACTGACAGCGTGGCCTTTCATATCACAACACACCTGCTCCTCATTTTGTTCCCTGGCAGACCTCGCTGTCTGGAACAAAAAAACTCATAATCTCAACAGGAGGTCTTCAGCTTTTAAACAAACAAAGGCACGATTCTGCAAGAATACATCGTAACACAAACATAAACAGAATGACTGCAAAGGCTTCAGGCTGACTTTCTCTTCCCCACTCTCCCTCTCACAGCATAATCTCGCAACTTGCAAAAGAGTGCAAACACCACAGTGACGCTAACAACTTCTATTAATAATTGCACACAAAAAAGTTACTTTCTGATTTAATGTCCAAGGTTATATGTTTATATGTATATCCATCCGTTACTCTCACAGGCACAAGAAATTCTTCACTGAACTTAAAAGTTTCAGCTTCAGTTCCTCTTTTCTATTTTTTGAGACACATAACACTCGGTGAGACGTTTCATCACCTTGAAAGGTCTGGTCACACCAAAAAGTGACAGATTTATTCCATTTATCTGATGTTTTTGTTATAAGGATGCCAACTGAAAAGTGGTGTTGCCAGAAGCCTGGGGACATAGGAACACAATGAACTGCTGTTAGGAAGCCAGGATGACTAAATTAAGTTGCTGTACTACCTCGTTTTCTCTCTCTATCTCCACTTTGAAATGTTTTCAGTGGTTTTAAATTCAACATTGTTCTGTTTGGAAAAAAATCTTTTTTTTCCCCCATATGCTCTTAGATGAAGAAGCTTCCACCTCCCCCGCTTCTCCTCTTCTTACTTGGTCATTTTAGAGGTCACCATAACCACAGTATATCTGCTGTGGTCTCCATCTCTTCCCATCCCTAACATCCTCTTCTGTCACACTAACCCTCAAGCCTTCATGATTAAAAAAAAATAAAACTGATGTGATCATTTGGGTAAACGTCTCTGCTGTATAGTAAAACAGTGGTTTTCTATTCTGTTGTTAGAAAACATCTGTGAACTTATAAAGTATATCTGTCATGTTTGGGGTCAAAAATTAGACCACCTTTTATCCAGAAAACCTCAGTGCCAACCCTGCACTTACTCTGGTGCTCAGCAATACGCCCATCAAGGGTAATGGTGCACCGAGTTTCCTGGACCATCATTAATCAATTTTAGGACAGAAATTTCTTCCGGATTCAAAGCCCAGAGGTCCTGTGAGTGCAGCCATTGCAGTGGCGACACAAATGTTACATAGAGCAAAACATTTGTGGAGTTTTTTTTTCTTCTTGGAAGGAGTTTACCATCAGCCATTGAATAATCTGTAAAACCATATTTGTCATCTAGTAATTTATAGATCGCAGACCACAAAATATCCTAGCTGTAATGAGGAACAGGACATTAGTTCTTTTTTGTGTTTGACTTTAATATACACGTGTTGTTTTTTTTACTCACTGCTAGTGCTTGTATTCATTATGCTGTGCTTCAATTTGAATTCGAACCCAGAAAAAAGCCCATTGTCTCCACAAGACTTGTATGTCAAACAATCAATCATTTAACAGAAAGATCAGTTTTCAAAAAATGTCATCTGGAGGTATTTGGAAAATTATTACAAAATCTGGAAAGACTACCAGTTTACCCCACTCCTGTGGTTTACACCGAAGACCCACCCTAATCATATATAACATATTTAAATGAGATAATTGCATGTCACATATGTAATCAGGAAATGCCCTGCTCAAAGTGAAACAAGCTGATTTTGACATTTTAAAGCTGTTTAAATCCAGCCTGACATAAAAAACAGGAATTGCAGTGCAGTCTGTCCATCACATGCACTATTCTGTTTCAAAGTTTATTATGACAAACACATTAAAAATAAATGATGCTGGTGCTTCAGTGAGTAAAATACAGCAGTACAACTACTAATTGACAGATAGGTGAACTATAGAGGATATTACCTGTCTATCAGCCTACATGACGTGCAGAAAAATGAGACCACACAGAAGATGACTCATATGCTCTCTTTGTCACATCTCTGACAACTGCACACTTTCTTAGTCCCTTTGTGTCCGTCACTTCATACAACATCTGTTCACTGATTGATGATTGGGAGGGGGGTTTTTCTGTGGCAGGAGCTGGAACTTCCATGCTGCCAAGTATAGAAGTGAATGCCACAGAAAGTGTGGGGAGGAAGAAGCTCATAGCAAAAGACAAGATGACAATGCTTTGAATTGAGAAATCAAAGAGAGGTAAGGAAGGGATACTGAGAGAGATGAAACAGATGGGAGTATTAGGAAGATGACAGAGTGCCACTTTTTTAGATAAAAATGAAAGGTGAAGTCTAAAAGGAAGCTTAGATAGAAAGGTAAAATCAGGAACAACTGTGCACCTTTGTTTTTGTGTGCGCTTGTATTTACCTTTTCATAATCTTTTAGTCAATTTTCCAGACATTAAAGACCAAAGGATTGTCTTTTCATCACTCCTTTATCTCAATCTGTTGTTAAACCCATACTTACATACAAACACACTTTGTTTAATATTAAACACGACGTCTTATTTTATTATTCATATCTCTCTCTGAGATGTTTCTTCAGTCAAAAAGCCTATCAGAAACCTAATGGAGCACAACACTGGCTGCAAAACTATCAGTTACATACTGAGGAGATGTTCGGTGTATCATTTGCCTTTCCTGCTTTGTGTGCTTGGTCGTGTGGGTGTCTAAGCTTGTTTGTTATTAGAAAAGCAGAGCTAAAAGGTCAAGCAAATCAAGCGTACAGAACAACTCGGCCCTCTTGCGCTAACATTGCCAGCAGGGCAAGGGGCCTCTGTTGTGTTATTTTCATTTTGATGATACTTAGAAGGAAATAATTTTCAAGCTGCATCATGGCTCATTGTGAGAGTATTTGTCTGGTTACACGGGCCACTGTGTAAACATGGAGGCATAAGGCTTAGAATGACTAAACAAAAGGTAGGAGATGAGAGACACTATGGCTATGGGTGAGTTAAGGTTTTGCTATCATTCATTAACTTCTCTTCAGGTGGCTGGTGTTCAGTTTTATCATTTTCACCAAGAGGTATGCCATTATGGTAATGTAATGTAATGTGAGACTGGAGCCAATATAAGAGAACTATGAAACCCATTTTGTTATGAATGGTTTTTAAATTGCTTTGATTTCTTGCAGCACTTTCACTAATTTATGACATTTTCACCTTCTGTTCTTACTGTGATGCTAATTATGTACAAAACGCTGTATGTTAAAAAGCCTTCATCACTCCTGCTTTTTGTCCAGTTGTTTTTTCCAATTCTGTCGAGATGAGAGAAAGTGATTTTTGGTAACAGAATGTCCGTGATTTACAGATTTTGAAAGTTCAGTTGTTCGGTAGCTTTCCTGCAGCTTCTAAAAACATCACATAATTTTAATCAGCAGATGCTGTGTTTCACAAATTATAGGTGTTACCTTTTTTTGAGCGATTCCTGCTCTCTTCCTGTTTATCTGTGTGTGCAATTCATAATACCATGCTATATATTAAATCTAAAAAGTATTTATTGTGTCCCAATACTTAACATATGTTATTCTCAGATATACCGGACAAATCTAAAAGGGTTGTTTTGTTAGTTTTGACATCATTAGTTATTCTAGAAATGGTTAAAATGTGAAGGTTCACCAGGCAAACATTTCCCATATTAGTTCTACTATTTGCATCACATTTCTGTATTTGATTTTGCAGGATGTTTGTCTATTTGCCTTTGCTGTACTCAAAAGTCGTGCTTATTTGTTTTTCCATTTGTGTGCATTTCTTATATTTTAAGCTTTTCCAGATCCTTGTCCACATTTCAATCCTCAAACTGCCTGCTAGTCTCCGTTACATCTCCACCTCCTGCAACATAGCATCCCTTTCTGTTACTTAATTAGTCTCCAGTTGACTGAGAAACCGTAAAATGTATTTCTCACTATCTTTTCTATCAGTAACATGTGTAAATCATTAGATCAGTTTTCTTAGAGTCTTAGTATTTTGCTGCTGGGTCAAGTATCTGCTGTAACATTAAAAAAACAAAAGTCAGTATTACCGCAAGGACAAGGTTTGTTTACTAGCTGTTATGCTGTTTTATTTGGGGTATTTTTCTAAATAAAGAACACATTCAACAGTTCTTTTCCATTGGGTTTTAAAGGTTTAAATTATTGACATTAAGGGAATGAGAGCATGAACTGCTGTCAGTCTCTCTGTGTTAGCCTTAAAACCTGTCCAGAGTATATCCTTCCTGCCTGCTGAGATAGGTTCCAGTCCTCCTGAGGCCCTGAACTGGATAAGTAGAGGAAAAATTGATAGATGGATGGACAGAAAAATCCAATAAACTAACTAAATAAACCAAACATAGGTAGTCAAGAGGGGAAGAAAACAGGGAAAGCTACAAGGTGAGAAACACTACAGGAGAACTTACAAACAACATATTTATAGTGGGGAGAGCAATAATAGAGCACATCTGAAGGGTGGGAATAAAAACAGTGAGAAATGAAATGAAATTGTATTAAACAAAGCAGGAAGTAAACTAGAAAAACAGACTAACACACACCAACAGGAAGTTGAGGAACTTTTTTCAGTCTCAATATACCACATTGAAGGATGTCTCCATTCCTAAAGTGGTGGAGGAGAGATGAGAGAGAAGGCTGTCATTTTCGCTTTGAACTTGTAAAAGATTCATGGGACTCAGCAGGAATAGACAAAATGACAAACAGAGGACCTTTCAAACTAATAAGTGGCTTCTTTTAAGATATCTAATCAAACTTTCTACCCTTAACTGTTGTGTGTGGTGTAAAAAAGGTACAACATCTGGTCACATTGTGTCCATGTTGTGAATTAGAGCTAGGCTGTGCTTCATAAGTACAGGCTTGTTAATTAAACTTCCTGCAGAGCAGGCATGCCTGCTCAGCCTCTACAGATGGCAACTATAACCTGGTGGACTTTGTGCTCTGGCTTGAAGGAGAGTGTAGAATGTCAGACAGTTGTAACACAAGCTAATAACCTGCAAACTGATGCTTCTCGGGTGTAAAAGAAAGAGATCAACCTATACAAAGAGTAGTTTCCCTATACAAAGAGTGGCATAATTGCATCTAACCAATTAGTAGTGGCCTGTACCAATGTAGCAAACTTCAGTGTTGTCCCAGAGTTCATGAAATTCAGTTTTAGATAGGGCATTATTTGACTCAATGACCTATGTAAAATGGGAGACTTACCTCCTTCTACATTAAAGTTGTGGAAATCACCCTTCTGATCCAAAGGAGCTGATTGTTTGTGGGTAGCCAAACCAATCCAGAGGACATGTTGATCTCTGTGCTAGTGGAAATAGAGGGAATATGGAACGCTAAACTAATAGGATATGAATCTTCTTATATAACAGACTGTGATCCCTATCCAAACTCTCTCCTAGTGGACTAGCAAGATGCATCTCTTCCACAGGCTGTCTATGTAGACATGAACCTACCATCACATTGAAGGTAGAAGCAAAGTCAGGTACTGGGTGATCAGTCTTGGACCTTCATAAGAAAGACCTCCTGAAACTACAAAAGACAAAGGGTGAGAAAAAAAGCTCAAAGAAGAATTGGAACACTGCTAATGGACCCTCAGTTACTCGCACAGGATCAAGCCTGGGGGAAAGCTGTCAAGTGTTGCAAGGGTGTAAGAATCTGTATAGTGGATGCCATCCCTGAAGGAAAAACATTTACTAGACCCAGTAAGTCAAGAAGTCAAGTCAAGAAGACTTCATTAATCTTCAGTTTAAAGGCATATTTCATTGTCATTTGAATGTTTTTTTTATTGTGTTCCACTGGATTAAAGTACTATTACTTTTAAAGACAATTATTGAGGTAAGTTGATATTATTTTGGTATAATTTCGCTTCTGGATCTTGTGTTTAAATGTACATACCACATCACTTGTTGTGTGAACCAGCACAGATGCCTTTCACTCTCCCTTTTTGCTCTTTTCTTTCCCCTTGCCCCCAGCTTCCCCTCCCTGAGCTTGCTTCTGCCAGACTCTTCTTTCCCATCATCACCAAGTGCTTGCACACATTGAATCATTAGATTGTTGGGGTTTTCTGTTTAATATTGTAGGACCTTTACTGTTGTGAATTGGCACTACATAAATACAATTTAACTTTAAACCGAAATTTAATTTGATTGGATGAATTGAATCCAGCTGAAATGAAAAAAAAAAAGATTACATTTATGGTTCGTCAGTCTTAGGTGTCATATTTAATGATATTGCTTTAAAATGAGGCTCTGAGGTAAGGACATCACATTTGGTTAAATGCCTGTTGCCTTGACTCCTCTCTCCTCCAGGGACTAAGACACTAATTTAAGAAGAGGAATTGAGGAGGCGCAGTCTGAGAAACAAGAAAGAGGGACACAGTGATGAAACACAAGAAAAGGGAACAGAAGGGCAAGGCAAATTATTTCAAATTATTTCACATTATTTCAAGCGGAGGAAGTGGAGGAAACCTATCTGTAAATAGATGTACTGAGTGACAGACGAACTTTAGGAGAGAAAGCTTTTTGCAGGGGAGCATGTGACAAGCTCGTTTTGCCACTTGACTGGTATGGCTTCTATAGCTGTCAGACTGTTGGTATATCATTCAGGATGTAACAAGAAGGGAGATCCACAAAGCAGCAATTTTTACTAAGTCAAAATAAGTAGGTATAGAAGATGAAAAACATAGACCTGATGAATAGGTACTAACCTAAAACTACCAGGTTCAGCTGGGGATTTGTGCACCATAATCAAACCAAATGAAAGACAAGTTGAGTGTCTGAAAGGCACTGGCCTTCCAGGAGGAGAAAGAGAGAGAGGTGACATCATCTCCTCTGACATGGGATCTAAAATAAAATATCTAAAATACTATAGTTCATATAGTTCATGATCCATCATGAAGGCTTGATGTTTTTCTTAGTGTTATACATTTATTTGTTATTTCTGTCATAAAACATGTTGCTGGCATCAAATTCTACATTTGCACATGTCACAGTTTCTCTAGCCAAAGAGCATCCTGAGCTGAGCTCCAGTTAATCTAGATCTCAATTTGATTATCTTAATTTTATGTGTTTTGCTGCTGATACAAATTCAATAAAAGCTTTGAGGAAAAATAGAAGGGAACTTTGCATGTCAAGCAAAATCCTCAGTAAACTTTACAGATGTACAGCTGAGAGTGTCATCACTACCTCAATTACGGCATGGCATGAAAGCTGCATTGTGTAGGACAAAAAGGCTCTCCAGCATACACATTGCATCTCAGTAGCAGGCTTCCCTTCATTACAGGATATTTACACCACCAGGGTTGTGACGAGGGCCCACAGCACCATTAAGGACAATAAACATAACATGGCCTGTTCACACTTCTGGCCTTGAGTAGAAGCTAAAAGACTCTCAAATAGCTTTTCCCCACAGGCCATGAATAAGACACTGAGCAGTGCTCCTATCCCACCACATCACTACTGTTCACTGTTAGTGTACTATTATTATCGGCTATTTGCTGATTATCTGTTTGCAAAATTGCACACAGGCATAAGTAATCAGGCTCAGGTCTTTCAAGCCCAGGTCTTTTAATGAATTTCATTATCATTATTATTATTATTTTTTCCACTTCCTTTTGTATTTTTTTCTCTTTATTTCTATTTTTATTAGAATTTGTATAAATGTTTTGCATTAAGAGAGACTGGCAAAATAAGAATTTAATTGTACTTTGTAAATTGTGGTGTTTATTTCCACTTACAATAAAACCTGGACTTAATATAAGCATTAATATAAGCACTGCTTCATTGCTATCGCTATATAAAGAAAAATTGAATTGTGTTGAATTGAATTGAATTAAAACTAAATTTAATATAAAACTGAATCCATGGCTGAATTAAAAGGATAAGACAGTGTCATCTAACACAGAAGGCCACTAAGCTACAGTATGTGATGAATCTTTATGCTACAGGGAAACTGACTCCAGCATATCTAAGCATTGCAAAGATTCATACGTATAAATAAAACTGTTATTGCAGCACTGACAAAAGTGGAAGCAACAAGTCTCTATAATGGCACAAAACAAAGACAAGACTTGACTCTTAAGACTTATTTATTCCCCTGTTGCTGAATGTGAGGTGGAGAAAAAAAGAGAGCCAGTCATCAATTAAAATTCCTAAGTGTTCCTAATTCAATCTCAGAGCCCTGGACCATAGCCATTCGTGAAAGGTTTGATGGCTTTTTGCCTTTATATGTTTTATTTGACCATTTTTAATTAAATCTAAGATTTAAGTCATTTCCAATTTCACAAGTGAATTCAGTTTATATTTAAATTTTACACATCTCTCCTTGGAAACAGTTTTCTTTTTACTTCATGTTCCTGTCTCCCACTGGAATCAGCACTCACCAAAATCTTATTAATTATTTTATAGCCAGCAGCAGGTCTGCCCATTAAATCTGATGTAAATTAGTGAAATTTGAACGAAACTCTGCTCACAGCTGAACTAATAAATCAAAAAACCACTAGAATGGGTAGCTGCAAAAAACAAGATATTTTCTAGATTTCAGTTCAATTCAATTTTATTTATACAGCGCTAAATCACAACATTAGTCACCTCAAGGTGCTTTATATTGTAAGGTAGACCCTACAATAATACATACAGACCCTACAATAGGGTCTGTAATTATTATTGTGCTTGCTATTTACTTGATATTGCTTAGTAAATGGGTCTGTGAATAACAAGCGATGCCCACTGTTCATCTATTCTTCTTTCGTCTCAGAGCTGTGTATTTGAGATAATGAAGCAGATTAGAAAAACAACAAAACAACAACAACAAAACAGCTATCGCCTGCCGTCAAAATGCACACATACAGTCATGCCTGTGATGTCCTTGGGGACTAGAATAATGTTTAATTAAACAAATTATGCCATAAAGAGATGTACATTTGACTGTGGTACTGAGTCAGAGGCATTACTGTAAGTAGTGAAGGAGATTTAACCTGACATTCAGTCTGTGGTCATTAGATGGGCTGTCTCCACAGACCTTTCAGGGAAAGAAGACACATACCTGCACATACAAGCTGAGCTTGTTCAGTGCAAGGATATCATTTGTACCATTTCTTCATTATTTAAACATGAGGTTATATTATCATCATACTTATGCAATGTATCACCTGTGCAGAGTATGGAAATACAGATCTTGTGGCAGTTTTTCAGGTGTGGCATGAAGGGTGTTAAAATCTGACCAAACTTTAGATAAATGTTAATCTACAAGATTATAAAGACTCTAGTTGATGGGGTTCTCATAGCCTGCTTAAAAGTACAGATTTTTCTCCATAATGTCCATAAACTAATAGGTTTACAGTTGTCAGAGTCTCTCTATGCTCCTCTTTTCTGTCTTCTTGTTACCCTCATGGCAAATGGCAGACCTACAAGCCTGGTTCTTTTAGACCGCTCGTCCTGCTTTAAGGAACTTCTTCTTCCCAACTATCACCATGTCTTTGCTTGCAAAGGATCATCTGCTCATTAAGGTAATATTGTGGAGTCTTGTCCTTATAAGTGGCTTGAAACAACTGGTGTTGTGAACTATCCATCCATACATTCTGCTCCACTTATGCAACTTATCCAATTCAGGGTCACAGGGGGACTTGAGCCTATCCCAGGTAACATAGGACAAGAGGTAGGGTATACCCTGGACAGGTTCCCAGTCTGTAGCAGGGCTAATACGGAGAGACAAACAACCATACACGCTCACATTCACACCTATGGGCAATTTAAAATCACCAGTTAACTTAAACCCAATAACTGCGCGACAGGGTACCCAGGGGGAACCCACGCAAACACAGGGAGAACATGCAAACTCCGCACAGATGGTGGATTCTAACCCAGGACCGTCTTGCTGTGAGGCAGCAGTACTAATCACCGCACTACTGTGCTGCCTCCTGTTGTGAACAAGTGCTTTATAAATAAAACTGAGTGTAATTAGTGTGTCTGAGTATCAACAACAGACTCTCTGTCTCTGTTTTTAATCACAATCTTTTATTCAAAAGAAGCCAAAAACACATAGCAATGACACATCTGAACAGCTATAAATATCAGTTGAAATATACATCACATTTGCTGTATTTGCATGTAAAAGCCTCTTTAATCAGCCTTGGTTTTTTTTTTTTTTTGGTTTTTTTTTGTTATTCCATTGCTTCTATTAGTTTACATTATTCATTGCCTCCACTCCATTACACTCACACTCTTTGTGCCATTAACATGAATTTTCTTTCTTTGTACATAATGAAAAAGTGACTGGAAAACACCCACAATCCATCAGCGAGATTGTCTACTACAGTAAACTAATCCCAGTACTGTGAGTTATTTTATTGTACTACAGTATTCAATTGTATTAATGAATATTCTCAACAATATACTGATTTTCAGTCACTGGTTGTTGGCTTTATAGACATGGCAGCCAGAAAATGTATAAACAATACATACATAATAATACATCAATACTTTAGACATACTACCACTAAAGGAGAAGCTGTGCTCCAACTTGTTCTTTAAAGTTTGCTTTAAGCGTTTAAATTATACCTAACAATTGCATCTCACTCCCTAAAACAATGGAAGATGTTTTAGAATGAAATGTAGGTGGTGCAATTGCAAAGGCCAAAGACACAGTGTCTCCTGTCTCATCTGATATACTCTAGCATTTATTTTACACCCAATAGCGCTGGTAACAACATATGCTGCTACATCGCAGCTCTTGCGAAGACAAAAATAAATACATACACTGGGTAGAGCAAAGTAAAACAGGCACAAATAACCAGACTGTTACATGGAATGGCTCTGTTTACATGCTAACCTCTTATTCTGTGCCCAGATTCCTGACATCAGGGAATCAGTTCCTATTAAAAGGGCTTAAAACAAATGTGGAACAGACTTTTATACCTTCTCCTTACTATCAGATCAGCTGTGTCAAATCCAGAAGCTTTTAAAAACCCACTTGTACAGACTGATATTTGCATAATGTGTTGAAAGGTCTTTTTTAATGTTTAAATGAGGCCCTTTCTTGTGAATAATATTGCTAGTTTTCTCTTTTTCTCTTGTGTATTTTCTATTTTTCTTTTTGGTGATTTTTGCAAAACACCTTGTATCGCCAGTTCATCAAATAAAGTTTGTCTTTACTGTGCACACACATCACATGAACACAAAAACAAATGCAAGAAGCATATGTCCAAAAATGTCAGGCGTTTTAGCTTTAAGGGGGGCTACATATTTACAGAGAAGCATAGAGCTGCCAAAGCATCACATTTACTTTGAGAAAAGACAAGCAAGCGGTTTTTCGTTTTGTTTCCTTTTTCTTTTAAACTTATCAATGGTACGCAAATGAAATCACAAAAGACTTTTACGCAAAGCAAATACAGATGTCGGATTCAATCATCACAATTTATCCACTTAAGTAAGAAAGCAGAAATAAGCAGCAGTTGGAAATGAGAAAATTTGATGAATTACTGCGCTGTTTGATTAAAGCTGTTGTAGAGAGGACCCTATAATGCCCAAATAAACCCCTCATATTTGCTACCTGCAGGAAATTACATCCACCGAATGAAATAAGTCCCAAGAGGCTTTTTGGTTCTGATAGGTAAATACATTCTTCAGTGTTACATGACCAACATAAAATGAAAGGAGTAAGGTGTAAATGTTTATTTTAGGAGCTGTGTTGATTATAGCTGGAAAGGCACTTATGTCAGGCGGCTGAAAAGAACAAAATTGGTCTTGATAAACAAAAATGTTGTGATTTTTTTTCCACCAATGTGCTATAATGGATGTAGAATGAGTGTGTGTGGTAGTAATAAAATAGTTGACAAAAAGGCAGAAAAGCATCGATTTTGCCACTTTGATCACTTAATCCAACTTCGGCTTCCTCCTCTGTAGTCTTAAAATATGTTTTTCCTTCTCAGTTCATCTGTGAGTTTGTCTGCTACTGTTCATGTGGCCCTAATTAACCAGAGGAGGAGCTAGTGGTCAGGGCAGTGACTGTGGGAGGTTCAGCTGCAGTTACAACAGAGTTTAGCATCGAGGCTGCTGTGGTAGTGGCCAGTCCGGTTCCTGGGTAAGTGGACTGAAACTTACATGCAGGGGTGGAGCGGTGCAGGTCTGCTGCAGTGTGAGTCGTTGGTGAGCCCGGCGGGTGAGGTGAGATCTTCAGAGAGAAGAAGAACAAAAGAAAGAGCAAGATGGGAACATGAAAAAGGAGAAGACAATAGAGAAATTACAAAAAAAAGAGGCGTGACATGAATGCACTCAGTGGATGTTTGATCTTTTGTTTTTGTAAGTGGGGTTTTATTTACTCAACCAAATGAAATATCTCCAAGACTGTTACTTATTGAAACTAAATATATTTTTTATTCGTAAAATGGTCAAAATCTTAAAAATATATAGATATGTCAAGCAACACAGACCGATTGTGCTTATGTGTGCAGAGGCCCATTATGAGCCACGAGAAACGCTTAAAGACTATAAGCGATTTATTTTTTCACAATTGTCATCACTGATTTATGTGACACACTAGATCTGCTGTTTTCATCATCATCATCATCTGTATGAGGCATAAAAATCTATAAACACTGCCTTTCAGTCAGAGGGAGTCTGTTATGTATTTGGTCCCTGGTGTAGTTTAAATAACATTTTTTCTTTTGTTTTCCAGTTTTAACCGTTTACTTTTGTTTCTTATGTTTTCTTTTCCACGTCTCCCTTTGTTTTGTCTCCATGTATTTTCCTTTCATACCTATTAGTCTCATGTTTTCTCCTCTTTTGGATCAAAGGGACCTAAACAAAGCGCATCCATAATTTCTGTGACTTTTGGAGAAAGTTGGGGTTATATAACCTTGAAAAGCTGATTAAGCACTGGAAGAGCCTCATCAGAGCCACTCTGTCGTCTAATGCACCTCACTGCTCTTGTACTAGTTATCTAAATGGACACCATGAAGCGCCACACTGCACAGACTGAGTCAGAGCTTTTTCTTTCCTCTTTCCCTCCTCTAAACCTAATCACTTTCGCTGGCACTTTCAGGATTTTTTCTAATCATTGTCTCTGCAGCAGCATTAATTCACAAACCTTCTTCAATTAGTTGCTCTCACACACAAATGCACACACCTGCCTGTTGATTAATACAGAAGTGACGCACTTATGATGCAGAGAGTTGCAATTTTTTTGCGTATGTTTCTGTATTTCTGATTTTAATTAGAGGGATCTGGTTATAGCCAAACACATCTCCACTGTTCTTATAATATTAGTGAAACAAAAATAACACATGCCTTTCTTTTGATCTAGTGCTGCACTAAATTGATTTAAATCTCTGTTCTTTTTTATTTTTCCAAATCCCTTTAATTCCCATTATGCAATACATACCATCACCTCAGCTCCACATGAGCACACACACAGGTTACCTGGCTGCTCTGGGGATCGTGATAGACCTGGTTACGCGGGGACAGCAGGATGCAGTCTTGTGCTGTGGTTTTCTCAGTGCGCGGGGCACTGGGGTCACCATCATCTACACCATTGGCAACGCACCTCATGGTCCTCACACACAGCACCTGAAGGGTCATGACAATATTAGTGCTGTTATTATCTTTAGAGGGTTGGTACACATCAGCCTTCTCTGCAACATAACATACTGTTGAAGGTGTATGGACTAGAAAATAACAGTATTCTGGAACCAGGTTTGTTTTTTTAGAAAAAAAGGATTGTAATACACTTGAAATAAAAATGTTGCACTCTATAACCAGAACAATAATACTGCTAAAGATGAGTCTCAACCATAGGGGTAAAACAATCCTAGATAGCAGCACTGGATGGTACAGGCTCTCATAAATGAACCAAAAAGTGAAACCATATCACTGATTTTTTTTTTTTTTTACTTACACATATTGCACTAAAACATATTTTTTCATGTTTTCTGTATTCAAAAAATATTAATACTGAGTATAGCTTCATGGCTTCACTGTTTAATAACTGTGGGAGACAGAGTTTAACTAATCCTGCAACAAAACATTTTAACAACATGGTCACATGGTGAACATGGTCACATAATTTGTAGCCTAGGCTTCCGAGGCAGTGAGAAAGAGAATTGCAATAAGCAAGGTAATAGTGAAAAACAACAACAACATTTCCTCGGTGGCAGCAACTGTTAGGAAACAGAGAGACAAAAAGCAGGACAGTAAACCTCTTCTTGTGCATACAGGTGTCCATACCAACTCCAGACACAGACACTCAGTAGGGAGTGTCAAACTAAGCCTTTATCCTTTTCCAAGCCCAAAGGAATGAGAACAAAGTGAAAACACTGATATTAAACCAAATTATTTTCTTATTTTTGTTTCTAAATTAAAGCAATACTTTTATTAATGATGTTGTTATTTTGTGCTGGTAGTCTGAACCATCAAACTCATTCTAGTTATGTGAAATTAGTCATGTATATTCTTTAATTTCTTTAAGGTTTTAGAGGAGGGGTGTATAATAATCATAGCTGACAGGCATGTGTCTGTCAAGTTGCTCGTTTTCTGCTTTTTCGTTTGTGTTTCTGTGTTCACCCAGCTGTGTGAGTTTATTCTTCACTGCTTTGTTAGTTTTCTTGACATTTTCTGAATAACTTCCTTTTTAAATTTGGAGGTTAGCTCTTTTATTCCTTTTCACACGCTCAGTATTGTTTTGATCTTAATACGGTTCACCTCTGTCTTATCGTCACTTTCTCCAGCATGTATAAATTCAGCCTATTTTGCTTCACACTTTTCAAGTTGTTGTTTTTTCTCCCTTCCCAGGGATTTCTATGTGTTGCTGGTTGGCGTTTTTGGTCTTTTAATTTAGTTAGTTAGTGATTTTTTTTCTCCTGTCATCACTCTGGCATGTTCTTCTCTGCACTTGGATCAGCTTTGGGAAATTTATTGACAATATGACAGCATCCAAAAAATGACAAAAAATCATATTGTAGATTTATTTATTGCTGAACTCTAATTTATTTGATATTTTGACTTTAACTTTGATATATATATTTTTCTGATGATAGACATTTATCAGGACATCTAAACTGGATACCACATTACATGCCAGCTTTGCTCCAGACTGATGGTTGCTGAAAAAACTATTTTAATAAAAAATTAATGATTTTTAAATGATTGTTTTTCACAAAATGTGGGAGAAACATTTCTTTATGAATTTAATGACATTTAAATTAAAGGCAAACATCTTTTTTCTTTAAAAAGTGTGGACATGTTTTAGTAACCACAGCTTTGAGCAGTGTTGAACGGGTACCTGCTGTGATTGGTAGATGAAAAATGATATGAAAACATAATTTAAAGTAAAATGAAGCTGCAATAGATAGAGCCCTAAACTATGATTATATTCCTATTCTTATACAGCACTGATGAAGCAGTGGGTCAAACTGATGCAGTTTGTAGAAATTGATGTTGCCTTCAAAAAAATCACTGCTCACAACAGTTCAACAGTTAACAAACACAATGAGTTGAGATCAGATAAACAAGATGTAAGATGCTAATTAGCGGGCTTTAACAGCACTGCTATGGCGAGAAGAAATTTAACATACTTTTCTGAAGCTCTGTTTAAAGTTGTCTGATAGGAAACCATAGAGAAACGGATTGGCACATGAGTTGGCATAAGACAAGATGACAGCAAAGAAGTAGATGCCAGCAGTGGCACTGGACTCTGGGATGATGACCACCAGATTGACCATATTGATGATGAAGAACGGCAGCCAGCAGAGCACAAACACCACCACAATCACCACCACCATTCGGGTCACTTTGCGCTCTGAGCGTCGGCGTTTAGAGAACCCAACCCGTGCCCCAGAGGACTTCACCTGCAAAATAACAATAAAAAGATTTGAATTATAATGACAAGGATGGAAATTGTGCCTTTCTGTTGACTGAGAAAAGAATATCAATTTAAAAATTTGCTTTTTAATCAGCTTCATGAAATATCTACCTTGATGACAATAAGAAGGTAACAGAGGCAAATGATGAGCAGTGGTCCAAAGAAACCCACTGTGGCAGTGTAGAGAATGAAGGCTGTTGACCACACATCCTTCGGCTCTGGCCAGATCATGTTGCAGGAGTTAAATGTATCCTAAAGAAAAATGAATATTGAACAAATAAAGTAAATTCAGAATTGAATCGGAATCTGTCAGACAGTCAACAACAAAATCTGGAAGTTAATCCACTGCTTTCCATCACATCCCTTAATTTTAAATGTCAACCATCATCTTCATCTTCTACTTCTTCTTGTTCATCCTCCTCCTCCTTTAGGGGTCACTACAGCAAATCACCTGCCCACATTTCACCCTATTCCTCTCACATCCTCTTCTGTTACGCCAACCCTCTGCATGTCCTCCTTCACTATATCCATGAATCTTGTCTGTGGTCTTCCTCTTTTCTTCCTGCCTGGCAGCTACCTGTTTAACATCCTTTGTCCGATATATCCACTATCCCTCCTTTGCACATACCAAGCAATTTCAGCTTTGCCTGTCTTTGAGCTTAATAATGTCTGCTCATTTAAATTGTTGTTGCAGAAACACTTTTCTTTTTCATATACTTTACACAAGTGCATCTTTGCAAATACACTTGTATTCATGTCTGTGGAATAAACAGCTTCCATGTCAGCTGGCATTTTGTTAGTGTTTTATTTCCCATTGTATCATCAAATGAAGGCACTTTTGACTGCCCGTTTCCAGCACTTAGACCTAGCATCACACTTTCGGTGTGGTGGTACCACTTGACTAGCATTTGACTTGGCTGTCTTGACTCACCGGATACTTTACCAGACCATAAACAAATGTTCTTTGTGCCTTCAGTCAATATTGATTTATGATTTTGAAGTAGGAAAAGATTCTCTCAGAAGGGAGGTTAAGTTGACACGTGGCTCTTTAGCTTGCATGGAACCAAATGTGCATTAGCCAGCTTCTCATGGCAGATAACACATGTAGGCTGTTGACACCACTGATTCAGCTGAAGCAGTAAGACATCTTACATTTGAGATATTATGTGGTGGTTTGGACCATACTGGAAAGGAATTAGTTTTCTTATTTGTTGACCTCCATGCTTTCAGGGCATACTTAGACTGTAATGCTTCTCATTATCTGGTAATCCATGCAAGGTGCACCGACAGACAAGTTTCTTCAAAGAATTTTTAGGATATTATATTTACCTCTCAGTGAGTGTACAGAAAAGATTGACATGATAATATAACAACTCATTCAACTTGAAGTGCAGTTGTATATTACATAATCATAACATATGGTTTTGAAAAAATATGATGGACTTGTCTCATGGTGCACTGGTCGCACTATTTGGGAACCACTTGATTTGAGTACCTCCATCAAATTCCTTCTTTTTTTGTTTGTTTTGTTATACTGCAATTAGAATCATTGCTAAAGCGAAATGCATTGCACTGCATTATGTGAATGAATATTTCACAGAATGAGGAATTATGTTTTAGCTTAGCTTAACACAAATACAGAAATACCAGGGAGGGAGCTAGAACGCCAAGAAGTCTCCAAAAGAACAGTCGAACATAATATTAAGTCAAATGTTTTTTTCCTTTAGCAAACAGTCGTGAAGGTCAAACACACTTTAAAAAAAAAATAAAAATAGTACCATTAACAGTGCTGAAAGTTCAGTGTTTTTAACACAAATTATTCCAGAGATTTCCCTCTTGTGACATTTAGCTTGGATTTTTTGTAACTATTATTATTTCTTTTTCCTATTATTATTATTTACAGTTTTTGTTTTACTGTTAACATTTGTCGTTTATAGTTGTTCCTTCTTTAAAAAAATACCTTTGTTCAAAGATTGTAGAGGAACGTAGTTATTAATCTGTAACAACTACCAATATGGCCATTAAATAAGTGCTTAATTCTCGCTTTAGGAGCGGTCATATTACCATGCTTCGGTGTCCTATCTGAAGTTTTCACTGGCACAGGACTGAATTGTATACCTGCACATCAGAGAAGATGACCACTGGCAGGACCACCACAAAGGAAACGGCCCACACAGCTGCGCTCACTACCTTCGCTATGCGGGGGTGTCTCCACTTGGTGCTGCGGATTGGATGAACCACAGCCAGGTAACGGTCGATGGACATTACTGTGAGACAGAAGATAGACGTAAACTGGTTCATGGAGTCTGCAGTCATGACCACGCGGCACAGGAAAGAGCCAAAGGGCCAATAGGAGAGTACATTCTGTGTGGTAAGAAAGGGGAGCCCGACGATGTACAGCTCATCAGCCACAGCCAGGTTCAGGATGTAGATATTGGTGACTGTTTTCATTTTGGCATAGCGCAGCACCACATAGATCGCCAAAGTATTGCCGGTCAGACCCACCACGAAGACTGTGAGGGATATGACTGCGGTCATCAGAGTGCTGCTGCCCTGAAAGGGGACACTCTGAGTGGAAATGTTGGAGGAGATGTTGAAAAGGCGAGGATAAGAGAAGAGGACAGGTGAGGATGTAGAGGAGTTGAGCTCGGATGAAAAGGGATACCAGAGGTTTTGGTCTTGTTGCTCCATTGTTCACAGTCCATATGGTGGCTTGATTCCAGTGATTTAGAAGAAACTCTTTCCTCCTTCTTCTTTTCCCATGCTTTCGAGACAGAAGCCGGAGCAGCCCCCACGCTTTAAAATGTGAAGTAAAGCGATGAAAAGGTGATTTTGAACTATAAAAAAGCAACAATCCAGTTTGCCTCAATCAACAGTCCGTGCACAAGAAAGACCAATAATCACTACATTAAACTCCTCCGATAATTCTAAAGCTTTGTGTGCGCACCGTGCGCCCTGAGCGAACTCCAGTGAGGCAGGTGTGCTTCCATTCCACATCCAAGCATATCATACACGTAGCTTCACAGTAGTGTAGTCGTATGAGGAATTAGACTGCAAGCAGTTGAGTCACAGATGATGATGTGCTGTATTTGTCAGCTCTATCTTTGCTTCTTTTCTTTTTTTTTTTTAAATAGATCTGACTGTTAACGTCTCTTTTGATCTGACTTTGGAACCACTCACAAGTCATCCGGCGTGTTGTGCGTCAAGCTGGGAATGGTGCCACCGCTTTTACGCACGGCACATCTTCTTGACTACACGCTCTATAATTATGAATGTGTCATTAATGAATGTGTGTGCTAAGGTTGAATATCTTGAGCCTTTGTTTAAAGGCTCGATGCGTTTAGAGGAGAACATTTTTAAATCGCGCAGAGTAAAGATTTATGCAGAGATCAAGAGAAGAACGGGCTTACTATGTCTAGAAGAGGAAAAGTCAGAGTCCTTCTGTAATCAGATTCAAATAATCAGTCCCCCGAACAAAGTCACGTTTGTTTTCCGATTCCCGAGTATTTGTCCAGTATTGATTGAAAGTTGTTTTCTAGCTCTCTTCGCTGTTCGCTGTCTGAGGTGCTGAGCAGAATGTACTGGCAAGCAGCTCCTTTTTCTTCAACTTTCTGCCCACACAGCTCTGCTGCTTCCTTGCTAGGATTTATAAAGAAAGAGAGAGAGAGAGACAGAGTGTGTGTGTGTGTGTGTGTGTGTGTGTGTGTGTGTGTGTGTGTGTGTGTGTGTGTGTGTGTGTGTGTGTAATATAATATAATATAATATAATATAATACTCACACTCACATATATGTATACATATATGCTTTTTATTTTTATTTTATTTATTTATTTGTTTTCCCCTTGTTGTATATTGTTTTCTCTTCTTACCTCTGCACCTTTGTGGTCCAGCTACCCAATTTCGCTGTGCAAGAAACTGCACAATGACAATAAAAAACTCTAAGTCTCTAAGTCTAAGTATCTAATATAATATAATATTTTGAGTTGAGGATGGTAAATGCAGGTCGTTTGTTTAGTTGCTAAAATGGATGAAAGTACTTCTTACACCACAGTTCAACATGTATGATCCTCCTGCACAGTGTGGAAGACTGTTGTCATTAAGTTACTCTTCATTGGTATTAATTTAGATCCTTGTTTATTCATTTATTATGAATCAACACACAAATAGGAACTAGTGAACTGCACTTTATCTTTGGAACAGCTTTTGCTGTCATTATTTCAGTCTAGAACACTATCCTGGTCTTTTGGGCATAAAATGAGTGATGAAAAGTTTTGTTTAATTTTGTTGGTCCAACATTGTCAACAGCCAAATGTCAAATCAAACTGAGGGGTACACACTTATAGCAGCCTGTTTGACAATGACCATCTGTTAGACGGCAGCTGAACCACATTCAGCTCACCGCAGTCCTCATTATGAGAAATGTACCACAGAGATGGTTAAAAAAAATGTTCCGTTTCAAAATCACTCAATTACACAACACAACAAAATTACAGATGTAATGTTCATGCAATGAAACAAAAAAACCAAAACAATTATATCTATTCATGATGAAAGTTTGAGTATAAGTTTAACAATCTCTAAACCTGAGAAAAGAAACATGCTCTGAGGTTTCCCCTCAGATTCAGCTGTGGAGAAACAGCAGATACTTGTCTGCAGATGACAGCAGGGTTCACAGACCACAGTGGGTATTTTCTTATAGTCCCCAGTGTTATTGATGCTCTGTAAATGGGTATCGGTGCCTTTCTGGGTGGTTTCAGTCAGTGTTGCAGAATCTTCCAGCTATCCACACCTCACACCAAATATGATGCTTCCAATTAGCACACACCTCTTAAGTTTCTTGTAAAAATAAATAAATGAAGTCTGTTGTATTAATCACATGTCAAATATAAAGAGTCTCTGCTCTCTGTAGTCCTTTTAAGGATGATTGCACCACAAAGAGACCAAAAACCTATCCACTGACTGCATTTGTTTTTGCCTTCTCTTCTTCTAACATACAGAGAGGTCAAAGGGTACACATTTTATGCAAGATTTTAAGTAACATGTCTTTTTGTTTTGTTTTCTTTTTTGCCTGTCCCGTTTGGTTCTTTAGCCGTCAGAATTGTTGACTGAACGCCAACAAAGATACCCAACGGATTTACTTTAACAAGTGGATCATCATGACCTTGCGGTATTGGTCCATTTGATTTACCTTTGTTGTTATTATTTATTTTATTTTATTTTATTTTATTTTATTTTCAGTTGTTGCAAACGGGACAGACATGGCTAGGGGATAGGAAAGGGAAAACAGAGGAAGGAAAAGAAAAACAGAGGGGAAGAGGGACAGTGAGAAAGGACACTTAAAAAAAAAAAAGACCTCCCGGATCACCTGTTGAGAGAAAAAAAAGCGAAAACAAGGAAAAAAGAGAGCAGCATAATAAGCACAACACCATCGCATTAATCTAGCTAAGTGTAAATAACAGTAAATACTAAATATTGAGTGTTGTTGTGCAGCACACAGGACCGACAGCGCACAATGTGCTTTGAGGTAGCAGCCAAGAAAGGTGTGGTTTGTGTCTATGAACAGTGAACTCCAGTGAACACCTGGGTGGATGAGCGCGCTTGTATTAAAGGTTTCTCCATGTAACGATCTGCTAGAGGGTGTAGGGAGCCATAGCCCTGTTCCCCAGGGCATGAAGCAGGCATGGAGGAGATGTCTGAGTAACGTGTTCGATGATAAGCTTTTGACTTCAAAACGTTGTGTTGAATATTAATTATTATTATAATTAATTATTATTAATCTTTTAGATGTCAGCACGACATAGTGCTGAGTGCAATTTAAAAACACACTGAAAGTGAAGCAGTAGATTGCCCACAAGGAAAATCTTGGTATCCCTCAGAAAGCTTCTAGGGTATAAGTGTGATTTTAAAAAATAATGAATGAAATCAGAATTTAGAGATTTCAGAAAATTGGAGATGTTCTCTTTCTCACAATTTCCTGAACATTTCACACTCAGCATGAACCTAGAAGTACCTGAAAGCTCTATAAGCATACAAGTAAATGCACATTAGAGACTGCTTTAGACTATTGTTACACAGTGAAAACGAAATGAAAAATGAAAACTACTCAATGGTACATCAGACAGTATTAACCTCTTAAGCCCCAAGGGGGTTTCTGAGCTTCCTGCTCGAAAATGTAATGCCCAAATTAAATTGATTATTTCTCTGCAATTACAAACTCTGTCCTTACAATCTTGGTATCAAAATAAAGCTAACACTTGGGAAATTTAATCAGAGGTGTAAATATTAAAGCAGATATTACTGTGTCAAAGTTACTGAGACTGGAACAGAGAAAAAGTAAGTAGATTTTATTCTCGCCTAATTTTTTTTTGTAATTTTTAGCATATAACCCTTTTAAAAAAATGCCTCAGATCACATTTGGTTCCAGAAATCCAGTAACCAACATATAAGCATCATCTGTGCAAAGATTTATGTTTCTAAAGTGAAACAGTGAAAAACTACAGCCCTGTCAATATATGAATATCCAGGCGTTGTACAAAAATGTCCAATTCTGGCACACAATTGGACACCATGCCAGTTTATTTTTTTAGGTATTAAAGAGCAGAAAGTAATAAATTTTATTAAAAGGCCTAAAAATGGTTTTAAAAAAAAATATTTTGGAAGAATTAACCACACATTTACATGGTAATGGCCCTTTAATGCCGTGCGCATAGAGCGCTTCATTGGCCTCTGGCCCTTTAAATTCCGAGGGGCTGTAACTTTGGTGTCTTTTGGTCAATTTGCATGATTGACACCTCTTTTTAATCGTTTTAGCCAATAGATTCAAAGTAACGATGCCACGTTCACGTCACTTCAACCAATCAGACATTGTAATGCCAAAACCCACGTGGGCCCAAATTTACTGCATGTGGCGTCTGTCCAGTCACGTGTCTGTAGGTGGGTCAAAAATGGAGGTTGTTGACGAAAAATGGCTCTGATGCAGCTAGGTAGGCATGGTAACTACCAGCAATCACATGGCTACCGGCTACCGGCAAAAATAACGGAGGAAATCGGGACGGTAAGCCAATTTCTGTCTTAGCGCATTTGCGCCGCTGTGTGTTTTTGTGGTCTTCTTTTGCGGCTCATTCAGTGAATTTTGGTCTGATCGTGGTGAAACTTGGTGTGTGCAGTCAGTGATACCTCTGGGAGCTAACCAGCCTATCTTTAACCGGTTACATGAAGTCTGAAGAATTTCTGGTTCGGTTTTGTTTGTTTAGCGGACTTTTGTGCATTTACGTAACTGCTCGTTTAATCGCGGCTTGTTTTCGGTGTGTTTGGTGGTTGTAGAAATAGTTTATATGACATTTTAGCTGAGATTCAGAGGTTTCTGTGGATACCACACATGTCTGGACTTATATTTCACCCCGTGTTATAACCGATTAAACGTGATCTCCTCCTTTTTGCCCCCGATACCGGGGGCGTGGGGCTTAAGTGGTTAAAGGTTATTAACAGTTCTACGGGAGTCACTATAGAATAGCATTAATAGGCATAATCACACCTGTACAAAATAGATTTTCCTCGGATTAGAAAAGATGAGATTTAAGATTTTCTGGAGCAGGCTGACTGAGCATAATAGTTTGAAAGCTCCACTAATGAATCTAGCTGCATGTAGAAGGTTAAGAATTATTCACTTCTGACAGCTAACAAAGCACAGATTTGTAGTGCTAAAATGACATGATTTCCTTTCATTTCTAATACACAGACATTAAAATAGACAGTACTGTGCAGTCCTGTACTGTTTTTTGCTATTTTGTTAGGACAATGGGAAATAGGTGAACTACAATATATAAGGCAAGAACAGAGTTTGTACAGTTTTAACGAACTTGAAAATAGTCAGATGCTTTCCAGATGGTACTGTATGGCTAATTGAGATTTGATGGTACTTTTCTGAGCTCCTCTGAACATACTGATGACAATCTGGAACAAAAATGTCAAGTTTGGAGCTGTTTTCACTGATTTTCAGTGCAGTTCTTGTGTAATTTGGTAATCCACAGCTTTTTCTCCCTGTTCCTCTCCTTAGAAAAGACTTATTGACAGTCACACTCCCACTGAGACCATTTCTGATGATGCTTTGGTGAACAGCAACTGGATTAACTGAAGGGTCAGATGCATCTCTCGGGTCCATTGTTAAGTTGGATGTTTTTTTTCTCTTCAGTTTTTAATGACATTACATACCTGTCATCTGCAACAGATAGTTTTAGGTTTGTCATCTCTTCGTTTGTCATCAATTGACTAGTTTCCTCAGAATTTTTAGGTACACACTGTTCATCATGTGAAGCTTTCAGCATTTTGAAGCATTTTCAGAAATAGGAACAGCGTTTGTATTTTGGGGACAAACTGTTGGCAACAAAGTCCCAAAAGATACAATTTAAAATTATTATTTTGCTAAGTTGTCTGCTATTTGTAGATACAACACTGGTTCATCCCTTGGGTTTGGTGTCTTTATTTATATTTAGATGGCTGATCAGTCACTGTGATGTGACAACAAAAAACAGAAAACAAGACATTCTTCTGAAAATGGTTGGGTATAAAAACTGGACTGAAAATGAGTGAAAAAGCAGGTAATGTCCAACAAAAAACTTTAGAAGACCTCCAGAAAGCCTGGAGAACAATTGCTTTAAACCACTTTAAGAAAATTACAAGAAAATCTGGCTCATTGGAAACGAAATATAAGAACTAAGGAGCAGCTCAAGACTTTGCACAGTACTGTATTTTAAACATGAAGTTACAGTCAGCTGTCAAGTTCATCTTAATTAAACATAAATAGTGGAAACCTAGCCTCTGTCTAAAGCACATGCAGTCCAGCTATCAAAACATTAGCTCATTGATTAATATATATGATGTATATTATTCAGCACAAAGGTAAGAGTAAAAGTGACAAGTTGTGATTTGATGGATTAGACCTTGCTAGTCCTTTCCTGGCTTGAGAGAGCTGAATAAGTTCTTACCCTTCAATGAGATTTTTAAAACATTTCAAGGTTTTGTGTAGAAAAAAATGGGACTCACAACTAATATGAATTATTTCCTGCCCGCAGACCCGCAGTACAATTTTACATCAGAATTTTCATAAATCTGTTTGGAGGTATTTTACATTTATTATGAAAAAGAAGCTGCATTCACATCATCAACATGTTTGAACTCTGGCATCTTTTATAGGTCAGTATAAAGCTGCTTGCTTTGTTTGCATTGTCTTTTTCTCTGTGCAGATTCTCCATTTTATTTTATCCCTCTCACATGCACGTTGCCCATAGGACATTAATGTCCTTTGACAGGCTGGTAAGGTCAGCCCTCGGGCTGTGTGAAAGCTTCACTCCAGGGGATTGTTGTGGAGAAGGACAGATATTCTCCCCTCTTTCCCTAGATACATTTATTAACTAAAAACTGCTACAGAATCTTTATGAGGTAGTCGGGGATAAGAAGCTCCTTATGTTCCCTGCAGAGAAGGAAAGAATACATAGAAAAAGAGGTAACAAAGTTAGAGAGTACTGGAAGCCACAGACAAACATTATCAGTCAGTCAGACATATAAAGCTTGTGGTATGTATGGCTAACAGCTTGTGTGTTAAATCATTTTCAGGTGACTGACATTTACAGATACACAGACAAAACAGAATGACAAAGCTTTTTCAGTTTATTTATACAGAGGCAGCTCTAACATCTTCTACATTACAGTTCTTTATAATGTTACACAATTAATGAAGTGATAATAATTCACTGACTCATACAAATTACTATGAACTTTAGAGTTATGATCTGTGACAATATAGCATCTAGATACAATGTATCTAGATGCTATAATTTCTAATGTCATTTGAAGAAGTGTCCAGGAAATGGTTGCATGGCTCCTTTGGAAATCTTTCTTGGTGAGCCATCTTACAAAGCTCACACCACACTCACGCTGCATCTTCAAAAAGGGCTTTGAAGTGCCTTGGGTGCAACCAGACAGCAACAGTGTTGCTGTTGCAGTGTTCTTTTTGCACATTTTTCTTGTATCATGTTAAAGGCATCTTTTGAAACTGCAACTCATTTCTACCCAATGGATACTCAGAAGACTTGCAGCCATGTTTCAGAAGCTGAAGGAGTCTAAATATAGAAAAAGAAATAAATAATTGTTTGTGTGCTTTATTTCTTTGGCCATGAACCTCAAAGCATTCTCAAAGGACTCCACAGTCTCATGCAACCACACAGAAAAACTCTTAGGGTCTCAAACAGTGACATTCAGAGTTTTATTGTGTAGTAGGACAGACTGCAGCACATTATTATATCAACAATAATATAGAGAGCATGTTCAAGCTAAAGTCTGAGCACTTATTGCTGCAATATTTTTGTGTTTACTTTAAGTAGAAATGCTGTAAGGGTGCCAGTTTGTCCATGAGCCTTACAATGGACACCGTAGAACAGACTCAAAAAACTTGCAGTTGTAAGAAATATTTTTGAGTCCTTGAAACATCTGTGTAGGTTCTCAGTCATCCAGGTCATATTACTCCAAGGAGCTTGGAAAGAAAAGCAATTGGAGTCCCTGAAACCAAAATATTGTGTAATCCACGGGCTTATTTTATTTATTTATTTATTTCCTATGTATTTTTAAGCAGCCATATTGTTCACTGTGACACAGACCAGTAGCCTCTTTTTCTCTTGACTTTAACTAACTTCTCTCACACGCATGAATGGTTCATCCAACTCTCACCTGTCTGCCATATCACGCTTGTTTTTTTCCAGGAGCAGGTGTAATGTGATAAAAGGGCCAGAACACATTAGACTGGGTGTTTTGATAGGCAATATCCCCGGTTTGATGACAGCCCACTTTTTGATATGTAATTACCTGTATGTCTCCACTGTGCTGCTTAATAAGAATAATTTATTCTTGATGGCAAAATGTCACAAATAAATTATTCTTAAAATGACTGAAAAAAACTACAAAATAGTTTCTTGTTTGCAAATAAACTTGTAGTCAGCCACACGTGTAATAAAAATCCTTTACCGTTTAGATAAGCCTGAATACACAAAAATGTCATGCAGCCCTTCTTCCATCTGATAACACCTCACTTAAAGATTTGTCTTCACACATGAAGAGGTTTGGTCGTCATGTTTACCATCAGTGATAAGGCTCATCAGGAAAATTAATCCTTTTCAGTGTGATGATCATGTGCTATATTTTTAACTTATCGTTCAGTAACACACTACAAGGTCTCCTTGGTTTTTCAGGTTTCCCTACACACAGTACTGTGCAAAAGCATTGAGCCACACCTTATGACCATATTTTGTTTTTAAGCCAGTCTCTCCTGCAAAATGTGGTCTTAAGCAAACATTTTTCAGGCTGTCAAAGTTTTTCTTTACATATTGGCTGCTTTTTCACTCATTTTCAGTCCAGTTGTTCAGAGGAATGCTTCATTATTTGTTAAACCACTTAACACTAACCAGTGAATCATTCAAGCATAAAAGAGGTACACAAGGGATGAACCAGTGTTATTACTACACATAACCGAAAACAATGGGCCAATTTTAAGTGGTATCTTTAGGCACTTTGTTACTAGCAACCTGTCACAAAAACATAAAATTTGTTCCCATTCCTTTTGTTGAATTGAAACAAAAGTGCCAAACATAAAACAGCTTGACAGGCATAAAACTGTATTTTTGGATGGACAAGGTTATTCTTAAAGATCTTTTATCCTAAAACTTGGCATATCTCAGCACGGTGTGCAGTGAAGCTTTCTTTCCAAGCTCCTGTTTTATGGCAGATCTGAAAGTTATATCGTTAACAAACAGACATGCACAGACATGCATCTGACCCTTCAGTTAATCCAATTGCTGTTCACCAAAGCATCATCAGAAATGGTGTCAGTGGGAATGTGACTGTCAATAAGTCTTTTCTAAGGAGAGGAACAGGGAGAAAAAGCTGTGGATTACCAAATTACACAAGAACTGCACTGAAAATCAGTGAAAACAGCTCCAAACGTGAAATGCTTGTTCCAGATTGTCATCAGTATGTTCAGAGGAGCTCAGAAAAGTACCATTAAATCTCAGTTAGCCATACAGTACCATCTGGAAAGCATCTGATTGGGAACAGCTTAATTTTTCAGCATGACAATGATCCCAAACACAATACCAATGTAGCAGAAGCATACCTGGATATAAAAACTCACAATGGACCACGATCAGTCCTGGAATGTCCTTCGAGAAGTCTGGAGAACTATTCCCGAAGGCGACTCAAAGAAATTACAAGAAAATTTGTCTAAGAGAGTTCAGACTGTGCTGCAGAATAAAGGTGGTCGCACTATTTTCAAGTTCATTATGATTGTACAAACTCTGTTCTTGCCTTATATATTGTAGTTCACCTATTTCCCATTGTCCTAACAAAATAGCAAAAAACAGTACAGGACTGCACAGTACTGTCTATTTTAATGTCTGTGTATTAGAAATGAAAGGAAATCATTCATTTTAGCACTACAAATCTGTGCTTTGTTAGCTGTCAGAAGTGAATAATTCTTAACCTTCTACATGCAGCTAGATTCATTAGTGGAGCTTTCAAACTATTATGCTCAGTCAGCCTGCTCCAGAAAATCTTAAATCTCATCCTTTCTAATCCGAGGAAAATCTATTTTGTACTGGTGTTACCTGTGTCTGTTAATAACCTTTAATACTGTCTGATGTACCACTGAGTAGTTTTAATTTTCCATTTCGTCTTGATGCTCTCGAAAACGAATACATTTGAAGATGGTGCAGTGTGGACAGCGAAAACGGAGACTTTCGAAAACAATGAGGCATTTTAGTCATGTGATGCAGTCATGTGACCAATTAAACAAAGATAGCGAAGGGCATTATACAGCAGTTGTTTTGTTTGCTCTCAATTTTGACAGCCCTATTAAAGATTAATATCAGTTTGTACATGCTCCAGATAGCTTTTCTTCAAATTCTTTAATTCTCACTCGCTTTTGCAACTTTGTACTTTTGTGTTACTCGTAGCAACAACTCCACCTTGTAATGTTCGAACTTTTATTTTGAAATCACCGGAAGTACCGATGTACGCCGGGTGTGTGTTCAGGTACTAGCTTAGCAGATGAGGGTTGTGTGGATGCGTTGTTATATATATATACGAAATAAAGGAATCTGTATGACAACTCCGAAGCGATTTCTTCATAAGCAGTGGAGACACAACATGGTGTCAGAGTGAGTAACTCCTCAGCGGACCCACTCGAAAAAAAAAAAGAAAGAAAGAAGAAAATGGAAGCCTACGGTGTACCAGCCCCGAGAATGGACTGGGACTCGTCCAACCTACCCGTCGCCTGGCACCGCTTCAAACAGCATGTGGAGCTAATGTTTTCTGGACCACTCAAAGACAAGTCAGAGGAACAAAAGTGCAGCTTCCTACTTTTGTGGATCGGAGACAAAGGACGAGATATAAGTAATACGTGGAACCTAACAGAAGACGAAGCTAAGATGCTACAAATGTATTACAACGGCTTCACAACGTACCTCACGCCGAAAGCTAACCCTATATTCGCCATATACAAATTCCACGAAAAAACACAAGACAGCGGTGAGTCCTTTGAGCACTTTGTCACAGAGCTAAAACTCCTTGTTAAAGACTGTGATTATGATAAGAGTGAAGAAATGGTCAGAGACAGAATAGTTTTTGGAACCAACTCTCCTCACGTCAGAGAGAAGCTACTTAGCCAAGGGTGGACTCTTACGCTAGAGAAAGCTATAGACATAGCCCGTTCCTATGAGCTACCACAGTCACAGCTAAAAGCTATGACTAACGACAACCATGAAGTACATGCCATACGTCGCAAAGGCGCAAAACCACAAAACTCACCGCAAACCAGCAAAGCAAGTGAAAGTTCCAGACACCAAAACAAAGCCTGCACGGCATGTGGGAGGAATCACGACAAACGAACTGATTGCCCAGCCAAAGGAAAGCAGTGTCTGAAATGCAAAAAATTCAATCACTTTGCAAAAGTATGCAGATCCAAGAGCAACGTGGAAAGAAAAACAGGACACAGAGAGGTGCACATTGTACAAGAGGCTAATGATTTAGAGCCAGAGCTGTTCATAGACACCATAGCCGCAGAGGATAATGGAGACAGTCCGTTTGCAGACATACTACTGGGACCAAATAAGATAAAACTCACCTTCAAGTTGGACACCGGAGCACAAGCGAACATCATACCAGCCAACACTTTCCAAATGCTACAAACTCCACTCAGGGAGGACAAGGACAAACTGTTTGGCTATGGGGGCCACCCACTCAAAGTCAACGGACACTGTGAGTTGATTAGCAGATACAAAGACCGAAAATCAGAACAAACATTTCATGTTGTTGACTGCAACGGCCCACCAATATTAGGCTTCAGAGCATGCAAAGCCCTCGGACTCATTAAGGTTGTGTACGCAGTAACGGAGAGCATGGAAGCAGGGCAGCCCAACAAAGCACCAAATATTACGAGCGAATATTCTGACCTTTTCAAAGGCATCGGGGAATTCCAAGGTGAGTGCAGTTTCACCGTGGACCTGACTGTCGCACCAGTTGTGTGCCCACCAAGAAGAGTGCCTTTTGCCCTCAGAGATCGGGTCAAATCAGAGCTGGACAATATGGAAAGAGACAAGATTATCCAAAAAGTCACAGAGCCCACCAAATGGGTCAACGCTCTTGTAATCTGTGAGAACCCGAAAAGACCCAAACTCCGGCTGTGCCTGGACCCAAGACCTCTAAACAAAGCCATAATGAGACCACACTATCCACTCCCCACTCTTGAGGATGTGACACACAAGCTTACAGGTGCAAAATTTTTCAGCATCCTCGACGCACGTTCCGGCTATTGGGCCATCAAGCTAAGTGAAGAGTCATCCCTTTTAACTACCTTCAATACAATCTTTGGCAGATACCGTTTCCTCAGACTCCCCTTTGGCATTGTGTCTGCTCAAGATGAGTTCCAGAGGAGGATTGACGAGACGTATGAAGGCCTGGAAGGAGTGGCAGGAATCGTGGACCACATCATTGTGTTCGGAAAAACAAAAGAGGAACACGACAAAAACCTCAAAGCCATGCTCAACCGCACCAGAGAGAGAGGTTTAAAACTCAATCCAGAAAAGTGCCGCATCTGTGTTACAGAGGTGAGCTTTTTCGGACACAAGCTCACAACCAACGGGCTGAAACCAGACCCACTCAAGGTAAAAGCTATAAAAAACATGAAACCTCCAGAAAACGCTGCAGAGCTGGAAACAATCCTCGGCATGGTGAATTATCTCGCCAGATTCGCCCCAAACCTGGCAGAAATGAGCGCACCACTCAGACTGCTGCTGCGCCATGACACGCTGTTCAAATGGGAAGAAGAACACGCGTGTGCTTTCCAGCAAATCAAAGACACCCTCACTGCTGAACCAGGGCCAGTGCTTGCATATTTCAACCCTCAAAAGGAAGTAACACTACAAGTAGACGCATCGAAAAATGGACTGGGTGCAACAATCATGCAAGAAGGAAGGCCGGTCACATACGCTTCAAAGCTGCTTAACAAAACAGAGCAAAACTACGCCCAAATAGAGAAAGAACTCTATGCCGTCCTCTATGGCTGTAAAAGATTTCATGACTACATTTACGGACGTCGTATTACAGTGGAGTCGGATCACAAGCCACTGGAAAGTATATTACGTAAACCGCTAGCCTTAGCACCGCCTCGGCTACAACGTATGCTGCTTGCTCTTCAGAAGTACAGCATAACACTTGTCCACAGGCCGGGAAAAGAGATCCCAGTAGCAGACATGCTATCGAGAAAGTCAATAGATGACAGTGACAGCTCACTAAGTAAAGGAAATGGAAACACAAGTACACACAATCATCCAGACAGCACCAGTGAGCACAGAGAAACTGGAATGTATCAAAACTGCCACAGCCCAAGACGAGCAACTCTCTACCCTCAAACGCATCATCCGGTCAGGCTGGCCAGAGACACGCAAAAAGTGCCCAGAACTTGTCAGTGAGTACTGGAACCATCGCGATGAAATCACTGAGGCAGATGTACTTCTCCTGAAAGGTGAAAGAATAATAATTCCGCACTCACTGAGAAAAGACATGCTGCAACGAATACACACGGGACATTTTGGAGTCGAAAAGAGCAAACACAGGGCACGAGACATAATGTTCTCGCCAGGCATGAGCAAACAGATTGAACAGACAGTTATGAAATGTGACATTTGCCAAACGCATCTCAGCTCGAACCAAAAAGAGCCCATGCTGTCTCAAGAAATCCCAGAGAACCCATGGCAAACTGTCGGGACCGATTTGTTCTCATGGAACTCTGAAAACTACATTGTCATTTGTGACTACTTAAGCAGATACTTTGAGCTCGAGCGCCTGCCAAACATCACCAGGACAGCTGTGATTCAAAAGATGAAAGCCACATTCTCCAGACACGGCATTCCAAAGAAAGTCATAAGCGACAACGGACCATGTTACAGCTCACAAGAGTTCAGACGTTTCACGGAGTACTGGGGATTCCAGCATATTACATCAAGCCCACGTTACCCCCAGAGCAACGGCTTAGCTGAAAAGACTGTCCAAACTGCAAAACGTATTCTGACAAAAGCAAAACAGGACAAGATGGATCCCTACTTGAGCTTGCTGGAGTACAGGAACACACCTGTTGATGGCCTTAAATCCCCAGCCCAAATCCTCATGAGCCGTAGATTGCGCTCCATTTTGCCCTCAACAACTACACAGCTCCGCCCTCAGGTCACCCCACAAAGCCTTGTGCGAGAAAGACGGGAGGAATGTCAACTCCGTCAGAAAAGACATTATGACACATCCGCCCGACTCCTGCCGACACCGCGGACTGGAGCACCAATACGCTACCAGCAAGAAGATGGGACATGGCAGTCAGCTACTGTTGTCAAACCAGCAGAGACCCCACGTAGCTATCACATCAAAACAGGTGATGGTCAACTCCTGAGACGCAATCGCCGACACCTCATCAGCGCCCAGGACACCTCGCCACACACTCCCACACAAACTGACATTTATGACGACACCCAAACCACTCAAGACATTGTTCCAGAGACCAGGTCTCCCCACCAATCTCCAACCACAATGACTGAACCGTGCCCTCGCACCAGATTCGGCCGTGCCATGAAGCCAAGGCAGGTCCTTGATTTGTAAAATGTATAAAACACATATATAGCATAGCATATTGAAACCTAGAAGCATACTGTTTACACCTTGTTATTATAGTCTCATTACCAGAGAAGTGTTTTGTTTGTTAAAGGGAGATGTAATGTTCGAACTTTTATTTTGAAATCACCGGAAGTACAGATGTATGCCGGGTGTGTGTTCAGGTACTAGCTTAGCAGATGAGGGTTGTGTGGATGCGTTGTTATATATATATACGAAATAAAGGAATCTGTATGACAACTCCGAAGCGATTTCTTCATAAGCAGTGGAGACACAACACACCTCATTGTTAATCCATTTAAAAAACACGGTGCTTTTCCTCAACATTTTGCCGCAACATTTCAAAGAGCCGGAAAGTAAATAAGCGGCAGACAGAAATGAGGCAGGCCGAATCTTCTTGCGTTTCACGCATGCGCAGTACTGGAACGTAAGCGTTTTCGGCCGTTTCAATGTGGATGGACAACTCTGTGAAAACGACTGAAAACGCCAGTGTTTTCAGATGAAAACGCGGTTTTCAAATCTATCCGGGCTAGTGTGGACGTAGCCTTAGAAACACTACATTTGCATAATGATGGCACAACACAGAAGAGCCACCTCGTCAGGCCAGGACTCCACAGTCTATTTACACCTACAGGACAGTGGACACTCTTTCAATGATGAGGATGTACACATCCTGGACAGGGAGGAACGCTGGTTTGAGCGCGGAGTCAAGGAGGCCATTTACGTGAAAAGGAAAAGACCATCTCTGAATCGAGGAGGGGCCCTAAGGGTACATCTTTCGTCATCTTACAATGCTGTGATTGCAGCCATTCCCCAACTCTCTGTGAATGGTACTCATGGCCATTGATCAGTGGGTTTTGATGAATGAGCTTTGATCAGTGGTTGTTGATCAATGGTCATGAAAATTTGCATAATTATGATGAAGGAACTGACCTCCCAGCCAATGTTCCCTCTAATTTTTCATGTGTCTGAGCGAACACACAAACTCCCTGAGAGGTCCCTTGGACCACTGTGAGCAACAGCAGACGTGTGCACTGTGGTCACGCCAGCATCGAATCCATCCAAGTTACATGGTTTATTAAAATAATCAAATTACAGCATTTACATTTATGTTAGACTACTTTTAATTAACTGCTTTAGCTCACTTACAATGAAAATTTAAAAAATCTTGTTCATGACCTGTGTAGTATGTTAACACTATTGGAAGTAAAAATAACTTGAACTCCAATTTTGAAAACACAACTTTATTTCTTTTTTTTTCTTTTTTTTTATAAAGCTCTGACTTGTATTATGAGTATGAGTCTGTGGTCTGGGAGAGAGTCCTGTAACTCTCTGTCTGCAAAATACAGCATATAATGACCAATGCTGGGCAATTAATTATATAGTTACGTCTTCAAAAAAGTAACTGAGTTATGCAAACAACAAAGTTTTTTGCAGCTGTTTACCTAAAAATGCAGCCAAGGCATTTTTTTAAATAAACATTTCAAACTATTTACAGAACAATCAGGTGTTCTGCATCAGATTTGATGCCACACAAATTATTTGTGCCACTCCAAAAAATAATTTCTGTCCACTATGAGATAAAGGAGAACAACAGCCTGATACCTGCAGGCCTGACAACAGGAGATGTATCACTCCTGTAACACCTGTAACATTCAGCAGTCGCCTCACTGTTCTGACACACAGAACAAAACTATTGACTACACTACACACTAACTACACAAGATTTGCGCTAAACGTCACAAATCTCTCACGTCTCAAAACACCGCTGTCACTCCTAAAACTTCACCTCTTCCTAAACAACTAAATGCCATGTTGCCATATCATTTTTTGATTGGTCGACATGGTACATTTTTCCACCATTAGGAAAGGGTGGGGGTTTTTTGGTTTTGGTTTTGCTCACAGGCGGAGAGTGCTGTCGAGCGTTTTCCTTATAAAACGCCGTTTTTACCGTTTCTTCCTGCAGTAAATATAAACAACGATAGTATTCAGGAAGAAAACCAAACATTGCATATAGTTTTTTATCGTAACTCTGGTTTTACGTGGCCTATCAACACAATTTAAAAACTGGTATAAAGTCCACACTTTCTCCGTCAATTGTTCCGTCTGTCCTGCTCACATCTCCAATGGTTGTACACGTTGTCATTAACGTGGCTTCACTCCACATCAGCCACGCCGCTTTGCTAGCTAAAACACCGGTGTCGGCACATAAGGACGCTGTCATAGCCTGTCAACGACGTTGATTAGCTGCGTATATACGAATGTGAATCGCATTATTGGCTGGACTATGGGATAAGGTGGCATCATTGTAATCCCATATGGGAGCAGCCAGACACTTACTGACTAACACTGCAAAACAGAATTGTTAAAGTATTAATTTTAATTTCAATTCAGGTTAGAGGTTTTTTTTTTTTGGGGGGGGGGGGGGGGGGGGTGCACAACGCAGATTTTCTGTGCGCAGAGACCGTGCCAGCAGTGCACAATTGCGCACGCGCGCAGCTTAGAGGGAACATTGCTCCCAGCCCATTGTTCCTTCAGTGGTGATAGTTTCAGTGATTATGCAAATATGATGTTTATGAGACTGGGGAAACCTGCAGTCAGCTGAGACTGAAGAAGTCACTTGGATGAGTGACGAAACGTTTCTCCCACTGAAAACACTACGTCCAGATGAACAGAATCAACTTTTGGGCATTTTTCATTTCGTTTTCACTGTGTAACAATAGTCTAAAGCAGTCTCTAATGTGCATTTACTTGTATGCTTATAGAGCTTTTAGGTACTTCTAGGTTCATGCTGAGTGTGAAATGCTCAGGAAATTATGAGAAAGAGAACATCTCCAATTTTCTGAAATCTCTGAATTCTGATTTCATTCATTATTTTTTAAAATCACACTTATACCCTAGAAGCTTTCTGAGGGATACCAAAATTGTCCTTGTGGGCAATCTACTGCTTCACTTTCAGTGTGTTTTTAAATTGCACTCAGCACTATGTCGTGCTGACATCTAAAAGATTAATAATAATTAATTATAATAATAATTAATATTCAACCCAACGTTTTGAAGTCAAAAGCTTATCATCAAACATGTTACTTAAAATCTTGCATAAAACGTGTACCCTTTGACCTCTCTGTGTGTTAGAAGAAGAGAAGGCAAAAACAAATGTAGTCAGTGGATAGGTTTTTGGTCTCTTTGTGGTGCAATCATCCTTAAAAGGACTACAGAGAGCAGAGGTTCCTTATATTTGACATGTGATTACAACAGACTTAAAATCAAGATCAATCTTAAGAGATTTGTGTTAATTGGAAGCATCATATTTGTTGTGAGGTGTGCATAGCTGGAAGATTCCGCAGCAGCTGACTGAAATCACCCAGATAGAAAGAAGAAGCCATGTAAAGAAGCCATTCCTAATGAAGGCAAAAGGAGGGAAGTTTGATGGAATTATAAACACAGAAAAGCACCATCAGATTTTGATCCAACATACAGAACCATCTGGAAAGGATCTTTTTGCCAAGACTTCATTTTTTACTAAGACAATAATCCCAAACACACTGCCAATGCAGTAAATGCATACCTGGATAGAAAAACACAGAACAGATTACTATTAGTCATGGATTGGCCTCCTCAGAGCCTGGACCTCAAAATTATCTATATTTGAGGTCCAGTCTATATTTCCATATGTGTTATATTATATATATTTCTCATATTCAATTCAATTTATTTATATTACTGTAAGTATTTCCCAAAATGCTTCTTGAACTCAGTCTTTTTCTGACCACTTGGGGGCAGTGGAAATTAGTTGTCAGCTTAAAGTTACTGTATAACATATTTAGCAACATTATCTTTTATTTAGAGTCTGGTTAATCGGAAGCTAATCGAAGTGTAGATGGTACAGGAAAAACTATACTTACGTGGTTTAAATCAGGATTAGGTGACCAAGTAGTTGGACCCAAACACTGCCAGCAAAAAGCCTTTCACAACATGTCAGATCCATACAGATCGCCTCATTATAAACATGTGGGTTCAGATGGTTATAATAAACCAGTTCTTATCAGTTGCCTTGAAATGCAAGAAAGATGAAATATGAACCACTGAGTCTTTTTAATTTGCTTGTTTTATATATGCTGCATCTAAAGTTGCATTATATATCAAATTATAGACATTTTGAAATCATGTGACCCATTAGGCTGGGTATGTTCGTGCAAAACAAGAATAAAAATACATAATCAGCTGGTACTATTACTAGAGTATTTAATTTCAATCTTTACATTCCTGGAGTTCAACGGGCTTTAAACGCACCCTTGAAACAGGAGAATTTCGGCATTGAACCAGCAACCCTGTAATTCAAGTCAAACATATTCAGCCACCTGAGCTACAGCTGCTCACTGGCACATGTGCTGACATTTTCACATTTAAGTATTGGCAGCCCACCACCAAGTTTCCTTAGCGCTTAGTCAAAGAGAACTGACAATTAGTTCATTGGATAGCAAAACCAGGGACGCGAGGAGGAAGCAGCTGATTCCTTGACAGAACAAAGAAGTGTGTCCTCATTAAAGCACACCACACTGTGGAGAACTGTACAGGGAGAGTCAGAGCTGGGTGTTAATTACTGTGGTGAAGGAGACAGTGTCTCGTGCTTCTTTCTGTTCTCTCACTTTCCTTGTCCTTCAGGTTCAATGTTTCTTCAAAAAAATAAATAAATAAGAAAAAAGTAAGACCAAAGAAATTGTGATATAATGGACTTTTCTTTTCCCTTTCTAATATGTCTTGATCAGACTGAACAGATTTCCTTTTTGACCTTGGACATCTATCATTTTGTGTCCTTTAAATACAGGAGCAGTGAAATTCCTTCAACAATTTCCCACAATTAAACTATATATCCAGTATGACATTAAAACATGCTCCTTTAGATTATTGGATGCCCTATGTGGCACTACAACCTCTCTGAGTTCTTGCCAAGTGAGTATTTATTTAAGTCTTGTTTGTCAATGCTGGACTGGAGTGGTGCGTGTTCACTGTTTTGATTGGGTCCAAAGTGGCCTTGCAGCTTGAGATTGAAGGTAAGGTACTTTCCTGTGGCAATAAAGTCTGTCAGAGAGCACTACTGCCTGTTATTTGACCTTGGTACACAATAACACCTATACATTATTACAAGCTGAATGAATTCATTTTTCTATATGTTCATTATTTTGCTTTGTAGAAGTGGTTTTCATCACTCTCACAAGAAAAAAACAAAACAAAAATGTCCTGGAAGAATGTTTGAGCGTACAAAAGTCCTGGAAGATTTTTTTTCCATCAGTTCATTGCTCAAATAATATTTTTTGTTAATATGTACTGAAATTGCTGACTATTTCCGCCCACGTGGTTTGACGACTTACAATTCTGACTGGCACCTCAGATAAAAGTCTTTTACAAACCCTGGGCTGTAACTCAGCTTTTCCTCTGCACGTGTTCCAAGTTGCTGGTTGGTGGGGTGGAGCTCATCAGTGTCAAGTGGGAACGCCTCAGCCCTGTGTACACAGACTTTAAAGCTTTTGCTGCCACTTCATTCTGCCTCTCTGCCATCAAATAGTCTGCTAACATGCTGTCAACTTAGTTTCTCTACTACTGTTTCCTCACTCATAGAAGTCATGCACACTCTACACCACTGATCGTAATGATTTCCACATCTGTTTAGCTTAAAGCTTAAATTACACATAAAGCACATCACAACAGAAATCTCTAAGACAATCGCATCCTTGCATAAAGCTAAGGAATTTGTAAATCGGGATTCTCATTATATACAGTACTGCTCACTCATAGTGATGTTGAAGTATGGGGAAATGTGTATTAAACAATTACTAAAGCAGTAATTTTGTTACAAGAAAAAACTAATAGTATAGTATGTAGAGCAAATTATTATGATGCAACAAACATATTATGTATTCTGCTGAATATATTAAAATCTCCCAAATAAAAAGATTTCAAATGATGCAGCTTATGGATCAAGTAAAACACTATTAATTACCTCCAGGTGTCCAGGATTTGTTCCAGCTGAGAAAACTGATTTATTAATTAAGATGACTATTTCTTTTTCAAAGATATAAGGTAAGTGTATCCAGTGTATCCACTATTTTGTCATGGTCTTACAAGCCAGGCTGAGATAGTGCAATAAGTATACAGTGCACTTAAATCTTAAGAAATAAAATACCCCCAGGACAAGTGTGGACAATGTAAAATTCCTGTTGCTGATGCAAAGCAGCAGTTGGCTCTTGGTCAATCCTAAATTTGATTGGCTTGGATTTTTATCAGATGCATTTATTAAATGACTTTACTAACTAAACAATTAAGGTCATGTCTATCCAGACCTGACCTTTGAACCTTTGAATATAAAATATTATGATTTACTCTGCATTTTTCAGAAAGTTAGTTTTAACATGAGTTCCTGAGTTACAGCTGAATTGTGCAGTCACGCTTACCTTTGACCACTAGACCCTATTTAGTTCATCATTAAGTCCAAGTGGATTGTCATTAACTTACACAAAAATTGGAAAGAGATAAGATCACAGGATCTTTCACCACAATATGTAATTTTTTATTCTTGAGTTTCTTTCCCTCAAAACATTAAAGAGATATTGCCTTGCAATTACAGTAATCCAAAGGGTTTTAGGGGTTTGACCTAAAATATTGTTTACTTTCTATTACACTGAAAAAAGGGCCATGTTGGATTTACTTAATTCAATAGTGGACATTGGTTGCACACAACTGCTTTGCTTTGGCAGAAACTTAAACAACTGAGTTAAATCAACACAACTTATTCATATTCAATAAACCTGTGCATTTTGTGTTGATAAAACGCGATTGAAACATGTTTAGATGAAATAAGGTGAGCTTTTGGAATATTTTAATCCTTCGCAATTTTGTCATTTTATCTCAACAGTATTCAATAACTTTTAGCCCAGTACTACTTGGTCACTTAAATACTACATGTTGTGTTCATATTACATAATGTTCAACAAAGTTTAGAGTATGGTTAACATAAGAATTGAATAGATCTATTGAACGACTACCATGCTCCTATCTTTATCCTGGTTGCAGGGGGGGCTGGGGCATAACCCAGAAGTGATAGGGTAAGAGGCAGGGTACACCCTGGACAGCTCACCATTCTATCACATAGAGACAAACAACCATTTGCACTCATATTCACAGGCAATTTAGAATCACCAATTAACCTAACCCTAATTCTAACAACTGCGTGACTTTTAACTGTGGGAGGAAACCAGAATACCCAGAGAGAAACCAGTGCAAACTAGGTGATGATTTAATTACGTTCAAGACAGAAACATGAAATTTTTGTGTTAAAATTACAAGGTAGACTTTTTTAACGTAACAACCACCCAATTTACTCGACTTGACTGAGATGGAAGCCTTCCTCAAACCACGATCCAAAGCATGTGACACTGAAATCCCGTGCGGTTTCGCAAGATTTAACATTGCTATATTATTGACTTACTTCACTCGAACATGATATGAACAATTTAATCTACCCTCTCTGCATATCATATAGTTTCTACACTATATGGTTACACTTAACTTTAAAGCATGAGGCAATTGTGTTAAATACACGCAAGACGGCTACATAAATTCAAGAGATGGCCAATCCCTTTTTTCAGTGTACATGTGCCTGTTATATATATATATATATATATTTGTGTATATATATATCTATATAGATATATATAGATATATATATATAGATATATATAAGTAGAATAGATAATAGTGTAGTGTTGTTCATTTGAAAAAAAAATCATTTATTGATACAGCAGGATTGGATACAAACTGAAACAATTTTAAACAACTTTTGTTTTTTGCCTTTTTCTGCCAGGTGTATCATCATGTCTCCAGTGAGTAATTATTAGTGTAAGTTGTCAGGAGAATTTAGGTAACTTTGTTAGGAATAAATGTAAATAAACCATTTAATATGTAGAATGAAATACATATTAAAAGTCACTCCTTCTCAAATCAAGTCATACATGTATTTATATTACATGTAATGAACATACAGTTGCTCAAATCTATTTTGCATCTATATCTCTTAAAAGACAAAGAAGACAAGCAACTTTTCATTGTTTTTTAGAGGGGGTTTGATGTCTTATATGAAATTTTGTCTTCATACCGCCTCTACTTTTCTATCACTTTCTTCTATCTTTTTTGTCAGCTTCCTCTACTTTGGGCTTTAAGAAAAACCTCTTCTGTTTCTCACTGTTATGTGCTTCCATCTCCATCACCATCTCCAGACCTCTCTCACTCTCTCCTTCTGTAACTCCCTACTTCCCCTCTCTTCCTGCAGACCTACAAAAACACAGACAGAGGCCTCAGTAAGTGCTGTTTTCCTGGCCAGGCTGGAGGACCCTCCCCATAACCAAACAGGAGCCAAGCTTATTTTACCTTCACACAGCCCAGACTGGACCAGTACGGGCCAGACAAACACAAAATACTTCATTTGATACATTTGGACCATCTGCTTCTGCGGGCTGTCTCCATGAGCCAATATAGTCAGCAGAGAGTGCAGATCAAGACCAACTATGTGGGTCCAAGGATTAAAATAGACAATGAATATTGTCATTATATTTTGTACAGAGTTTCTTGACGGCTAATTGGGAATTTGGCAGCCACTGAGGATTTTCTGTTTTCCTTTAGCTTCAGCATGGCATCGCTTTTGTGGAAATGTTTGAAAAACTAATTGGCTTGTTTCTGTGTGTTATTTAAAAAAATGCCACATATATCTATATCTCCCTCATTAGAAACTGTAATAATTTCTTCCATTCATTTTCTGTCTTGACATCAGATCAAGCTGGCAAAACTAGATAACACTAGTTCTAGTTTTCTAGAAAATAACTGAAATCTCTATTTGTAGATGTGTACAAGTTTACAGGAAAACAATGCTTAATTTTCTATTGTATAAAAGGGAGAAACTAAGAAACTGCCAGATAATTTGGAGATATTCATATCTAATAAATACAGAAAAACACTGTCTTTGTTTTGTCTGCTGCCAAGGATAAAATCCAGAAAAACTAAAAAGATATTTGGAGAGGGATAATAATATGAAATAGAGTAGATCTTAAATTTTTCAGGGATATCAAAAGTCAACAAGCACGCCAGCCAATGATGTTCAATACACTCTTCTATAATTAACTCACATTAAATCAATAAAAAAGAAACTCAGATGTTCTAAAGTAATGGCAACAAACTACAGTAAGAAACCGAATCTTCATTACGTATACATCAAAACCATTACATTACTGTTGAGTTCCTATGAGCTTAAAGCAGTCTGGCTGTTCTCCTCTGACCTCTGGCATCAACAAGACATTTTCACCCAAAGAGCTGGATATTTTGTGTTTATCAGACTTTTCTCTGTAAATCCCTCAAGTTGGTTGTGCTGGAAAATCCCAGTAGATCAGCAGTTTCTGAAATGCTCAGACCAGTCCGTCTGGCACCAACAACCATGCCACGTTCAACATCACTTAAATCCCTTTTTTCCCCATTCTGATGCTTACTTTGAACCTCAGCAGGTCATGCATAAATGCACTGAGCTGCTGTGAGATGACTGGGTGATTAGATACTGTGGTTAACAAGTTAAACACATATACCTAACAAAGTGGCTGGTGAATGTATAATAAGATATGCAGAACCGCTTACATTTAACCAAGGTTTATCAGCTTCAACATAATACCAATCCCTGGGTTTTATTCTTTTTTTTTGGGGGGGGGGGGGGGGGGGGGGGGGGGGGTTGTTTCTTATGTTCATTAACTGAAACATTATAAAAAATCTTTGTTTTGTTTTATTTTTTCCCAGGAAGTGCCTCGGTGGATCAGAAATTTCAGGTGGGGGGTTTCCTTGTTGCTTTGAAATAGTATTTTCAAGAAAGCTGTGAATCCCTCTGAGACTTGAACTGCAAACATATTTCATCAAGTTGAATTTGACATTGAAAGACTTGTTCTTTGTGTTCTAGCCCTGTACTCTTGTTTCTCTTTGTTTCAAAATATAAAATTGTCTGAAAAGCTTTTTTGTATTGCTCTCGTTCCAGCAAAGCCTAACTTGAGCTATGCCTGGGGATCAAGAACCTAGAGCCATGGCCTCAAGATAAAAATGATTCTCTGACGAGGAGGTATCTAAAGCGCTCTTAAACATCTGTCAGCAAAAAATAAGAAATAACAGTTCTTCTAAGGTTAAATGTTCAAGTCCACAAGACACAAACTGATTTAAAATTCTGATCTAAAATTTTTGGATATTGTGAAAATATTTGTTTTAAATGCAAGCTTTTATTACCTACTTCTTTGTAATGTTTTTAGAATAGAATAGCTCTTTATTTTCAATGCACATGTACAACAAAATCATTATTTTAATGTTCTATGTAAAGCTGTCATGCTTTGAAAGAATAGGACCTTTTAGGATCTTTCATTTATGCCAATATGCGTGCACTGTGAGGATATGAGTCAGACATTTTACTATTTAATGAAAAACAACTCATTTTGAATTTGATGGCAGAAAGACGTCTCAAAAGTTGGGATGTGTGCAACCAAAGACTGGAAATATAAGTGGTGCCAGAAAGAAACAGCTCAAGGAACATTTTGCATCTAATTTGGTTAATAAGCAACAGGTCAGTATCATGGTTCGATATAAAAAGACCATCTTAGAGAGGCAGAGTTTATCAGAGGTAAAGATGGGCAGAGGTTTGTCAACCTGCAAATTAATTGTGTCTATACACATCATTGTGGAATGACTTCAGAAGATTGTTCTCTGCCTTACAAGGGAAGACACGGGCACGATTCTGTCATACAAATCAATCCACGGGCTCGGGGACACTCCCAGAAATAACTGTCTGTAAACACAGTTCACTGTGCCATCCTCAAATATAAAAAGAAGAAGCCATATGTGAACATCTGCCATCTTCTCTTGGCCAAAGATTATTGGACTGAGACAATGTGGAAAACTGTTCTGTGGGCAGTCAAATCAAATTTTGAAATTCTTTCTGGATGTTGCTTTTCCTAAAGAGGAGAGGGATCCTCTGCCTTGTTCAACGGACCAAATTCAAAGGCCTACATCTCAGATGGTATGAGGGTGCATTAATCCCTATAGAAATGCATCATTAATGCTCAAAAGTATATACAGGATCAAAGCAGCATATGCTCATAAGCAGATGATGTCCTTTTTCAGAGAAGGCCTTTCATATTTCAGATAAAAAATGCTACACCTGGCTTAGTAACAGAGAAGTCTGGATGCTGAACTGGCCTGCATATAGATCACAAATTTCACCAACTGGATAAAATATGAGTTTAGAAAATCTGCACATCATTTTACACTGAGTCCCAACTTTTTGCACCTTTTGGGGTCGTACATACTCTGAAAAGTCACTACTCAGGTTTAGAAGTCAGCATCACATCACCCCATTCCTGACCTCTTTCCACCAGCTCCATGTCTTTGATTTTGAGATTCTGCTAATCACCTTCAAGGAATGCTTGGATCTGGCTTCAAGGTAAATAGAAAAACTGTTGACCCCCACATGAACCACCACCCTTAAATCCTCAGGATTGACTCCAGAGGAGATAAGGCTCTCAAAATCAGTGAATTCCTTCCAAAATCACTTCTGAAATCTTTTTTTTTTTATGTGATGCAGAGCATTTATTGCTTTTGTCCTCTTGTTTATTGTTACTGTACTGTTATTATCGCTTTTATTCTTTTCGGTATTTGTTATTTACCAATTTGTGCTTTGCTTTGTACATTCCTTTTTCTTTTTTAAAAACTCTGTCTCAACTTTCCCTTATCTTGTTTTCTTTGGCTTTAATATTTGGCTTTTTGTTTGAATTTACCTTCTGATTATTTTCCTTTGTACTTATCTGCCAAAGTGCATTGCAAACTATGTTTTGAAAGGCGTATGTATAGATTTGTACACATAACTCTTTATTTTTTAACTTCCCCTAAAATATTGAGTGCAGGCTGTCTTTCACTCACGCATATTTTTGTCTCTCAAATATAAGCTCTACAGTGAAGAACTGCCAAAGACTCATGAGAATAAGAAAGTATGCAAGTTATTGTGGAGCTCTTCTTTGTACGGAGCACCAGATGCCTGCAGGAAGGATGTGTGCGCTCTGGCCAAATACCCGAGAAACACTTCTAACACGTGCCATGCACTGCTTCAGGAAATACTGCAGGGAGAGTGTGAGAGACGAGAAATATGAAAAATAGAAAGTGATACATTTGTCATTTTACAATGGAATACCAGCAGAGCAGATTCATTCTTAAACTTCAGCAAGATGATAAATTTCAATCTCTGTGAGTGAAGAAGGCTTTGCAACAGTCATATCGCTACCTCAAGGTGAAAGAATACTCAGTGACTGCTTCATGGTTAACACTTTTCATCTGAACAAAATCACTTATTTCATCATGTGATTTTTCCTTTTATCTTTTCAGCAACTGTTTTTGTGCCCGCCTTCATCACAAGAACCATGAATATGTCTTCATTTCACTCCTTCTTGACTCATAGTAACAAAAAAGTCATGCTGTTTTAAGCTGTTTATTATTTATGATTTCAGCTTACGGGGTTTTTATGGCTCAAGTTCAATTACTGGCTGTTATCTCGACTTTGTTTTCATTCAAAGTACAATGTCATAAAGACAGAATTTAAATTGGAAATTGTTTAAACCTTACGTGTAATAAAATAACAGTACAAATGCAACAGATGTTTAAACTGAATGATTTGAATATTTGCATTAAAAAAATATTCAACCTCACTTTGAAGCTGATACCAGCAACGTGTTTCCTGGGAGATGGGCACGTTTACCAGTGTTTTACATCATCTGTTCTTTTAATAAGACGAGGTTGTGGTGTAGTGTAAGCAAGTGTTTTCCCATTTTTGTTCTATATAGGACTAATCTTCCTTTCAAAAAGCAGCAGATTTTCTCAATGTGCCCTGAACCTAGTCCTCAATGCTGCTGTAAAGCAGGTCGACTGTAATTTTGCACAGTGTTTCTGAAATAAATAAGGCTGTCATTGAAAAAAATGCCATCTGCATATCATGTTATGTTATGTTGCTTCTGAGCCTGCCTTATTTGGCAATAATCGGGCCTCCACAGAGGGGCAAGTTACCCATGCCAGGTGCACTAATGCACCCCCATACCAACTTACAGCAATTAAATAAATAACAGGACAATTTCTCACTTGGCCTCAGTCCTTCACATATATATCGCAGGCCCACAACAGCTTTCAGAAACATTTCTGAGCTGATATATTGATTGTGTCTGTTTATGAGTGTAAGGTGATTCAGTATTTCTTTAGGGCCTTGTCCTTTGCATGCACTTTTGTTCTGATACTTTTGATCTGTCAATGATATCATGTACTACAGGTGATGAAAACCGTTTTCAGCTTGTCCATGCAGTCTTTCACAGAGTGTAAACTGCTTCCGTGTTCACTTCTGAAGGACTCTCTAGAACAGGGCTGGACTGGGACAAAAAATCGGCCCAGGTATTTGAAGTAGAGACCGGCCCACCAGGTATTATAGGAAAAACCATAAAAAACTTTAAATGAAAACAAACGCTGTTCTGACAGTGATGTACACTGTCTTGTTGGTATATATGTATGATTTCTATACAGTTTACATCAGATGACCACTTAAGGACATCTCCTGGTTTCATCTTCACGTTTCCCCCTCACCAGATATCCAAAACGATATCATGACCAGCAGCTTTACGGCTGTGGCTCCAGCAAACATCAGCTGATACTAGAAAGTAATATTAAAATAATTCTAACAACAGCTTATCAAGCTTAAACGTGCTGCTGTTGTTTAGCGCGACATCCGCTGGTTTCCTCTTTCTGGGCGATAAATAAACAAGAGAGACGGGGCGAGACAGAAATCCGATCAGCTGATCATTGATCAGTTTCATGATTGAAGTGGCAACAGGGGAGAGAAGAAGAGAAGAAGAGGCAGCTGCGCAGCGTAAAGACAGAATAAGTCCAGCTTTGTGTCTTTTTTTCATTCTAGCTGAAGTAGGGGACAAATCGTTTCCTTTTCACCTCAGTACGAGTGTATTGTAAGCCCAGAGTCGATCACGACCAATTGGCCAATCCACCACCTTTCATTGTTTATACCGTTACAAAAGCAAACATAAAAACGAAAAATAACTATCGGCCCACCGGCCAAATGCCCGGTATGCCCGATGGCCAGTCCAGCTGTGCTCTAGAAGGTTCTTTTTTATACCCCTGACTTTTCATTTCTTTCTTTCTTTATTCATTAATTTACCTCTGTCTCAAATGTTTTAAAATGGCTTGATTGCATCAAAAACCGATCACAGAATCAATAACATTTCCTACTCTCAGCGTTTCCTACGCTTTCTTTCTACTAATTTTAACCAAATGTAAGCTTTAAAGTGGCTGCATTCTGCTTTTCTTTACCTTTTGCACAGCATCTCAACTTTTTTGCCAATGAAGGAAGCTGTGTTGCCAGTTGGGCAAGTGAAGAAGCAGTCGACTTTTTACTTTATCAGTAAAAACAAAAAAAGGATACCCATTAATCTTTTACCCAGGCCCTCTAACCAGGAGTAACCCTCAACAGAGAAAAATTACCAGAAATTTGAGGCCTGGTTACATATGAACTTCAAAACTGTGTTTATTTCAATCGATTATTTTGGCAACTTGAAAAAAACTGTATATGCCATTTTCTAGCTGTTTTATTCTGTAACTTTCACTTTAAATGTTTTCATTTTTTAAAGGGGTAATCAGTCTAACATTGTATTCATTCAACTGAGAAGGAAAAGTAGGCTATTCGCCAGGTCACAGTGGCGGCTCGGGGAACTGCATGATATGGAAAAAGGGGGAGGGAGGAAGTTCTCCAAAACTTTTTTCTCCTCAAAGAATTCTGGAAAAGCTCCGTTACATTTTCAGGGGAAGGGGATACGAGGAGAAGAAAAACAACGCTGGGAAAACAAAGACAGATAACGGTGTGAAAAAGTTAATGACTTCTTCTGTTTTTGTCTCTTTATATGAAAGCCGTGGAAAAAGGACGCGCGTGTTTTTGCTTTTGTTCCTTCCCAGACTGTGAGGACTTACACCATCAGAGGCGATGAGATGTGAGTGAGCTATGCCTTGTGGAAATGGACAGACTTTATCCAAGCGAAAACATGGCGTCTGCCTCCCGAGGTTTAGTTTCTTTTCCAGTCTGCTTGTGGCGCTCTGCTGCTTGGAAGTATGGGGCTCCGCGGCGCAGGCGGACGGCGGCAAGAGCTGCAGTCCCTGTCCCGTTAACTGCAGCTGTGCACTGGGGCCCCAGCAGTCCTGCGTCGTCAACTGCTCCAACATCGGGTTGGAAAGGGCCCCTGCGGCGGAAGAGATCCCGCTGGCCACCAATGTGTTGTAAGTAAAGAAACCAAAACAGGCTGCACAGGATATGAATGCACAGTGGAGAGTTTTTCACCCAATTTGACCAAAACTGGTCAAACTGGAAAACAAGCGTAACACATGTAAAAATTTAATTCATCTGGGGTTCTTGTCTATCAGCCCGCTTGTTATATCCCCATATGCGTGTACCCCATTATTCCAAACAGCTAATATGACGTGATTTTTTGATTTATTGTTTATGCTGCTGTTCTGTACTAATTAAAGGGGTCAAATATTTAATCAATTAGATCAGCTGATTGGAAAATAGTCAGACTTAATCGTGAGAGCCGCTTGTGAATCAAACGAGTAAAAAAGCTTTTAAAATGTGAGCGTTTGTGTCTCTTCTGCTTCTTAAACTCAGTAGAAATTTGTCATTTCTTTTGTTTTGGGCTGTTGGTGGAAAAAATCCTGTTAACTACCGCTTTTGGCTTTAAGTTTCTGTTCTTTGTTTGTTTTCCCCCTTGGTACGTCATGACAATATTTATGGTATTAGCATTTGTAATTATCCAAGTAATCGATACAGTAATTAGCAGATTAAACATGAATAAATTGTGGCGTCCTGAACGTATAAGCGCGCTGACAGATGTGGAGATTTCATTAAGTTGGCTTTGATGGTCTGCAGGGTGCACCAGTGTAGTAAAAACACAAACAAACCCAAAACTGACTGAAAAATAAATACTATGTGGAGGCAATCAGACAATAATGAGAATAATAATAATAATTAATATAATTTTTGTTTACTTTTTATGTCAAAAGAAGGACTGACTGCTGGTGACTGTGTGTGTGTTTGTGTGTGTGCGCGTGCGCGCGCATCTTTTTTTTCCCCGTTTGTTGGTATTAATAAGTTGGTGACCAGAAACCAAAGGTGGAGCAGATCAGACTTCAGCCTCTGGTGTAGCTGCAGCAGAACATTCTGTTCTGTGCGATGGAAGCCATATGTTATTCATTATTTATTTTTACTGAAACTACCTTTCTTTACAGTATTTAACTTAAGACTTTACTATAAATACCAGGCACATAATCAGTGCACACTGTATTGGGCAGGTCTTGCTTTAGGGCACAAAATGAGCGCTATAATTTTGTTTACCCAGAGTTTTATAAGTAAATAAAACTCTGCAGGTACACTGGTTGTATTTGTTGTATAGAGGGCTTCTACTTTCAATTGGATCCCCTATTATAACCTGACCTTTAGTGGTAGTGTTTGCATAAAAGAAGAAAAGTGGCTTGTTTAGAGACAGATAAATTAGAGACAGACTCTGCTGCACTGTCTGTCTGTGATTTATCTGAATGTTAATGTCTCATGTTGGAATTTGTTGGAGCGTTAATTGCATCAAAATAGATAAACCTCCTTAACCCTACTGTACCAGCGGAAGTCATACGTAAAGGCGGCTGGCTGTGAACTTAACTGTCCTTACTAATTTAGCTACTTGTGTCCTACTCAATAGGCAGACACATGTGGTTGATAGCAAATATTTTACTCAAAATTAAATCTGATTTCACAGAAGGCTGAGACATTCAGCTGGAGAACTTGGTAGTGTTCATTGCAGCGATTTCTGAATAATGGCCTTTGGTCTGTCTGAGGCAGAGAGATGACAGTTCAGGTCTGGATTGTTAGCCCTCTTAAAATCATCTTTGTCCTTTTAACATCTTTTAGTAGATGCAGAGAAGAGTCAGTAAGGCTACTGTGAATCTTTACAGCATGCAGAGCAGGTCTTATAGGTCTTTTTTATATTAGAAATAAATAGCTTTTCTATTTAAGAGACTATTACCAGACTTAAAAATGTAGCCTTGGAGCAAATAACCACCACAAAAATGAATAGGAGGTGAATGATTTGTCTGTCTTAAAGCGGTGTAAGGCTAGTTTATTGTCACTGTTGTATGTGAATTTGGTACCTTGGAGGAGCTGACTACATATTTGAGCTTGAATAGATGTGAACTCACAGTAAATGACTGTCCTTTAGTCATCCACAAGGAGCGATGCTGTAAATGATTAATAGATAACGGAGCAAGCGTGTTTTATTTATTTATTTTACTCTTTAGTAATATTGTCCTTAGTCCTCTTTGCATAACTGTGCATCCACTTTTCTGTCGGTGCACATTTATTAACATTATTTAGCTGTGGGAAAACTGGATAGGACCCAGTGTAATGCTGTAGTGTCTCACCATGAAATTTAATTTAACTGTGGCTGGCTTTAGAGAGCATTCACAACTTCTCTGCTTTGTGAGAGAGAGATGCAGGAAAAGTCTCTGTGATCAAGCTATAGGCGTAGTGATGCTACCGTGAACACATGCTGTGGGTCTAAATGGATTTTGTGCCTTTTCCCTGTTTAATTTCTACTTTTCTTTCAGTAAAAATACCACATTTCCATTTGAAGAAATTGCTAGGAAAGAGCTTTTTTGCCACCAATTCTTTTCCCATTGCCTTCTCCAGTCCTTTCTAATGTGCCACATTACTGCAAAATAACTGAATCAAGAATACGTCAGCTACACCGAGACTTTAATAAAACTAATTTCACATCCATTAAACACCAGCTCCTCTCCATTCTGTCTATGCCCCTATCTGGCCCCAAATCTAAATGTTCTAGACACACCCTTGGTGGAAAAAAGAAAAAAAACATCCAGTGGCTGTGAAATATTTTAACATACTGCAGAGTGCAGTTGGAGAAAAGCATTCCCGTTACACATGAGTCCATCTGCTCCAACCCACACACATAATAAAATCTCTTAACACTTCATACGGAGAGTTTTGCAGTTCTGGGACATACTTGTAAAATGAAACTCACTTTTTTTTAAGTGCTGTTGTTTTGTTTGAATATTCTTGGGACGCACATCATCACATTGCTGTACGAGTCCCGGGACATAAGGCAGAGAAAGTGAACTAGAAATGTTTTCAGTACTGTAAGTTTTTGTGTGTGTGTGTGTGTGTGTGTGTGTGTGTGTGTGTGTTGTTTATGTAAATAGCTTGATCAGACAGTAATATAAACTTGCCTTTGTTAAAAAAACTAACAAAAAAAACAGCAGTAGTTTTTAATAGTGTTTATAAAAATAAATAGTGTTACAGACACACGAGAGAAGACTAACGTTTGGCTCTTTTGACCACACTGTGTGGGTATGCAATACTTTTTGACATCGTTAGGTCGTACTTGCACTCCAGTGAGCACAAAATACTTTCCGTTAACTTTGCTTTTCAGTTTCAGCTGCAATAAATGCTGTGCACTGATGTTTGTAGCTATAGCTGTAGGCTCCACGCACTGGCATTGTCATTGAAGAACGGTACCACAGAGTACACCAAACAAAGAATGTAGTTATTATTCGGGCCATGTAACATGTAAAATAGCTCTTCAGTTCTTCAGCATCGTTACAGACTGTGTTTTAGGCAGTAGCATAGTTTGTTTGAAATTTAAACACACTTGTGGTCATGCATACCTTCTCCTATCTATTCTGCCAAGGAGGATTTTGTGGTGTTGCCATGACAGCAAGATGCACGTACACACACAGACCCACTGCAGGCAGGCCGATATGTTTTTGAAACTACTTTATTTTCTGGTTGTGTTGGCTGTGTATGGGTCTTGGGGCTTCGAGACAGCTTTTGAACAGGTGAGACTATAAAATCAAAAATTCTCTCACTGTCTCCTGCATTGCCTTTCTGCCCTCATCTCCACATCCAAAGGTGGTTATAAGTCTTACAACACACACACACTGAGTGACTTTAACAAAGTGGGAAAGATTGAATGTACTGACCATATGCAGGGGAGATTTTGTTGTGTTACCATGGCAAAAGTAACTGATGACATCACTCACAGAAGTGCAGACATTCCAGGCAGTTATAAATAAGAGAATGAGGAAAGAACCAGGGAGAGAAGAGGAGCCAGCTCCCATCCTTCCTTTCACTGTGTATGCCTGCCCATGCCTTTAGCAAAAAAAAAAAAAAATCCTCAGAATAAAGGTTGCTTAAGTCAAAGAAATGTATGATGGGTGCCAAATCCTTAACGGTTCTTAAATTGGCGAATGAAATTATCAGTGCTCACAATTAACGATACCTTGCTTTTAATGTTTCATAGCAGCAGAAAGAAACAAGTGTGTAGCTTGTCTCAGCCTTCATGCACTCAGTACTTTTCAACCAGGGGTGCCAGAAATGTCTTGGTTTATCATTAACTTAGTGGAGTGGCGGCAGGCTGGAGAAGAAAGTCATGCATCTGAATGTTAATGTTTTGGCAGTGAAGATTTTTTAGGGTGTTTTCTCAATTGTAAGTTTGCAATGTGCTCAGGTATGTTATATAGCTATGCACAGATTTATTTTTTATTATGGTAATCTAACCCTAGGTCTGTTTGGAAGAGGTGGACTTATACTCAGCAGAAATCAGAAATGAAAGCTTGTTGTGAACAAACAAAACAAAACATAATTTAACATAAAAAAGACTTCTTGGTACCATCTGACTCCTCAAAAATATCCTTGTCGATCTTTTATCTCACATCTGAATAACATGAGTTTTGCAAATGGGAAAGATTGTGTGGAGAGTCATATGTGCACCCAAAACAAAACAGCATTAGGAAAGTCTGCATAGTAAAAGTAGTTGTAAAAACTGTATCAGTGTGATTTAGTGAATAGGCTAGCATTTTTATGTACCTTTTCCAGAGTTATTGACCTCTCAAAGTGCTTTTACAGTACATACTTACCCACCCACACACATGCACACTTTATTGCATCAGGACAATTGAAGTTCCTTTTACTCCAAGGACACTTTGACATGCAAGATTGAAGAGCTCAAGATCAAACCACTAAGCTTTTGATTATTAAACGGCCCGCTCTTCTCCTAAGGCGACATTTTACTCTATACGACTTCAGTTCAAGTCACCTCAGTTGTTGATCAATGAAGCACCAATTCCCAGGAGCAGTCACCTCAAGGCGCTTTATATCGCAAAGTAAATACAATAATACAAATGTCCTGTGGATGATAATGAAAGTACTTGAGGAGGGAATGTTACTGCATGGACTGATTGCAACTAATCAAGAAACACCTTAAAACGTTAGTTTGTAGTACTGCAAGCCTTTTTTCTCTCACAAGTTCCCACCAAAATACACTGCTCTGTCATACTCAAAGGCTTATTTATACACATGTGGGCATCGTTCACATAGTTGACTGCAATTTATCCAGCAAAACGTCGGCCAGATGTGTTGTGTTCACAGAGAAAAAAGCCTGAAAAAGAATGCACACATGCAGACTAGGAAGTAACAGCGTAACACAAAGAACACAATACAGTTTTTACCTAAATAGTCACAATTTTCTTCTTTTGAGAAGATATAAGTTGTTCTTAATTTTTAAATACTTTTCAGTTATAAATAAATTCTATATTTTATTACACTACTCATAAATCAAGTTAATTGAGATATCTATTTTAACAGCAGTCTCACACCACAAACTGTTTCCTGAAAGAGTTCATTTTAATCTTCAAAATCCCTCTAAACAAGTAAATGAGATGTTCCGTCACATCAGTCACACCGATCATGGTTGTTAATATGCAGAGAGGGTTTGATAGAAATAACTATGCTAAAAAAAAAGGGAAAAAATGGCACTAGTGTTCTTTAAAGTTATACTGCACTCAGGATTTACAATGTTCCCAAGAAATATTTAAATACTAAAAAGCATTAAAGATGGTGGTGTTTATCGTAAAGAAACAATAGCAATAATATTCTAGAAAAATACATTTGTTGGTCTTAAATTATTAAAAAACAGAACAGATGTACAGTTAAAAACGGGCAAGAGAGAAAGTTCTTGTAAACACACTTGTGGCTTAATATGTAGTTTGTTATTAAATTGGACACCATCTGGGCATGGAATAATTTCTGCAATAGCTGTGGTAAAGCTTTCCTTTTCCCAAGCCTTCAGTGTATTCACGTAACCGTATCTGTGATCCTTCACAAGGATCAAAATGATTATTTCACTATCTTCTTAAGAGAATATTGTTTCAGTAGGTTGCTGGCATGCTTGGATCTTTATCCAGCACACTTTCTCCTTCTGTTAAAATTTTTTTTGGGTGATTTCTTTAAGTTGCATCCAGAATTGTGATTGCATCAGTGCATCCTTGCTCACCTATAAATTAAGAAAAGAAAAAAAAGCCAGAGTTTGATGTTCATACCTCTAGTCTTCCTGGAGTTCTCACACTTGCATTCTTCACACAAACTTCTATCACGCTTATCTAGACTTGAATGCACTCGAGTCATAATGACTCACTCTGAAGCTGCTTTTATTCCTTGCTACCAATTTTTCATCTTATTCATCGTTTCTGTCACATTACTCCCTCTCTGCACGTACAGTACACTCAGTGATTCTGTTTTGAATGGTAACTTAGTTGAATCTGGTAATTCCTATTTCCCAGAGTGATACGTGCTGCTGTGTCTCAAATCCAGTCTGTCTGGGTCTTCTTCTGCTCTTTATTTTCACAGCCCTCCTGTTTGTTTGTTTTTTAAACTGGCACACTTTTTTTTTTGCCAATCTAACAAATAGTGCAGAGAAAAGCTGTATGTGTGACCTTTTCTCTAAGGTCCTTTCACTTGTTTTTGCACTTTTGCAGTTGCTTCTAAATAGTGGAGTGGTGTTAGTAAATTACCTTCAATTTCACACTGGTGCCCTTAGCAGAGTGAGCACAGGTATAATTTGTACAGTTGTCTTATTTGGTTTGACTAGTTTATCAGAACTTGTCAAAGTATGCTTTTGTAACCATTTAGGAGCATGCATATTTTCACAGACCTCAGTCACACAGGCCTAGAGGAAAACGGTTACTCCCCAATTGGTTGATGAGTAGTTATGAAGGTTGCTGCCTGTTGCTTGGTGACAAAAGTTGCAAAGTGGGTGCTGTACCAGAAATCTCTTTGTTATTGCTTTGGTCACTAGCAGATTGCTGCAGTTGCCCATAGTTTACAGGGAGCATGTCAGCCTATCTGCAAAAACTCCTAAATAGTCTGTAAACAGTAGTGAAACTTAAAGAAGTGCAAAGCAAACTGAAAACAGTAAAATTTGTGCCTTTTGAAAAACCATAATTAAAAAGGCACAGCTTTTATTTTGAAGGCAAACATTTTCTGTTTATGGTTTGCATAGTAAACATTTAAAAAGCTAAACAAATGGAGTCTGTCATGTAAGCGTAGTTTGCATCTTCTGTGCATGACCATGGGAATCTGTTAGTGACCAGAGCAATTGTAAGGAGGTTTTCAGTCCAGTACTCTACACCTTTTTCATCTAGTAAGTGTGAGTATGTGTGTGTGTATGTATGTGTGTGTGTATGTGTGTATATATATATATATATATATATATATATATATATATATATATATATATATATATATATATATATATATATATATATATATATATATATATATATATATATATATATATATATATATATAAGTTAGGACTTGTGTAGCTTTGACTGTCTCAGAAAATGCAGAAATAAATGCACGTTTGATTTGTACAGATGGACAGAGGACAGTGTTCATGTAGAGCAAATGTTATTTATTTTTGATTTGCAGCATAATTAATACCAATCAATTAATACTTATCAAATCAGCAGGGGCATTCAAGATGTGTAAAATGCAGAAAAATGAAAATGTCTTGCTGCACAAAAGACACACACCTAGCTACTCTCAGCAACAATTGCACACAGAACAGAGACTGCATGTTAGAGATTACTGGGGGAAAGGGCAAAAAATGCATTAAGTGTTCCAATTCTCTAAAATACCCTTGATAATCAAAGCATGACTTCTTAATTAAAGTAATTTATCATAACATGCTGTATGCTCATGGTATGGCTAATGCATGTCTTATGAAGTCATGCTTCAAGTTTTTTTTTTACATTAGGGCTGCATTAGGGATTCATTCACTATTTTTCCAATCAGAGGAGACGGATGGATTCACTTTGGAAAAACCTTTCAGTTACAAAGACTGACTCATGTATTTTTTAAGAGAAGCACACTCTACCTCAGCAATATAGTATCTAACATCTGCATTGAATTTTAATGTGAAAATTGAAGGATGGAAAATGAATATAAAACGACTAAAGGGGTATGTGTATAGATTATATCTTTAATTTATAAACTAGGTGCCTTTTTTGAGTTACATTTCTAGAGTGAAAAATGCAGGTGTTGATCACATAGGAAACACGTATCTTTTACCCCAGTTAAAAATTAGACTTTTCTCCCTCCTGTTACCCCATTTAAAAAAAAGACAGCAGTAATTGGATTTTGTTCCCCGCTTTTAGATATAAACAGCCAAAACACGAGTGTTTACGTGTGTAGCTCGTGCATAATGATCGCTGTTGCTTGTGCATGTCTTTGTGTGTTTATGAGAGAATTGCAGAAACACATCCTGTTTGTGTAGCCTATGCTGCAGAGAGTCAAAGACTTCAAGACATCCCAGAATAACACGCTGCAATCCATGGGCTAAATGTTAATAAGGGCCTATGAGGCTGAAAATTGAAAAGTGAATTGTTAGCCTCTAAACTTGGGATTACAAACCTGCCAGAACTGTAATGAAATGCTAATCAGCACAGTGGTTCATTTACATTCAATCCAAGGACATGATTAAAATTCATAACAAGCCAATTTGCATTTTTTAGTTAAGAAATAGGAGTTGTCCTTGGAGTTGTTGTTTTTTTCAATGCAACCTCGTCAAAATTACTGAAGGAAAATGAAACTAAAACAGAGACATAAGAAAAATAAACCAAATGCACTGTGTCATTTGTGAGCACAGTGGATCCTCTGTTGATTTCACGCCAGTGAACCTGAAACTGACTCAACAAGCAGAGAGCACAGTAACAGAGACCAATCAGAAGATAAAAGATGAAGGGCTGCCAGATGATGGTGTGGAGGACTCAGCTGAAGTAGTCATCATCTTCACCACAGATTGTGCTGGCAGCCAGCCTCTGTTGTCAGGGCTGCTGAAGCTCTGCTTGTCTCTATGGTTTTGGAGGTGACAGACTTCATTTTTTGTGTTCTCTTTTGTTGCCACCATTCCTTTTTCACTTGTTGCATCAGTTTATGTGGTGCTTCCAGATTTTACAAACAAGATAAATTAAACAAAAATGCTGGTCTCTACAACTCCCTGTACGCACTTTGATAGCCTTACGCTATCAGTACATGAGAACTAAGCCCAGTGCTTGAAATATGTACACTCAGACATATGATCAAAATCTAAGTGCAACCTGCATGATGCATTAAAACTGCAACTAGGTAGGGAAAGTTTTATTATGGAACAAGAAAAATCTGATTCCCCTGTTTTAGATTAATTAGAGATTGTATATAAGACATGAATTTAGCTTCTGGGTCTGAAAAATGAAACCATTATGGAAGTGCCTAAATGTTTTGTAATAGCCAGAAATAGGTGACTACTCTGATCACAATAAGAAGTCTGATTTCCTCTACTCTGTGACCTCACTTAACACTTTTCTGATGAGTATGCATGGTTTTAGTAGTCTCATGTCTCATTAAATACAGTAGGATGTTTAATTTATGAATTATGGTTCCTATTAGAGTCAAGAGGAATGATAAAGCAGGGTCAATATACCTTGTGATTGGCAAGTTGTGGGCTTATGTCAGCATACAGTGTTCCTTTTTAGTCAAATCAACCCCTCACTCATCATCAGTTTCAAAACACCAACATAACAGACAACACGTTCAGCTCGTGGCTTAAAAATGCAAATTCATTAACCAGTCTGTGACATGATAGCGGCTGCATCCATCTTTTATATACAGTCTGTGGGTTACCTTTGCTTGGCACAGTTACAACAAACCAGCACATGTGTTTGTGTCATTTGCAGACAGGAATATAACTGAAAACACGTAGATTGTGGTCAAGTAAATGCTCTGCTTAGGTATATATACCACCACTAAAGATTGAGATTTGTCACCTCCAGTGTGCACTGGTGCAGTTTGTGCAGTTTGTGGATCGTTTTGGAGGTTTCATGGATTTGTTTATGAGTCACACATCTTCTTCACTTTAATGCTACAAATTCAACTTTAGTAGAATTGTATAAAAAAATCCACCATCTGAAAATATGCATGGAAAAATGCCTTATAGGTCAGCAACAAAACATTTTCAGCATCACAGCTTATATAACACAGACACCACACGTTTCTTAGAGTGAAGGGGACAAGCAGAAGTTCATTATGCTTTTATGTCTAGTTGTTGGGACCAGTTATTAGAAATGATGAATTGATGTTGCATGGTGCTGCATTTGAAAAATTATTTCACTGCATCATTAAATATGGATAAATATGAGATTAATATCATAATATGATTGAGGCTGACGTTGATGATGGAGAAATAATTGCTCATGATTACTCGATTAATCACACTTGTCACACATTACCTTTATTTGGCAGAAGCATTTGTTCAAAATGACTCTGTTGTGTGGCTGCTTTATGGAAATATAACAGGATGAGAAGTAGTAGAAGCAGTATGTGTTTGCATTTGTTGCAAAGTTTTCAGAGATCTTTACCAACTGTGTTTCAAAGCACAATCATCTCCAAACATCTTGTAAGATTTTGTATTTAAAAATCAACTGATGCAGAGGCCTGTTTTGGAGTGTAACTCGGTATTTTTTGTTAGCAACAATTCAAAGATGTCCCCCCCAAACTCATGACATTAAGGCAGCTGTAAAAGTTACAGTTTTGAAGAGGACAGCTCTAAGGATGCACTTGATAAATATATGTTTGATTGTGCCTACAACATGCAGAAGATGGAATTTTGGTTGTTACTGGAAATCTAAGAAAAAAATGTACTGTAACACGCAAAATCTCTGTCTGTGCTTTGTTTGTTTCTTTGACCAGGAACTCATCTCAGACCATCAGAAGTTCACTTTACTGAGTGAATGGGTTAAATGCAGAGAGGAATTTCCCCACGGGGATCAATAAACTATACATCATTATTATTATTATTATTATTATTATTATTATTATTATTATTGTTAAGTTGAGCAACCAAGCTTGGTACACCGGTAGATCTTATGTCCCTGAAGGTTCTTATCTATATCAGATTATACAATGTACTCTGTTGCATAGCAACCACCTGTGGTTACCTAGAACTTTTGCACCTATAACACATTTAAAAACAGTGTATCATTTTTAAGTTACTACAATAACCCCTAATATCATGCATAATTCAATTTCAAAAAAATTGAATTATGCATGATATGTTATGATGCCATCACTTTTTGTCAGGCAAACCTTGTAAGACTCTAAAATTACCTGTTTAAGCCTTAATGCACCCACTCCTTATAAAAGGATTATTTCATTTATGTGTATTGATTTATATCCACAAAAGTTAAAATGTGGTTGCCTAGCAACCACCTTGTAACGTACTAAAAGTCAATTTTTAGCTCATAAATAACATCAACCACCACAATTTCTTAGCTTTTCTCAGTGAGAATAAGTATACCAACTGGACAGACATGGCACACAATGCAGTAATAAATATGAGATGTCCAGCTAAAAATGTCCAGCTAATTTTGTTTAGAATCATCTGAGTTTTAACCATCAGGTTAATGAAATGTTGCAATTATGTTTTCAAGGAACTGTTTGAGAGTTACGGGTTAGTTGGGTTTATGTCTAAAGTTTGGATTAAGCTAGGGTATTTCTCACAGACGTTAAAAAAAATTAGTATACAAAGACAGCTAAACAAACAACAAACAGCCAACACACAGAGTGGAGCAGTCAGTAGTGGTAGAGAGCAACTTTTAGCCACAGTAAGAGAACAGCTCATCAAATTGAGTACTGCACTTGCACACAGCAGTACACCTGCCAAGCTTGAAGTGGACCGGATGAATGGTTGTAGAGACAGACAAAGAACAGTCAGACTCACAAACAGAGGTTTTTCAGCCTTTTGCAAGATGATGCATAATTTTCAGTGGTTCACTGGAAGCATTGATTGTTTTGTTTTTTTCCTTTTTATTGTCTCACCACAGTTGTATTAGATGCTCGAGAGACCCATTTTTGTTTTAAACCCACATTTAATGACTTGTAATATGTGGCACTGACTCACTTTCATTTACCAGGAAAAGAACAATTAGTTTTGTTTTTCCTGCATGGATTGGTAGTATGTCAAAGAGTTTGTTTGTATGTCAGTGTATCATTCTTTGAATAAGAGTGTTAAACTGCTGCACACAGCTGCCCTTAACTTGCCAGCTGGACACCAGACAACCCAGGCAGCAGCAGCTGGAAAAATGGACAGAATGTTCTAAAGAGGAAAGGCGAGCCAGTCTGTGAAGTAGAATGTCAGGCTTTTTAGACCAAACGTCCTCAGCCCCATTTTCCTGTTAATTTCATGCTCCCTTTTTTCTTGCAGTAGGGAAAGTACCCGACTACTCCGATCTCCCCCACCTCCTCACCCCTTGTCGCAGGCATGAGGTTCTGGCTGGCAGCTCTCAAACGAAGCAGCCCACAGTGGGGTGATTGTTCTCCACACCTGGCCCGTGTCACTCACTGCTACTACCTCCAACTTCCCCTTGGCTTCCACTTCACACCTGTCCTTTTCTCCAGCTCCATCGTTTTTTACTGCTTTCTCAGCTTTTGTCCTGTCCCCTTCCCATCTGACTCGTGCAGACTTCAGGAATAAACAAAGAAGCAGAATCAAAAAGGGGGGAGAAATCGGGGGGGGGCAGAGGAAAGGGAGGCTGAGGTGAGATGAAAGCAACCACAGAGGAGTCTATGTTTAGTGGGTTAGTGGAGCGTTGGCCTTCAATCATAGTAACTTGGACCACATTACCACCACAAGCCTGCAGAAACCAGTTTGTCTATGATCTGACTTAAACCCAGTTTTTATCACTATGCTTTAAAGACTTTTTTTTGTTCTCAATTCTCCACAGATGGAACAAAGACAGATTCAAACAGATTTCAGTTTTCTTTAGTAGAAAAAGAAAACCATCCCTTTCTGTTTCACTTCAGATCTTTCCTTTCTTGTATTCATATTGTCTGCAGAGCACATGCCCACTCCTCCTGTGTCATTCCCTCTGCCCAAGCACAGTGTAGTCTATGAGGGCTGTGTGTGTGTGTTTTTGTGTGCGCTCTCATCCTCCAACTCAGAATAAGTGGCACCAGACAGGCCTTATAAGGAGTTGTTAGATCACTGGCCACACCGTTAGTAAAACAGAACCATATGTGTGCTGTGTGTGTGTGTGTGTGTGCTTGTGCACAGGCCTATACCTAAAGTGTATGTGTGTGTTTGCGTATGTGTAAGTAAAACCATGTGTGTCCAGAGGTAGCTGAGAACGGGAGTCTGTTGCTAATAGACATGGTGAAGGTCACATTATATGGTCATGTTAAACACACATACAGACTGTCTCTATTTAACCTGCTCTTGTCTATGCGGTCTTACGCGTAAGGTGTGAAAGACAGTTTTCATATGTCGTACACACAGATTTTTACACACACATTCCTGCTGTGGCATGGATGTCGACCACATTACATAAGGTGAACCGTCAGTCTAATATGTGAATGATCAGCTAGTGGGCGGAGCTTATTTCTGCTGTCCTGTTCATCCTCTGATGGGTTTAGCAGAGGAGAGTGCTCTCTCTCTCTCTCTCTCTGTCTCCATCTTTCTTACACAGCTTGTCTGGAATGTACAGATGTTTCCTTTTGGGAACGGCGTCCTGGTCTGTTCACACACACACACACACACACACACACACACAGAGAAAAGAGTGTGAGAGAGTGGAGCGCAGTCCCGCACATATCAATTCAGATTTCCCTTGCGGCACATCGTCTTGTTTTTTATTTGTATTTACTGAATTCGTAGCAGCTGGGAATAGAAATATCGATCAGCACCCTGATTCAGCCTTTTGAGTTTTAATTTACAGCTTTCCTGCAGTCCAGCACCTTCTTCTTTTATCCCTATAGGCTACAGTGCTTTCTGTTCCCTTACAGCCTCTGGCTTTTTGTCTCCTGCTCCTTGGTCTTTTTCTCTCCCAATTGTCTCGCTGTTCTCACGTGCAGCTGTGGCTTTGCTTTGAAGGAATGCAAAGGAGACTGAAGCCACTTCACTGAGCCCATCTCCACTGCTTAACCAACCCAATTTTCTCATTTCCTTAGTAATTTATCCGATGGTTTCTCACTAATTTGAGCTCCAGTATAGAGAGTGTGGCATGCAGGGGTTTAGTTATAGAATGTATTGCTAGCAGTGTGTATTTAATGTATAGTAAATGTGAATTTGTACTATTATCATTGCAGTTTAATCAATAAATCATGCTTAGGATTTTAGAGAATCAGTGTTAAATAAGAAAAAATAAACAAATATTTTAGGTTACGTCTTTCAGTTGTGTTTTTTTTCCTTTAGAGCGCTATAACACATTTTAGCTGTAAAATGGGCTACTAATATTTTTTGATTGTAATTCATTAGTTGTTTATGTTATTAACCGGTATATTAGTTTCAGATTAACAAACACATTACTGGTTAGATTCTAGTGTGCATTTGTACCAGGGACTTACAAGGAAATCATAAAATAGTTAATACAGGAGAAAACTTTTGGCAAATTTGTATCTGTGCAATTATGAAATAGATGTCTTGATTTAGGAAATTTCACATTGCTACACTCAACTAGGCTTGCTGGCTCTGAAATTTTGGCTCCTCGTCAGCACTTGTTCCATTTTTTTCAGCAATAAAGGAGAAAAAATGTGTGAAAATGTGTGAGTGGTTTGCCTAATTTGTGGAAGGGGAGACCTGACAGACACAAAAAGATAATAAAGATAAAACCAGCATCACACACGCTGCTTTGAAGTGGTCTAAATTGCAATTCCTTCCTTATCAGTTACAATCTATAAATCTAAGAATGTAAGAGAGGTATGGTTTTAGCTTAAAAACAGGCTTTTATTTCACATTGCCGTATTTAAAACTTAATCCAATTAATTATGAAACTCCCAGATCTAACAGTCTCACATCAATAAGCATGTTCTCATTCTTACAGAAGGCCTAAAACCAGATCACTTTTCATATATTGTTTGATAATTGAAAACCTCTCTTGGCCCAAGGCATGATTCGGGCCTTGACTTGGGTTTAAAGAGGCACTCCAGTCATTGCACACATGCTTATTTTATTGATCATGCTTTCTGAAGTCAAATAAGTTGACCCCGCTGATGTCAACATCTTTGGCATCTGGGCTTCTGTCCGGACACCAGCGTTACAAAATAAGTACATGGAATTAGAAAAGAACACCATTTGTAAGGCAAGCGGGGAGATTTGGCAGATATTATTTTAGGGGCTCAGCGAGACCATTGAGCCATTGAAATATTTTGAATGACGACTTCGATGAGAAGTGATGACAAGGCCTGAGGGAGGAGCATTTGTCTTTAAAAAAGGGGAAAACATTTGCCAGTGGGAGGAGGCGTCACCTTAGATTAAGCAATAGTCTGATAAAGCATTTATGATTTTGAGTCATTAGTTGCTGATTAGATAATGAGGCCACAGAGAAAAAAAATATACTGGCATTAGGCAGACTTTATTCACCGTTTAAGATTGGCTTTTTTGCTTTGCATCAAGAATTATTCTGTTGCGTTTGTGTTGGTGGTGGGTATGCCCACCCGTTTTATACATCAAATCAAGGAGGACATCTGGCATGTGTGCTAGCTGAGACACAGTTTGGTGTGCAGACTCCTCCTACTCGTACTTACGTAAAACATAATGGTAATGGTGTGCAGCCAATCATAGGTCACTCATTGTGTGGTGGCTTACTGCAGAGCTAATGTTGGTTAGCTGGACTGTGGATTTGAGTCATCATTTACTGAAAGTAGCTGATTACTCAGTCACTTAGAAATTAACCCTTTTATGCAGCAGATATAATCTAAAAATACATGTAGGCATGAATTAATCTATAAAATGTGACATAAATATTTTGGGCTTTAGTTTCCTTTTTCCGTTAATTCCTTTATTTATTTGTTTTCTTATTAAATATCCATATTTTATTAACCAGTTTTCATATTTAATCTTCTTCTTTACTCATTTTTCTTTGACAGTTTCAGTTCTTCATACTGGACTTGGTCTCCACCTCTAGATAAGACTGGCCGCATGCACAGCGAAGGCGTTTTTCTTCTTTCTGATCGTTAGGCTTTTTCTAAATATATCCAAGTAGTTTTCTACCTTAAGTTATGACAAAAACCCAAGGTTTATCCTCTAAAGAACCTGTGTTCTGGAGCATCTTGTGTTATTCTTTAGTACCTCCAAATGTTTCTGGTTGTATTTATCTCCATCAGTGTATGTATGACCTAAGCATTTCCCTTCCTTTCCTTTTCTATTATTGCATTTCATTTCCAAGTCCTTGAGCAATCACATTGCATTGTAAATAGTTCTGTGTGTAGGCGTGTGCATTTAGTCAGCTTGCCCCCATTTTAAATATGGATATATTTGTTCCCACAGAGATCTGTCCAAGAACCACATCTCCTCCCTTGATACCAGTCTGCTACATCATCTCACTGGCCTCCAAGAACTGTAAGTAAACACTGCATTATGTGATTGTGTGTTTGTGTAATTCAACTTAAATCTAGTTAATCTTTTTATATAACTGCATCTCTGATACATGTTATAATTTATCAGGCTAAATAAATGTCAATTTTTCAGACATCTTCAAGGGAACAGGATCAATGTTCTCCCCGGAGGACTGTTCTGCTGCGGCCTGCTGTCAGTCCTGTGAGTAGAAAGTCCAGGAAAGATGTTGACCTGGCAAACGCAATGTTAAGAAGAGAGAAGTATGAGGAAGATGAAAAGAGAGCAGTAAAGACAAAAGCTTGGTTTAGTCTGGATTAAAGTAGGCAGAAATCCCAGGAGTAAGCTAAACGAGAGCAAGTTCACCAAAAGAAGTGTATACAGCGCGCGCACACACACATACACACACACATACACACACACACACACACACACACACAGTAATCACAGGACGATTAACTTCAATTACAGCTTACTGCTCCAGGCTCCCACTACCTCCCTCTCTCCATCTGTCGGTCTCCCCCTTCCTCCATCCATTACCTTACTTCTTCCACCCATTGAATGGGCGTTTAAGCACATGTTTGTGTGTATGTGTGTGTGTGATGAGAGAGGACTGATGGTTTCCATCAGTTCCTTCCAAAACCACCACACAACGGCTCCATTATGTAGCCTTCTGGATAGAGTACGGAGGGAGGGAGCGAAAAGGAGATCATGAGTAGAGAAGGAAACGAGAAGAAGGGAGAGAGGAGAAGAGGAGGAAGAGCGCATTTCCATGCAGACAAATGGAAATGAGACAAAGTAAAATAGCAAAAGTCAGTGTTCAGCACTTTTAGTTATTAATTTCTTTAATTAATTTAATGTAACGATGTAGGAGAAACAGGGTTTACAAACTCATTCATTATATGACCTTTTTGTTGGATTTTTAGTCAGGTCAAGTGATCGTTCAGTCTAGTCATTTTTAGTCAGATTTTTAGTCACATAAATCTTGCCAAAATGATAGTAATTGGTTTACATTAGTGAAAACGTGAAGGAAAAAGTCTTTTCTGGGTTTTTTTTCTTGTTTTAAGATATTGACATTTGATTTGTCTCTTTGTTTCCATCAGTGATTTGAGCAACAACCAAATCACCACCATTGAAGAAAGGATATGTGACGACCTATGTAATCTAACTCAGATGTAAGTAATTACACTTACTGTATACTGTAAGCTTTATGTCTGTGAATATTTGTCTGTCACACCTGATGGCACATTATGAAATAAGCAGGTGTCCCCTGTGCAGGGGACACGTACACTGTACATGAAACAAAGCTGGATGGAAGGTTTTGATTACATTATTAATTAAACTTCAACATATTAATCACATTAAACACAACACATTAAAAGAAAAGTTTTCTTCTTGTGCAGAGTCTTTGTAAATAGACTAATCAATAACAGGCTAATTTAAATGAGAGGCACATGTTACGTAACCTTTCTCCTCTTTCTGCTGTCCTCTTCTTTTCCTGCATTCATTTTTGCGCCATCTTTTCAGTTCCTTCTCCTTTTTGTCTCTTCAGTGTTTTTTTTTTTCTTTTCTGCCAGTATTGTTATTTTTATTCTTCTTCATTAATTCCCTTTCTCATGTGTCTTTAAAAAATACCCTTATTCTGTAGAAACTGAAGCATAAAAACACAGGTTGAATACCATTAAGCATGTGTTTCATGATCCTTTTATTATGCTCATTGTCGTGGCTTAAAGGAGCACAGTTACACAGTAACAGTTACACAGTTACAGTTACGCTTTGTCTCCCTCACAAAGACAGAGTGTCTCTTTAGGTAGAGAAAGTTTACCTGTGACCATCCAGCTCCTGCAAATATGTCATAATTACATGTTTTACTGTAAATCCCCCTTACTTATACACAGTGTATAAAAAATGCAAACAAAATAAATATATATGAATAATTATTATAAAATCTATTATAATGATAATAACAGTTCAAGTTTATCTCTTATAATTCTACCTGTGGGGTCATTGCCCACTTGAGCGCCATTTTCTGTTAAATCTCAATGAAATCATAAAATAGTTCACAAAAAACAAAAAGAATACAAAATGTATGGTTCTACCTGCACATGCTCACATGTAGTAATATCTAGTATGTGGATATAAATCCGTAAATATAATATAGAATACAAGAATTGTCTCTAATAGATCAACACTAAAGAAAAGCTGAGCTCCAGCTGTCCAGTTATTACTGGGCCGACATCTGATCTCAGCATTGGTTCTGTAAATTTATAGGTGTAACTATGTTAAATATGTCTTTGAAACTAGCATTAAGTCATATAAGAGATTAAAATATGATGTTTACTGAAAAGGAAATCAGTGGCTAAGTGTTGCTAAATAATCAAACTGAAATGTCACTTTTATTGGTTACTTGATAAAACCCTTGCTGTGATTAAAAAAAAAAGATAAAGAGATGGCTGATGATTCCTAAATTACAGAGTCCATAAGACATTCACATCAGGCAATAATTAGCAGTAAGGTGGTGCTATGATTTGAGCTGCTGAATACACACACACACACCACTCATACACATTATAAGCTAGCCTTTTTAAGGAGATGGCATATCATCTGTAGGTTTGCTGTTTCTCAACAATGAGGTTGAGAAAGGCTTTCAACAGACACAGACACACAAATATAAATGAGAGAGTTCTTAATTTATTAGAGAGAGGCTACTTGTTGGTTATGCACATATTAATGCAGCTTTAATGGTTTATAAATGTGTCATCCCCGCATGATGACAGTTTAGCAGTGGCAACCTTGTGACTGTTGAGATGTTTAACAGTTAATGATTCGGTCTCCTTGTCTGTCTCCGTCTCTTCTCCAGTGATCTAAGCAGTAACCCCTTTGAGTGTGACTGTAAGCTGTTCCGATTTGTCAGCTGTCTCCAGCAAAAAGGGGTGCAAGTTCGACGCTCAAATGAATTGCGCTGCAGCCACCCCCTTGACCTCCAAGATCAGCCTTTACTCAATGTCAGACTGCCCACCTGTGATATGAAAACAAATACAGGTAAATATACTCATCATCTTGTGAAGTTAAAAGAAAACATGCACATTATAGAATTCACCAGAAATCATTTCCTGCTCTTTTCAGTGCTTATACATCATACAATAAATAGTTCATGGACTTATATTTGAAAAGTAACTCGATGAACTGAAGATAAAACAAAGGTGAAATACTTAGTCCGTTTGGTTTTCTACCTCAGACAAAACAACAAACATTATTGTGTAGTATTTTGCAGACTTTATGCAGATTTATGATAAAACATCTCTGCCTTTATTTATGATAAAGGCAGAGCGTGCTCTCATATGTCTGGAAAGGCTTTGAGATTTAAACCTGTGTTGTCCACTTCAGGTCTGTATGCTGCGTGCCTTGAGGATAGCAACAGTGGAGGACTGGGACGAAGTGAACTTGTTATCTTCTCCTACTCCACATTCCGAAACTTGACACGGGAACAGTGTCACAGTGTGTGTTTCAATGAATCGCATCGGTATGGGGGCTTAGGAGAGAAGCACGAATGCCTCTGCAGCAAAAACTCGGACCCCAACTATATCAGCACGTCTCAGTGTTCTGCTGCCTGTACGAACCCCGATGTGATGAAGGTTTGTGTAAAGATTATTGCTCTGTCAGACTCGGTTTATAACCTCTGGTGCTCCGTTATGTACATTTTTATATTTTCTTTGTAAGTCAGCCGTCACTTGATTAAAAAGAAAGTTTTGGAGATCCAGTTTCCTTTTCTTTGCTGTTTCCTCATTTGATTATACAACATTCAGGATTTCCTGTAAAATTTCAATAGCTAAACAACAACTTCCCTCTGTGGTTTGAATGACTTCCCTATATCCTGAAGAGTGCTGTGCAGAGGAAATCTGGAATAGAAGTTAGTTAAAGCTCCAAATAACAATGTAATAATGGTTTATTTAAATTGGAACAGTTTATATATAATGTTCAGATTTTATTCAGAACTATGAAATAATAGGAAAACCACAGTTATCTTAACAATTAATGGGAAAAATTGTTTATTATTTTATTTAAATGCATATGTATTAACACCAAAACCAGCTCTTCTTCATATGGGTTCCTTTAATTCACAGAAATGTGGGTGGGCTCTGGCTCGCGAAGTCTTTGTGGTGGAGTTCTCGGTCTCGCTGACTCCTCTCCAGCCGCAAAGCGTTCACAACCACGTCACTTTCACCGCCAACTCCTCTGTCACACCTGTGACGCTGTCCTGGGACTTTGGTGACCTTTCACCCCGTGCCAACACCACAGGAACCGTTAGCACCACATCAGCTCACAAATATGGACTTCCAGGATCTTATACAGTCAGTCTGACGGCCTTGGCGGGACATAAGAAGGTGAGAGAAAAAAGAACAGGATTTTAAACCTTCTGTTTATCCAGGCTGAATTTTTTTATGTATGTTCAAAGAGTTTTTTTTAAGAAAGAAACTTTGTGTGTGTTTGGATTTTAAAATGTTACTTGTGTGTGTTCAGGTGTCTGCACGTGGGGAGGTGACTATAACGCTTCCTCCCAAACTAGAGCTGCATTGTCCACCTCTTGTTGTGGCCAATAGGAGTCTGAAACTCAAACTTGTCAGCTGGGGCTCAGTTGGCTTGAATGTAGACTGGAAGATTACGAAAGATGATGTCCAAGTTGCCAAAGGTAAAGTATACCAACACACAATCTCAGTTATTGAAATTTCACACACTTCGAGCTCCTCGTGATCATCAACATCCAATTAGTTTTTTCTCCCCTGCTGATTAAATCTGAACATTAGCTTAATGCTTCTCTGTGGGGGTTATCTGGAAAACTGGAAGGATAAATGTTTACAGGAGTTACCATCATCTGGTTGGAAGATTAAATTGTTTAATCTGCTAATATTTTGTAATTAGAAATTTGGCAGTAATAAAAGATCAACATTGCACGATCAAAATTATTACCAGAAAGCATTTCTTTTTGGGCACTTGGGAACAGCAAAAACCAGTTATGCACAGTTATGAATGAAGCGCTGACACTGTAGCTGAGCATTTGTATGGTACATCTGTGAGGAAATGGACACATCCAGCCAACAGGTCTAACAGTAGCACTTGTTCTGTATATTTGTAGCCATCTGATGGGAATCAGCTGTGGCAGGACCTACTAAGTTTTACAGCTAGTTGTTAACTTTGTCTTTGGATTTTGCCTTTTTGCACTGAGCATGTTAGTATTAAATGTATATATATGTATGTGTTTTTGTGTGTGCCAAAACAGCTGTATAAAATTGGTTATATTTGTCAGTTTAAACTTTGTAGCTTTGTGTCTGCACTCTACAATCTGAGCTCAAAGTTTTCTCATTCAAGTGATTGTTCAGTCTAGTCTTAGTTATGCACTTGTTATTCGCTCACCTTCCTTTTTCACACATGCACAGACATACCAACTTTTATATAAACTATAAACTTTATACACTCTACTGGACAAAAGTCTTGAGAAAGATCTCTTTTCTTATATTTTGTTTCCAAGGAGCCAGACATTCCTGTGCTTTAAAATGGTCATCAGAAATAGTTCTCCGGGATTTTTTAAAAGTCTAAAAGTCAACTTTTTCTTTGTAAATTTTCTGCTTTTTCACTCATTTTCATTCCAGGCACTTTGTTACCAGCAGCCTGTCACAAGAACAAATAATTTGTCCCCATTTCTTTGCTTGAAGTTATGAAAAATGCCAAAAATAACACAGTTTGGCAGACATAGGGTTGTATTTTTGCATCACCCAAAACCTCTTCATTTCTGTAAGGTGTGCAGTGTGGCCTTAAAAAATGAGAGGGAATTTGACAAATGGAGGCCAAAAGCAAGGCCAAAAAAATGTCCACTGTAGATTAACAGTATCTGAAAGTCACGCCCTTAAGAATTTATGAATTATGACAACATACTGACAAAGTATTTTGTCAGATATTGATCCAAAATCTTTGCTTAACTTTTGAGGCTGAATTCTGATTGGCTGGTTTAATTTTTCTGCATGATAATGATCCCAAACACACTGCATATTCAGTAATCGTATACCTGGATAGAAAAACATAATAAGGAACCCATTTCAATAAATTGCTGCACCTATCTCCCATTTCCTAGCAAATTATAAAGAAAAGCGCGGTAACGCAGGACTTTTGCACAGTACTGTCTCTCTCCTCCATTTTCCACCATTGTTATACTCGTTCTCTTCTTCTAAGACACTCCCTTACAATTTCTCACAATGTAATATTTAACTGTTATTTGCTCATTTCACTGGTTTGTTTCTTTGAGATATTATGGGAAAGAATTTTTACAAAGTGCCAAAGAGTCTATGAAACTAATGTGATTTACTGAAGGACAAATTCATTATGATAGGAAAGAAATGCCAGTACTCCTTTTTCTACTGTCTCAGCCAAGGAGTGTTTGTGTTTGCACATTAGAGATGTGAGTCAGGCCCCGCGTCTTTCATCTGTCTCCCCCTTCGTCCTTTACTTTGCACCCATATATCAACATCTCTTGTCTCTACATTTTTTGCCTGTTTGTCTGAGGCTTTTAGAAACTCTTCAGGTTGTTTTTTTTTTCACTATGAAGTCTCTAAACAAATTTTTTTACAGATTTTTGTAGCTCTTTTTATATCGTAAATAACGAAGACTTTGACTGAGAGACATATTCTGCATGTTCTACAACAAATATTAGAGGCCAGTAAAAAATAAAATAAATAAACACATTCCTAATGAGAAATATTATTTGATCACACTGATTTGCAATCATATGCAACTGACTAACTTTACTAACTTAACTGTTATTTTGTACTTCAGCATGTTTTAAGTTGGTTTCTTTAAGTTATGAAATAGTAGCTGCACTTTTTTTATTTCCAGAAAGAATACCTTCAGAGTATTTGTTAAACAACATTCATGTTTCTGTTCCCTTCCAGCCTCTCCTTTCTGTCCAGTAGATGCGACGCATGATCACGAGTCCTCGAGCTGTTTCCAGATCCTTCCAGGAGAGCTGAGCTGGACTGATGCTCGAAAACAGTGTTTGAACCGCGGTGGGGATCTGGCAATAGTCAGGAGTGACAAGCTGCGTAACCTGCTGGCAACCAAATTCACACAGTGAGTGTTTTCTCTTTCTATGGGCTGCAGAAATGCAAGTTTCACAAACTGAAACAGGAAAATAATTTCAGTTAATCTTTTTCCTCAAGAACTAATGCATCTGTGCATTTTTACCAAGGGAACCCTAAGAGCAGGTGTAGCAGTACAGCCTGGTCACATAAGAATTTGTTTTGTGAGCAGCAATAAATTTTTCTTCCTGTAGGGACTGTGATCAGCTGACCTGTGCAGCTACTCCAATACTCCCTGCTCTTTGTGGATTTAGCTAACTGAATACACATGAAGGTAAAAGGAGACTATAGACACTTTAGAGCTATTATAAAAGGTAGAATTTACAGTATACCTAAATTTGTTTTTAGATGTTTCACAGAAACATTATTTATCAGAACATCACCACTATCTGATTTAAAGACCTTAAAATAAAAGAGGATATTACATTTAAGATTTAAGTTTCCAGTCTACAAAATATTTGTGTAGGTTGTCATTCATCCAGGTCATGGTAATCTAAGGAGCTTGGAAAGAAAAGCAACTGGACTTCTTTAGGTTTCTTGAAGACGTTTCACCTCTCATCTTCAGCTCAGTCTATAAAATGTCACTCTCTGAGCAGTCCTTACTGTTGAAGATAATCTCCTCTTCTTCCACCTTCCTTTCCTTCTCTTTCATACATCTGTCTCCATCTATCAGTCTCAGACCTTATCAATTTTCCCACCATGGGAAATACGCATTTAGCTCACAGAGTTTTGTGACAGACTGCAATAAATTGTTGAGCTGTTTGAAAAGCTCCATTTTAAATTAAAGCTTCAATTTTAAAAAACAATACTAAATCTTTGCTTGTCCCTCTTCTGTAGCCAGCTTAAGTTCAGCGACTGAAACTTCATGTCTGCACCACGAACACATCACAGGAATGGGAAGGAAAAAGGGATGTGTTAAAGGTGTAAACGGCTCTTATTTCTGAGCAAGTATCTAAATCGTGTCACTGGAGGGACCGCCAGCTCACACAGTTCGTCTTCCCTATTTCGGTGACAAACTCAAACAAAGCTATGTTCCAGTCTGTTTGCTGAAACGACAGCCAAAAAGTATCAAAACAGACAAAAATACTGAAAACAGATGTTAAACTTTCGATCACTGACACTCACAGAATTACATGGTTTGGAAAAGGGTGCATGCAAAATGTGTTTGTCTTTTTTCTCCCCTCCTCTGTGTGTGTGTGTGTGTTTGTGTTTGTGTGTGAACTTATCCTTATTTGACTGAATGTGACCCCTGTCTCATTTTTTTTGTCTCATTCACATTGATAGGATACACTTTTTTGCTGCATGTACGTTTGTACATGTATATGAACAAAGCTCTGGATTTGGCTTTGCTTTGGTTTTGTAAAAGTATTCTGCTCTCGCACTGGTCTGAAGGCTTTCGGTGTTTTGTGTTTAAGTGTAAGAAGGTCACAAAAACACATCTGTAAAAGCACAGCTGCATTGTAACGTTAACACCGTAGGAATCTGAGTTTTTGTGTGTGTACATTTGTGTGCTAATTTGAGTGTAGGACTCGTATACCAAAGGGGATGAGAAGAAAAAAACTTGCTGCAGATGGAGCTTATCCCCGCCATCCTCTTCTGCTCATGTGTTCCTCCACCCCTCTCTTATATAAGGAACTTTCTTTCTTTCTTTTTTTAGAATCTGTCTTTGTTTTTTGCGACAAAGACGTTTTCTTGTTCTTTTTCTGCCTTTGTGTAACCGCTGGTCACTCGTTCTGATGTCATTATCAAAGGTGTTTTGAAAAATCCCAAAAAGTGGGGGGAAAAAAAGAAAAGGAAAGAAAGGGAAATTACTTTTATCCAGGTGATTTTTGGAAAATATCAGAAAATGGCTTAAACCTGCTTCAAACAAAATGCCTAAAATGTTTGATTTGTTTCCCCCTGTCCTTAGATCATGGTGAGTATCACGCTGACTTTTCTTTTAGAGGGAAGGCCATTTTGTTTTCAGTTAACTGTGCGTGGGAGGAAGGAAAATCAAAGTGAGGAGCGGCGAGGTCCATTAATGGACACATTGAGCCAAAATCCAATTTATCTAACATAGTATCTCCGTATTATCCCACCAGGGTTCAATCAAAACCACTTTTCAGTCTCTGTGCCCTGCAAACATTGATTATTGAGAGCACAATTGGCAGACTTCATTCTCACTTATTAAGAGTCAAACTCATTTACTTCTGAATGTTTTGTAAAGAGGTTTGTGTCGGGTTTTGTTCTTTGTCAGGCATCATCAAAGAAAATAAACTTTTCTGTTTTTTCCTGCATTTCATTTTTTCTCATCTTTGTTATGTGTGTCTTCCTGTGTGCATTCTGAAAAGATGGTGCGAGGTTCAAGTCACGTAGCTAAATGTCAATCATTCAGTGTTAATCTGTGCATTACCTATTTGTTTCTGCACCAGGGAGCGAGGTGTGTGGCTGGGCCTGAGTGATATAGACACCCCTGGCAAGCTGCACTGGGTGAACGGATCAGAGATGCAGGAGGGAGAGGAGATATTTCATCCTCGTTTGACGAGCTCTCGTGGCAATGTGTGCGTCTTCCTTGAAGCACGCGGTCAGACCAGTCCATACCAATGCAATGCCAAGCGGCCGTATATGTGCCAGTACACTGCCGAAGGTAAGCTCACTGACATGCTGTCTCATAATCCAAATATAAAGCAGTTCACATAACTAGATTAGAGAAATGAAATGAAAACTGAGGAACAGATTTAATGCAATTTTACCCACTGCGCCTAGAATTGTATGCAAATTAAGGTTAGCCAGACATCTCCTATTTAAATGATTTATTACCTCAGTAGAATAAAGTTACCATTTGTGTCTGGGCACTAAACTCAAGTGTCACTTATAGAAAGTGAAGAGCATTTAATACCCAACTCCCTCCTACCTACCTAAACACCCAGACAGCTTATTTTTTTAGGGGTCCATGTGGGCCCACAGTGGGCCAATGCCCATATGTGCCCTATGGTGCATTACTGCCTCTAACTGATATGGAGGTTGGAGCATACTGTCGATCAAAAATGTTGCTTATTCACAAGGTGTTTAAGAAGGGGTTACCAGAGCAGTGGCACACATTTGATTTGCAAGATATTCATTGTATTGTTTCCCTGACACAACCACAAAAGAAATATGTATCTCCTTCAAGGCTGGTTTACACGTTTACTTGGTATGCAAATGTGTAAACCACCAAAGTGTGGAGCTATCAACTCAAAAAAATTATCCCTCAAATTTTGTCAAATAATTTACTTGGTCTTTGGTTGCCCATAGTAACCCCAGGGGCCCACCTAGCTGTTCTATGGGCAGCACGCAGTGGGCTACCCTCCTTAGCTTCCCTCTTGGAGGCCCAAAGGGAGAAAGTGCAGTGGGCCCCTAGTTCCACATAGGAGCCCCAAGCGGCAAAACTGTTGTGGGCCCTGTGTGGGCACATCCACTTGGGGCCCACATGGGATAAGTATGGGTTTGCCCTGCCCGCACAGGTCCAAGTTCACCCACAGCTACCCACTATGGGCACACATGGACATGTTTGCTTGGTATGCCAATTTTCATTATGGTTATTTGTTAACGTCGAAGGTTTTTAGAGGGGTTTTTTTTTTTTGCGTAAACTACCAGACCCCTGCATTATGCACAGGAGATGGAGAACATGCAAGCAAACATACAGACATACACTATGGTGAATTATTATTATTATTTTATTTATTTTTTTAAGTAAGCAAAGTACCTGGAAATCTCAAAAAAATTGCCTGTTGAAATCTGTTACTTCCTCTATCCTCTGTGCTTTTTTTGTCACCTTGAATGCATCCTTCTTCTGCCTCTCCAGTCCGTGTTCCAGATGCCGGGATCTACATGGTTGGCATGGCTGTGTTTCCTTCCCATAATCCTTTCCACAGTGCTTCACCCACACTCCACTCTGTTTCACAACCTCCCAACGGTGTCATTGAGGTAAGGAGATATCTCAGCTTAATATCTTTCCTTTTTTTATGCGTCAGACTCATTCCAGAGTCTATTTCATTAAGCTGTTTCTGCTTTATTTCTCAGATGCTGTTGTTCCCTGCACTGAGCTTTGTTCAGGCAGGTCGTCTGTCCTCCCTGGAATTTGTCACTCAGAACCTCAGCTCACAAGTCAACGTCCGATTTCAGATATACAGACCTCGCTGTCATTATCACGGCACACACCTGCTGCTCCCCAGTGAGTCACACGAACAGAAACTCACTAATATACACTCGACAGGTGTTTAGAAACATATAAGCCACCTGAGCCCACACCTCTAGTCAAACACACTGACCAGCCTTGTCTTAAATTGTTAGGTAGGTGAATGTGAAAATAAAAATTTTCATGGAGACAGAAAATATAGTAAAACATGAAGGGAAGGAAATCAAACAAACAAGGTCACCTCAGTTTTGAGCACTTCCTGTCCTCGTTTACAATCAGCAGACTCACAGTGACGTGTGCATAGGTCCACTGAGACATAACTGCAGAGATGTAGAATAGAAAGACATGAGAATCAAAGAATCTGAGAGAGAGGCAGCTGGTTAAAGACATGTGAGCATGTTTTCCAAAAGCACTTTGATTTCAAGCCTGTGAGGCAGGGAACGAGATGGAGGAGATAATAGGATAATGTAGCTTGGTATTAATCACACTGATGGCAAATTTAGTCTACCCCAGACGTACATGCACACACATCTTTCACTTTCCTGTTCCACAAGTGCACAATTTTTGACTTGCTTTAACGAGATTTTCTTGTTTGATTTAATATCTCTCATTCAGTAATTCTTTGCTTTAATCTACATTTTTGCACCTTCATACTTATATGAGCAGCTAATGAAAAATCGTTATTGTTATGTAACTACCCATCTGCGTATTCAATAGCAATGAAGTTGAACAACACTGCTGCATGTACAAATTTCATTTTTAAGAAATAACACAAAGCTTCTTGTCTTAGGTTGCGGAGGCCCAGCATGTGCCCCGGTAGCTCTTTGTGTCTCAACTGACACCAAGAGCAGTGATCCATCCTCTTGCCCCCGACTACAGCAGTGGTGTCCCTTCCAGGGTCGGTGCCTGCCCCTCTCTAATCCCTGCCCACCATCTTCCTGTCCTAACTGCACCCTTGTTCAGCACCTGACAGCTGGGACATTTAGGCCCCGATACATCCTACAGTACGAGGTGGTTTTCGCTCTGCCGGCAGGATCAGCTTTACATGTGCTGGTGAGAGGATTCGCTTTTGCTTCTAATATCAGTGACTTCATTTGAGGATGTATACAATCAAAATAGATAAACAGTTAAATGATTGCTGCTGTTGTGCAATGCCTGTTAGGTCACTACTAAAACTGTGTTCAGTAAAGACACATATTTAAAGACAAATTGGTATCTAATTTTTATCTGCCTTTAACTTAAACCTTTCTGGTCCCTGTTTCTCACAGTTAAAAGACCGATTGGAGGACATTTTGGTTTCACGTGGTGATGTGATCGCTCTGCAGCATGATGCCGGTCCATCCTCCCTGCTTCACTGCCAGTCTTCCCCACAGTCACCATGGCGACAACCTGTTTTAGGTCTTAAACGATTGGAGTGGTTCTGGATCAATAACACCAGACTCCCAGCAGACAGTTCACCTGACCATGACCCTGACCTTCTGCCTGACCCGGAGCTCGACATAGAGACACTGGTGAAGACTGGCGAAGCAGGCTGGCTGGAGGAAGTGGTTTGCCCTGTCAGAGTGCTCTATATGGCACAGAGTACGACTCAGCTGCAGGGATCGCAGCTGTCTGCTGGGCTTCCTCAACCTGGAAACTACAGCCTGCTGGTAAGCCATCAACACAGCATGCATGTGAGAGATTTCTACACACAGGTGGAGGCCACTAAAGAAGATGGAACCTGTAGTGAGGAGTTTGAAGTGTTAGAATTAGTATTTTTTTTCCTATAACACCAATGTTGCAAGATACTTAAGTTTTAAACATTTAAGGAAGTTTTTGGCTGTTATCTTTTAGCAGATTTATTAGAGTGGTTAACCTATTTTTCATGTTTGTATTTAATAGTAATAATTTAAATAAAATGCATTTACATTTCAGGTGACTTCTGTTGAACCGTCGTACTCAGTCTCTGCATCGTGCGCATTGCGGGTGGTGGCTCCATTGGGCCTGACAATCCTCCATCCCCCTGTGCAGAATGGCACCCTCTACATTCAGTCCGATGACACCCGGCTTCTACTCCGTGTGCAGTCTCGCGACCCAACAACGGTATCTTGGCGTGGCAGTAATCATAGTGCCACTTTCAAGTCTGAATGTCCCCTGGATTTTTTGTCCAATCCAGCACTCTGTCAGCTGGGGCCAAACTCAGGATCTGGGGGTGTGGTTGCAGAGCCCAGCCAGTTTGCAGTGCTGGATCTGAGTCTGAAAATGGAGGAACACAAGGATCCAGTGCAGGTGGAGCTGGAAGCCCACAATAATGTAATAGAGGCCAGCCTGAAAGTGATTGTTCACCTGGAAAAGCCACTGAGAGGATTGGTGGTGCAGCCACATCCTGCACGCAGGGTACTGATGGAGTCAGTTGTGGTGAGTTATTTTGCTTATAGGTTTATTTGAATGGCAGTTTTATGAAGAGATCATAATTCGTGTTTATACCCTGCATTATGCTCTGTGTCTATTGTAGAGCTACACAGCATCAGTGCTTGAAGGCTCCAACCCCACATTTAAATGGACAGTGGATGACAAGCCCTACTTCACTTATTACAACACTGTCCTCAATGTCATCTACCAGAATGCTGCTATCTACAAACTTACAGTAAGTTTCTGTCTCATCTATTAAGTCAAACTGTTGTCACACCTGGGCTTAAATATGGACACATTATGCCCATTTTTAAAAAATAAATTAATATGTAAAACATCTGTTTTTGATACCACTTGCATCAGATAGGCTGTGTTCGCGCATGCACCTCTGTCATAAAGGTCTAGAAAAATTCAGAGGTGTAGTGTGTTGCAGTGAATGTGTGAAAATAGCTACAGAGAACGAAGACAGTCATCTTTTCGAATTTGGAGCCAATAAATGTCTGGGAAATGAATTTTAAACTGAGAAATGAACTGTGTGATTTGTTATCAGAATAACATAGCGGTTGTCGTTGTAACAGCTTATTATGCAGATGTGACACAAGCCTAATGTCATACTGACTATGCGCTATCTTCCCAGGTGACAGCCATGAACCATGTCAGCACGCTCACAGACCATTTCAACGTAACCGTAGACCGGCTCCAGCCCATGGTCAACCTCACAGTCAGGGGAGTGCCAAATGTGGTCCCCCAGGGCTCCACTCAGACTCTTACTGCCTCGGTGGTCATGGATATGTCAGTTTCTGCCACTTTCCGGTATGAACACCAGGGTGGATAGATGGACAGCGTTATGTACAGTGATCCCAAAACTGCCCATTTCTATCTCTATTACTTTTATTATATTTTTAAGGCTGAGTGAAAAACTGTTTGTTTGTTTTCTCTATTTCTCTTATGCTTTGCTCTTCTTTTCTGTTTTTCTCTTCTTGTGTGCCATAATAGCACTGCAGCAGTCAAGTCAAAGAGAAGCCTTGGATTTATAACTGTGCGGTTAGGGAAGATTGCTGACAAGAATTTTCCCCTCTGTGCGGCTGTTTCCCCTCTACTTTTTTTTTCTTCATTTTTTTTCTTCCACTCTTTGTATCCCACCAACTTTGGAGTACTCTCTCACTTAGTTTCTCTGCACTCTCACCATTTTTGGTTCTGAGAGGCCTCCTCAGTTCCAGTTTCCACTTCGCCTCATCCAAACCCTCTATTGCATCGTCAGAAAAGATTCCCACTTTCCATCTCTCCAGTTAGTGCGCCTGTGTTTGTGTGCATGTATTGGTATTACTCGTGTTATGTCTTTATAACCTTGTTTACACATTCACTTTGTTGGTACCGTAAACGACATAAAGAATGTTGCTTTTTTTTATTTGTAGATTTCTGATAATGTTTTTGCATTGTGTCATGTTGCAGATGGTCTTTTGGTGATGGAGGATATAAGGAATTTGAATACAAGCCTCCCTACTCTTCCTCCCTCTTTTGTCAAGACTCACCTAATCAAGTCCTCCTAAGCAACAATATTACCTATAATTACTCTCAGCCAGGTAACAATAACAGCTTTGAAATAAAAAAGCCTATTTTTGTGTGTTTTGTTTTTTTAAGCCTGAAAGTAGATAATAGCTTACAAGTTATGATAATCAGGTTGATATAAGTTGAAGCCTCTCTCCCCTTCAGGGCTGTCTCTTTATGCATATTGGACATTTCACAGCTGTTTTGAATACATCAAAAGAAGCATGTTCCTGATTATGCACCTGGACTGTTACACTGCTAGTTCTTCCACTGAAGACTGTTTTTTAATTCTCAACATCAAAGTCCAATCTGTTTTACACCAAAGTTATCAGACTGACTGGCAAAGTTTAGGTGCATGGTGAAATTTCAGACCTAAATGCAAGAGGTCAGATTGGGACCTCTGAGCCAGCTCAGTGGAGCAAAATCCAAAAATATAACTGAAGAGCTGGAAGAGGTGCAGAAGTTAAATTTAAGCTAAATTTAAATCATGCATGTTTTTTATTTGTTTGTGGACAGAGTCACAGAACTTTATGATCCAAACATGTACAGAAAATATCTTTTTTCATGATTTTCCCATTCCCACCTCTTTTTTTTTTTTTCAGGAATATACACCGCACTGGTGTCAGTTTCCAATCGTTATGAGAACGTCACTAAGAGCATCAACATGAGCGTCTACAGCATCCTCACTCATGTCAATATACAGACGGAGCCAGCACTTCTCCTCGCTGGCAAATCAGCTTTTTTTGAGGCTCACCCTTTGCCCACACCGTATGGAATTCACTATGAGTGGCACTTTGGAGATGGCTCTGTCACTCAAATAGGTCGCCGTGTGCCGCACACCTTTACAGAGTCGGGCAACTTCACTGTTTGTGTTTCAGTAAACAACACCATCAGCTCTAATAGTGCTTGTGCTGAGATGTTTGTCTATAAGGAGATTGAAGATCTAACAGCTAAAAGCACTTCTCCCACAGAGCTTCACAGTCCTACAAAGGTGTGGGCACACCTTCGTTCGGGTAACAACATCACATGGACATTCGCAATGGGTGATGGAAAAATTTATACTCAATCTGAGCCTAACGTGTCACATACCTATACGAAAGATGGTAACTATACAGTAAATGTGACTGCTATGAATGCTGTAAGCTCTGGATGGACAATCCTTCCAGTTCAGGTGTTTGTCTTCCAAGTTATAAGAATGGAGCCCTCCGGATGTGTCCGAGAACAGACCACTGTCAACTTTCAAGCCTGGGTGTCTGGTAACGCATCAGCTCACCTTTACGAATGGAGCTTTGGGGACGGAAGTCCCAATGAGACACACCGTGGCAACCCCAGAGTCTCTCACACTTATTTGGCAAGTGGGAATTACCACCTATCCTTGCTCCTTTCCACTGGTGTCAACAAGACCACCCAGGCCAATTTCTTTACCTGGGTATGTGTGCAGCCAGCTTTGATCAACATCAGCCTTACCACTGAGAAATCCCATTACGCTGTGGGAGAAGAAATACAATTCTGGGTTAGAGCTGAACCTCAATTTAACTACAGTTATCAGTGGGACTTTGGTAGAGAGGAAGACCCTGTGCTCATTCATGGTTCAGGGAGTATGGTGACAGCATTTAAGAACCCAGGTCTCTACATGGTGACGGTAAATGTTTTCAATAACATCTCCAGCATTAATGCTAGTGCTGTCATTGAGGTTCTGATGCCCATTGGACCAATTGTCATTCAGCATAATGGCACAAAGTGTAATAATTTGACACTTGGAGCACCATACTCTTTTTTCAGTTCTTCATTGGCCTCCAATGTCACTTACACCTGGAACTTTGGAGATGGAAATCAGCTTACAGGACAGAATATCCTTCATACCTACAACATCTCTGGAAAATACACTATCACGTTGAAAGCAGCCAACACAGTTAGCCAGAATGATACTACTTTAACAGTTATTGTGATTGCACCAATCAGTGGGTTGAGAGTCAATGCAAGCTTGGTAAAAGTCCCTCTCAACACCCGAGTCACCTTTGAAGCCCAAATGGAGGAGGGCGATCGGTCAAGTGCGCGGTACTCTTGGATACTGTGTGACCACTGTACCTCAATCCCAGGGATCTACACCATGTATTACACCTTTCATTCAGTTGGGACTTTCAACATCATTGTGACAGCAGAGAATGATGTAGGAACAGCACAAGCAAATATCTTCCTGTTTGTCCAAAGTGAGTTGGAGGGGCTGCAGATTTTGGCAGAGGAGACTGGCGGAGAGGGAGGCACCAGATTGGATGGTTGTTGCTTCCCTACAAACCGCGGTCTCCAACTTCAAGCTGGATTAAAGGAAGGCACCAACATGACCTTTACTTGGAACATCATCAGAGAGCAAGACCCTGACAGCTCATTCAACAAAACTGGGAAAACAGTTCAACTGAATTTTCCCAAGCCTGGTCCTTGTATCATCTTACTCTGGGCAGCCAACATTCTGGGCCAGCTGTCTGTCAACAGAACCATCCGCTTCCTAGAACCAGCTGGAGATGTGCACCTTCAGATCAGCAAAAACCCAGTGGCAGTCAATGTTTTAGTAAATCTGACAGTACTGACTACAGAAGGCTCAGACCTACGGTATCGTTGGTCTGTAGATGGGCATGCTCTGCAGTGGAATATGCCCTGGAAGACCCACACCTTCAACACTATTGGGGAAAAACAAGTAACTGTGGAGGTCTTTAATGAAGTTAGCTCAAAGACTGTGTCAAAGCATGTCAGTGTCCAGGAAGTAATTTCTGGCCTAAACTTCTCAGTCACTAATGGGACTCAGGACAGTTACATAGCAACGGGTGACATCATCTTTCTACAGGGGAAGGTAGTGACAGGAACCAATGTGACATGGACATGGCTGCTGGATGGAAAAACAGAAACGGGAAAGAAAACGTCTGTAATTTTTCAGGAGCCAAAGATAGCAAATGTTACTTTGAATGCCACCAATGGTGTCAGCTCGCAAGTGTTTTCAAAGGAATTCTTTGTTCAGGAAAGGATTTATAAGTTGGACTTTAAGGCAAGTAAGACGCTTGTAGCAGTGAATGAAAAGGTGGACTTCAATATTTCCATGGCAGCAGGTTCGGACGTTGAACTGATTCTCAGCATCAGCGGCGATGCAACTGTTTACGCTAAGCCTAATACGATCTACAGCCACGTATTCAGCAGGGTGGGAACATACAATGCGAACCTCACTGCTCACAACCAGGTAACGTAAAGGAAAAAGGTAGATAAGGTACATTGTAAGAACAAGTCAGTTTTACTCAAGATATGAGATAAAACATATATTAAAAACAGATACTACATAAAATACTGTCACTTGAAATTCAGTCTCCATCATCACCTTTCTTAGTGTCCCACTTGTGTTCATCTAGGAAGTACATCACATAGGTTCTCGACATAGTGCCCTTTATAGAATCAGTGACAGCATTTTTCTGTTTTCTCATGTTTATCAGGAAATTTTTTGCGCTTCACTATAAGGGGCAAAGTAGAATAATCAAAATGACTTATGCTAACTGGACTGTAGAAACATATATCATACCAGCATTATGTTAAACCTAATGCCATGTATTGATTTCATGCAGAAATTAGAATAAATTATTTATAGTGCTGTCAGCGTTAATTTAGTTAAAATGACGTTAACGCCATAACTGCATTAACGGGCAAATCTCCCTTAGCAAGTTAGCGCGGATCACCCCACGCACAGGGCCATCCACGCTAACTCGCTAATGGAGATGCAGTTATGGCATTTTAACGAGATTAACGCTGACGCCACTAAATATTTATTAAATATGTTAATCAAATCAGCACAATTCCCACATTTGTTTGCCTTGTCTATATGTCCAGGTCAGTTCTAAGAGAATCAATCTCCATGTTGAGGTGATGGAGCTGGTACATGGGCTCTCCATTGAAGGAATCTCAGATGCAATCGCAGTTGGTGAAAATAAAATGTTTGTGGCCAAAATATTGGCGGGCAGTTCTGTTAGTTATGTGTGGAATTTTGATCTGCTCCATCACAAGTCATCACTTCTCGGCAAAGAGGTAAACTCGGTTGTATATTAAAAATTTCATTATATCAACATAAATATCACAGTATAACAGACAGTGGTTTGCTGTATCTCACTGAATCACATCATTCCAGGCACACTACACTCCAGAAGAACCAGGTAATTTGACCATTCGCTTGAAGGTTTTCAACAATCTGCAAAGTCAGGAAGTCACCAAGTGGATATTGGTACAGAATGTGCTGAAGTCTGCAGATCTGAACGCTGTGCCACGGAATACTCTCATTAATAAGACGGTGAAACTTAGAGCCTACATCCTCCCAGTATCTAATCCTGTAGTGTGCTTGTGGCACTTTGGCGATGGCTCTGCTCCCGTTCGCACAAACACCACAACTGTGGGCTATGAGTACAGACACAAAGGACACTATCTGGTGCAAGTACGTTTCATCTGTATCTGTTAGGTTTATTTCTTTTAAAAAAATGCTGTATCTTCTAAGTACTGTCATTTTATGAGCTTGTTTCTGTTCCTTGGTAGGTAAACTGCAGTAACATGGTGAGCTGGGTGTTGGCGCAGGTGGAAGTAAACATCAGTGTGTTAGAGTGTGAGGAGCCAGAAGTCCATGTGGTTCAAGCTCCACGCTTGTCCATCTGGCGCTCCCAACCCGCTTTGGTAGAGGCCAATGTGGATCTGAAAGGCTGCATACGCTACGGAGCTCAGTACCTCTGGCAGATATTCTCAGGATCCTCTTGCGATAGTGAAATCATGAAAGACCAATCAGTGACTCCCGGGGCTACGATTCGTCTGCCGGTGGAGGTGGACATGCGGCGGCTGCAGCTGTCGTTGCCTAAGATGGCTTTGGCAGCAGGGAACTACACATTAGTGTTTTCTCTGTCGTATGAAGGTGTGCCTCTGAGGAAGGCTGCCTGTCTGCATTTAAGTATCGTCTCCACTAGGTCAGTAGAAAAAATAGTAACCAAGCATTCATATAAGTTTTTTCTGTGATGTCGATCCTTTTTTCATTATTTACCTTTCAGCATGTAACATGTTTTCCAAACATATTATTATAATAGATTCTGGCTGTTAGCACAGTTGCCCCATGTACCTGCTGTGCAAATCTGTTGTTCTGAACTGTGAATCATGCAAAGCTACTCTGGTAGAGTCCAAGAATAAATAATTACAACAGTCTATCTCAAATCAAATTTAATAACCAAATTTAAGGAAATGACTCCATTAATATTTCCTTGAATGTCTTTGTGACATTCACTGAAAACGAGTCTGTTTCCTCCCTTCACAGCATGATTGGAGAGAGGTGCTGTTGGTGTTCTGCTCACGTCGTTTCTAATGCGTTATTGATCCTACACGTTCAAATATGTGAATTTCTTTCCAATTTATCCTTGAAAAGTGCAGCGATATGGTCCCTGGACATAAAATAAAAATGTTTTTGGAGGGTTTTTTTTTTACCCTCTTAAATTTCCCATTTTCTTCTTTCGTTCTTCTGTCTTCTAAATCAAATATGGGGATCTATTCACTGTGTTGGAGATAGGTTGGGGATAGTAGCTGGTATAAAGGAGTTTAGATGCTGTTGATGGTAGAACAGACTAAGCTGATATTTAAATGAAATAATTTGCACATCCCAGAGGAGGTTAAGAACAGAAGGGTGAGAGATGGATGGCAGAGTGATATAAAAAAAAGGACTTGGGACTAGAGGCTTGGAGAGCAGAGGACATTGACTATTTCACAAGAGTACTGATATTGAAATTTTAAGATGTGACTTAAACATCACAGGAAGTGACAAAGAAATGAGAACAGCAGGAAAACCTGTGACTAAGAAGAAGTAAGCTAACAGTGCAGAAATGTAAACCTAAACTGCGAAAGAAAAACTTACAGTAGAAAAAAGTACGTGCTTTACATGTAGTTCCGCACAATAGCTCTAACTCTACTGTGTCAATGAAATGCAGAATCAGTTCAGTTCTGCATAAGAGATTACAAGGAATTTCTTGCTTAATTTGAACCCTTTTTCTTTTTAGGCTGGTGCCGATTATAGAAGGAGGCACCTACAGGGTGTGGTCAAGAACACAAGACCTGCAGCTCAGTGCAGAAAAGTCGTATGACCCCAACATGGACCAAAGCAGACAATCACTACTCCACTACCACTGGGAATGTCAAAACACCTCAAAGGTAAGGACAGGGAGTAAATAGGTTGCTTTGGCCTGTTGTTGGTCATTCTGTTGATATCAATTGACATGTCGTGGAGCAACCTTATTGTAGCAGATAAGGTATTAGTGTCATGCATTACAGTTGTGTCTAAAACACAATTGTCTTTGCTCTGCTGGTCAGACAACAGTGTCCCGTCATGTCTCTTGGGTTTCATTGTTTTGTTTTGCCTTTTTTTTTTTTTTGGTCTAATAAGTAAGAGTATTACATTTTCAAAACAAACTTTGCTCTCAGAAATTTTTATTGCAGTTTTTAAGAGTGAATTCATAAAACAGGGGTTGGAGGACAGATTCGATTGTGTAAAAGAGGCTAGGGGGGGAAAAAAGAATTACATAACAGTCCCAAACACTGCAACTGCCTTCAGGATTGGTGTGAAAAAGAGAAATTTGCTTAATACAGTTTGTGTGCGTTGTGTTAAATTGAGTTGAGTGTATGCTGATGTGTGTGTCCATTTAGTGTTTTTCACACTTAGTGCTTTCTTGGCTGGGCGGGAACACGTTCTGCCGGAGCAGCAAAAAAACCCGCAATATAAGACCCAGTGGGATGGGAGTGTCCAGAAGAGTTTGTGTGCATAGTTGTATTTCCATTTTCATGAGGACCAGTTTTAGTGGAGAACTTTTGAATGAGACAATTGAAGGTGAGGATATTTGGGCCAGGCCAGACTTGATTTCAGGTTAGAAGCAGGTTGAAGTTGTCATTATGACAAATGTTAGAGAAGTACAGGGCCAACAAGGTGATCGCAAAGATAGTTGTGCAGAGATGTACGGGTGTCCATCTTTGCACATAGGCATTTAAAGGGTTATGTAAGTGTTTAGAGATAAACTCTGCATTCCACAGCTGGTGCTTTGCTCCCCACCCTGACAATTACACAGTCCACATAAACACATACACACACTCACACACAGTTGTGCAGTACTATTGATTAAAAAAAGACACTCAGTTCAAAGACTGAAAGAGGAATTAACAAGATCCCAGGTCTTGAAGTGTTCAACACAACATTCCTGACCTTGAATACAAACACAATTGAACATGATGACAGAGGTGGTTAATAAAAGATGAAATAACTGACAAATCATCTTATAAACTACATTTTACAGGGCAGTGGATCTTTGCTTTGTTTCTTAAATACAGCGCACAAAATCAAATATAACGTCTGTGACCATTTTTACTTGGCTATTTACTTGGTGACTATTTAAGTTGTGTTACAAAATTTACCATACAACTACAGTTGTGAAAATTAGGAGTTTGTGCTGCTTACATGATGGGAAATAAACTTGGCGCACACACAGTATTACAGTCATCAAAAAGATGTTGTGTTTTCAGCTGTGGAGGAGAACTTGTGTGGGTCTACTAAACACTAAACTTGAACTGCTCTACTGCTCTTCTATAGGAATACATTTGTATCGTTGTTATCCACACTTTGTCTTTATATTGGCAAGCGATGAGTGGTATACAACGAATGAAGTGCAACACAGGCCATTCTGCTTCAGGCTCTGTGCACGCTTACATAAAAACTAGGGGTGGGTTTTGATAATCAATTTATCGATTAAAATCGATTCTGGCTTGGATAACGTGATATCGATTCATTAAAATCCTGAATCGATTTTTTAATATTAATTTATTTTGCCCGAAACGCCAGAATCTCAGGTTAAACCTCACAAAATTTCAAGAACCACCAAACAGCTAAAACAGTAAATGAGAGCAGGTACACAGATTCTGCACAAAGACGTGAACACACAGTGCGGACCCGCCGACGGATCAGAATCAGTGAGATGTCGCCTTTCTCCCCCGACGGCACGGACACGGTCGGGGCTGAAAGCCGATAGCTCACTGATTCTGATCCGTCGGCCGGTCCGCGCTTTGTGTTTACGCCCTTTTTGCGCTGATTCTAAAGCTGTTAGTTTCATCTCTCTCCAAATATTATTGACCGAACCAGCAGCAAAAGAAGATCCAAACTACGCTTCACAAAAACATCATGAATTCCCTCTGACTTTTACTGTTTTGCTTCCACCACACTTCATGCGCAGCTCTCTCTCTCTCTCTCTCTCTCTCTCTCTCTCTCTGTATACTTCAAGAACAGTTTCCCGTCTAAAAATCTGTGTTCTTCATTATTCGCCTGCTTGTTACGCACAAGTCTACCGTTGTTTACAGCGCTGTCGGCCGCTGTTTTTTTTTTTTCCTTTTACTTACTTCCGAAAAGAAAGCCTCATTTCTGCCGTTCAATAGGCTTCTGAACAAATGTAAACTTTTTAAAATTCTGCAAAATGCAAAACGCTTAGCCGTGTCTGTAATAAAACTGCTGTTTTATTAGAGGTATTGTTCATAAGTTGATTAATGGTTTTCTTTCGTTTTTGATGTACTGCAGAACATTTTTATAAAATCCCAGGCCAGAAAAATCACCTTCATGTTTTTCTGTGTTTTATCTTCAGCTACTTTGACACAAAGGCATCTGCTGTGATGCTTACACCTTTGATAAAGTCTTGCGAGTGTCAGCTTCCGTTTTATAGATACAAAAATATGTAAATGTACTGATCTGAATTATAATATTTCTGACTGTCTGAGGCTAAATTTCCCAGATTTAAATCGAATTGAATCGAATCGATTCGGGACCTTGTGAATCGGAATCGAATCGATTCTAGAAATCAGTGACGATACCCAGCCCTAATAAAAACGGATGTTTTTCAGGTCATGCGATTGTTCGGGCACACAAAATGATCTTTATGAGCGCTGCCTGCTCCAATCAGAGATGTTATCAGATAATGATGACGATAAAATGGCGAGAAGGTGTAAAGAATATAAAAAATAACCATAAAGTAAAATCCAACACTGTTGCAAATAAGATTCACGTCAGTTATTTCCATGCTGACTATGCTCACAGTGCTGCTATTTACGTGTGTTTCTAAAGTATGGGTGCGCATCAAACTCTGAAACGTTTAACTGGATGCATTTAAAAATTAAATGTAACTCCCCCCCCCCCCCCCCCCCCCCCCAATAAAAGAGATGTGGAAATTGCTTTAGTGTGTCAATAGATCAAAGTAAAAATTTTATGATAGAACAGGTGTTCTTAGTGTGTGATCTATGATCTTGGAGCTTCAGTTGCCGCAGTGTAAAAGAGATTTTGTACTTAGAATTCAAACATTTTCTCCATCACCAAATTAATGCAGGCACATTCCTGTGACAATGCAGTGCTTCATTTAGTGGTTTTAGTAAGGTGTGGCTAAACAACTTGCACATATAAAATGTATTAACTCAGGAGAGAATTTATACTGCATGTAAAACCTGCTGTAAATAAAAGAATCATTGAAAATATGATGCTTCCCGAAGGTTTTAAACTGAAACTCTGAACCTGCTACTGACCATGTTATATGTTCACCATAAGTTACTGTGTTGATTTATTCATGTAAAAACACAGAGACTTTCATGACGCAGAAAACGCTTTTTAGTACACATCTCTGGCCTGAAGTTGTTCTTATCCTCGTTCTGTTTACGGTTACCTATTTACTTTTCCCCCATGTTTGTCTCTAGATAAAATAATGAAATATTTTTAAACTCTTATCAAATATGTTTTTTAGCCTACTCTGGGACTTAAAAGTTGGATAAGCAATTTTATACATATCAAATATATGAAAGTGCAAGATTAGCTTGTACTTTAAAAAACAGAGGGACTCATCTTAATGTTAACAGGAAGTGTATTTATTGAGTATTTAATTGATTTTATCCTTGTGGTAATGGCCTGTGGTTTTTAGCTCAGCTGCAGGAGAACAGGTTGGGCAGAATGGTACGGGAGCAGTGCCAGGTGACTGACTCACCTGTTGCAAGCTGGCTAATCAACCTCTCCTTTTATGCAGTAGCATGCTGAGACCAGATGACACACATGCTGAGACTCATAGCTGATGGTGGGCTTTTCTCCAAACTTAGGAGAAGATATTCCTTTAGCTTTGCTTAGAGTTGAGTGTGCCTCACCATGCCAGGCAAGCTCCAGTGGAGTACACAGGGTTTTAGTTTATGCAGTATGTGTGAACACTCGCCAATAAAAGTCTGTTTGCTGCTCTACCCGATCTCTGTCTGTGCCTGTGCTGATGAGAACCCACGGGCAGCAGAAACCTCTGATACAGCCTCTTTTAGTACTACTGAAAAATCCAAGCCTCAGCCTTAAACTTCTTAACACTCTCCACCAATTAATAATTGACCACATTGGTGTGTTTCTTACCCTTATCCCAGCCATTATTATTGTAACTTGCTTTTCACATGTATCTATCAGAGCTCTAGTCACCAATTGGTGCACAACACAGCAACAAGGCTGCTAAAAAAAAAACAAGGCAGCACTCTCATATCACACGTATTCTCTCTTCCCGTCACTGGCTTCTAATGAGCTTAAGAATCCACTTTAACATCCCATTATTAACAACTGACAACATGGACAGGCCCCTGCTTATTTATTAGAGCTACTGAGACCTCAACTGCAACTAAATTTTCAGATCATCTGGTCGAGATCTCTTAATAGTTCCTTGCGCCATGTTCTGCTACAACCCCAAAAGTGATCAGACTTTTGTTGCTGTAGCACCCAAACTTTGGAACAGCCTTCTGATGCTGTCGGGTCGGCGATTTATTTGAAACAAGTACTGGAAACTTATTTTTGTAGGTCGGCTTTCCCTTAATCTCTCCCCAATTATTTTGGGCCATAGTTTACAAATGCAAGTGTGTTTGTTGGAATGAATTTGAGACTGTGTGGAACAGGATTTTGTACAACTTGACAGACAACATAAATAAAAAACTGCTACAAATTCTCTTTTCAGGGTCCAGAGCACTGCTCCACCCTGAACTTCGGCCTGGGCTCCAGCGGCCCTGTGCTGGGCATCTCTGGCTCAGAGCTGGAGGCTGAGGTTGAATACACTTTCAAACTGACCATAAGCAAAGACGGCCTGGCACCAGAGTCCACCACACAGACTGTAAGTCTCCTTTTATATACATATTATATACACATTAATAGCATCAGAAGAATCAATCTCGTCATTATTTTGATTCAGTAAAAGGACTAGATGTTACATTCCCTGATAATGCATTGCTTTAAATGGAGAGGATCTTGAGGGATGGCTGTTATGAGGAAAGGCAGCCCAGATACTTTACCAGCGGCACACATCTTTGTGTACCTTAACTTTTGGTCTTTTGTCCTAGCTAATCTGCCATTTTTTCTTCTTTGGTTAGGTTTAGGGATTAGAGATCTGATCTAGATTATCATATTAAAATTTGGGACACATCGTCAGTAGTGGACCTTTGATTCATCGGGTGTTTCGTCCATTATCACTAAACACCCTCATCCAAGGAGGCCCTGCCAGGGTTGATCAGGCCCCGGAGTGTGTCACTGGTTTATGTTAAATTTTTATTTCTTTTCTTCTTTCTTCTGTTTAGTTTTCTACAGTTTATTTTCTATCTATTCACTGCAACTGAGAAATAATACTTATCTCTTTAGCATTTATGGAGCCTCACTTCTTCAAAGGGATAGAAAAGATGATAGAGAGAAGTAAGATAGGAGAGAGCAGAGAGGAGAGCCGGAAGGAGGGCACCCGATCTGGCTTCCCACACCTCTCTGCCGGATCTGGCTGTACACAGATGTTTCTCAGTCTTTATATTTTCAGCTTTCTCAGTTTCTTTCTATTTATACTTAAGAATAATGCTTCTTCTAAAGAAATTTTTCACATCCTTTGGTTAATTGATCACCAGTGAAAGATATTAATTAGTTTTATTAGATAAATCATTTATTTTATTCCATATGTACTGTTGAAGTGGTTGATTCACATATTAGACATGGCCAAAGCTTGCAGGTAATCCCTATAATCCTTATAATACTTCTGAATATTCTGAATTTATTCTACTCACTGTGTGCCTGAGATGGCCTAATATGGTCACCTCAGGTGGCCGTCCACCTGAGAGATATACAAAGGAAGTTCAACAAAGTGAGGTCTTCTCTGCATGAGATGGCTCAACAATATCTAAAACCCTAGTTAAAGATGATGAGTATCAAAACAGCAGTTATCAACAGCTGTGTTAATCCAGGATTTCTGCTTCCAATTCTGTGCACACTCATATAAATGTGGGGTTTCACGGGTCACACAAAATGATCCCTATGAGTGTTGCCTACTCAGAGACATTATCAGATAATGGTAAAGTAGTGATAAAAATCTATAAATAACATAAAGATTTAGCAATAAAATACAACAGTGTTGCAAATTAAACAAGAGATTAATGCTCAGAAAATCATTAATCTTTTAGAGATTTAGTGTATAGAACGGTAAACTAAACATTTTAATTACAGTTAATTGTTTTAATGCTGAATAAGATCTTGGCTCTTTATTTTAACAGCTTATTTAAATTGATGACAGCAGATGGGAGCTCTGAGATTTTTACTGGATACGTTTAAACATTAACATTTACACACGTTCTGCATTATCAAATGGATACATGCATGTTTCAGTGGCATTGGCATACACCGCTTCCACAGCTGTAACTTTACAAGTGGGCTTGATTTGTGATGTTAGTAAGGTACAGCTTAACAAGTTGCACATATAATATGCACTCGCCCAGCAGAGACTCTATGTTGCATTTAAAACATGTTGTAAACAAGAAGCAATTAGAGAGTGCAAACATTCGCCAAGACAGCTCAGTGTCTGGCCAATATTTACTTTAAAGTGTATTTTATTTTATATATTCATTATATTATGTTCATTTTCTTTACTTTGTTCTTTTTAAACATACTTTAAGATGTTTGTAGTGCAGTTAAAACAAGTGCAAGCGGCAGGCTTTTGTTATTTACAATGCTGAAACCCATTTTAATATACTTGACATAATTTTGAATATGGGATTTTATTTTTTATTAATGTGGATATAAATAGTTTCTTTGAAGATACAAAACATTTTGGGGTCAGCTTGAAAGAAAGGCACTTCAAAGGCTGGATGCAAACTATAATGTGATGTTTAGAATCCACATATACCTGCATTATTTCCTAAATGTTTCCAATACAAACAAAGGCAGTAGCATTTTAAGTACAATTTTAAAGATAAAAGACATTTTATATAAGTTTGAAGTGCGAGGTCCAACGAGGTCCAACGTAATATGGTATTAAGAATTCCTATATATCACTCCCCATATGCCTATATGTTATTAATACAAACAATGGAAGTGTGAAATATAGTTTTAATAGTAAATAGTTCTTCATTATTATCACTTTCACCTTGAGATCAGTCTGTTTACCTTGAATGAGAGGTCAGATGGGACATGATATTTTAAATCTTTATATAGTACTTTCTTAAAATCTTTTGAGCTATTGTGTTTACAGACAGTAAGAATGACACAGCTGCAAACACACCTCAAAAACACAATCTTCTCGGTGGATATAATAAAAGAAACAACAAAACGCTACTAGCCAATTTTAAACTCTGAACATTAACTGTTTCCAGTTTATGTGCTTGGCACAAGTTACCACAGTGATTTAGCCAGATAAAAATAGGGCTACTTTTAGGACATTTAAGCTCAACATTTCTCTGTAAGAAAGTCATCTCACTTTGTCGTACAGCCCTCTGCTTTTCTACTTTGGGGCAGCCAATCAGAAGAAAAGGTTTAAAGAGAGGGGAAAGGGAGCTTAAAGTGTGAGGCAGAGCAAGAAGAAAAGAAATGTGAACAAAAAAGCTATTGTGATCCAGCCATAACATGGCATGACACAAATGTTTCCTATTGTAATAATGAACCATGGCAAATATTTTGAGGGTTCCAGTGCAGGCTGCAGATTTGTGGTCCAAGACTTCTTGTTCTGTGTGCTGATCACTGTTTAGAAATGCAAGTAAATAAAAAAGGATTAAACATGAATTTTTCTTTAAATAATAGTTCAATAATAATTGGGGGAAACAGTATTGCTTTTTTTCCTTAAAGATTGTGCATATTCATATACGTACATCTGATTTAAGTCAAATGTGCACATATATAACGTTTTCTTTTCAGGTGGTTAAACGTTCTCTTTTCAGATCTTGGTGACTGCATCTCTGCATGTCTGTTTTTGTAACAGGTGCTTGTCCAAAGCGGCCACATTCCCATTGTGTATCTTGAGTGTGTGTCCTGTAAGGCCCAGTCGATTTACGAGGTCAGCCAGAACTCGTATGTCTACCTCCGAGGAACCTGCACCAACTGCAAGGGCGTTCTTCGTGTGGTAAAAACTCACACAAACACTGACATCAAGCTTTAAGGGCAGAATCTGGCTAAAAATGTCTTTCTATGTCTCAGCAAAATGAGGTCACTGCACCATAGAAGCAACAGTGAAGTCAACGTTTCCACGTCCCTTTCTTCTCTTTCTTCTTCTGCTGCCCCACCTCTCTACTTAATTCAGACTTTCCCTGGGATTCGTGATGCAGGCAGTAGTGTGTGGGCGTGAGAATGAGGTCATCCCTTAAGCTGAGCCAGAGAGAATATGTTGTGTTGAACTTACATAAGGAAACAATTTGAAAGACAAAACAATCATTGAGTTTCTGGAGTTCGAACTGCACCTACCAGCTGACATTGCTCAGCTGCAGTATAACCAAACATTATCACTCAGCTTAACTCAACTACCTCAAAGCATTGAGACTGGACTGACTAATCAACACAAGCGCAAACACACTGACCTACACCACCAAACTATCGTATACACCAACCTGTAAATGCTCTTTTGCACAATATTATTACTGGATTTTTTGCACTAATTTCTTCACTTCCTAGTCTTCCTTAGATAGTTAGTTAGTTTTTGTTAATTTATGTTGTAATTTATGTTAGGTCAGTCTGTCTTGTCTCTGCTAGCCAGCTAACTAGGCCTCTTAGTTAGCTAGTTCAGCGTTTTCTGTTAACTTATGTTGTAAATTATGTTGCATGTAGCACCTTGGTCCTGGAGGAACGTTGTTTTCGTTTCACTGTGAACTAATTGTACATGGTTGAAGTGACAATAAAGCCAACTTGACATGCATGAACTTGACTTGAACTTGACTTGACCAATGTCACTTTGTTAGGATTACACTATACTTTCCATACTGACTGGAGTATATTTGAATTTGGGACTCTCTACACATATCTGAGTCAATATATGTAGTCATTACATACTAATGTCTTTAGTAAAGGGAAAGATATCCATCAGCTTGAAAAGAAAAAACTTTAGCAAGCTTTGTCTCACTTACACATCATCAGTTTTAACGTTTAATCATTTATACAGTATGATTAAAGTATAAGTAACTTTAAGTTACAGTATAAGTAACTTAGGAGACAGACAAGATTAACTTGTCTGTCTCCTAAGAAAACTGTCAGGTTTGTCATGCATGTGTGAACATGGATATGGACGCTTTAGAAATATTGCACACATAAATTGTAGGAAAAAAGTTTCTCAAGAGGAACTAAATTATTAATAAGGAAAAAGCTAAAATTATAGGTCAAAGGTTACCGCCTCTTTTGAGCACTTTAAGAATACTTATTTTATTATCATGATGATTTAAAAGCTATCCATCTTTAAAGGGCATAGTTTGACATTTTAAGGAATACACTTATTGCTGAGAGTTACATCAGAATGCCTCCCTCATGTCTAGTAACACTACCCTAGATGTAACCAGTCCAACAAAGCGTGTCCCTGTAAACTTTTATCGGAGTACAGTGGTCCCTCGCTATAACGCGGTTCACCTTTTGCGGTCTCGCTGTTTCCTGGATTTTTTTGTGCAATTTTGCGTGTTTTTTTGTTTTTGGATTGTTGTTTTTTACACCGCATTGTTTTCTGCATTCTGATTGGCTGTAGACCATTGTCAATCAGTCTTGTGCCGTGTCTCCTGTACAGTATAGAATGCGTTCAGCTTATCAAATTATCTAAATCTTCTATTGCTAGCAGTGTGACTCTGCAGTGCTGTACTCTATGTTTGTAAGTTTTCTCCAACAAACACAAAAATGTCAGTGAAACATTTTGCACTGTCAACTGCACCTACGAGTGCCTTTGGTTTCATTCTATAATACTGGACTTATTTTTCTACAAAGGTTTGAACTTTGAGAGTCTTTAAACAAGAGAGAAAAGTGTGAAAATGTTCATGCCTATCTGAGAAAAGTGTATAAAGTTTGTAGTGAGGGGTTTTACAGCCATAAAACATCTATAATAATTGTAAAAAAATAAAGTTGGCTACTTCACAGATTTCACCTATCGCGGGTTATTTTTAGAACGTAACTCCCGCGATAAATGAGGGAACACTGTACTCCAAACTTCTCAGTTTTAGCCTGCACTAAACCTCCTGGTATTTTCACACCAAACGATATTGTCACAAAAACATAATTCATCAAAGCATTATGTCTGGATACAGTATCTAAAATAAATGTGGACATTCTAGTCTATAAAGTTTCCACTCGCTGAGCAGTTCCTACCTTTGAAAATGATCTCTTATCTCAGTCTCCTGTCCACTCTTTCTTACATATTTCTCCATCTCTGTTACATTTTTTTTCCTCTCGCAGATTTACATTTAGCTCCTCAGTTTTGAGAAGAACTACACCGAAACAGTTTGTTTGTGTGGTGGTTGAGCTGTTTGAAAAGTTGTTTTGAAATGACCTGCCCCTTGAAAATGTTCATCTGATTATCCGGCCAACTGTCAAACTGTTTTATAATGGTGTGCCTTTTATTCCCAACTCATCTTTTCAACTGGAACTCAAGCAGGAAAAAGCACACTGGTGTCACTGATATCACTGATGTCAGTAATATCAAGAACAGAGAGTTACAGGCTGTTTTCCTTCTCTGTCTTAGCGCTGGAGTGCCATGACGCTAAAGAATGAGACTCTGGTCCTAGACTCCTCCTCCACCACGACAGGAAGCGACGGTATGAATCTGGTGCTACGGCAGGGGGTCCTGCGGCATAATGATTCCTATGTCTTCACCCTGCATGTGACCGACAGCAGCTTAAATGGCGAGGGCGCTGCTTCTATCACACTGCATCACAACAAGGCCCCAGCTGGTGGGGAATGTCACCTGAGAGCTGGAGGGGAGGCAGGAGTGGTCTACGCGGATCTTGATGGTGAAGGCAGGAGGATACGCACACTGCTGGACCGCGTACACTTCAACTGCTCTGGTAGGAAGAAGGAAATGTGACTCAAGTCTTTTTAATTATCATATCCTTTTATAGTGATTATTGTCTTTTGACCCTGCATTAATTTTACCCCTTTAGGTTACAGTGATCTGGGGGACTCTGAAACTACATTGCTGTACAGTCTGCTAGTGACACGCTGCAAAGAAGAATACTGTGAGGACTTTTGCGTGTACAAAGGAAGCAGTCCAGAGCACTCGGCCTTCCTGCCTCCAGGTTTCAGCATAGCCCAACATCATGTATACGTGTACATCACAGTGGAGGACCACCAGGGAGCTGCCATCATGCCACTTAACAAGTAACTCTACTTTACTCGGTTTAGTTCACTTATGATGAGACTTCAGTCTTAATCTTTTTGAGTCACTTTTAGCTACCATGGTGTTATATTACTGAAATGTTTCAAGGAATCACTACAATCCCCAAAGTATTTGCTCAGTTGTTGAGTTTCATGGCATCTAGAAGCAACATTGCTGTTATTGTTGCTCTTCTTGTTCACCAGTGACTGCTGTTCCACATGCATATAGTGAAGTTTCAGATTTTATATTCAGTTGTTTTTTTTCCTGTTTGTGTCCAGGACCATTGAGGTTGTACTGCCAGATCCACCTCCTGAATACAGCAGTCTTCCCCACTGGCTTTCTGATCTGACAGACAGCAAACTCAAAAAGCTGCTGGAGCAGGGAGATTCCCAGAGGGTCAGAGAGTTATCATTGGCTCTTATTACAGTCCTAAATGAGGTAAGAGAGGCCTAGCCATAAAACAGCGATTAATGCAATCATTTGTCAAGTCACACAACAGCTGATAACACATGAGGAGTAATTGTATCCGCATTTACTTTCTTCCAGTATGAGCAGACCAGTCAGTCGTCACGCGTATCCCGAGATGAGCGCAATTATAGAGTCAGAGTCCGCAGCAACATCACAAGAGCTCTGACTGCTCTGGATCTGACAACTGTGAGCGATATCCAGCAGACCTCCGCTGCTCTTGCACAGTGCACGGTGAGCAGGATGAGAGAAAACGGGGTCATTTTTAAAGGAAATTATTAAGGCTGCAACAGAAGAGGAGAGCCAAGAATACAAACAAATCAGTTACGAGTGAATGTGCATGCGTCTTTTTTCCAGGCGGTAAGTCGAGAGTTCATCTGTGAGGAGTGTCAGAACAGCACTCTGAACAAGCTGGAGTCCATGCTGGACATTCTGCAGACAGACACCAAGCAGGGCGTCGTCACTCCGACTGAAATAGCTGACAACATCCTGAACATCATGGGTAAGAACGAAACTGCTGTGTGTCTGTAAATGCATTTTTAGGACAGTGTTGCTCATTTCTACATGAGGCTCTAACTGCAACACTAATTAGGAACTTCTACCCAGTCAAATATTTTTGTGTATTTTTTGCTAAGTTGAGGATATTGCTTTGTAACTGCTCTTACTTATGACTAAATAACATAGCTGATCTATAAAGGAATTAAAAATTGGTTTATTTATTGGTCTAAAAGCTTGGGCTTTTAGACAAGTGCATTTGTGTAAATTCAGCCAAACTAGAGCCGTGTAAGGCTCACTAATACAACGCTTCCAAATTCTAGTAAGTGGTGTTGTTGAGTAGATTACATAACTGAATGAATCTGCTCTCAAAGATCTATTTATGATTTAATGTTTTCTTAAATAAATGAGCAGTCACCAATACTGCGTGCACCAACAGTTCAAGAACACACTAGTTAAGTTTTGTCTTTTTTTTTTTTTTTTGAAATTTGCCTTTATCTGATGTCATATTTTCTCCTTTTTTTACAAGGTGATCTGATCCATCAAGTCAGTCAGTCAGCTTCCTACTCGTACCTCCAGGCTGCTTATTTGGATTCCTCCTCACCCCCGTCCATCTCAACCCCTTCTTCCTCTGGTGAAGAGTATGGAAACGCCGTGTTAGACACACTGGAGCCACACCCTCTGCGTGTGGCAGCAAAGGCTTACAGTCTGTCCTCGGTGCTCATGTTGATCCTCATGCACGGCCGCGTACTCAATGAGGAGCCACTCGTTCTGAGGGGAGCTGAGATAGCTGCTACGGGAAAACTGGCAGACCCCCAGAGTCTCCTCTGCTACCATGGCAACAACAGTCCAGGTTTGTTTGTGCATTTAGTGTCTCAGGTTGGAATTTTTCACTATAAACTGCAGAAAGTTGGACATTATAAACTGTAACTGTGAAGAATCATGTGCATGATGACAGTGTTTAATTTCCTCTCTCTTCATATTACCAGAGTGCCAGCTGTTCTCCATCCCCCGAGCTTTCAATAAAAGTCTGGGCAGAGCTGCTGCTGGAAAAAGCATCATGCAGCTACTTTTTCAGGTTTGTTCATGTTATTGTCAACCAGACACTCGAGTAGAATAAAACTGAAACCAAGCAGCTTTCTGAGGTCCGAGCTTTTGGCCCTACAGGGATTACTTGTACATACACTGACATCATTCTTTGAACATCAGAAAACACTTAAAAGAGCAGAAACTTCTAAGTCAAGTACAAAATTCTTCTTTTGAACCTTCTCCTAAGATGGCTGTCAAAGGACTTGGCAGCATGAAAGCTGTTTGTGCCGAAGTCTGTCATTAGCACATTCACTGAAAGAGTTTGCCTGAACTGTGTCCTTCTTTTTGTTTTGTTTTTTCAAATTCTGTTTTCAGATAAAAGATCCTCATGTTTATTTTTACTGACTTTATTAACTTTTTCTATCCAGGTGGAGTCCAACCCGTTCCCCTTCAACTATGTGGCCAACTACACCATCTCTACCGAGGTGGCATCCATGGAGTTTCGCACTGAAAATGGAACCCAGATCCCAATCTCTGGTCTTGATGATAGTCTGGCCATCACAGTTGCCATTAACAATAGTAGCATTGGAGAAGTGGGTTCTGAAGGTTCTGGTACTGGAGGAGTACCCACAGTGGGGGCCGTTAACATCAGCCACTGTGACTCTGTCATCGTTAGGGTCAGCGCAGGAAACGGCAACAGACAAGCAGGGCTGTTTGTGCAGCTCAACTTCACCATCCAAGGTGAGCACTCACATTTATCACAAACATTAATAGGTAGAACTGAGCAAATTAATTTCTTTAATACAAAAATATGCTTGATCTCTTTGTTTTGTTCTTTTGGTTCCTCCCCTTATTTGATGCCACAGCAGATCATCTGCCTCCACCTCACCCTGTCCCTAGCATCCTCCTCTGTCACATCAATCCTCTGCATGTCCTCCTTCACTATAACCATGAATCTTTTCTGTGGTCTTCCTCCTTTCCTCCTGATTTGTCCAATACATTGACTATCCTCCTTTGTGCATGTTCAGACCGTGTCAGCCTTGCCTCTCTGACTTTGTCTCCACACTGCTCAGTCTGAGCTGCTTGATGATTAAGCTAATAATCATTTGGAGGTGTTTTAAATGTATATTAATCATCCAAGTAACTGGAATTTATCAATTTTTCTTTAGGAATGAATGAAAAAAGGGATTTAGTGTTGTTTTTAGCATCTATTATAGTTCAAATTAAAAGATACATATGTTATTATATTGCCAGAAATATATAATTGTGACTCTGTGCAGTACTTAACTGCAGCATATGAATGCCTCGGTATGGATTCTGAATGGGCTTGCGAACATACAGCTATGGCAATTGCCAGACAATAACATTATGTACTTTATATAGTATAGATGAAATAACAGGGCGAGTGAACTTGAGTTCATTTTGTATATTGTAAAGCTGTCTGGTCTTGTCATTTGGTGACTAAGTCTGTACTTCTAAATGTAAATTGTGTCTTTGTTTGCTTCTTTACTGACTGTGTATTTTTGTGTTGGCGTTACTGTCATTATTTTCATTCCTTTTCTAGATGTAAAAGAAAAGTATAAAAGAGAAAAGAATGACAAAGAGGAGCCATTCATCACCGCCTACCTCCATTCCCACGAACAACCCAATGAGTTCAACTGCACAGACAGAAAACGTATCACTCTCAATATGACCAGAGGGCAAGATCTTGACCACAGGGACTACACCTTCTTCCTGTCACCAGAGTAAGAACTCTGTTCATTTGCGCCGTTATAATACAGTGCGCATTAAATATGCAGTAACTTTGCTATGGCTGGCATCTCTTGTTCTTATCTCCTGTTTATCTCCAAAAATGTCACTGTTGCTAAATAGGACCTACGACACCACTCTGGACTACTTTATCAACGTGAGTACGCCCTGCAGCTCTGACTCTCTGCCCGTGGATGTTCGTCTGGAGGTCGGGGTGTTTGCTTCTCTGTGTCAGTACTTCAGTGAGAGTGAAAAGCAGTGGCGGACAGATGGCATGGTGCCATTAGCAGAGACCAACGCCAGCAGAGCGGTTTGTCGTACCAAGCACCTCACATCCTTCGCCGCAGGCCTGTTTGTGCCAACCAATGCCATCAGCTTTAAAGTGCCAGTCAGTATCTCACTAAATACCAGTCACTATTTGTGGATGTGCACTAAATAAACAAAACCACTCAAACCGTTTCCCCCCTCCTTCAGGAGCGTTCAGGGGCACCAAGCCTGGTCGTGCTGTTGGTGTGTCTATTGGGCTTAATATGCTATGTTGTAGCAGCGGCTATCTTACACAAGTTGGACCAGCTGGATCTACGGCGGGCTGGTGTGGTTCCACTCTGTGGCCGAGATGGACTCTTTAAGTATGAGGTCCAGGTAAAAACTGGCTGGAACCAAGGGGCAGGTGAGATAAAACAACGTAACAGGTAGATGTCGTTTTGACGTCATTTTTGAAACTTTGCCCATGTTCAATATGAGCGTCGTGTCACTGTAACAGTGTATGTATGACAGAAAATAAGGCAAATCCTAACAGTTCAACTTCAAATTTTAAACTCAATAAGATCAATTCCTACATCAAGAAACTGCCTATCTCTTCCATCTAGGCACCACGGCTCACGTGGGAATCAGTTTATATGGGCGTGAAAGCCGTAGCGGACATCGCCATCTCGACAGCAGAGGGGCTTTTGCCCGCAATGCACTCGACATCTTTCATATTGCGACGGACACCAGCTTGGGCAATGTCTGGAAAATCCGTATTTGGCATGACAATAAAGGTAAAGACACACACAACAGAAGGAGCCCAAGCAGAGTCTGTATATTAATGTTTATCCATCATTTAACCATTATTTGCTGCCCCTTCTTCAGGTCTGTCTCCAGCATGGAAGCTACAGTATGTCTTGGTAAAAGACTTGCAGACAGGAAGCAGCTACTATTTTCTGGTGGAAGACTGGCTGTCAGTGGACAACGAGAGAACTCATGGACAGGTGGAGATGGAGGTGGAGGCTTCAGGTAAGGAACTGCGATTAGGTGGCGTGTAATTAAATAATTAAAGACTGAGTGTAGTAAAACAACTGCTTGATGGATAATGTTAGCTTGTTCACTCCAGTGTATCGCTTTCTATTTTTTCCTCTCAGAGGAGGCTGTGCTTCTTCAGCTGCCTCGCCTCCTGCGGTATGAGCTGCAGAGGGCACTGTGTGAGAGTCACCTGTGGGTTTCGCTGTGGGAGAGGCCCACCCGGAGCCCGTTCACCCGCCTGCAGAGAGCCACGTGCTGTGCTTTGTTAATCCAGCTCTTCCTGTTGGCCAACACTCTGTGGTACAGCATTGTGGTGGACAAGCGATACGGGTACATGAATGGGTGTGACGGGGTTTTTTGTCTTGTCTGTCTCTCTTTGTAAATTCCCACCATGCAACTTCTAATGAATGCAATCATGTTCTTCAGCCCGAGGGCTGTGTCAAGGTCTTCATCATTAAACGGCGAGACAGTGGCAGCAGGTGTGGTCACCTGTCTGATCGTCTACCCTCTCTACTTGCTTGTTTTCACGCTGTTCAGAATGAGCCGCAGCAAGGTAACCCAAACCTTACCAGATGTGATATATGATCAAGCTTTCTTGTCTTTCAAAGGCCCTGGATAAAGCAGAATATTTCCTCTGTCATTGTGTATCTGTAAACAATAGTGTGTGACCGTGGAGCAGGTGCCACAACAAGTGGACCAGGAGTCAGTGGAGATCGATGACTTCCTGGACAACTCCATGGCAGGAAGTTCCTTCCTCTTTTTTAATGGCGAGGTAAAGTCTGTCATGAAAACACGGGGTTTAAAAGTCAGATTTGGGAAAGATTATACTTTCACCTTTTCAGGTCATTAATGTTTGTCTCTGCCTCTCTCCATCCACCATCTCTGTTTCCTCAGACCAACTCAGAGGAGACCAACGTGGACTTGCCCACTCCATCAACTAAAAGGTAAGCATATTTATTTCAGGTAACGACCTATTTGTTGGAAAACGGATGTAGTGGAATAGCAAGCTGTGAGAATCAATTAATAAAGTGGAAATGGCTCATCTTATTGTGATCTACAAGAGATGGGAAAGTTTAAAAAATAGTTTTTTAAAGTTTTTTAAAATAACTATCTTTTGAATGTGAAGTGAGCGAAACATTTTCTTCACCAAACAACTCTAAATTCGAAAGCAACAATTTTATCAGAATAATGACAACAACATTATTCTTCTCTGACAAACTTGTTTTGTTGGAATGACCTTCAGAGCAAATGAATTATTTGCTGAAGTTAGTCTGAGTCACAAACATTTCTCATTGTGCATTTTAGTGAGGAGAGCTGGGACATGGTAGAGGAGGAGACAGAGGAGAGGGACTGGCCAGAGCTGCTGAGTGACACTTCGGTGGTTGGAGGCGCTGGGCACGGGGCAGGAATGCCCAGGCTGAAGAGGGGTCAGGGCAGCAGGCACCTCGGTGTTGACATGGCCTTTAACCCTGATGATGAAGAAGGCGCCGAGCAACGCAACAAATATTTCACCTCTTCAGGTAACTGAAGCAAACAGGCTGCAGTATTAAATCAAACGTTCTGTGAGCAAAAGTGGGATATTTGTGAAAACACTTCAGAAACACTGAATTTAGTTTTCTTAAAAAGGCCATAAATGGACAACAGATGGTTAGAAGTTGTATGCAGTGTCTCATAATGGCCTAAGCTAAATGTAATGAAAGCAGATTTTCACTTGATGAATGTTGTGGAATTAAATGTACAGCAATATCTGCAGAGAATTGAAAGAAAGACAAACAATAAGGCTATAAAAGCAAATATTGCATTAAAAACTATAGTAGTAATGTCAGATTCATCTTTTTTGTTTTTCATTTCTTTTTAGGAAAATAAACTACACACAAAATGCACAATAAATAATCATTCAGTTATTTATTTTCATATAGTCTAACTGTTTTTGGACAGTAAGGTATTTTGGTGGTTTGTCTTTGTATCACACCACAGTGGATTTTATGCCAAAAAATTAAGATGTGATTGAACTGCGGACTTTCAGTTTGAATTCAAGGAATTTAGGAAAAGTAATGCAATAGGTTTTTTTTAAGAAATTAGAACATAATTTTAAAACACAAGGAGTGTTTTTGATTGTTGAATTAAAGCACTTTAGTTGACATCAAGAATCAGTGGACAACACCAAATGCTGTACAGTGGTTCCTCATTTATCGCGGGAGTTACGCTCTAAAAATAACCCGTGATAGGTGAAATTAAAGTAGCCAACTTAATTTTTTACAATTATTACAGATGTTTTAAGGCTGTAAAATCCCTCACTACACACTTTAGACAGTTTTCTCAGACAGGCATGAACATTTTCACACTTTTCTCTCTTGTTTAAAAACTCTCAAAGTTCAAACCTTCATAGAAAAATAAGTCCAGTATTATAGAATGAAAACAAAGATCAAACCCTGTTTTCAGGTCCAGAACATGGGAATAGAGCAGCTGCCAGAGAATGCAACATTAATGAATCAATGGTACAGAAGTAGAGGAAGCAAGAAGAATGAGTTCAGTAAAGTTTGACTTATCTGACTGTTTTGTTTCTCTTAATGCGCTTTATGGTCCGAAAAATACGGTAACTTCTACCTTCCTTTAGCATGTCCAGAAGTCCAACTTTTTGTGTGATGGTTAGCATCTTCCTCTGCCTTTTGGGTGCTACAACAGGTGCCTTTGATGGTGCAAAATGTTTCGTCGACATTGTTGTTTGTTGGGGAGAAAACTTACAAACATACAGTGCAGCACTTCAGAAGTCACACTGCTAAGGATGGAAGATTTATGTAAATTTGACAAGCTGAACACATTCTGTACTGTACAGGTGACACGGCACGGAGGAGATTAATTGACAATGGTCTACAGCCAAACAGGATGCAGAACACAATGCGCTGTTAAAAAAACAACAACCCCAAAACATGCAAAATTCCACAAAAAAAAATCTGCGAAACAGCGAGGCCACGAAAAGTGAACCGCGTTATAGTGAGGGACTGTACTTCCTCCACTGTGATGCTCTGCTGGGGTTTTACTGCAGCCACCTAGACAAAATTAGAGAAGCAAGGCTAAGATTTGGACATGTACAGAGGAGGGACAGTGGATATACTAGAAAAATGTGTGTGTATGATGTATGAATATGGAGCTGCCAAACAAGGGGAAAAGAGGCCTCAGGAGAAGCATATGAAGAGGTTTGGTGCAACAAAGGAGGATCATACAGACCCTAAAGGAAGTAGAAACATTACATTTAAACATTACACTGAAAAACTACAAAATACCAATTCAATGCTTTGAATCAGCTTCAGATATTGATATTCTGCTTGATTTGTCATGAAATGACAAGAAAACAGGCCGTGAAACTGCTTCTTTTTGACTCTTTAAAAATGGGGTTCAGTTTGTAAAAATTGCTGTAATTCCTGAATAGTTCATGCAGATTTTCTTTAAAGCCCCTTGAATTAAAGATTAAAGTCACTTCAATCACAAATTGATTGTTTGGTTTAAAATGCTCTGAGGTAGTGCAGAGAGGCAGAATTACACAAATTGTGTCTGTAATCATAGAGCGCATCTTCAGTAGTGGTTTTCTGTCATAGCTGAGTAGTTGGATCGGTTATGACCATGTTAATAACTGAGAAAAGTTAACACGTTACATTTCAGAAACCCCAGAAAGACATGGCAGCGAGTTCATTTAGTGAATTAATTTTATGAATGTATATGATAATCTAGTTTCACACTGTCTTCTTATAGATGAAGATCTGATCAAGCACATACTGGCAGACGGACAGAACTTCTTTCCTCAGGCAGATGAAAGCGAGATGGCTGACCTGTAAGTTATATTCTGGACAAGGAATTCCCCAGAATCATTTGAGACCTGTGTAGATTCGCTCGATTTTGTGTTGCCACTGTTTGTGTTGCAGGTCGAGCATTTTTGAAGATAAGACTGAAGTGATTCTCCTGACAAAGCTGAATGACCCTCTTCTTCTGGAATCTGTGAGGCGGGACCCACCAAAGACAGCCTTCACCTCAAACACAGGTGTGTGTGCAGGCAGTTTGAATTATCTAGTAAAATTCAAATTCGAGGCCCGTACTGATTAAACTTTGAAGAATTACAATTAAGAATGCACTAAAGAGTCTCATCACATTTTAAAGATTCATAGTTTATTCAGAAAATTATTCTCAAAAATAAATATTTTATTTGTGAAACACTGACTTGTAAAATAGAAATTAAGAGAAGGCAGACTTATAATAAATAGTACTACAGCCCAGGGGAAAAATATGCAGATTTGATTTTTACATTTTGATTTGAACTGTCCCTTTAAAAGACCATCCAGATGTTATTTGTCCCCGTAGATTTTCTATTTTTAAAGTGTCCTGCTGTCTCTTTGTTTAGATTAGTGAGAGAGGACACATAAATCACCTATCCAAGGGTTTTAGAAGGCTTATAACTCTCATTAGGTAAAGCAAAGTTTGGTGATTACTCTTAAAAAGAAAAAAGGCTGTTACTTTCACAGAGTAATCAGTCTTGTACTGCCAGATGTGTGACTGAGCCTTTATAGTTGTGCTTTGATGTGAAACCAGCATATGTGCATTGTGCTTTCATTTTGCAGTCTGAATGTTTAATAAGTGACACATGTCCTTGGTTGCGATAGAAAAGGTAAATTGAAAGGCACATTTTTACAGCTCCAAACTTACAACGTCATTTGTTCTTCCTCTGGAAACTTGATATATTTACTAATAACGTTATTAATCGAAAAGACTTTGAAGTCCTTGAAGACTCAAAGTCTCCAAGAACTCTGCTTTCTTTTGCAAAGTGCGAAATAACCTTCAAAGAGTCTAAAAGGATCATTAAAATGCTAAAAAAAAATTCAGTTAAATAGTTTTACGCGTAAATACTCCCTGAAGTCTCTTTATTTCTAAGTTTTCAGTGCCTGATGATTTGTATTTGTTTTGTCTTTGGCACCCTATTCTTCTTTTCACAGTTGTAACAGATGTGTGTCGTCCAAGACGGTTTCCACCTTGGTGTGGACGTGCTGCCATGTGGGGCAGCTGGGCAGGAATCGCTCTGGCCAATGGTGTTTCAGTTTGGGCTGGCTATGGGTTCAGTCAGAATGTTGCCATGATGTGGTTAATCTCCTGCTTTGCTAGTTTCTTCTGCTCATTTCTACTGTTGGAGCCAATTAAGGTAAAGACACGTGGTTTTGCAAAGATTTCATAGTGTGTCTTTTGTCCTGTCTCAGCTCCCTTACCCCCAACACAGCCTCTCCCTGGTTTTTCCAGAGGTTTCTTCCTGTTAAAAGGGAGTTTTTTCTTCCCATTGTTGACAAGTGCATGCCAAGTCACTGGAGTTGTTTGATTGTTGGGGTTTTCTTTAACTTACAATATAAACCTCCTGTTGTCATTTGGGCCTATATCAATTGAATTAAAGTGAAGTGACAAGATACAGTGCCCCCAAATGAAGACAGCAGCTCATACACTGTATAAAAGACAGATGTAGTCACCATGACATCAGTCGTTATTTTGAAGAGTCCTTTGTGAAATCTCATTTTTAGTGTTTTGCTCACTGCTGTCTTGGTTTTTTTCTTGATCCAGAAGTGCTTTATTTGGACGTGTTAGTCAAAGCACTCATGTCCTTAACTTTAAAACATCTTTAAATACTCTAAACATTTTTTCTTGCTTCAGTAATGTTGGGGATTTTAACATGGACGTCTATGGGGATTGATTCGCTTTTAGAGCCACTTTGGCTGCTTTATTCAGACCCTTGAGGCTGTTTCATATATTTGCTGTGAATCTAAAAAGGCATACATTCACCACACCATCTTTAGAAGCTGATAATGTTATGTTGTTACAGTACCATTAAGTGTCAAAAACACACTTAAAGCAGGTTTAGAGAATGTATAATTGCACCACTTTGGACCCTTAAAACGTTTGAGATGAGTTCAGAAAGGACAAGTTGATTGTTCCCACAAGATTTTTCTATATTTTCAATGTCTCAGACACTCATTTTCACTAAATTGCCATCTGGCCGTGGTTGTGTTAATAGTAGGTTGTCCAATTTTCCTTAGAGTGGATCGATTTGGACCACACGTTTGACTTTCGGTTGAGTAAATGCAACATCAAAATTCTGGACTTTGAAATTGGTTGCCTAGCATAACAAGTTATCTGCCCTCTGCCCCACAGGTGCTGTGTGAAGCAGTTTACTATGCACTGTGTGTGCGCCGGCTGCGTCCTGAGGACCAGGATGTGCTGGTGGAGTTCCCCAGGGTGGAGAGAGTGGTCCAGCGGGTACCGAGGGTGAGACCTCCACAGGGCTTTGCTCTGTCTCAGGCCCGACACCAGGCCCGCAAGGTCCACATGCTGCACACGATGCTGAAGGTCAGTGAAGAAGAGAATATAGTGGGTTAGAGAGAGATGATGCTGGAGTCTCCTTTCAATATTTAAATCTTAAAATGGTGCTCAATAACAGAATTCTTTTCTCTTATTTTCAGAATTTTCTGGTATATATGTTTTTCCTGTTGGTCGTTGTGCTTCTCAACTATTCCGACTCAGCCAAAGACACTCACAGTCTCAGGCTGCGCACTCAGCTGCAGCGAGCCCTACACACACCCGAGTACCACAACATCAGCAGGTATGAATGTACATGAACAGAGCTGGAATATTTTCGTGGTTTAATGTTTCCGAAACATTGTTGCTGCTCTCATTTGTAAAGGCTGACTTGCTCATAAGACTTTCAGAAACTGTGAGAAGTCTTAGGAAGGATTTTATGGCAGCAGATGATTTTCTCTCAGGATTTCACCTTTCACCTATTTCTTTAAAATAAAAGAGATCAGTTGTGAAATTCTATCACAAACTACCTGTGCTCAGCTCTAGAGTGTCTTCTATTATAGTGTTAAGTCTTACTGAGTGGGCACGACCATCCTGTGTGTTCCTCTTCAGCCTGTTTGACAGCAGTCCACGTGTGACAAATAACCTTCCTTTGTGTTTTTTTTTTTTTTTTTAGCCGAGAAGATGTTCTAGCGTGGCTGCATGACTCCATGTTGCCACGGCTCCTGGATGAGTCTGCCCTCTTGAGAGACACAGGAAGCGTGTTACTCGGCACGCTGAGGCTCCGACAAATCCGTGACGCACAGGGTGAGATTTCTTTGTGGCCACTATCTTTACCTTTACTGAGATGTGAACTTGTTTGGAGCTACATCAGAGCTCTTTGACAGAGCATATCTCAGACTTATTGAATTATCTATTTTTTGCTGAAGTACATTTCTTTGCTTCTTTGTGTAGCTTTCTTCAGTAGTACTACTGAGTCAGATACATAATATGTTTAATATTTCAGGATCCTGACTGTTATCCGAATTGCATTTTATGTTTGCATTCTTTTTTCTGGGTAAACTGATTAAATAAATGCAGATGGACGTCATTGTAATCTTTTCAAAACTTTTCCATTAGCAGATTCTCTTAGGTCAGAAAACACATCATCTTTCTGGGGAAAGAACTTGGTCATATCTCCAAGTAAAGAAGAGGATAATAGTACAGTTTTTGGTGCCATGGATTCAGATTGGTAAGGAAATTATTGAAAACCTGCTTGTGTCTGTGTGGCTATTAAAAGTTATTAACTATTGTTAATTTGCAGGTCATTGGTAACCTGTTTAGCGTTAGAGGTAGACTAAGAGAAAACAGAAGATATTACTTTTCAGATAAAGTATCATACATGCATTTTGGACTTGCAGATTTCTTTTATGAGCTTTTCCATTTGGCTATGCCAAATAGGCAAAAATCCATAAAAGGTGTAGATATGAACTCAAAATCTAATTCTAAATGGGTTGACGACAAGCTGGTGGATGTTAATGTTCTGTTTAGTTTTGTTTTTAACATCTGGCTTTCTTTGATGTCCCCTGTTCACTTTTTTCTCTTTTGTAATTTCTCCCACACGTTTTCCTAGGGTGTGGCGTTTGGATCGGATGGGGGTGTATAACAGCAGAGATGTGGTTCACCAGCTGAACAGAAGCCTGGAAGAAGCCTCCTCCTACTTAAAGCAGCTGCAACAGCTGCACTGGCTCGACTCTAGGTAGTGATCATGTGAAGACATGACTACAGCAGTAGGACATGTAAAGTTTGAGTTACAGCAAAATAATTAAAACACATTTTCCTTTGTATTGTTCAAGACAACACAGTGTTTTGCATTTTTTAAACATGTACTCACACCAGTGGCTGTGGACTGAGCTGAGCCAGTTTGACCTGCAAAGTCCAGTTGGTTCAGTCCAGTAAACAGTTAAACATGCCATATTCTGGCCCACGTGGAGTTCAGTTGGATGTTGGCATGCTGCACATCTGATGTGTATGCTAACCTTGCCCAAGAACAAAAACAAATGCTTTCTGGTCCTGCGAAGTGTGAGATCATCTGGCCAGTGAGGGAGTGAGGATATGACCTGAAAGAGGTCATGCTTATTGATTTCATTGACCAGGTTGTTCCAAAATTTAGGGGCAATTTGCGAGGGAGTAGAAACTGGGTACATGTTATTGTGCTAATAATTTCACAATGTTTGGAATCAAACACAGCTGTGGCCTTGGCTTTAAAAATCTTGAGCAGAGGTTTACTGTCAGTTCATGAGCTGTTTTCTCAATTTGCCCCGGAGCCTGCAGTAATTAAAGCACTGCACAATCAATTAACGTATGGCAGTAAAACATGAAACATCAAATTAAGACAGAAAAAAATCCAGTGCTGAATGCACTGAGAATGTTGGCTAACATTTAACAACTGTTTCTAAGAATGATAACTCGTGGTATAAACAACTCTTTAATCCCAGCACATTTTGTGTTAGGGTACAGATATACACAGGGGAGAGCGCCAGTAAAATTGGATCAAATCATTTTTGTTTGTACCCTTTATTTCTCATTTGAAATAAAACTTCCTGCCATAAATAAAATACAAGAGCAGTCTGCATACCTCCTCCAAGGCTGAAAATCCCTTCAACATGCATGATTTCAGGCCCTGGTTCTGGTCTGCTTTGATATATTGATGATATTTTCTCAAAGACATTAAAATGTCCCTAAGTACTCACCCTTGGAAAACAAATCGTTCCAAAGAAAATTATGGTCCCAGATCAATTCCAGAAGTTAATCACTTCTAAGTTGGGCCAAGACCCACATCTGGAAGAATTTTTATGTAAATCTGTCAATAATTGTTAGTGTCATTCTTCTAACAAACAAACTAAACCTATAACATAATCAGCTCAAGTATCAAAGTATCAAAACAGATACCTGACCAAAACTATGTGAAATATTTTGATTCCTGGTTAGAGCCCGATATATCAGTGGGGCCAGTAAATCAGAAATTTAAATTACCAAATATTGGTATCAGCTTAAATGTGGGCTCCTGATCTTCTCATGTGCACTAACTGTGTGTTTTGTTGTTTTCATGTTCATAGGACTCGTGCCGTGTTTGTGGAATTCTCTCTCTATAACGTAAACACAAACCTGCTGGCCGTCTTTTCCTTCCTGTTTGAGTTCCCAGTCTCTGAGCGTGCCCAGTCCAGCTTCGACCTCATTGTCATCACATTGTGGCCAATCACAGGGCTGGACCTGCAGCTTCTTCTAATGGTAAACATTCCCATAACCATGAATCCTTGAACTACAGCTGTTTCATTTTCCCTTTAGTATCATATTTAAAATGGCAAATTGTGGTTCCAGATCATCCTCCTCGCCTTGGTGTTGTATTTCCTCGTTCGGGGCGTATTGGGCTTCCTCAGAGAAGGCTATAGGTACCTGCTGTCAGCCTGGAGACTCCTGGGTATCTGTAAACTGTCTCTAGCAGCATCTGTATTCGGAATACACCTGTGCCGCTGCATAATAGCTAAACAGCAATGGACATCATACCTGAAGCACCCTCGGGATACCTTCACAGATTTCTACCCCCTGGCCAGACAGACTCAGATGTACACCGTCATGTCTGCCTTGCTGTTGTTCATACTGGTACTCAAGGTAAGAAAGAAAGAAAGAGGAATCCAGGGTAATTTTACAGAAATATGTTGCATGTTGTTTATGACATTTTTGCTTGTATAACGATCTGGGAATGCCGTGAAGAGGAAAAAAAGATAAACATTATTCACGATTTAGAAAACAATTGAAATGATTTTTACTTCTTATTATTGACAACAAATCCAATCTAAGACCAAAAAGCAGCAATGAAATGAATCTAATATCAAGAATTGTCTGTGGAAGCAATTATCACTACCGCTGTAGCACTCCTTTGTTATCTCTGAAATAATTAAAAACAGCATCAGTGTGTCGTTAAGTTGCTCTGGCTGACAGAGTCATTCTCACAGACACAATGCTGCTGTTGTAAATCTTCACTAATCAACTAAATCTGTGTTAATTCACAGCTAAAATAGTCCCAAACAAGCACACTGTTGATTATTAAAGATGAAGTGATGTTTGCTGAAAGCTGCAGAGCTCAGTTATTTAGGGAAAATAAAGAGCGTATATATTTAACATTTGCGACGTCTTCATTACCAATCGAGGAGGTGATCTGAGCTAAACTGGTAAACTACTGTTACAGAGATCAACGTCATTGTAGGTAAAGGTTTTTTTTAAATGAGAAAAAATAAATAAATTTCTGCTCATAAATCTAACCAAAATAAAATAACCTATAATGGAAATACAGGAATTGTCTTAGTGTGTTTTAACCTCTGACAGTTTGTTCAGATTTATCAGCACAGGTAACTTAAAGCCTGTTTTATACTCATTCGACAGTAGTGACATCACTGTCACCGGGGCGCACCACGATTTGGTGTCATTTTGGTTTCAGCTCTTGTTTTTGTGACGTGGTTTGCCAGAGTAAAGACATTTCACTGACGGGTCAGCAGACATTTTCAGATTATCGAAAGTTTCTGAGAGACTGCAGAGAAGACGGTGTTCCCTCAAGTAGCAGTGGCGAGGCTATAGTGACATCACAACCAATGTGACGACCATACACTAGGCTTATGAGAAGAACTGATGCTTAGGTTTGAGACTGTGATTTCTACATGACTTGCAAGTTTGCCTTCATACAGTGGTTTTTTTTGCATTGTGATGCCTACTCTGAGCATCTCAAGTCTTACCTCTAACAAATGAACCCAGTATTATCCATTTTCTGCCGCTTATTCTTATCAGGGTTGGAGGGGGGTGGAGCCTATCCCAGTGTCATAGGGCATATGGGCCTGGGACTGGCAAGAGTCATAGGGCAAGAGTTGGAGTACAGCCTGGATAAAAAATGTATCTAACTCAATTTTTCAATTGTTTTGTGTCAACGATAGTTTAAATAATCTTTAAATGTATAATACAGATCAAAGTGTGTGACAGATAAGATGCCTCACAAAGCGAAATAAGAAGGAACAAAAAGCATAACTAACAATATGCAATAATAAGCATATTCTTTTGCCCTTTTTATTTTTAAAGAGGCAAAACATGAATGAACAAAATTGTTAAAGTAAACAACTAAATGGAAGTAAGCAGAAGTAGTTAAGCTTAATTGCAAGTTTTTGTTGTTGCTTTGTGATGGCTGTTTAAATCCATTAATTAGGTTGTTTTTGATTGGCAGTGATCAATCCAGCGGGCCACATTCATAAACACAACATGTACACAAAACTGTGCTTAAACCACAAATCAAAGTTTTACATAAACCCAGAATCTGTATTTTCTTACAGTACAAATGTAGAACTACCTCTGACCGTGTGTACGCACTAAAAATGAGGCTGGCTTAGAAAATGTAAACATATCTTTTAAAAGAAATGCGTATTATTTTCAGTTTTCCAGACTAAAAGAAACAAAAAGAGTGCTTATAGAACTGCATAAGTAAACAAAAAGCTTTTAAATTAAATGTAAAGAACACAAAATATTGTCTGATAAACTGTAGGCTGAAGCCTGAGCTCAATATGGAAACACTTCTTACATAACATATTTTATTAGGAAGCTCTTTTTCTCCATATTTTATTAATTTGCTGGTACTTTTGCATGTGCACTTATTTTGTGAGAAAGGTACGACTGTTTCTACACACATATTATTATATTACAAACTCAAAATGGCTCCAAATTTGTTTGTGATGGAGAAACATTTGTGTCCTTTGGCTAAATTAGATTTAATTACAAGATAACTTTTTTTTCCAAACACATATTTTTGCTTTCTGTTTCCCCGCTCTCCCTCACTCTGTGTCCTTGCTCATGCAGGCGTCCCACCAGTTGCGGTTTCTCCGTGAGTGGGCCGTATTTGGCAGAGCTCTGCGGCGCTCAGTCTGGGAGCTGCTGGGAGTTGCTCTGGCGTTACTGCTGTTGGTGCTGGCTTACTCACACACCGGACACCTGGTCAGTTTTTTCTCTTCTCTGTTCATTCTGTTTTCCTCTGGCTCAGCTTCTCTCCCGCACACACATGTGCACACACCAAATAAACTGTAAATTCAGTCCACATTGTCTCAGCACATAACCTTGTCAAAGTGTGTCCGCCCACGAGGTTGTTCAGTTTACTTGTTTTTGGTCTGTTCACTTTCACTGTCATGGCTACAGTTCACTTTCTTTAGAGAATTTCAAATAAACCTGCTCTTTTGCACAGATTGCATAATACAGCTTTGCTTTTATTGTTACAGCATGAAAGCATCCGTGCTTCCTTGCTGCCAAACAGCTTTACTGAACGAGAACATTATGACAATAGCATTTATTCAATATTTTAATCATTTATTCAAACCAGCACGGAATAAATAATGACCTGCAGAATGTCTCTGTTGTGTAAATGGCACCGCTTCATCCAAGAGACTTTTAACTGTTCTTTATTTAGACATTATGTTCCCTTCAATTCTCTTTTTTTAGAGAGCCCTTCAGAACTGGAGTATAATTGTGTTTCATGACATTTCCAGATGATAGAAGAGTAAGATGATTAATAATATTTAAGAAAAGAGCCAAAAACTGCCAAACTATTAAGCTCTTTTGTGGATGAGCGACAGCACAGCTATACAAATTAACATTTACACTCTTGCCAAACAAACTTGCAACTACTGATGAAGTCTGTCAACATCAGGTAAATGCTTTGTACTTCACAGTTTAACAGTCTCTGGCCACATTCCTACTAGGTGTGGCAGTAGTTTTACATCAACCAGCAATCACTGCTTTGGCAGATGAGAAGAGGGCCACAGCAATACAAATAGACTAAGACAGTTCACAACAAGCCATCCAAGAGTATTTGTGTAATTACTCATGCTGCTAGAAGCATAGACTGTATATAAAAGATCGATTAGCTTAAGGGTCTGAAAAGTGAAGCCACTGCAGAAGTACCGTATGCCTACATTCTTCTTAATGAAGTCTGTGTTAAAATAACCGTTTGGCTCAAAAATGTGGTTGGATGCCATGGCATGACCATAGTTATTGAAAAGGTGTGCAGTTATCTTGCACTCTTGTTGCTTTTGAAAGAGTGACTGTGGGTACAGACCAGATCTGCGACCACTCACAGTTGGGTTCACAGGGCCTTTGGTGTGTCAAGACTGTTAAAACAGCAGTAAGATGGAGTCGGTTTGCTATCAGTTTGTGTTTGATTGAGGTCATAATAATTACATGGAATCTGTTTGTGATGATGTGGCAGTTCACTGAATAGTACAAATCTGCCCCCCAAAAAAATCACTGGCTGCCTTCTTCCACCCCTGGAGGCCATTGCCAGCTCCTCCTGCCCAGGGACATCACAGGTGACCCCTTGCATCCCATCCGCTGCCCCCCGGTTGGTGCCTGAGGTCAATCAGGTGCCAGACCTCCAGACTCACAACTAGCTTCTTCCCCTGGGCCATTCGGACACACACGCACACACACACCCTACCAATCTGAGCCATAGTCCGAGTAACCCTCATCACTCAGACACAGCCTCTATTCACATCAAGTCGTTTGCACTACTTCTAAGCACTTTGCAACCCCTCCTCTATTATGTGCCTTGCTCTTGTTTTGTATATATTTCTCCTGTTTGTTATTTGTTCCTGCCATCTTACTATTTCAGTTTTATTCTTGCACAACTAGTGTGGAGCACCCACAATTTCATTGTACATGTGACAATAAAGGGCTATTCTATTCTATTGTCATCTTAAATTCATATTGAATATTTACATTCAGAATCAGCCAGAACCTCATAGATTTGAAATAAAAAAATTTATATAGGGATATAACCGGAATACAACCAACTGGTAACCAGTTGGTTTGAGTTCCCTATTCCAAAAAGATGCATTGCCTACCAGTCACCATGTGCCCATCACATGTAAATGATCAATAGTTTTTCCTCATACTGCATCAGTAATGTTTACATTTCTTATTATTTTTCAAATATTGTCTTAGAATTGATAAAAAGGAAACTTTTTTTTTTCCATTCCAGCTCTTCCACTCTGTGTTGGACGGCTACAGCAATGTGATCTCAGCCAGTCTGTCCTTACTGGGTTCCGGTTGGTGTGGCTTGTTGTCATGGCGTCCTGCCTGGATAATTACTGGTCCCAGCACTTTCTCTGCACTGCTGTTCCACATAAGCTTTGCTATATTTCGCCTGGTGTTGCTGTGGTTGGTCACTTCTGTTTTACTGAGGAACTACCGGCGTGCACGGGCAGAACTATACCGCCCAGCAGTGGATCTCCAAGACTACGAGATGGTCGAACTGTTCCTCAGAAGACTCAAAATGTGGATGGGACTCAGTCGGGCCAAAGAGGTACAAATTCTAATTCATATCTACAGCTGTTAAGGACAATTCTTGTTGATTTATTTATGGATTAACTTTTTCATATATACTATTGGAACAAAACAAAATCTGAATGCTTTACCCAAAATCGTATCCTGTTTTTTTTCTCCTTAGTTTCGCCACAAAGTGCGTTTCGAAGGTATGGAGCTCCCACCGTCCCGTTCATCCTCCACCAGCGACTGCAAGTCCCTGTGCTTGCCTCCTCTGGACAGTCCAGACTCCCCACCTACCCCAGACAGTGTTGATGCTGGCTCTGAGGCCTCGTGGCGTCCAGCGTCTTCCAGCCCCTGCAGCCTCACAGAAGCCCCGGGTATCGGCCTGGGACTTGGCTTGGGGCTTGGATTGGGCCTTGGCCCAGGAGTGGTGGTGGGAGGTAACAGCTGGAGAGAGAGAGCAGAGACGGAAGCTTCTCTGAGGAGACTCCTCCCCACCCTGGATGCTCTGCTGCAACAGCTTGACCGTGTCACTGTGACGACAGAGGATCTGTACCACATTGAGTGTAAACTGGAGCGAGCCCAGAGGAAAAGGAGGCGTAGAGGGAGGGAGAGAGACGATGGAGTTCAGGGATGTAGGAGCGAAGGGGGACAGAGAGGGGAAGGGGAAGCCTGGAAAGAACAAAAGCGTGGCAAGGAAAAGAACAAAGGGAGCAGGAAGGGGAAAAAGGTAGATAAAAGTGAACTTCCAAAAGAATGTGGGAGCAGTGCTGCCATCCCCAAAAAGACTCCTGTAGCTACACCCGTTCCCTTTTTGAAGCCCCGACCGTCCTCTGCTTCTACAAACCCCCCTGTTCCCCAGTTGTCTGCCAAACCTTCAATCAGTGTGCCTCCACCCACACCAGTCACAGATAAGTCCTCCGATTCTTCCTCTCTCCCCCTGTCATCAGCAAACACATCATCTTCCCATGTCCCGCCACCAAAAACACCTACAGCTCTTCCATCCACCCGTGCACCCACCCCTTCCCTGCCATCTACGCCCATTACACGCAACTGGGATCTTCCTGCAGAGAGAGAGACCGTCCCTTCCTCAAGCCTGTTCAACCACCCAGCTCACACAACCACGATCCCTACACGCAAACGGAAACGCAAACCCCCATCCCTCAAAAACAAAGTGCACCCAACTTAGATAAATACGAGCAGATCAGATGAAAAGAAGTGAAAGGTGGAGAAAAAGGATGTGCACTTAAAATGATGGGTTAAGGACGAGAGGAGGCGCTCATGGGCAGCAGGTTTTGTCTTCAGATGCCACTCTCTAAACCCAAGGAAAGGACAGAAACTAATAGATGTGAAAGTACAAGGATGAGCTACAGGAAAGAATCAAGAAGGATCAAACAAGGAGTTTGGGGTACTGAAAGACAAAAAGAGCAATAAAATAAGACTTTGCAGGTTTATAAGCAGTGATCCGTCTCAATCCCGACTCAGTTCTCAAGGTGCAGGTCACCAGATGCTAGCTGAGCTGGTTAAGGGGACATAAAGTCAGCAGTGAAACCAAGAAGTTCTTTTCATTGTTTTCCCCGGACCAAAACTGCCCCCTGATCCCATGTGACCCTGGAGGTTACCTGGGGTCGTTGACAGGAGCGCAGAAAAGTGCTCACCATAAGACTCAATGAACTGAAAGCATTCTATGCAGTCAGACTTTTGTGTATCTCAGAAAGAACGTGTGATTTCTCAATTATGTTATCTGTCTACATACTGTTACGTTTTCTATTTTTGGTCACCATGGGTACCTGTGGCCTGTCCCAAATTTGCATGCAGGCGCACACAGATATACGCACATGCAGGTGTACACATGTGTAGAAATAACACTGTAGACAACATATCAGCAAATAGGAACGTGTGGTACACTTCAGCCCACTGGGTTACAGGTGAAAACACACACACACACACACACACACACACGCACGCATGCACGCACACACACACAGACAGACATAATGCTGTTGGGATTCCAGCAGCCAGTTATTCAGGGCGCAAATATATCCGTCCTCTCCGGAGATGATTGGAGAGACTGAAGATAAGAGAGATGAAGTCAGAGGAGCCAATGACAAGGAGGTGTAGCAAGTGAAAAGCAAGGTTAGTGTGAAGAAAATGATACTGAACAGATAAGTCTAATTGTAGACAAGGAAACAGACAATACTGAGTATTTACACAAGTTCTCCCATTATAAAGCTATAATGACTCCCAGTCTGATTATCTTTCCTAATTGTTTATTTTTTGTTGTGTTTTGTTCCATATGGAAGCAATTTAAAAGCACTTTTGTTCTGAAGTATTGGTTTTTTTTTTAATGAGGTGTGGTTTAAATAATAAGCTTGGTATCCAAACCAATAGAGAAAGCTTCACTCATACTGTATCTTAATTATAAACATTGCCAAAGCTTTTGTATCATTTATGCATCCTGAGATTTTAACCACACCAGTTAAATAATTCATTCATTCTTGTACTTGCACTTTATTCTTTAATGGAGCTGATATCAAACCCCATATTTAACTCTCGTGTGTCAAGTCATGCCTTTACAGCAACATTATAGAAACGTCCTAGTAAGTATTATCAAAGTAATCAAGCAGTAGCTTGCAGTTGTTTGTACTTTTGTTTGCTCTTTGTGGTGATGATGTTTTTGCCTTATTTTGTTCAACATGCGCACTTCTTGTGTCCAGCGGGCAGATCTCAGGGAACCCACCCTTTTCTTAAAACCTGTAAGGAAGTCCAGGAAAAACAAAAACTGATATGTAGTAGTTAAAATATGCAACTATGGTCAACATGACCCCTGCTCCCTCCCTCCCTTTTCTCAGCAAGGCTCTAGAAGTTGTACATCATCGAATTTGCCTTGGATTAAATTAAAATAGAAAACGTTAAAAAGGTACTTATGGCCATGTCAGTTTAATTTAGCCTACATCTTTTCCCCTCTGTTTTCATACAAAACACCACGGTTAAAGAGCATAAAGCAAACTTACAGGTGCTCTTAAAAAGAAATTAAAAAGGGAACTTTTCTTCTTCTGTGTGTGTACATTTCTGTATATATTAGCGCTTTGTGATGTATATTTTTGCTTTTCATGATCAGTCATTTTTGTGCTGCAGCAACGTACACATAGGTCGAGCACTGGTGTTGCAAACTTCAGAGTTTTATGTTCCACTGGTGTAATCGAAGTACTACAGCCAAAGCTTTTAATCAGTTTACTCTTTGACGGCGAATAGAAAACCCCAAACAGCACAGCAGTCGGCAGTTCCCACCTCCACCAGCATTATATTCCTGCTCTGCGTGTAACAGTTTAGTGCCAAAGCTCACCGTTGTGTGCTGTTGTAAAATGCATTTTGTTTAAAGCAGCGTTAAAGATTTGTCTATATGCTCTCGTTTGTATTTTGCAGTTGTCGCACTTCTCATGCTTTTGCACTTGACAAAGTCAAATAAAGAATTTGACAGCTGAACTTCTTGCAAAATGAATTTTTTTTAAAAAAATGTCAAATGCTAGCTTAAGTACTTGGTTTCCAACCTGTAGCTAGTGCAGTACGTTCAGATTTGCTGAAAAATTTGCCGCAATGTTTGGTACTTGTCGATGCCAATCCTATAATCAGTGTAGGTTGAAAAGTTGAAGAAGAGAAAAAAACAGTTTCTTATTTACAAATCCAGGAGTTACATAAACAACAGTAACAGTTTGTCGTGTTCATAGTGTCTAGTGTCTAAAATTCACTCCGTCCCTGGCCTTCACTAACTCCTGGGAAAGTTTTCTGGAACAAATTTCTCCCTTTGTCTTTTGTGTACAAAGGATTTTTCTGTTCTCACTGAAAACAGCTCCCCGCTGTTGCTGAAAACAACTCCCTTAGAGAAGTGAGACTGACCCAAAGCAGTAAAACAGCTGGACAGTCATCTAAACAATGGGCAGAAACTCACTACAGAGTACTCCAACGCTAAGGGGGGACAGCTGATTCATGAGTAAACTCTTTTACATTACTATTAGGTATATTGTTAGAAAAATAATTATACCTGCTTTGACTCAGACTTACGAATGCTCAAAGGTGCACTTGGGCTTTCATTCCTTCTTTGTGGATCAAAAATGAGCACAATGCCACGTTTTAAGTTTTTAGTTTGTTTTATTCACTTCATATACTTTTGTCTCGTCTTTTGTTTAATTTCTTGTCGAGAAATTAAACAAAATCTGTGAAATCGTCTACAGTGGACACCAGTCTTTTTCGTTGTCCAGTGGCTTCCACATTTGTTGGAGCACTGCTCTGTGACAAAGGTTTGCTCTGCCCTTGGGTCAGTGAAATCCCGGGAGTTGAGCGAGACTGGATGGCTTCTTGAGCCTAGGTTATAGCAATAAGGTAAAACAGGTTGAAATGAGAGAAATTAAGTGCAAGTAGTGGTGATGAGGAAGACTTTGTATGTTGGTCTTACCCTGGTCCTGATCCTCTTGATGTGTCGTAACCTTGCTAACCACTTAGAGGCGTATGCGTCAGAGGGGTTAGCTCTGTACTGATGCACCAAAGAGGCCATCTGAGGAGAGAGAGAAGAGTCGAGAATGTGTGTCACCTCTGCAAAGTGTGTTTGACTAGATGTAAGAAGATAAAAGACTTACATTTGCATGCAGAGCCATCTGCCTGACTAACAGGGGAAGGTTTCGATCTGAAACAATTTTTGCCACCGTTGTGTCTACTAATCCCTCGAGGTCTGAAAGAGGGTATAAAGAAGAACTCATTAAAGTTAAACAAAACTGACAAAAATGAAGAACAGGATCAGAAAAAGAAATGATTAGCTCACCTTTGCGGCACTGGAGGGTAACGAGGTTACATTCATAATCCAGTGGTTTTATAATGACTTCGACAAAATTAAACTGACCCTAAAGGAAGGGAAATGGGCATTAAAAGACAGAATATCAACAGCAAATTTCAGATTCTTTTACTGTGCTCGTGTGTGTGTCTACCTTGATTGTGCCCAGTTTGTACTCCTCTCCAGAGTCATTGTACACCACCATGACAAAATCATTGCCAATGTGTCGCTTTTTGTTGCAGCAACCCTTGTCGCTCTCCCTGTTTGGCATCAGTGTGGCTATGTGAAAGATAGCTGCAAGGACATAATTTCATTTATAATATGCAAATTACAGACTGGCTGTAGAGAAAAAAATAAATAAATACTGTATGTGTGTTTTTCCTGACACACACACACACACACACACTAACCCTGCATGATGTCGTCATGCCAGCAGTAGGTGAACTCTCCATCATCTCCATACTGGTCAAGCCCTCCAAGGAAAATCTGGTCTGGATCGCAGTCTTTCAGATGGATTAATTTGCCAAGACCTGTGAGGAAAGAGGCGTAGCGGTTCGAACCGTACTCGTTCGACAAGATGGCGACTTCATTGTTAACCTAAAGAAAGTGAAGAGGATCAAGACATTGAGCCAGAAAATATAGAAATTATACGGCAGTGATAAGCAAAACTACAGTCAGCACATCCTCACCTGACCAGCTCCTACAAACACCACCCCAATTTTATGGGTGTCATAAGGGGGCATTTGGTCCAGAACCTTTACTGCACGGTCAATCACCTACGACAGAAAACACACAATGTAAACCACGCCGTATGATCCAGAAGAAGGTGTAGGAGAGAATTCAGGTTACCTGAGTTTTGGGCAGCAGAAGTGGCTTGTTGGCTTCATTCCCAAAGAAAGGAGAGTGGTAGAGCTGCAGAAACACAAAGCTAGAAGATATAAGAAGAAAGAAAGTCAGTTTAGACACATGGATATGTAAATTCAAGGCAATCTACCTTCATTGAACCTCATATGTTACTGGTCAACAAAACCTGGACTACAAACACAATTTAAGGAACCAAATAAAAGCAACACAGATGTTTGAATAGAAATGTCTAGATATCTCTTGGCATGGAAACAAGATATTTGGTACCAGAAGCTGTTTATATGGATTATGTATTACATTACAATTATAAGCACCACCCCAGTTCCAAAAAAGTTGGGATGCTGTGTAAAATGCAAATAACATGACTCAGTAACATGACTGCATGTAAAAAGAGCCTCACAAAAGTAAAGATGAGGTTCAACAATCAAAAACAAGAAAAGAAAAAAAAAAAGAAAAAAAAAAGTGTGACGAGGTTGCAGAACAATTTCAAAATAATGTTCCTCGGCATAAAATACCAAAGACTTTGTGCACAGAGGTTTCTCCAGATTTTCTGAATTTGTGATATTATATGCTGCAGATAACAAGATATCCAAAGGACAAGGCATGAAGGCCACATTGGATGCCCGTGATCTTCAGGCCCTACAGGTGGCACTGAAATAAAAACAGGTGTGATTCTGTCATGGAAATCATTGCATGGGCCCAGGAACACTTCCAGAAATCACTGTGAATACAGTGCCTTCCACAAAGAAGAAACCACATGTGTACATGGTCCAAAAACACCACAATCTTTTCTGGGCCAAAGCTTATTTAAAATGGGTTGAGGCAAAGGGGAAAACTGTTCTGTGGTCAGACAAATGGAAATTTGAAATTCTTTTTGGAAAACGTGGACAAGGCATCATCCAGACTAAAGAGAAGGACCATCCGGCTTGTTAGCAGCACTCACTTCAAAAACCTTAATATCTGATTAGGGTATTGATGGTGCATTAATGTGTATGTAATTAGGAGTGTGAACATCTGGAAAGGGACCGTCAATGCTGAAAGGTATACACACAGGTTTCAGCCTTTTTCCAGAGAAGGCCTTGAATATTTTAGCTAGACAATGAGAAACCCCATACTGAATCAATTAAAAAGCATGGCTTCATAGTACAAGAGTCCAGATGCTGAACTGGCCTGCAGTCCAGATCTTTTGCCAACTGAAAACATTTTGGTGCATCAAAAAAGAGCAGCTAAAATCCTCAGAAAAGAATGGGACAGCATTCCTCTCCCCAAAGTCTAGATCCCTGACCTTTACAGACTTTTGTTAAAAAAACAAAAACAAAGGGGGGGGGGGGGTGCTGTACAGTGATAAACATGGCCTTCTCCAAACTTTGAGGCCTGTTGTTGCCATAAAATTCGAAATGACCGTTTAAACATTTGACATGCTTTCTGTTCCAAATAAAATATGGGTTAATGAGATTTTCAAATCCTTAAATTTTTTTGTATTTATATTTTAAACAGTGTCCCAAATTATTTGGAACTGGGGTTGGAAATACACCTCTATGCATGGTCTCTGTTCTTAGAAGGTATTCATAACTATTTCCAAATGCTGCATTGCACAGTTTCTGTCCACGTTCTGATGTTTCATCACCTTAAAATTTTTTTTATTTAAAAACACAGTTGCAGGACATAATTAAAATTTACTCACTAACAGGGTGACACTTTTGATCTTGCAAGTCAAAATGAGCTTACTGACTTTACTTGATACATTGCATCATTAATTTGGCAGAAACACATCACAGAAGCTGCAGCAGTTTCTTGTATAAATCGTGCAATACCTGGGGCTCAGTCCAGAGATTTTCTCAGTGTTGCTGGGACCAGGTCGACTGTGGTAAGCGTCCCTCTCCGTCCGCCTCTCCCTCCTGGAGGAGGGGGCTGAGACTGAGATTGTGTGACCTCTGGGCCGGTGGCCTCCACTGGGGGAGATGGGTGCAGATTGTACTGGTGCTGGTGGAAAAGACAACCTCATTCCCGCTCCTCCACTCTGAGATGACGATACAGCTTGGCCTTCACCTGCTGGGCTTGGACCTCCCGCTACATTAGTGTCCACTCCAGTGTTTCCCTCTACCTTTTCTTTCACAAACTGGGGCTGCTGGGGTTGAGGCATGCCGTCTGAGGGTGCTCTAGGCCGTGACGTGTCAACCATTGCACTTTCTGACTCCATAGCAGCCTTGGCAAAAGCTTCAGGTAATGTCTGGAGCTCAGGAGAGGAGCTGGACTTGTTGAGTCCATGACCCTGGGACTGAGTGTGTGTCTGGAAGGGAAGGTCAGGCCCCTGGCTTCCTGGAGTGGATGGTCCAAAAGGGGGCTGATCGATTGGAATTGCTCCCTCACTTACTTCTTCCAGGGTTGACTTTTCATCATCCTGACTTGAGGTGGAGGAGGACTGAAAGTGGGAACAAAAGCTGTTTATTTAAAGTACTGCAATGAAAGTATGCAAGTTTTAACCACAGACCCCACTGTGACATCACCCACCAGTTTAACTCCTGATTAGCATTTACAGAGAGGGAGGGTGTGAGCTAAATAGCCATGTCAATCACAAATTAGCCATACCCTAACTCATCTCTTTTTTGTCATCTTTTTGACATTAAATGAGACACAAAATTCCTCCCTGAAATAATCTGGAAAATGAAGGTCATGCTGTTTTGAATCATTAAACACTGAAGTCCTTTCTGAGGTCACAGAAGTGAGCAGTAGGATGACACAATCAGACTTCCTTTTGCAACAAGAACCTGCAAGCTGTTTCCATCTTTTATATACAGTCTATGGTTTTAACATGCTGCCAAAGCACAGCATGGGTTGTTAAAGGCGCTGCTAAGTGAGTCATCAGAACTGCACTCCACTTGGCTGCCACCCATTACAGCAGTGGCAAGGGAAAGCCACTTTAAAAAAAAAAAGCTGACAGTTTATAATCAAATAGCACAGGTGACGCAAATGATGGAATAAACAGCCTGTAGGTGCAGGCACTGACAGTAAAGCCACAACAAGTGTTTTAATGAATGTGCACATGGTGATTTGTTTAATGCTGCACAAGACATCATTAAGTCTGCGTGTGTGGTTTGGTGAACATGGTCCTACCCTGCTGAGTGTTTCAGGGGGAGTCTTTGTAAACTTATCAGCAGCTATGAAGATTGGATCAGACAACATTGGCTCAAACTCTGCACTCCCCAACCATTCAGGCGGCGTGTTTGCTGTAGCAATTCCTGATCCCTCCTCCAGCACCACGACAGAGTCTACAGGAGGATACAGCCACAACCATGTGGGTTATAAGTCAATGGAGGTATATGAAAGCAATGCACGCACACAGACACACAAATCAGTCTTGTCCACTGTTAGTCACACAATCAGAGACACACAAATATGCAGGTGGTAAGACTAAAGATTTTATCAGCTGTCAGTAGTAATCATGACAACAACACCTCACAAACATTCTAAAATCTCAATTCAGGTTAAACACACAATAATTCAAATAAGTCATTGTAACAGAATCATATACATCTACACTGATGACCAATCTCAGGCAAAAAAAAAGAAACAAAGCCATGTGCAAGATCATGACCTACAGTGACATCAACATAAAATCACTGAGATCAGAGGCAGATTTATCAGTGCGGCAGGCAGCATCACTAGTTCATTTACTCATTTTCTATCAAGTTGCATGCATCGTTTTGGTTGCTGGTTATCTCATCCCAAACGCACTGCAGCTACTGCAACAGCAGCCCAGACCAGTCGTGCATCTCCCAAACAACACATTCAAAGAAGAAGAGAAACACAATCACAAACAGGCACATTTGATTTTTTTAAGATCCCCCAAACTGCAGCTCAGAAAAAGTCTTCATCACCCTACTGGTTAACCAGTAAAGCAAGGAAGTGCATCATGTTGCTTAGATGAGGTCTGGGCTTTTCTGTTGACAACATCAGAGGGTCAGAGGTTAAAGGTCAAAACCTGGGAGTATATTTCAGAAACAGAAGGGTTAGAAAACTTATTCGGGAAGAAAAAAATATAATGAAGAAGATGTCCAAAAAAACCCCAAAAAAACCCCAAAAGAAACCAAAAACTGAATCACGATTCATCTTTAGGTGTCATTTGGCTGACTGATTCCAGCGCAGACATGTTATCATTAGCAGTAAGAGAAACCCCCGCCCCGTGTTAATAGAAGACTAACGGTAAAGCAGAAATGCTGAGTATCTATACTTGCACAATCTTTAAGGAAGCAACAGCAGTTCTTTCGCATAACACAATGTGATTGGTGTGCTTGAGAATCCATGGAAAATGATGGTCCTTCCCATTATTTCTTAAAATTAAAAGGAGACCTTTTGGAAAACATGGGAATTTTCTTGTCTAAACTTAGATGAGAAAACCAATTTCACTCTCATATCTGTTAAATGCGAAAACTACTGCCAAAAGCTTTATACCGCAGCATTTTCTTTTAAAAATGGAAGACTTTATTAGTTGTCTCACAACTTTACAGAAATGACTTTCAGAAGAAAAAAAAAAACTGTACAACTGTCAATTGTTAAATATGAAAGCAACAACTCAAAGTTGCTCAACAACACAGGTGTTGTGTGACAAAAGCCTATGTCCTAGGAATCCCCAAAAGACTGGATTTTCCTGAAGATAGCAAAAGAAAACTGTCACCAGTTGAGGGCATCTTTCAATTTCATTTTTACATAGAGACAGGCTAAATAAATAAATAAATAAATAAATAAATAAATAAATGGGAGAGAAGAACACCAAGTTCTGAAAATGGTACAGTGAATTTATTTCAGCTAGTGGTTGTATTTTTTATAGAAAGTAGTTGTAGGGGGAAATATTTCTGGGTTGGAAAATGGTCCAAAAGTACTCTAGTTACTGTGTTAGCATGAGTAATGCTTTGCATTTGGTAAACACAAGGCTCTGTGTTTAACAGGCATGTTATAGTTTCCGCGAGTGCACTCTAAGGTTGTGAGACAAATTCATCACTGGTGTGAGGCTCTGCGTGGATATTCTGCCAGTAATTTTGTAACTGTTCAGACTCATCTGGACTAGGGCTGGGCTATATCATACCGTTCACGGTAATACCGGTGTAATTTTGGGCAACAATAGGAAAATGAAATATCGCGATAGAATATGGGTAAAACGCGCATGCGCAGTGCCTATGTTTACATACGCACATGGCGACGACGCAGAATGAGAAGAGCGAAAGTGGATCGTTAAATGAAACGGATGAACCCGAATTGGTTTGTAAAAATGCTGCAACTTCAGTGGTGTGGAACTGGTTTAGCTTTCGTCCGTCAGATACACAACAAAGCACTATTTTTGGTAGAGCATGCTAGCGGGCCGTCGTTATTACCGTGTTGTTTGGAAAATACGGCACACTTAAAATCAATCCTTTGATTTTTCTGAAAATCGACAGTGCCCCTTATAATCCCGTGTGCCTTATGTATGAATTCTGGTTGTGTTTACTGACCTCGAAACGATTTTATGTGGTACACGGCGCTCGAAAATCTGTCAAATGTTTTAGTACGACTTTGCTAAGCTACGAACCCGCACCGCTTGATGGATTGTCGGAGCATTACGGCTATCGTAGGCAGGTGCCTCGCAGAGTGATACGTACTGTGCTTCAACATATAACACAGGTATTGTGTGTTTATAACCTCTTTTTAAGTTTTGTGGATATTATACATGGTTATGCTGAGGATATGTCGGCCAATTTCCACTGGAAATGCCTTTTGGTTAAACTGTCAGCAAGGAATTTGCATTTGCACTGTTAAATTTTTATATAACTTTAATGCAGATAAAAAACAGCTGCTTGTTTAAGTGAAAATACATTGATGGGGTTTTTTGCACTAATAAAGTTGTGGAGTTGTAAAGTATTTTGTCTAGTGTCAATTATATCGTCAGTTATATCGTTATCGCAAATTTTCAAATGTATATCGTGATAAATATTTTTGGTCATATCGCCCTGCTCTAATCTGGACACACAAAACTACAATGGACTAACTACACACACTCTTACAGGGGACTGTAAGCTGATGAATATAATAACAGTGACTATTCGTTTGTGGTGTCTGCTGCAGTCTCCGTCTGCTGCAGAGTACAATTGCTGCTTAAATTGCTCTGACACTACAAAAAGAGCAAAAACTATGCAGCCATCCTGCAAGTATGGATGCTCAATTGCATCCATAAGGTCCGCATCATCAGGGCGTATAATCACAGCCCAATTCAACTGAATAAAGAAAATTCTGACACTTAATTTCCATAAAGCCACAAAAAAATTGTTTTACATTTCAGCTTTTGTAATGATCTAATATCTTCACTCTGCATAGCTCCAATGCTTCTGGTCTTAAAAGCAGGATTAACAGCATTCCCTTCTTTTTGCTAACAGTCGCCTCACTAGAAACAATAGACAGATATGAGATTGGTATGAAGCTTCTCATCTAACTCAAATGAATTAGGGAATATAATTAAAGAAAGATTCCTAATCTGTGCTTGCAGACTGCTGTGTTGTGCAAGTGAGAAGAAATATACTGCACCAGGAGTTTTTTTGGAGGGGGTTTTTTTGGAGGGGGGGGGGGGGGGGGGGGGGTGTAGATGTGGGGTCACACACGTGGTGGACGGTACCTGCCCAGGAAATGCTCCTGTGCAACCTGCCAGGGGCTGGTGGGCCTGGGGGGGCAGTGCCCATACCCAGAGAGCAGAGAGAGCCACCCACTGCAGGCGAAGTGCCAGAGGACAGGTCAGTGGCACATGAAGCCACATAACACACCGCAGCCAATCACAAACCAGCATGGGTGATGAGGATGAAGAAACATGTAAAGAAACCAATCAGAACAACGGAGGAAATCTTAAGTGCAGTTAAAAATAAAATGAAAAGAAGGATGAAAGAAAGAAAGGGGGGGGGGGGGGGGGGGGGGGGGGGCTGATGTCCTGAAGAAACTTGAAATGGATCCCCAAAACAAATAAAATGACTAAAATAACGCCACACTGAAACAGAGGCACCTGCAAAAAAAAGAACATGTGATTTAAGGCAGTGATATCTGACAACCAATAACCTGAGTGAATCCAAGCTGGGCTACTGAACACCTTCAGGCTCAAATCCAACACTTACAGGCAATTTAGCATTCCATTAAAAGGGTATCAAGGACAAGCAGTCACGCAGATAGAGGGGATGCATTCAAGCGTAACATTACATCATACTGTAGCTTCCTAATCTGGATATGCTGTTTTTAATTTCATCGATAACAGCAGGATCCAAATTTTTCGGGACCAATAACGCATCAGCACTTATACAACCTCTTATTCAACACGAGAAAAACGTCACAAACTTTCTGATATTTCTTGCTTTCTATGCCAGACAAACCATTTCTCACCTGTGTTGGAGCGCTGAATCAGGTTTGCCTTTCCTCCAACACTGCTGTGTGTTTGGGTTAGGGGCTCAGAGACAGGAGCTGGAGCAGGGACAGCTGTGCTAGCAGGAGCACTGGCTGTCTGAGTGGGAGGTTCCTTCACTCCCTCCATTGCCATCAGAACACTGGAGAGCTCTTGCAGCGGCATGTTGCCAAGCTCAGATGAGAAAGGGCTAGGTGGGTTCTCCAAACACATTAGCCAGCTTGTGTTACCTGTGATGACAGTATTAGAGCCCAGCACAGAAAGCAAGTGTGTCAGGGAGCACATAACACAAACAGCAGAAAATTAAGTATCTTTAAAATGAATGCCAATCATTTACCAAAGTGCACTGAAAGGTATGTGGATGATTCTTTTTTTTTTTTGTTCCCCAACAGTCACCTTCTGGCAATACTCGCATAATAACGAAACACAGAAAGTTTTTACAATAACTGTAGAGGGGATATTCTTAATGGTGACATACCTGACGGTCTGCGTATGAAGATCTCTGCCCAGCCTTGTGTGAGCATTGGGGCAAACTCAGCCAAGGTGGGGTTGTCTTTCAGAGTAGGAGGCGCAGATGGAGTGGCAGAGGTGGAAGAGGATGGACCTAAACTATCCAGAGCAGGACCAGAGGAGGGAGAGAGTGGAGCAGTCAACTCACCCTCAGAGGGAGACACCAGAGGACTGAGACTCTGAGCTGGACCGGCACGTAGAGCATGACCACCTGTAAGTCAAAGTCAGATTTCTTTATTGTAAAGTCAGACAATCAGAGAAAGCACAACATCATTATTATTTCCCAAAAACATATTTGTTTTTTTATTTCTACCTGACATGGAGCGAACTCGTATGCGTGCAGCTCTGTTGTGCTGCTGGCTTGACTGTGACTCCAATTTGGCTGGAGCCTCTTTGGTCATTCGGGTGTGTAGTGATGGGTCTGACCTGCGGGAACAGGAGAGCAACATTATTGCTAACAATCCAAAGTGGTTGCAGGCATGCTAGCTGCTCTGTGACACTGTTGATCACCAACTTAGTTTATCATTTTGGAATTTGTTAATTTTGTAATTGTTAAATATTTAAGTTGACACTTTAAAGTCAACAGTTTTGCTATTTTTCTTAATTGTAGGTTGCAAAAATGTTTTGTTTCTTTATTAGACATTTTGTCTTTAAGAATTAAGCTAAAATGATTGCAATTTATCCTAAAGGGGTGGGGTCTAGATCAATATTTCATGGCTATTCATCCACTAAATGTCAAAATATTTTACTCAGAAGGATAAATGTCAAACCCATGGTGGCACTACAGGGTAAATGCCATGTGGTAGGTGGTTTATTGTGTTTATTTCCAGCTCCATCGTTTCATTCTTAGACTTCTTGGACTAATAGAGTAGCTTTGTATGATTCCCATTTCAAAACAATCCTTATTCATCTTCTTCTGGGCCTCTAGGCAGCTAATCAGTTCAACCTCTGGGGTTGGTCACTCTCCTTTTAAATGGCTTTCCTTCTGAAACAAATCGTCTCAGCAACAGGTGCGTGGGGCTTCTATGCTGACAGTTTTGTGCTAGCCATTTAATGTTCAATGTTATTGACATTACACAGAGCCAAGAGTAGGAAAAAATCTGTGTTTAGAGCAGCATAATGCTCTCATAATTAACTTTTGGCTCACCGGGAAGAAAAAAAAAAAAAAAAAGGGAAGAAAGTTAAAGAGGAGCACCTCTTTGATTAAGTAAGGGGTGATAGATAGAGTGAGGTCTGGCAGTTGAAAGCAGACAAATTCCTTTTAGTATGTGTGCAAGCATGCATCACCTGGTCATTTCCCCTCCTCCTCCTCCCAGGCGATCAGCCATGTCCAGGCCCAGCAGCGCTTGTGTTCTGACCCCTCCGCTGGTTGTTATGGTGACCAACTTGTTGCCCACCAACCAGGTCATACTGCGGCCTCCTGCTAACAGGAACTCTGCGATGGGAGACCTAAGAGAACAGAGGCCAAAATCATCACTCTTGCTGCTTATTCCAACTCTTTTTACAAAATATGAGCATTAAAAAAATAAATAAATAAATTCTTCCAACCTCTTGGGAAGTGCAGAGAAGTTGGAAAACACATATCGGGCCATCATGTCAAGACAAGTCTCTGTGAGCTCTAGGTGGACAGTTTTCAGCCCCTCATCGGCCTGAGTTACTGCATTTTCATCGGCAGAGCCCAGACTGCATGTGGTGGTTGAGGTGTGCATCCTAAAAGGTGAAAACAAAGAGACAAATAAAGAACAGCAAAAGGTGGAGAAGAGCGAGATGAAGGTACAAGCTCCTCGCATATTTAATATGTAAAGTGCACAGAAACATGCAGGTTCTGATTTATTGGTGCAGAGAAAACTGCAAGAAGAATCACACAATCACCCGTGCTCATGTCCGTGCCTAGATCACATTCAACACAAGCACACATGGAAACGTGCATTCATTTGTATACAGTTGGGTTCATAAGTATTTGGAAAGGATTACAAATTTTGCATTTTTGCCTCTGTATACCATCACATCGGTACTAAAAGAAAGCAATCAAGATGTTACTCTAGTATCTCAAAATATTGCACCGTTTAGGAACTACAGCCATTGGCTCAGAAGTAAACTTTGGTATCTATTGCTGGGAACTCAGTATGTGGCAAGTTTAGTGATTTTAATGCATTCCCAAGCCTTCTACCCAAAGGTTAACAATAAAACATAAGCGTCAAGCCTTACCATAGCCCTAACCAAATCCTAACTTCAACCCTTAAGTTTCAATTAATTATAAGGCCTTACAACATAAAAAACCCAGAGATAACTATTGTTATGCTAGGTAAATACAACTGAGTTATTCCACACTCTCCACTCTTTAACAAGATTATGTGGACATATGAAACTAAAGACAGAGGCAGAATTTATTGATCCAAAGCATTTCACATCATTTATCAAACACCGTGAAGAAATTTTTGATAGTGCAAGCATGTAAATATCCCAGTGGAACAGGGTCACTAGTGTTTATACAGTTTTAACCGTTGATAATAGTAGCAGAAATACGTCTGATGTGCAGAGTTACATAGTTAGTTATAGTATAGAGAGTATGCAAAAAAACAGTTGATTGAAAGAAAGCTGAAAGTCTACACGTCTATCACCTCCTGACAGCTTCACTGCAAGTTGACTGTATTGATAGCGTAAAGAGGCAAAATTGTGTACACTCACTGTCTAAATATTTACGGACCCAACTTCTTATGCTCAACCACCATATGATGATTACATTTTCTCTAAGTGCACACGCAGAGACACATGCTGGGACAAGTAATACATGGCTTTGCATGCTCTGATACCACACTGATTCTCCTTCTAAATGTAAGAAAAGCTCTCTCTGCGAGGGTAAAAGGATCTGTAATATTTTGATGCAGAAAAACCAGCAGGTAGAAGCTACGTGTGACTCGATGTTTAACGTATGTTAATGTTTCCACTGAAGTCAAATCTTTCAATTAGCATTCACTGTGCAGCAGCTTTTTGTATTCACAAGAAGCATTTCTCCATGCTCTACACAAGAATCAGTTTGGAAGCAAATTTACAGATGTGAACATCAGCTCAAGGGAGATAATGGACGTGTTTTAAAAGCTTGCTGCTTAGAAGTAAACATGCTCAAAATAAGCAATTTACAGCAACACTCCAGCCCATCTGAGATGTTACTTCTCATCACAGCGGGGAGTATTAAAGACATGCAGACTGTTTTTCAAAGCCAAATCATAAAGAAATGCAAAAATGAAAGAAAACATCAAATATTAAAACAAGAAAGTAGTGACGCAAAGGATTAAAAAAAGAGAGCAAGAGGTCCTTAGTTTTTTGTTTTGTTTTGTTTTTGTTTAAGGCCTCCATTCTTCTTACCTACAGGTCAAATATAAATACTCTATAAAGGTTAGGGAAGGTCTGGGCTGGCAGGAATACAACTATATTTTCAGAATTTCAAAGATTTACGTATAAATAATGTTTTCACTTTAAATGTTTTGAGCATGAAAATATAGGCACACATAGCGGCACTATACTGGTGCGTAGATCTTTTGTATGAGGCTCAAAGAAATCTCTCAAGTCCCAGAATGTGTATCAGCAACTATTCAATCACATTTCATAACTACTATTCTTCTACTGACAATGACTTATTTTTCATTTCAGTGTTTAATGGACACATACTCCAAAAACATGACCATGACAGACTCACGACTGAAACAGTTCGGGTTTTGCTGCTTTGTCATACCATCACATGCTATTGCATTATCCAATTTAAAGTAAAGAAAAACAAATGTAAGCTTATCTAATCCCATACAGTTTTTCCAATGAAAATGTCGCCTTGAAGACTGAAAGCTTTGAATGCGGTCACGTTATGCTAGATGGAGTAAGTGTCCACATGGAGGTGAATTTTAAACCCAGTTCACAAAAAAAAAAAAAATCAGCTCTGAGAGCAAAAGCAGATTATCAGCCAGTCAACAGTTAAAGCAGGTTAAAGAGAGCAACATTGCAGTTGTTTAGTCCCACTAATTTTGAGTTTGTCTTTGAACATTAAACAGTACTTTTAAGCATATTAAGTACTGAGCTGGTGCTGCCATCTGGTGGCAATACTAGTATGACCTATGACAATCAATTGGCATGGGCACCCTCATCTAACAACTGCAATGTTGCAGTGTACTTCTTCCAGATGCCTAAGAAAGTCAGCCAAGGACAGATAAGCATATGACGATTAGTGAGGAAGAGTGTTTGTGTGGATGTGCGTGTGGTGATGTGAATGATGTGTTGATCAAACTGTTAAAAGTTCATCTCAACCCAGCTAGTTCTGAAATCCCACACTAGGAGATTGCCATGGTCATAGCAGTACAGTGGATGTTTCAGTGGAACAAAACAAAACAAGCAAGCAAACAAAAGCTGTTGTGTTGCTGTTGCCACAGTCACTGGTCGAAGAAGCAGATGTGCTCCCACACCAAACAGAGGGAGCCAAAGTAGGGGGTTGCAGTTTTTTTACAGTGAAGTTTATAAAGATCCCACCACTGTGAATAGACATGCTTTGCACCAGTCCCTTCTGCCATTCACTTGTTGTTAGGCCAATCAAAATCAGTCAGCAATACACCCAGCACATAAAAGACACATACAAATAAAATCAAAGCAAAATGTAAAAAAAAAAAAAAGAAAAAAAAAAGAAAAATCTGTGTTAGAGCAAAGTGAAAAACATCAATAATGTGAAAAGATGCTTTCCCATACCTTCAACAAACACTGCATGCAAAAGCAAATCAGACAAAACAACAACATTTAAACCAGCACAAATATAAACACAGCCCAAAACAAACCAAAAAGGTCGACACATAAACCTTCCTCCAGCATGCACCACCCACTTCAGGTGCCCCTGGCAACAAATCTCCCCAACAACACCCCCCCCTCCCCAAAGACAGACAATGACCCTAGACCCCATCAATCCCATGAAGAAAGCAGTAAGTGTTTGGGTTGTTATTGGTTTTTGTTTTGTTACCCAGAAGGCTCTTGTCTAACCTGCGGACCGCATGTTCGGAGACGCTGATGCTGCGGGAGCGGAAAGCGTCCATGGCTGAAAGGTCCCTCAGCTCTTTAACTGGAGAGCTGCTGCTATTGGCTACCGCTGCTGCTGCCTTTGCCACTTTTGCTGCCCGCAAGCTGAGTGGTGAGGAGTGTCCATGGCAAAGGGCGAGGGGGATTGGGCCCAAGATGGAGTAACGGTGGCGTTGGGGCAGTGAGAGGACGGGGGTCATCGTGAGGGTGGTGGTTTGGGAGTGTGGAGGAAGTGTGGTGTAAAAGTATACCAGGAGACAGCAGGAATCATCACCAGAGAACCAGAGCAACATGAGCAGGTGGATCAGGAGCGCACGCCACACATGGAAAGGGGCAGGGTACAAAGGAGAGGGCCACAAAGGTCAAAGGGCAGCGTCACATGAGGAGGGAGGGATCAGGAGCAATGTAGAAAGGATCCAGGATGACACAACCACCCCCAAAACCACAACCACACCAAACACAGGGGGCAGTGGAGAGGGGGAAGGGTCAAATAAAGGAAAAACAAAACATGGTGAAAATTAACAGCAGTGAACATTATGAATCAGATTACAGGAGAGTGGAGAAAGAAAAAAAGAGGGTTAAAAAAAATAAAAGGATACACGCCAACTAAACAGAAAACAGAGAAGCTACAGCAGAGGGGAAAACAGCGTCTGCTATTCAGAAAAGAAAATACACAGAAAGTATTCAGGAGAGCAACAAAATAAACATTACTTCACACAGCAGGTTTGTAGAGAAGCCAAGGACTAGTACAGAAGTATAACCGTAGGGATGAACTCAGCACAGGCTTTATGATAGAAGTTAAAACACAACTGAAACATAAAGCTGGATGAAACCAGAGGGTTGAAGCACAGCAGCCTCAGACAATACTAGTTTAGTATCATCACCAAATAATGTATGCATTTTTTATGTATGCAAGGGTAATTGTTTAGACACAGTGGAACGTTTGCCAAGAACATTTTAAGAATTAAATTAATAAATTTAAACTTGACATTCTGACCATCATCCTGGTGGAAACTGAGCTGAGGAACTCCAACCTCATTATGGGCAATGAGCAGCACAAGAACTGTGATACCAGAATATGGAAAACTGAAACCATTATGGAAGAATTAATGTTAGCAGAAGCATTTTGGATTACTGTGGAGAGCTGCAACAGGGATTTGCTGTTTTATTTTGTTTTGTTTTTTAATTACCAAGTTAAAAATACTGGAAGGGCTTCATAAAAATGTAAAACAATTTGTTAACCCAAATCTAAGAAAAGATGGAAAATTAATAAAAATGCCACAATAAACGTGAGCGTAAAAGTAGAGATCACATTAGGAAAAGAGGAAGATGAATATTATAGTGTCTCTGAAATTCACTGGGTAAATTCTGGTTTAACTGGGATTTCTACACCAAGTACATGTATTTTTTTGTGTATTAAAATGACAACATTGGTGTCTCTATTTTGTTAAGACGTCGTCCACAATCAAACACCTGATTAATCAGAAAAAGATTAAATAATTACAATTTTGTAATACGCAATTTTAGTTGCTGACTCAAAGAGACAACCACTGGTGTGCCTGAATATTTACCTAGTTGGATATTCACTATTTGAGCTGGATTTTGATTTTTGAAGTGCACATTTCAAATTTTTTTTTTTTTTTTTAATAAATCAGAGTGTGCAATCACACTTCAGTCTCTCCCTCTGATGCCGCCTTAGCAACCTTTCATAGCTTTCTAACAGCATATTTATTTATTGCACTTAGAAAAACATCTATAGACAGAATTGTCTCGCCTGCAAATGTCTTGCTCTCCTGCTACTGCCTCCACACTCTCTCCTCCTGCTTTGTTCAGCGTGTGAGAAAACAGCAAGCTACAGCACTCATACCAAACAAAATAATAGACCTATCACTTCTAACTTTCTCACAAAGGAGAGCTGCAGACAAAGTGTAGTTAAGACACAGAGTAGTCAAGTTTGAGCTTCAGTTCTGCGATGACTCCTTGCAGAATCTACACAGCAGTTGCACTTGTACTTGTGTGCATGTGTGATCTGAATTGCTCTACCCTCACAAGCGAAACTGAGCTGATTAGTTTGGACTTGGCGATAATTACTGAACAAAAGTTACTTTTAAGGAAACTCGGGAAAGAGAACATTTTAGTAGCAACTGACTTGGGGATTATGACAGCTTTGGAAATAAGAAAAAATAACTTATGCCTACATTGACAGAATACTGGCTATTACATTAGCATAGTGAGCAAAGTAAAAACTATCACAGCCTAATGCATTTTGTTAATGGTTTACCATCTTTACATGGTAAAACACTTTACAAGCCGAATGACAACAATCTGTGTCTTTGTAGTTACATTTCTTGGTGGGTACTACAGCATAGCGTATGCGGTGGCACAATTTAAAGCAATATTATTAATTAATGCAAATATACCCCTGTTAAGTACCCTTCTCTCTGTGTTACAGTCTAGAGTGTTTTAAAAAGTTACTTTGTACATGTTTTTAAATGTACACTGTTTAACTAATCCAGGTGTGGACAACCAAACATTCACACTTTGTACGAATGAGAATGGCACCTTGCTGAGAAAAGCTTCTTTATCCCTCTGTGTGAAAGATGGTGTGTATTTCTCTTTGTGTACATGTTCTGTGGTCACAAACAGCAGTCAGACGGCACATTGTGACAGGGGGAGGGACACCCTGTACCTCTTACTCATGCTATTACTAGGGATGTACTTTTGTGAGATACAGGTGGTGAAAGCAGTACACAAACACCCGAATAATGATATATAATAATCCACAACAAATATAAACTAAATAAAGGCATAACATTATACAGGTGTTTATGCCATTTTGTCCACCCTCTGTATGTCAAATGAGGTGACTCTTGGAAAAATACAAAATAAAAATAAGTGGTGGTATAAGAACACATTTTAAAAAATAAAAAAGCATAAACAGATAAAATGAACTAATGATCACCATGGCAACCTGAGAGGTGTCACTGCAACCATCACGCCACAGTACGAATCATGCTGAGTCCCCTGTTACCTTGGCTACCCCCAACCCTTTACCACAACAGCAGCCACGTGGGCAGCGTGCGGTGCTGCTGGTTTGTACATTACTGCTGGCGACTGACAGTGAAAGTACAGTTTACCTCTTGGGTCTCTCATTGAGGCTGGTGCTTCGGGCACGAAACGGACTCTGCTCGTGACTGTCATCGAATGGCAGAAGGGCGTTGGAACGCAAACCCTGAAGGAACACAAAGATATGAACCAGATATGCAAAACAAAAATGGCGATCCAGATTTACAGATGATTACCAGTTGTGCCCCCTCTACTACAAGTTTCTCAAACTTCACAAACATCCAGATGCACCTAACTGGACATGTTTCTCCTGAACAGTACAAAAGTTCAATGAAACATCTCTCTGCAGACATTTGAGGTTAAAAGTGTGTTGTGCAGTTACTTAAGCCACCATTGCCAGAGCAAATAAATCCAAGTGCATTAAGAAGCTGAGACCTCAACTTTTTGCAAAAGAGAAGGGAACAACTATGTGCAATGCAATTCAACACTATCAGAATGCAATGAATAAAAAGCATAAATTAATAAGTAGAACTGACAAATCCAGTGGAAATATCCAAGGACAATTTAAAAGAATGTTTCAGAAATATGCTAATTTGCCTTTTTGTCAAGAGTTCAATTCTCTGTCCAATATAAAGCTGCAGTCTGAAGCTGTTAGCTCAGCATAAACACAAAGAGCTGGTCTGTTCTAATCTGAGGGTTATATCTCTGTTGTTTTCCATCTCTTTCTGGAGAAAATACACCAGGGTCACTTTAACATTTTCTCATCTGAGTTTTTATGCTAAGCATAAAAAACAAGTGGAAATGAGGGAGGTGAAAACATTCCAAGCCCACTACTGACAAGAAAGCAATCAAACAAACGTGTTATCTGATAATTACTGGACAACAAGTTATTCTCAAGAACTGAAGGAAGTCCAGAGAGCCTTGTTTCAGATTGCATAAGAGTTTGTAAAAGTTGTTGCCTTTTAATTAAAACTATCGTTAAAAGTCTCTGAAAGGAAGACACTTTCTTTTATAAATGTGTGAGCAAGGACAAGGTCCTTTTCAGCAACATTGATTTCAGTGTAGGAGCTACGCATCTGTACTCTCTCTTAGTACTGCATTATTTCTTTTCCTTATATTGTTCATGTGTATGGGCAGGTCTGTAACAGTAAATTCAGCTTTAGGTTTGAAGGCTCTTTTTTGTCATTCACTGTGGTGTACCTTTGTGATATATTGAACAAAGTCCTTGCGGAAGGGTAGTCTGCAGCGTATGAACCACATGGCAATCACATGGTGGGCCAGGGACACAATGTACTGGTTGAACCTGATGGGATTTGAAGAAATACTCAGATCAGAGTGAGTCTCTGCATCAGGGACTACAAAATGTCACATGTGCTAGGACTTACTTTGAGGGGTTAGTGTAAGGTAGTGAGATGGCAAACACGCTGACATACTGCTCAGCTACAAAGTTGGCATACAGATGGGGAAGGCGCACGAGGGCTGTGAAACACAGTCAAAAAAAACAGTCTAAGAAATTAAGACTTTGGCCTTCAACAATGTAAAAGAATACAGGAAAAGAGAAAAGTACTCACTGGAGAGAAACTCGAGCATAGGAGATGCCATGGCAACAGTAGCAGAGATGTGAGTGAGCTTGACGATAAGAGCAGGAAGAAGCTTGATCATGATATCAGGCATCTCCACCGTGCACATTGTAAGGGCCACCACACACTGCTTGGCACAGCGGTAAATGAGCCCAGTCTCGAGGCACTGAACCAGTTCTCTCTGCATGGATCAATGAAAGGATGAATGTAATTCCACTTGTATGTTTCCATATACACTCACCAGTCACTACATTTGGTACACCTTGAGGGTGGTACTGGGTTGGACTCTACTTCACATTCAGAACTGCTTTAATGTGTGGCATATATTCAACAAGGTGCTGGAAAGATTTTGGTTGTTAACATGACAAAATGACAGAAATGCTGCAGATTCGTTGCCTGCACATCCATCACTGTTCTACCACCACCACCAAAAGTGCTTTATTGGATTGAGGTCCAGTAACTGAGAACCCCATCTGACACCATTGACAGAGTACAGGATGGATCCATGCTTTCATGTTCTTTATGCAAAAGTCTCACCCTACCATTCAAATGTGTCAGCAAAAATCAAGACTCATCAGACCAGGTGACATTTGTCAGTCTTCTGTTGTCCGATCTTGATGAACCTGTGCGAATTGTAGGTTCAGTTTCCTGTTATTAGCTAAGTATTGACATCTGTTGCTGTAGACGGCTGTTTCAAGTTTCAACATGCTTTGTAAAACATGGATGTAAGAACTGATATTTAAGTTACTGTTGCCTTCCTATCAAAGCAGTCTCACCATTTTTCTCTGACTTCTTATTTGGACCATTCTCTGTTGATCAGCACTAGCAACAACACCATGTTCAGAGACATTTAAATCGACTGTCTTCCCCACTGTGATGCTCATTTTGAATTTCAGCTGTCATCTTGACCAGGACTACAAGCCTAAGCGCATTGAGTTGCTGCCATGTGAGTGGCTGATTAGACATTTACATTCGCAAGCAGTTGAATGGGTGTCACTAACACTCCATGGACTCCACGTACACACCAGGGAGACTTTGTCCATATTGTGTACGTGCGTGAATTGTGTTTAAATATGAGTAATAATAGTAATAGAATGCAAATGTACAACATAGTCAGGCTGCACATTTAATTTGCCAGTTCTGTAATGCAAAGTGTCTGGTATATGATTAAGCTAATCTGATCATTCACAGCAAGAAAGTGGGTTTCATGTCCTGCCTCTTCCAGTACTCTCAACAAAACCATGTTATTTCTATCTAAAGCAGAGTACATCCTGTTGTTTGCTGCATGTGAAGACAAGCAACCTGGTTCCAACCTACTTTTCTCAACATAGCCTAAAGTTGTTTTGTAGATGCTAGCATAAAACTTCTCATAGAATCCTGTGAGAAATAGCACAGAAGGTGTTTGATTTCTGCAGACTAGTTTTTGTACCTGTCTTGACTGCTCCAAGTAGTTGTGGTAGGAGGTAATTGCTGTAAGAACGGGAATCACTGCCAGCTGAACATCTGTGCGAGAAAACCCCTCTGGAGTCTTTTTCAATCGCTCTGAGATGAGACGATCTGTCACCTACACATGCAGAAGAGATCAATAACGATTGAATTCACTCACAACATAATATCCAGTGTATGGATCTGTATTTATGTGCATAAAGTCAGGCTACCATGCAGCAGAGTGTAGAACACAGCTGATCTAAGTTGCATGGTGATGTGAGCAGCAACACTTTGTACTGCAGCATCCATGGCAGCTTGTCAAGAACCAGCTTCAGCACCTTCCAATCCGTCTCCTGTAAGAGAGATATAAATCATATCCGAAACCTTTACAGATAAAAGGGAAGTCACTGCAGTTACCTGTCACTGCTTCTGCATTCTAACAGCTGCAATGCCCATGATTTAATTCTGATTTGAATTTAATACTGTCTGCCAATCAGAAAATAAACCTGGCTTAAAAAGAGGAGCTAAATGGGCTTGTTCCAGAAAAACCAAGGGGGTGCATCTAGCCCCAGTGTAAGATATGTAAGGATTACTCTGAACTTAAAATGTATAGCAACTCTAGTTGAGTCTAAGAATAAAGATACAAAACTAGGCATGAGGCCAACTGTTTAACCACAGAACGTATATATGCACTGTGCAATGCTGTTTGATACAATAATTATTGTGTGTACCATCTTGAGGCACTGCAGGAGGACACTGAAGGCAGGCGAATAGGGAAGGTAGGCTGAGCGTGTTGAGGCTGCTGAAGTGGGAGGAGCAGCAGGAGGAGCAGGGCTGCCAGCAGGAGGAGAGGTTGAACCTGCTGGCTTCTTTTCACCAACACGTTTCTCTGGTTCCCTGAAAAACAACAAGAACAAAAACAAGTGACACAATGTTAGAGAGCTGTCAGTAAGCTTAATACCTTTAGTAAAGGAAATGTTTGTGTTCTCACCCTATATCACAGTAGCAATAAGGGCTGAATCTCATGACACCATCTTTGTTTGGGACCCCAAGACGGTGAAGAGAGTCTGCACGCATCATGAGGAAGAAGTCAAACACCTGAGAAAAAAAAGGAGGAGTCAACAAAGACATGATGTAATAAGAGGTAAAAACATTTGAGTAGTGACAGATCACCTACCTGTAGTCTAATAGTGGAGGCGATAGTTGAACAGTACTTATTCTTGTAATGAAGCTGCAGGTGGCTGATAAGCAACTCATAAACACGACTCGCATGGCTGGCTGGCAGACTGTAAAGTTTGCTCTGTGAGAATAAAACGGATAACATGTTATCACCAGGTAAAATATAAAAAATGTTTAGTTTATTTTATAAACCTTGATAATCTTAGTTTTGCTAGCTTAATGAAAGGCAGCATTTCATATCAATTTAACACACTATACACACTGTATTTTACTTTTTTTTTTTTTTTTTTGCATCTCCTGAACCTTAGCATGTACCTAACAGTTGGCTAAGTATCATGAAATGCAAGCACATGACACCACACTGGCAAAAATTACAACATTACAACATTATAAAACAGTAATTACAGACACAACATAATTACAGAATTTGCAGAGTGGTCACCAAGAAGGCTGAAATCTATCGTCATCAACAGTTTAATGATTAGAGCTTAATTATGGGATTAATAACTGCCGGGCAGCGTTAACATGATGCAACACTTGCTTCATTCTAGAAGCAAGTCTTGAGTCTGAGCGATTATGTTGAAGATTTTATAAACTTCACACATTGTTCCAAGGATCAATTTTTATTGTAAATCAACTTTGTTTAAGAAAATAAAACATTTGTATTAGTCCGTAGATAAATCATGTTTATCTGTCCAGGTATATACATCAATTTACATTCGATTTATATTAATAAAATTGGATGACACCTGAGAAGCTGGCAGGCAGGTCTGTTAAGCTTGCAACATTAAGCATTAGTTTAGTCATTCCATCACTAAAAGTTTTAGCTGCTGACTCATTTCATTAAGGGGATTTTTTTTAAGTTACGTAAGCAGCAGCTAGCACTAGTTGGGGGAAAAAAGTTTTCCTTTAATACATTTTTAGGCCGGAGAGGGCAGTCAGTGTTCTGATAGGTATGTGTCAGATAACCAGGTCAGAGTACAGTAACTGCAGCATGACAGCAATGCAAAGATGCAGTGAGGCAACATAACAAAAAACTGCTTTTGGGTCTGGTTAATTTGGTTTGGACAAATTAATTGTCCAATTGTTTGTTTGTGAATTACATTTTTTTTTCTTGTTATATTCTCAGCCTTTTGTGCCATGAAGAGATCTTTGACCCCTTAATGGTAAAATATCGTCAAATAAAATGACATTTGCAGTCTGACAGCAGTCAACAAAGCCAATTTTAGTCCATTTTAATGTGTATTGAACTGTTCTGGGGGGAGGGGGATTTCTCCATTGATTGATGTCATTTGATGCCCTACATTGTGATAAGTCACTGTGGAAGAAACTATGTCTTAATATTCTATTTTAACTCACCCACAACTCTTCACATCTACTATTTTTATGTACCTGCAGGATTTCAAGCAGGCCCAGAATAGCAGTCCTGACGTCCTCCATAGGAGACTCTGCTGTGGGGTCTCTCTCAGGAACCTCTAGGGGCCCTGAACACACCAGAGAGCGGCTAGACACCTAAAAAATAATTATAAAATGGAGAGAAGTAATGACATTGTGACAGAAATGGGGCGGTTTTGTGTGACTGCATGTACTCTTTTTGTACCCGTTCAATGATGTCCAGCAGGCTGGTGAAGTGGTGCGTGTTGCAGCCCTCAGCGAGGTCCACTAATAGCTGAGTAGCCTGTTTTCTAACTGCCAAATCCCGGTCTTCAGCAATCCCATTGAGCTGGGGAATCACCACCATTTCAATCAACTCATCCTGGAGAAAAAATAGAAAATAAGCAAAGAACACAAAAAGGAAAGGTATGATTTTTTGAAACGGAGCTTGTACAAATGTGTTAAACATTTATACAAGCTCCGTTTCAAAAATAAATTGCATGTAAATAAATTTTGGGAGGCTCAGAAGTATGTCAGCATCTGAGTGGTGCTTGCAACTATCGAAATATCTTCTTCAGTAAAAACTGGAACTATGGCAAGAGAAATGCACCAGAAGCTTTTCAGTCTGGACAGCGGACTGGAATTACACAGGATTCTGATGTGAGCGTGTATGAGAGAGCACAGACCTCATAGAGCTGCCGGTTGGTACTGAGAACGAAGGACAGGATATGAAGCACTTTGATTCTTATCACACTGCGAGTCTCGTTCCTTTCACAGAGCGAAAGGGTGAGATAACAGAAAGGGACAGCGGAGATTAAGATACTTCAGAGATGGAACAAGAACGAGATCGAACATCACAAGGATAATACTATAACCTCCCTGACATATATATGTGTTTGAGTGTGTGTGTCCTACCTGAAAAATTTCTCCATGAGCCGGTGAAGGCTCTGAATCCAGCCTTCTTTAGCAGGCTGGATAGACTGAGCCCTGTAGGAGATAAGTGTCAGCACTGATGCATCCTGCAAAAGATAAGATTCAGATTAGGGAAAGAAAAGAAAAAAAGCAGTGCAGTGTAAGAGATCTAAATTACAACAAAAGTTGGAGGAGGACAGAAGATATTCAAAGCACTAACTGGTCTTTTATCAGCACATTTCTCCACCAGGCTGAAAAACTTCTCAGTGGAGCCGTGGTAACCATTTTGTTCATAAAGCTCTTCCACGGTGGTCAACAGTTCATAAACAATGGCCTTTAGTTCCGCACTGCCTATTGTCTGTGAAAACAAGAGGCACACCACTTGGTCAAGCTAGAACCATTACTTTTTATTATGTATTTTATAAAAATTAAAAACTACAGCTCCGCATATTTAATTTGGCAGATCTCCTTCCTAAAACAATCCCAAATGGGATTTGGGTCTCCAGCTGGAATCAAACAAAAACACCTTACCTAACAAAGGTGTTAACAACTACACTATGAAGCATGGTCAATCACAAGTGAACAATATATTCAAGTACCTGAATCTGTTGTAACAGTCGCTCTATGATGCTGAGTAGGATGTCCCATGTGACCACCTGTAGCTCTTTACCGTACTTTTTGATGAGTCTTGTTATTGAAAGAACAATTTCATAGGAGACCACCTCATTGGCACATGACATGGCCTGAGGGACAGAAATAAAAGTCACTTATTCAGCACAGTCATCATATCAAGTGCAGTCATTTTACCCCCATATAATTTTTCAACCTCAGGTTTGATCTAAACACATGGCAACAACTTACAGTTTGACTACATCCTGCGTGAAAGAAAATATCTGTATGACTTTGAACACAAAAGTGAAAATCTATGCCACGGGTTTGGAAGTCAGACAGTCTGTTCTTTTCACCCTATTGTGCAGATTTCCAGCTCCATATTTTTGATGCAAAGCAAAGCTATTCTATATTAGAGCATCTTTGTGTCAAAATAATCCTCATTTATCTTACAATGGACCTTTTTGCAGCTCCTCTTTCATCCGCTGTCTAAAACAAGCAATTTTAGGCCTCATTCAATCCAGAAGCACAAAAAAGTTTCATAATTCTTTCATTTTTTTAATGAATTGTTAACAATAATAAAGCCACAAAGTGGAATATTGTCCTGAATTTAAAACCACTTCTTTAAGCCAATTTTCTACTTACTGGCTTCTCCTTGCAATCAAAAACATTTGAACACCATGTGAGTGGGGTTGCTGTGCTCACAGACAGAGCCCTGTGCTTGAAATGACCACAACAACGACTAGAGATGGGAATCGAGAACAAGTTCTTGTACACAACAAGTTCCGAGTAGTCCAGTTCCCTGGAACTGTTAGTCTGCTTGCTTATCGAGCCTGCTTATCGGTTCCACTTGCACTACAATCAGCAAATTTGTTTCCGGGTCGGAGGTGGAAGATGGTGGCACAGTCTACAGCATGGATATGAACATTAGTTTTATTGCACAAAATGACGAGGGCATGATAGTAAAGTGGAAACTGCATCCAAGACAGAAACTGCTGTATTACGCTGGTAGCACAATTTTGGCTCATTGCAAGCATCTACAGAGACCGCAGCATGCTAACACTAAGCTAGCCAAACAGCATGCTAACACCAAGTTAGATACCTAATTAGTAAGAGAAAGATCAAATGTGAGTCCTTATTAGGAAAGGGATTTGTGTTGGTGTATGGGGCTGAAGCCTCAGGTTTATATAGTTAAATAGTAATTATGAGAGTGTGTTTCAGCTATTTTACAGAGTAACATGAAAGTAATATAGGAGTATAATGAATTGCCTTCTCTTTGGAGTAATTAAGTACCATACTGCATTACAAAAAAGTGTTCTGTGAAATATATTTCTTTTTAGTAATGATCCAACCTTGATCACAACAAAAATGGGAAATACCTCCAACATGAGCATGCATTTGACTCACAGCATGCAATTAATTTGCATGAATGTAATGTCTTTGATACGCTGCACAGCAATGGTGGTGACTCTCAAAGTGGGCCCAGTGAGAACCCAATGAGCATCGATAAGAGAAGTGAACTGATAAATGATATCGATAATAGAATCATAATGACTAAATTCTTATAAATTCCCATCCTTTTTAAGGAAATTTGCTCTGAATGACACTGCACAGATTTAAGACCAGGGGAGCAGAAAATAAGTAAAAGTATAATAAGTCCTTATGAAACATTAAGAACTCCAGTGTGCAAGAGAGGTTTACCACCATAAAATCCTATCAGTTAAATTTTTGATTATGAGATGTGGACTTGACCCTCAGTATTATAATCTCATTGCAAAACTGCATGTATATTTATGTGAGTTACCTTGTAGAAAGATGGCAGAACAAGCGTCGGTGTATTTTTGAGTGCTGGCAGTCTGTGTGCGCCCCAAAGCGCCATTCCAACAAAGAAAACTGCTCCTCTTAACAACGGCGCATCCTCCATATACACCCTGGTGGAGGGACAGATCAAAGAAGAACTGCACCATACCTCCAAAGTTATATATGCTCATTCACACAAAGTCAGAAACATTGTATATTTAATCAATGATACCTTTCCTCCATAATGCGACACATGGTGTAAATTGCACTATGGCCGAGGTGAGTCCCCAAAACCTTTCTCATTAACTGAAGAACCAGAGAGCAAAACAAAGTGTAGGGACAACAAACGACACAGAGGAGGACACAGTTATGAATTATGTCCCTTCAAATCAAAGACTTCAAACAAGAGGCAGAATTGTATATATGCAGGTGTGTTCTTCCCTCACCTTCCAACAGGACTCGCAAAACTCTTTGACGTTGACCGTACGGCAGAGTGTGATTATGAAGACGGTTAAAGAGTCGGAGGGCAGGCAGTTGTAACACACAACTGCATCGAGCACTTGCAGAGCCACCTGGAAAAATACAAAGGTTGGAAATACTGGTGACCACCAGTGCTACAAAACAGTCTGAGGTTCACAAATCAAAAAATATGGTAGGGTTTGTCTAACTGAAGCTAATAATTGTGATTCACTCAAAAACATTTACTTTAATACATCAGATTAAAACCATCCCTAGCTTTGGAGTACAGAGTTTTCACATATAAATATATGGACACTGGACAGTTATTCAATAATTCAATTTTTCTTAAACCTGCAGGTTCGTGAAGGGCATGTTATGTATTTGCTAAACAAAAACCGCACCTTCTTTTGAAGAGGAATCATAAGCATGCCGTACAAAGGCCATTACACACTGAGGGTGCTGCGGAAAAAAAAAAACTGTTGCAAAGTTTTTGTGTTTTTTGTGAAAAAAACTGCAAAAAAAAACTGCAAAAAAAAAAAAAAAAAACTGATGAAAAAATAAATAAAGTGAAATTAGCATCAATGTTGATCCTAATGTTTCTAAACCAGAAAAAGAAGAAACTGAGCAGCAGCAGGGAAATTTGAATGTTTTGCTCCAGAGATTAAAACAGTATCACGACCACTTTTCTACATATATCAGGATGTCAGTGGGGCAGTTTGAGCTTTGTTGACACACTTGGAAACACGTCTGAGGAGGCAGAGAAATAATTTCAGGAGCAAATTGATCTTGAGTAGCATCTAACTGTGTCTCTTAGGTAAAACAGTACTCTTTCACCATTTCCATGCTACAAGTGTCCATCTTGCCAAATGCAGTGGTTTAAGCGGTCAGATGTGTTTATTTGCAACTGGGAAAAAAAAAGTCCCAAAAATATTTTTAACATGCAAAATGTTTGCTCGAATTTTCACCATCCAGTGTGTAAAAGCCTTTAACTGTAAAGTAAATTGAAATACCAACCTCAATATCAGTCGAAGACGTCGTTCTGTTGCACAGCAGGCAAATTTTCCTGCAGAGAGCACAGAAGAACGAGTAGGAAAAAGAGACACTGAGAACAATTGCTGAGTAAGAGAGAATCATTGTGTGTGTGTGTGTGTGTGTGTGTGTGTGTGTGTGTGTGTGTGTGTGTGTGTGTGTGTGTGTGTGTGTGTGTGGATTTCTCTGACTCACTGGACCATGATGGAAACATTTTGGTCCAAGTAGCAGCTATTGAATTTCACCAGATTAACAAGAACATGGAGAAAGTCAGATGTAAGGCCTATATCCATCCACAGGAGGACAAAGCGTGCTGAGAGAGGAAAGCAAATAACATAGAAAGAAAAACAATGCATGTGAAAAGTATTAATGCAGGTTAATACACTATGGCAAATAAAACTATTCACAGTATTTCTATGAACACAACAGTTAAAAATACTACTAAAAAAGTAGCTCAAATAAGGCTGAATATATGATGTCACATTTCTCAGATAATACTGGGGTCAAACTATCTTGGATGTGGGTATTTGTCCTGTGGAAGGTTTCCCTACCACCTTCTGGAAAAAAAAAATCCTGAAAGAAACAGTTCAGGGTATTGTGTGCGGGAAAAAAAAGAGCTACTTATTAGAATTAAAAAAAAAAACCCACTGTCATCATTGTGCCCGAAATGAAAAACAAGTGATTAAAAAAGAAAGCAAACTGTTGTATTACATAATATCAACAGAGTCAATGCACAAAAAGGGAACAGTGAACACGAGTTGAACCTAATCAGCTGAGGTGTGACACAGCCAGCAATTTATCAGCGATTAATAGTGGTTACTTCAAAGCTGAAGTTATGCTCTTTTCAGAATTTCTTATATTTATTTTCCTGTTTGTTTGTTTTTTTAAATGCACAATCCAAACACAAATATTGCAACTGATAAAGAAAGAGGATTAGTCTTGTTTTACCTATGTCCTCTTCCAGGTATGTGATATCCTTTCCATTCTCTGTTAAAGCCTTAAACACCTCCAGTCTGTCAGAAAGGTCTTCATTGCACGGTTGGTAGTCTCTGATTACCTTGAAAAAGTAGGCTCTTAGAGGGCCGAGTCGCTCACCCTTCACACAAACAGTGGGCAAGACTTTTTAAAAAAAACAAAAAACATACAGAAGCTTTTTGCATTTGTCTGCGTGTATGTTGTGTGTTTATACCTGCCCCTGTATAATGGCCCTGAGCAGCTGCAGGACAGCATGTCTGGCCTCTGGTGGCTGCTCTGGAGTCAGCATGTCTTCCACATTTTTCCATACAGCCTCCACTGCATGCTGAACAACATATACACTCAGATTTTAACAAATAAAGAAGACTGCGTACTGTTCACCAAACAACAACAAAAATGGACCGCAGCCAGCAGACTCACCTCCTCAAACTTTTTCATTTTGGCAAGCTCACAGATGTGGTTCATAGTGCGAACACGGTTGCTCAGACCGCAATCTGGGTGGAGCTCCTGAAACACACCAAAGCAAAAAATACGTCAAATAGTGGAAGATGTGCTGGGAAAGGAACAAGAGACATTCAGTGAACATGCACAGACAATCAGTCGCTTCTGCAGACCTTGATGATGTCAGCCGTAATGATAAACTCAGAGGGTTTAGTGTCGCTCTGTTTGTTCGGAGGACGCTGTGTACCGAGCCCAAAGATCCCCTTCACCTTGTCCTTGAGACTCTCCTTGCTTGGTTGTTTATTCATGGCCCAGCCTGGAAGGGTGATGCACAACACAGGCGAGGGACTGGCAGCTGCCTGTCACAGAACCAGACACAAAGCGAGTCACACCTTTTTTTCCCCCCTTTAAGCTTATTAGTTAATCATTTCCTGTGGATTCTAAATGTGGATTCATATGTCATTCAATTCAATTCAATTTTATTTATATAGCGCCAAATCACAACAACAGTCGCCTCAAGGCGCTTAAATTCACTGCTGATAACATAAATGCCGCCCCCCCAACTAATATTATTATGGAAATGTGTAAACCTTGCTTCAATGGATTTAATGTATTGCCAGGTATTTGAAAATATGAGAAATTACAGTTGGAGTAGACAATATGCGTGGGACAAAAAAAAAAAAAAAAAAGCATTATTGCAATCCTGTGCAAACTTAAGTACACCATTACTGCTCCTACAGCAATTAAGAGGGCAATCAGCAGCCAGGTGCTGGTAATCATATGTATTGATTAATGGGTAAGCACCTCTATAAAAGTAGTTTGGGCAATTTGCTAATCTGGCACATTCAGGTCTGTTTTAACACAACGCCACCATCTTCCCAGCATATTCATCCCAAGGTTAGATCATGTAACACTCAGAGAAACCAAAGAAACCCAAAAGCCATATCTCAGACTCTATAAGCCTCAGTAAGTATGTCAAATGCTAAAGTTCATGAGAGGTGGATAGCTGGTAGAAAAGTAAGCCTCTTCTCTCTAAAAAGAACATGGCAGCACAGTTTAGCTTTGCAACGTAGCATCAGTACAAATCATAGCATTTCTTGAACAGATGAGACCAAAGTGGAGCTGTTTGGCCATAATGTACACCCATGCACATGTTGGAAAAAAAACAAACAAAACAAACATAGCATATTAGTACTTAACACCACCTGTCAGCACAGTGGTGGACAGCTGATGATTTGGGCTTGTTTTGCAGCTATGAGACCTGGACACCTGTCACTCTTTGGTGTACAGAGAAGTTCATGGCTCAAAGTATTCTAGAGGCAATCTTGAGGCCATCTAACTGACAGCAGAAGCTTGGCCCAAATTGGGTCATGCAAAAAGACAATGAGCCCAAATACACCTGTAAATCTACCAAACAAAAAATGGCTGAAAAAGAAAAGAATTAAAGTGCTGCAAGTCCAGACCTCAGCCCAGTTGAAATGCTGTAGAAGGACTTTAAGAGTGGTTTTACTAGCTACTGAAAAATTATGTATACTTACTACTCACATGAGTCTGTAGAGTCGTGTGATAACCCTTTCATGTGACTGTATATACATTGAGAATTAGTACAGATTTACACATGGCACTGTCCATCTGTCCTATCAACTTTGTGCCGGCTAACTGTTCTACAGTCCTCTGATGAAGACCTAAAAAATAAGCTTAAACATTTCAGTTATTCCCTATTAATAACTTCTTTTTGCTTCCTCGCCACAAAAATGGTAACACCAAAAATACATATAACAAATAGTTATTTTAAAAATCAGCACTGGGCCATAACTTCATAACCAGTAGATTACCAACAGTATCCTGTCAGCATATTGTTATGTTGTCTAAGCTGGAGCTGGGCTCTGGAAACTGTTCAGACCAGAGATAATGAGGTGTATTAAGTCAGGTCATATTTCAAGTGAAAAAGTCCATCTTGGAAAGTAAAATGAAGGTTAACACATGGGTTAAACAGCAGATTTTCACCTGTTAGCATAAGGTTAAACACACGTGAGGTCAAAAGGCCAAAAAGACTTATTTTTAGCTTATATGAAGTCTGTGCTTAACAGGTGGAGAGATTATAAGAGATTGCTAAATGACTCCAGTTTGTCCTTGTCCATGTCTGTAATGAAGTGTGTTTTATATTTCTTTAAAGGGTTGCATATTATCGTACTGTGCATGTGAGCTTAGACCATACAGCAGCAAAATAAACTTGAGCAACAAGTTTATGACATTACAGGTGGGTCCACACAGCACTACAAGCCACTGTTTAAGCAGGAGTAAAGTTTGACACTGCAGCCTGTAAATATGTAAACCCGTGGGGCACGTTTAAAGAATTTGCTGTCATGTGGACTTGACAGAGATAGAGGGGAGGGGAGGTGAGCAGACGGACAACGGCTGGTCTGTTTCAGTCCAGCACCAGCAGCAGCAGCAGCAGCAGCAGCAGCAGCAGCAGCAGCAGCAGCAGCAGCAGCAGCAGCAGCAGCAGCAACAGCAACAACAGCAACAACAACAACAACAGCAACGGTGCAAGGTAGGCTCGAACCAGAGTTGATATATCTGCGGACACAAGTCAACCTAAACACTTCATATCAGCACAAACGTAGTGTGGCGTTGCTAAACCCTCTCAGCTTCGGTTCACAGTGGTTGTTATAAGCTAGCATTTCTCTGTTGTGGCACTGAAGGTCTAGTAGCATAAAACAACAGCGCCTGCCCCTCCTACCTCCGGCCACCGTCTCCCCCTCTCATCTCACCTCAGTGAAGTTGAGTCGGTTTTGGTTTCATTCAGTCGCTGCTTCGTCAGATTGCAGCCAGCCGAGCCGTCCGCTTCTGTGCATTGATATAACTCTGTCTTTGCAGCCGAAGGCTCGCTCCCAGCACCCCTACTCCTCAACCGGATGACACACTAATGCTCTGACAGTGGGACTTCCTACAAAAACACGTTTGCCGCACTGCCTCGCGGGAAATGTATTTTTTAAGGGCAGACTAAATACGAAGTATGCTAATCCGTTTGTTAGCAGTATGAGTTTTTGTGTTGTGGCACAGACGGGAAAGCATAACATCTACAAAGAAGTAAAGCGCAGGTAAAGTTTCCTATAGACTATATAAAAGTGTTTAGCCGTCAAAATTTAGCATAAAGTAAGACGGTTTTAGCTGTTAAGCTAGCAGCTAGCTTACCGTGCTGCTGTTAGTGAAGTTGGTTCCTTTTTGAAGCTACAAGCTGCAATGTGGCCAGGGGTCCTGTGAGTGGCGCTTATGGACAAGGTAATACAAATATTTTTATTTTTGGGCTCTATAGAAACCCTGGACAAAAACAAAACAAAACACAAAAAAGAACCTGGCTATGTTTCTAGGACAGAAGTTGGACTACCACAAGAAATTCTCCAATATTTGGCAAATACAACTAGCAGCTTCCATTAACCCTACCTACTGTGATAATCGGTTCTCAAACTTATCAAAATGTAGACACCATGACAGGATCGGCTTCACACTGATGGTAAAGTGGTACCTTTGGGTCAAAGGCACTGCTCTAAACACTCTCTTTCAGTCCATCCAGCTGTTCAAACCTTCTGTTTGTGAGGGGCAGCCAATCAGAGGAAGGTTGGCTTAAAAGAGAGTAAAGGAAGATTATCAAGGCCCAGTATAAGATAAATAAGGATTATGTTTCATTTGTCACTCATCTAAAGCCACATAAAGCTTAGTATGGTCTAAGAATAAAAACATGGATTTGGAAATGAGCAGATTTTGTAAGTTATCATTATTATTATTGTTATTATTATTATTATTATTATGCAGTCCTGAATAAAATGTAATTATTTAGTGACTCTCTTACGACATCATTGTCGACTTCTATTTATAAGACAGTTATATTGGGGGGGTGTTTCAGTACGTCTACAGTTAAACTAATAATATCACCCTGACCCGTTTTCAGTCGTAATTGAGTATCGTGCAGGTTTTTGTTTATTGTTTTTTAGATTTTAAAAGTAAATTGGCACTTCCACCAGGACGTGTAATCTTATATATCAAAACAATATTGTTTTATTAACAGAGCGGAAGATTTTTTTTTTTTTTTTTAAGCAAAATAAAATCGAGTCTTTGTGTTTATGTCATTCTTCCTCTTGCAGGCGAATTCAGCTCGTCAGCTCCACCCGCGACCCAAAAACTACGAATGAGAAACTAACTTCAGCAACAGTTCAATGCTTCACGTCCGCTGCAGCTCGCGGGTCTGTTATGTACTCCGAGGTGTTATAATGACTTCTCCTTACTTCATGGAGAACAGGTCTGTTATGACTCGGAGTGCGAGTCAAACTGCTGGCTGCACACCTGCAGCCTCTCTCAGGACCAAACTCACCAACAGACGGAGGAACGAGGACCCGGTCTGCGCTGTGCCAGTGAAGGTGGAGGTGGAGGAGAAGAGCGTGTCAGAGCTAAGAGCTTCGTCTACTCCTTTATCAGCCGGTAACGCTAACCACACAAACTGACCACGTACGTTGGTACACGTGCATACAAATTAATTAACTTGAGCTGGTTTTGGTGGCAGAAGGCTATTGCGCTTGCGCATATTCTGGAGCAGGTTGATTTGCTTTGCTTACCAATTCTACAGTTACACCTTTACATCTTAAAAAAGCGACTGGCAGGTGAAAACCAGGCTTTGTCGTCACCTTTCTCGCCCAGTGTGCAGGAGTCATCAATGAGCACTACAGGGCACAGAGTGAAAGATGTTGTTTCTTTTGTTCTGTGAATGTGAAATAGAAATAGGTGAAACAGGTGAAATAGAATTATGAACGTGCAGGATATAAGGTTTTGTGCATCCATAAGACAAAACTGACCTTTACACTCAAGAGACAGATTTTGTACTTGCGACTGAGTCTGTGCTAATAAACAGGGAGTTCAGTTTATCATGCACAAAACCCTGTTTACACTAACAAAGGTCGCTCTACAGCAAGGATGTCAGTCTCATTTTACATCTTGGGCCACACACAACCCACTTTGATCTTAAATGGGCCAGAGCAGTAAAAAATACCCTTTCTGTCAGTGTAAAAATATTTAACTATGCATTTATAGAAAAAGAAGAGTAATTTCAACACTACACTTTGGTAGCTCATTGCCCAGACTACCCTTAATCATAATAAAGTGGAAACATATGGTTATTTCACAGGAAATGTCCTATTTTTATCATTTTTTTTATTTATTACTGTGCATACAGTGTAACAAAAAAAAGTACAGCCATCAACAGCGAACCAGTGGGCTGGATTGTAGTGTTTGCTGGGCCAATTTTGGCCCAAGGACCTTATGTTTGGCACTCCTGCTCTGAAGCATCTCTCTTTTTTTCATTTGCCCTACTATATGAACATTTTGAGCCTCTTTGTTGCACCTCTTTGAAGGCTGAAACAAATAACTCTGTTCGAGAAGATTTGTTTCCACAAGATGAAATTCAAAAAATGTACTTTTTTGTGCAGACACGTTTTTGTTTTTGTATTCCGAATTGGAAATTGTTGTTCATGCCTTTATTTCATCAGGTCTGATTTTTTTTTTAGTTAATTATTGAATTAGAATTAGAATTCATTGTTGTTTATTACTCACATCTGTTGGTAGTTCAGAACTCCACCCCAAGGCTTCTGACTAAGGCTACTAAATACTCAACTATCACATCGTTACTAATTCAGTTGCACTGGCTGTCTGCGAAAATCGTTCCACTTTAAGATTCTGGTTTTGACTTTTAGAGCTCTGCATAGTTGAGCACCAGTGTTCATCAGGTCCCTGAGGTCATGTGATCAGGCCCTGCTGGCTGTGGATCATATAAGCATGTGAACTAAAGGAGATTGTGTTTGCAACATTGGCCCCAAGATTCTGGAAGTCTCTTACTCTGAGCTTGAGATCTGTTAACTCTGTGATTCATTAAAAAAAGACAGAGTTTTTCTTGTGCAGAAATAAGTGTAAATTTTACAAATCAGCACTGGACATAGACACAGTGGGCTCAGTATTTCAAGTCTCTTTCTTTAAAGGGTTTTTAGACAGTCTTAATGAGTTTATACAAAAACATGAAGCTAATCTGCTCGTCTGATTAGTTATTAGAGAACCTGCATTCTTTGTGATGACCAGCAGGGGGTGACTCCTAACTGCAAAAAAAAAAAAAAAAGAGTCTGGTTATATAAAAGTCTGTGAGAGAGCCGCTTTACTTCTATCTTGATTTATGGCCTAAATAAACTTTTTTCCTAATAAACATTTGTTCCTAATTGTTAAGTTTCAAAATGTATTAAATACAACTTGATTTTAACTTTGTAAATAATTTTTCATTGCAACCATATGACTCATGATATGAACATTGACCCAATTAAGGTGAATGGGACTGAAAATGTTTTGCTTCTATAAAATAATGATAAAAAGACAGTGTGCAAAGATTATAGGAGTTTTTTGTTTGTTTTTTTAAACCAAGATGGTGAAATTATTCCAACATTCAGCATCTTTAGATGTTGAACTGGTTGGAGAAATATCTTATACTGATTTTTTTTTTTTTTTTTTTTTTTTTACATCAAAACTAGTATTTGATTAATTAGATTATATTAGATATCATTTGTGTTTTAATTTTTAGCTATGGTGCTTACTGTGGTGCCACGCTTCCTCTTGTTTAGGTCGTGAACTCCTCCACGAGGCACCGGTGCAACCAAAAACCGAAGCTTTACCGGAGTATCCACACAGCCGCAGGAGGAGACAGTTAAAGGTGGAATACGAGAAGGATGAACGTGTTTCTCCCATGAAAACTGAGCACTGGGAACCTGCCGACTGGAGGAAACAGTTAGGATTCATTCATGAGATGAGGAGCGGCCGTGATGCGCCTGTAGATAACATGGGAGCAGAGAAATGCTATGACATGGAGGCTCCTGCGCATGTAGGTGTGGGTTGGATATTTTAAAAGTCCCCTTAAATAGAACCTGTTAATTCCTCTGTTCCATCTGCAGGTGAGACGTTTCCAGGTGCTGGTGTCACTCATGCTGTCCAGTCAGACAAAGGACCAGGTGACAGCAGCAGCTATGCAGAAGCTCAGAGCACATGGCTGCACTGTAGAAAACATACTCGCTACAGATGATGAAAAACTGGGAAAACTCATCTTTCCTGTCGGCTTCTGGAGGGTAAAACAGATGGTGTCCATAGCTGTTAGCATGTTTAATCAAATTTCAGTAAATAAAAGTTAAATATTAGATGAACCTGGTTTCTCAGCTGTGTTCTTTGTTGTGTCCTCTTGATTTCTCTCACCTGTTCTTCTTTAGAATAAGGTGAAGTATCTGAAGCTGACTTCAGCCATGTTGCAAAAGGAGTTTGGAGGGGATATCCCAAGCAGTGTTGAGGGGCTGGTCCGTCTGCCGGGAGTTGGACCCAAAATGGCTCACCTGGCTATGGACATCGCCTGGGACCAGGTGTCTGGCATTGGTAGGGACTTCCATCTGTTAAACATGCAGACACAATTGGCTAACCTCCCAGAAACTGATTAAGCAAAATTCTAGATCAGTGATTCCTAAAGTGTAGGCTGAAGCCCCCTGGTGGGCCGCAAAGGTAGTGCAGCTGAGTCACAGTAATAAGACAAATTCAGTTTCAAATTACTGACAACTATGTACAGTTACATAGTTGTATAAATGTATTTATTCATAAAATCTTACTTAAAAATGGTAATAGGAGGCGGTTAGTTTGTGATGTTACTCTCACCTAAATTTACTGCTCTTGAAAGTTGGGGCAGGTGGGTCACACTTTGGCCACACATTAACACTTTGCATATGACTGGGTAGCATTAACAATTTATAACCAACAACCTGTGTTGTGTCTTTTAAAATACAGGTTTCCAGGAAATATATCAATTTCTGTTGTATTTTGATTAGATTTAAGATGGTTTGGGCCGCGTGGGATTTTATCTTTGTTTTTTTAATCCAGCCTGTCTATCTGATTTTGGGGACTACTTCACATTTTGAAGCCAGATACATGTTAATTTATAACAGAAACATAGAATATAACCACCTTTGTTTGGTCTCTGAGACACTTACAGGATGAATTCATAATTTTAATTTATGGTATTATAGTAAAATGTTTAGCATTTTGTCTGACCAGCCATCTTAAAACTTAATTGTGGACAGTTTGAGTTGCATAAAAGAAGGAAGCGCACAAAGTGCAGGTTGTGTTTGCTGGTTTGTCTCAATAAATTACCTTGTAAGATTACACATATATGTTGTATGATGTATAGTCATAATAATTTCTCTTGATTGACCAGTCTACTAATTCCCTTATTTTTACCTGTATTAACAAGTGATTACACATCAGTGGTTTTGATGTGTCGTCATATTTGACGTTTCTGCAGCATTGAGAAATCATTGGTTTGTAAAATCATGTATGCAGTACATTTGAGAAACTTCAGAAATTACATCCTTTGGTATCACACAGCTTTAAAAAAATGAGCCTTACATTCATCGTGTAGTTACGACGTGTTGCAGGGTTCTTCTGTTTGATTGCATTAGATTTATTCAGGTGCACCGAATAAACTGGCAACTTAGAAGTTTTGTGATGAGACTAGGCTTTCATTTGTATTGATCATTTTTGTCTAGGTGTGGACACACATGTGCATCGTATATCTAATAGGCTGGGCTGGCTCAGGAAGGCGACCAAAAACCCGGAGGAAACACGCAAGGCCCTTGAGGAGTGGTTACCCAGGTAACAGCATGACAACTCACTGCTGATCCGCGAAACCTGATTAACTTGTGATCAACAAACCTATAAAGATGTCCAGGATTGATTTAGATACGTACCATACATCAGCGCTGCCAGTGGTTAATGTTGACTCTTTAACGTTTGACTGACAGTGGGAAGCAATGAAAATCAAAATGTGGAAATCTGGGAATTTATTTTTAGAATGCAAAATAATAATCAGTGCTCAACAACAGGCAGATCTCACTATATTCTTCTGATGTCACGATATACCAGAAATGATAATACTACACTTCTTTGGTCATAGATTATACATCTGATATTGTGAGAGACCTACTCCCAACAAATAATAAACAGGAAATTATATTTTTTCATTTAATTAGAATTTGACAGCATTTCTTGATTAAAAGCTACTTTATCTTCTTTTAATAAAAAAAAACAGCAGCTTTAATTAGCAAATGTGAGAGCAGTCACTTATAAAGTAAAGAGATCCTCAGGCCAGAGAGCAGTAGATGTCACGGTGACCCATTTTCAATCCATGAAATTTGACACTTTTATAAAAATGTATTGATATGGTGATATTAACACCAGCACCAGTGTGTTTTTCTTAGAGTGCAGTGATATCATTTAATTTACTACAAAAATATGTTTCAAAGTGCAGTACTTCTGTAAAGTCATCAGGTGATGTTTCTCTGTTGCAGGGAGCTGTGGAGTGAGCTCAACTGGCTGCTTGTGGGTTTTGGACAGCAGGTTTGTCTGCCCGTCAACCCTCTCTGCTCTGTGTGTCTGAACCAGCACAGCTGTCCATCTGCCCACAAGAACTCCCCAGCAAAGAGACCTAAATCGGGATCACCACGGTCTCCAAGTCCAACCTCCTCTTCAACAATAAAAACTGAACCTAAACAGGAAGCAGCTCTTAAAGATGAGATGATAAATAAGGAGTTACTACCCACATCTGTTTCCCACACCACAAAGAGAAGGCTAAAAACCAAGGTTAATGTTTAAATTTTACCCATGTTTGTGATTTCAGCAGACAGTGAGCACAAGAAGACATATTATGTGTTTATTTATACAGATAGATTTAAAAACATGTATATAAGTATATATTTGACACTATAACAGCACCTTTAAAGGGTAAATATTTTTAATACTTTTCTCTTTTTTTTTACCAAATAAAAAACATGTTACTAATATTTTGTGTAAAGTTTTGTCTAAGAAGAAGAAAATAAAATACAAAAAATTATGTAGTTTTATTTGTGTGGTGTCATAAACTAAATTTTCTTAGGCGTGCAGTTTATAGCATTTTAATATTAATTAAAATGCTATAAACTGTACTTAAAAATATTGTACCTAGTATGTACAGGATTTATAGTTAGCATACAGTATAAATTGTTTTTAAAACTGTCACATTTTGAGTCTAATATGAACAGGATATAAATTACGACTAAGAAACCTAAGCAAATACCTGAAAATTCGTACTCAATTTATCCTGCACAGAAAATAAAATAAACTGGCATTTACAATCTTGTTAGAAAGTAAGCTTCTGTTTGAGGGGATAAGTAGGAGCCAGGTGTTACTAATTAAATACACAAGATGTTTTAACATATGGCTAATCAGGCACATTCAGGTGTGCTTTAGCCTTGTCACTCTATAAATGTGGCAGTGTGGCTTAGGTATGTTGCAACATAAAGAACCTAAAGACTTTTGGAACAATGTCCTTTGGACAGATGAGACCCAAGTGGAAATATTTGGCCATAATGTACACTTTTGTAGAAAACCAAATAACAGCATAGTGGTGGAGAGAAGGTGATCTGAGCTGCTTTTGCAGCCACAGGACCTGGGCACTTGTCAGTCAGTGAGTTGAGTATAAACATATCTGTATATCAAAGTGGGCTGTTCCAGAGTCTAATGTGAGGACATCTGTCCAACAGCTAAAGCTTGACCCAAATTGGGTCATGCAACAGGACAATGGTACCAAGCAAAGCAGCAAATCTATGAATGGCTGAAAAACAAAAGAAGATGTTGTAATTGCCCTGTCAACGTCCAAACTTTGAAGCCTAATTGAAATGCTAGGATGCCCAGAAACCTCAATGAATTGCAGGAATGTTGTAAAGAGAGAGTGCGCCATAATTTCTCCACAAGAAGAAGAAAGAAACCGATACATTTATACAGAAAACACTTCCTTCATGTTATTCTTTCTAAAGGCAGATCTACACACTATTGAAGCATGGGGTGTACTTTGTTTTTCACATGAATGCGGAGAGTCCTATGAAAGCTTTATTTCTAACTATATAGGCTAAACTTTATTTAAGCAGGAAGTGAAACTCTTATATGCAACATTTTTCTGAGAAACCAAATAAAAAAATAAAAAAGTCCCTTATGGATTTGAGCACAGGACCATTTTGCTGTAAAGTAACAGTATTAATCACTGCACTACCAGACTGCTCATAGATGACCTAACCAGAGCACCCAGATAAAACTCACCAGGTAGGGGTGGAACATGCAAGCAGAAGGGCCCAGAGACATGCAAACCCAGGTTGTTCTTGCTGTGCAATAACAGCCCAAATTACCTTTATATTACTCAGATGTCCTCCTCAAAGGTCACTTTCACAATTTCAAAATTTAATCACTGCTTTATATTAACATGATTATTAATTTGAAATAATGAGTTTATTCAGTTAATTAGCTGAAGCAAGCAAAGCCCCACTGCTACTTAATATTGGTCATTTAAACATCAAATCTTATTGAATTTCCAATGTGACTAAAATACATACCCTCCTTTTACGACTATTTAAACCTGGTTCTTGTGACCTGTAACTTGGGACCTGTAATAGGTGTGGTATAACAAGAAATGTACAGGTAACAACAAAACATCCTATCAGGTGTGCCTGCTACAGGGCTCATTGTGTTGTGTATGTTTGCTGCATGCCATAACTCACCACTTAAAGTGAAAAGACTTCCTTGTTAGTTACACCTGTGTAACAATATTTCTTCTGCAGAAGGTTTAAAACATTTAAGAACTTAACACTATGTAAGTCTTAAACATGCACTTGCCTCGAAGCTACTTTGAAGTCTGTTTTAGTGATTTAGTTGATGTCTTTAACTAGAGTTGGCTGAGCATTTGCTTAAGGGTCAGTTATATTATTAGTCAGGTGTGTTTACAGAAGCCTCCCTACAGTTCACTTGTCCACTTATTGTGCCTGTTTGATCGTTACTGTGCAGAAATATTTGCTTTCTTGGGGCTTTTTTTTTTTTTTTTGAGAAAGTTAAACGTTTTAATTCTAAGTTTAAGATGTGCACTTGTGACGAGAATCTGCTTCTAGTTCATAAAACGGTAATGTGGAAGTTTGTATCCATCAAAGCTTTTAAAAATGTGCATATGCATAAATTGTGGGGTTTATTTGTGGGAGATGAGAGAAAACACACACAAAAACACCAGAAAAAACTACTATTAAAAGCAGTTTATTTTTATGCATCCATCACACGACATGTCTATCTTCAGACATGTCGCGTGAGGGATTTAATAATGCTCTATTCCTTGATTGCTCAGGGGAAGATCTGCTTTAGCGACCTATGTCTGTCACGGACGATTTTATATGCAAACCTACACGATTAGTATATATAAACTGTTGCCTACGCAAATATTTACCATGTCAGTGTCTCATATTTACGGATCAGGTTCTCAGTCCTTGAACGTCAGCTGTCCTTAATTTCTTTAAAGACTCACTTTGAAAGAGATAAATGCGCGTGCACCAGCTATCACGTCACACAAGGACAGCTTATATTTCACGAAACATTTTTACCCAACTTTCTTTTTATAGATCTCCGGCAAAGATAAGGCTAAAGGACGGATAAGGCAGATTTCCTTTCTCAGTCACAGTTTATTCGTGTTTCAACTCCACCTACTTGGAAAAGATTCTGTCTCTCTGGGGAGGCTGTAAAAGACAAAAATGCCCTCAGAAGAACTCTTTCAGTACTTGTTGAGCATGTTTCAAACGCCTGATCTCACTGATTAAACAAGGTTTCCTCTCAGGCTATTTTTTTTTTTTTTTTTTGCTTGGAGAGCGCGGCGTCAGGTGTGCGCTGGAGAGTCCGTGTGCCGTTGACACCTCCTCACTCTCACCGGGTCGGACAGGAGGACACACGCCCAGCTGACGATGAGAATTAAGTTTTGCGTGCCAGGAGCAGCTTTCTAATCTCTGATCTCTTGGATTATTCCTTTCACGGACGGGACTTAGTCCTTGTCCGTGGTTTTTTGTTGGGTTTTTTTTTTTTTTTACCACAATTTTAAGCGCACTGTGCACAGTTTTGTGCGCTCATATTTGCAGCTCTAGATATTTCACGATGGATTAAGCACTCATTACTTTTAGCCTACATTTTAATATGTTTCAGCGGAGCAATTGTGGATTAGTTAAAGACTCACAGGATGCCAAGCGATGCTGATCTTTTGGTCACTGAAGCGCATAACCACTTTGGATTAAAAGCCAGTGCGTTTCCACAGCTCTTAGGCAAAGCACCTGCTTATTCTCCCGAGACCTTCTAACCTGTTTCCCTCCTTTACTGACGCACTGGGATGGAAATCGAGCTGAGACCAAGGCTTTGTTTTTTGGTCAAAGGAGAGCGTGGCTATGGATTTCATCTGCATGGCGAGCGGAATAGAGGAGGACAATTTATCCGCAAAGTCGAGCCCGGGTCTTCGGCTGACCTGGCCGGGCTGCGACCAGGTGACCGGGTGGTGGAGGTGAACGGAGAGAATGTAGAGAATGAAACTCATCATCAAGTGAGTGATGGTTCGGTAATTTATAGTTATTTTCATGTGTTTGCTTGGTTGAAATGATCCAGGAATGCCCATGAACCCTTACATATACAAGAGGACCTGTTAGACCACTTTCTCTTGCCTGAGGAGTAGGAGAGAGTGGGGTTGTAAAATGGGTCAGTGTGAGCCTTTTGTGATGGGAATGACTTGTTGCCTTTGTCATAACAAAAATATGTAATGAGCTGATCAGTTCATTGCAAACAGCTTAGACAGAATGACACATCTAACCATTTTAATATATATGAAACTCCTTGCTGTCACTCCTTTCTCCTCTGTGTAGGTAGTGAACAGGATCCGTGAGGTGCCCCACCGCACCAGACTGTTGGTGGTGGATAGAGAAACAGAAGACTACCTCCGCAGCCATGACCTGGCCTGCACAGAGAACCTGGCCATTGAGATGGGAACCCTCTCCCCACGCCCCTCTCCTGGGCAGACACCCTGCATCTCTCCCAGAGCTAATTCACCCATGACGCCCAGCTACACTCCTGTGTTTCATTATCCAGCTGCAGAGTCACCCACTCGCATGATCACACAAGGCAAGGTCAAGAGCTCCTCAGTGACTTCAAGTATAGTGACAGACCCGGAGGTAAGAGTGAGCATCACTTTTTATGAGCACCAGAGGAACAGTTAAGTCTTCAAAATAATTCTATGTGATTACTGTGAACCAATGTGTTAATGTGCTAAGAGTGTGTAAGACCTGATGTATCTCATGCACTAATCTGTACTTGGTTGGCATGCTGCCTGGATTCAGTCTCAGACAAGTACTTTTAGAAAGCCTGTTGACTTGTCTTAACAGGTGAGACTGAAAAATCCTCCAATAACAAATCACAAGGCTGCCCTCCAGAAACTCGCTTAAACAGGGTCAAAACATTAAGATGAAGGTACATGAATTTCTTCATAAAATGTAAAATTGTATGTGGGAGTTTAAATAATTATTATTAATTATGAGGTAGGTGTCTTGGACAGAGATGATACCCACTAGCAGTGTTGGTCAAGTTACTTGAAAAAGTAACTTAGCAGGAGTGGGGCAGGCGGTTTGCCCTGGTGCAGGTGTGCCGCAGCGGTCAGTGGAAGGATCTGGGAGTTTCACATTCCCGTGGCAGCGTATTTGGTGCTTGCTCGGAAGTTTAGGGGTTTTTTTCTCTGTAAAAAGAAGTTTTCTTCCCACTTTTTACGGAATCAAACTCAAAGTAAGGTCAGTACTTCCACGCTTTAAACGCTGCACGGTCATACTCTCTCCCGCACTCGTTATATTATCCATTTTTGATCTGCACACAGCTGTTGCCACGAACGCCGCACTCGCTTACGTCATTGTCATGAGACACTCTCCCAAAAAAAATCACGGTTTTAGAAACGCAGCGTGCTTACGGGAAAGTAACAGTAATCTAATTACCTTTTTTGCAATAGTAATCCCTTACTTTACTCGTTACTTGAAAAAAATAATCGGATTACAGTAACGCGTTACTTGTAATGCGTTACTTGTAACGCGTTTCTGCCCACTAGAATACTGAATCTTACAGTGGCACAGTGGTTAGCACTGTTGCCACACAGCAAGAAGGTGCTGGGTTCAAATCCATCAAAAGTGTTTCTGTGGGTTATATCCAGAGGCTCTGGCTTCCTCCCACAGTCCAAAGACATGCACTTGGTTAGGTTAACTGGTGATTCTAAATTGTCCATAAGGTTGGATGTGAGTGCAATGGTTGTCTGTCTTGCCCCTGTGACAGACTGGTGATCTGTCCAGGGTGTACCCTGCTTCTCACCTTTTGGCAGTTGGGATAAGCTCCACCCCCACAGAACCCTGAACTGGATAAGCCTAAAAGGATGGGGGGACTATTTGGGAGGTTAAATTACTTTCTGTTTCACTGAGCTAGCTGTCTTGGACAGAGATGATATCCACAAGAAGTGAAAATGCTCCACCCCATGGTTTCGGTTCATTGCTTGTTTTTTTTCTATGCAAGGGATCAATGTAAAAAATAGGGAGACCGCATGCCTGAAAACTTGATCATAATTAGATTTTTGTTAATGAAAAACTATTATTTTGATGCATTTTATGCATGCTTTGCCTAGGCAGTAATAGGGCCATATGGGTAGCGTGATATGGGAATATACTGTGATGCAACATGTATTGAAATTTCAGTCTGCATTACAGAAGTCTTACACCCATACAGGTTTGCAGAAACACACTTGTTACTTTCCTCTCTTGTCAAAATGCATTGTCAAATATTACTGCTCTATTTTTAGCTTTTCCTGTGATTCAGGAATCTGCTTAAATATGATGAAAGGTCATTGTTACATCAGTTTTAAGCCACTGTTGTGTCAGACAGGTGTGAACATTTAGAATACAGAATTTAGCTGTAATCAAAGAGTGCTGTCCCTTTGAGCATTGTCACCTCTCATTAATGTAATCTGGTTGTTTCCACCTGACTGAACACCAGTGACAAAGCCCTGCTTACATAACAGTTTCCTGCACAATACAATAGTTATTGTTTAGACTGACTTTTAGTTTGAGAATATAGTGTGAAGTTGTAGTTGAAATAGTCTTAAAACTTTGTTCTGTTTTATATACAGAGAATAATGAGGTGAAGCACAGCAGGACTACAGGCTACATTAAAACAGTCGAAAAATGTGAGCCTTCTAGCAAAGTTCTTATTTTGCTTCAGTGAGGGTCTGTACTGCATCTGCCTGCAAAAAACTCTTGTTGTAAATTCTTTGTTAACAAAATAAACACAAAATCATTTAAATTCCTAAATTTCAGTGTGTGTGATGGAGAAAAAACAAAATTTCCAAAAGTGCTCACCAGACCTCAGCAAGACTGACATTGTAATGTCAGTCTTGCTGCAGAAATAAACGGCAACTGGCTGTCAGAGATTTAGCTGACTGTTCGGGATATAAACAAAGAGGACCAGGATCTTTAAGGCCAGTGGCTCACGTCAGACTGCCATCTGTTTAGCTCAAGGCAGAGTAAATAGCGGCTGTCGCTTTGATGGCCATTACAGTGGCTTATTTTCAAGAAAAGGTTTGCATAAAGAATAAAATGAAATATAAGAAATCTCTCTACATTAATGTTACACCACAGCCAACAGCTGCTCAAACTAAAAGTTAACTAAGCTTTACATTACATTGTGCAGGTGTTACTGTGGCCACCCCCTCTGCAGGGAACAATGTGAGTCTCTAACACATCATTTGCAAGGGTAGCCTTTTCTTTTAGATTCTGATGTTTTAAAGTTACTTTGTAGGCACATAATTAATGTGAAAATATAATACAAGACGAAATAAAATATGACGCAGTGCAGGAAGTGGACCCAAATCCAGGACTCATAGATAAACCAGGTAAACATAAAAATGAACATTTTACTAGGAAGCCAAACTCCACAAGGTGCAAAAATATAAAAAAGAAAACAACTTCAATCCACTTAATTCTAAAACATAAACTGAGAGCCATGAGGGACTTTAAACAGAGGCATTCACAAAAGACAAAAGGAGCCCGCGAATATATATACACAGAAGGGTAATTACTGAAGAGTACAGACAACTGAGAAACACCTGCGGAACAAAATATTCACAGCATAAAACCATACGAGATTAATGGTAACATAAGTAAGGGGAACCCAGACTCTAAAGTAACGACTCTAAGCAACAAAGCACAACAACTAAAACTAAAGATACAAGATAGTTACTAATTAATTCAAAGTCTAAAAACTCAAAACTGAAAGTGCAAAATCCAGGACCCTGAAATCTGTAATAAATATGCTGATAATTAATTTACTCTGCAGCTGCTAGTGAGTCTTCATAAATGGAATTTATTTTTTCTAAAATTACTAGACTTAGATTTTCGAGTTATGAGGTTGAGATTGGAAGTGTGGATTATCAAAGTAAGAATTGCCAACTTTCACAGGATCTTTCAAAAAGCACAATAGAGTTGTAAGTAGCTGAAAAGGGCTACATAAAGCTTTTTAAAGATCAGGACAAACTGGGACAAATTATTGCTACTGTCCATAGGAGTGGACCTCCTGTGGAGACCTAAAAGAAGTGAGCAACCCCACAGCAACACAGCTGCAAAAATCAATACAGCTTCGTACTGTCTTTGTTGTCAAGTCTTCCAGTCGAACAAAATCTCTAAAAGTTGTGTTATAAAGACATCACACACACACACAAGCATTGTCAATATCAGAACTTTATCCCAACTGTTCCCAAGGTTTGCTACCTCAGCTCGTAAATGTTTTGAAATAATGAAGCAACCATGAAATCTAAATTTTACAGGAGAATGTCAGGGATGATTTAAAAAGTACTTATTACCCAAGTGGTACCACAGCACAGACTTATCTGGGCACTAGCTTGTGACCACCAGACGCTTAGTTTGTGTCTCCCACTGGTCTCAGAGGCGATGCCACGGGAAAAATAAACCTGGATTGACCATGTTACAGTCCTGACCTTAACCAAACACATTGTGTGGCAGGACCAGAAGATGCGTATTCAATCCAGGCATCCTAGAAATATTGATGAAGTTTTGTTGGGAGGAATGCTCCAGAATTCTTACTTGTTGCTGTAATAGTCTCATGAGCAGCTACAGGAAACATATGATGGAGGATGCTGCTGCTAAAGGATTTTCTATATTATAGTTACATCTGGGATTTTTTTCAGCGTGGACCTGAACGCTTTTTTTTTGCAGCTGCATGTATCACTTACACAGAAGGGTAATTCTGTGTATATGATACATATACTTTTTTGCAGATGTGCACGAGAGATGACATTTTCATGCCCTTGACAAGCACATCACATACACAGACACAGTTGCTCTAATTTCTCCACTTCTGTGTCATTTGTCTTGTGACTGACATTCACATCATGGTACGTGTAAATACAGACACATTTTCATTGCTCCGTGGTGTTATTATGGAAGGAGATGCCCATATACAACAGTCTAACATAACTACAGTGTTAGCTGGTATTACAGTTGCACATTGATCTGGCTCAGTCACAGAAATGCTACCTGCACACAGACACACTTCACTTCTACTTGCTGTGTTCAATTACTCAGACTTCCTTAATTTAAAAAAAACAATGTATCATTTGTTATTGCTTAGATGTTATAGGATGGATATAGGAAAAAAGCATCTGTTAGTGTGCAGATTTCTGCGTTTACCATTCAGTTAATTGTTTTTATTGTCAGATAATTATCAAAATGTGGTTTTCAAGAGCCCAAAAAGGACTTTTTGTCTGACAAATAGAGCAAAAATCCAAAGATATTTTAAACCTGAAGCAAGACTCTAAAACAGTGTTTTCCATTGCAGGCAATTAATTCTGTCTGTTGAACTGCCTATTTGATTATCATTAATATAATATGCAAATATTTTATCTACAGAGGAAAAGTTTTAGATCCTCAAATGGATCAGTTGAGATATTTCCAGATAAGCATGTCCTGCAGTTTTGATGTGTCGGTTATTTTGGGTCAACATGACAAATACAGCTAATCCGTCTATAATATAACAGAGATCTTTAAAAGCAGTTGCTGTGTTGTTCCTTAACTAAAGCTGACAGTCAGGGATGAATCTTTCCGCACTGTAGTTGTTCATATATGTTTGCTACTCTTGGAGTTGTGAGTGCTTTGCATTCAGTTTTTGTTTGAGCAGAAAGCACAGCGATCTGTCACAATGCCCTCAGGCCAGCTTACCCATGAAGGTGTAGTCACAACTGCGTCACTCAACAGTCAATATTAAATGCTACCCTCAGGACAAGGACTAATACAAGGCACTGGTGCAAAACGCACAGAGACACACACACACACAAAGCCAGCATGTACCTAGTACTATAAGCCAAAGTCAAGGTCCGGGCAGCAGCTGAGTCATACACTGTGCCAATTCTTGTCACTGGAGATTAGGCCCTTCATTGGGCTTAATGTGTTTTAGCCAGATTCACTTAGACTACTAATTCAACCTGGCAACCACTACCTTCTGATCAATTTTTAGTGCAGCCGCAATATTATGCAAGGTAAACATCCACCTTATTCTTTTATCCAACCGAAAGGTGGAGGCAACTGTAGCTGATCCCTCAAATCCATCAAAGAGCTAACCCAGAGAAACAGACAGCCTAACACTCTCACCTCCACACCTGTGGAAGTTTGCACACAAAATGTAAAACTGCATATAGCAAAATATCTTAAGTGTGCAAAACAACTTCTGTTCTGTTCATTTTGACTCGTAATGTACTTGTGAAACTTATTAGAACTGAATTATGTCAAAAAATAATTTGATATGATCATATTGTCATTACACCATTGTACTGAAAGCTGATATACCACAATGAATGAATGCCCAGAACAATCTGTTGCAACCTGAACAATCTGTTGCAATCCATCACTAGAGCCTTGTTATAAATCATATCTTGGGGCAGCCATACTGTGACGTTTTTGCTTGTTTCTTGTTAGAAAAAATAATTTTTGACATCAAACTAGATTAGGATTGGATAAAAACAAAATAACAACCTAACCAACAATTTCTACATATTGCACATTTAAAGGATCGCCTCTGTGTCAAGAACTCGGAGCTGCTGCTTACTGTATAACAGCGTGAAACGTTACATATTTGATAAATATGTAAAGAATAGTGAGTTCTTCCCACAGTTAATTCTTACAGGACACTAGTATGTTCTTTTGAATTAAATACTAAACCCACCTCCCACTTTATTAGACAACCAGTTTCAATGTTGTGGCTAATTGTTGTAAACTGAGAGTCACCATTTTATAAGGTGGAGTAAATTCAGATAAAGGATCTTTATGAACCTTATATTGTATTAAGTGTTTATCACATAATTTACTATAAAATATAATGTCTTTACAGTATACTTCATATCACAGCAAACTATGCTGACATAGTTGACGTTTTCTTTTCCAGGCATTGAGTCTCATATGATTATAAACCCCTTAAGTCTATTACATCCAATCTGCATTCATGTACTTAATCAAAGGTTCATCATCAATGTCTCTTCATGCATTTTAGATGGGAGCTATTATGTTTGTGTCATGTTAAACATGGACAAAGTCTGAAACAGTGATATCAGCACATGTAAAAGTAACCCATATGAGCCAAAGTCTCAGGTTTCTGACTGACAAGAGTAGGCTGTTTTTTTCCCACTCTTGGCTCTGTATGATGTCATAAAGAGGAGGTATCCCAAATACGGCTCCTGAGTAGTTTTTGCTTCATGGTAGAGCTCATTTCTGCTCTTTTTTTTTTCTTTTAACAAGTAAAAATAATAACAACCAGGCAACAACTGCCACAAAAACAAACAGCATCCATGCTAAATACTGCATGGTTTCTATTGACAACTATTTTGTAAAATCCAAATCCTTTGTAAAGTTCATAAAGAGTCCTCAGACCTTTTCAAAATTTTTGCTTGCCCTTCATTATTGGTGTTATTCTTTCTAATGGAAGTTTTTAGGTTGTACATTATTCATCTTATTCATGTTACAACGTTATAAATGTTAAGCCTTATCAGTATATCAAACATTATTGAGTTAAATGTTAAGGATTATACTGCATTAATACATACACACACAAACTCAGGGGAAATAGATTTAATTTGGTTGACCTCACCTCTCATTAGTTTTAAGTTACTGGCCAGTGTTGTGGTAATTTGTATCTTCTCCATCGCTGTCGAAAACATTTAAACATTACTTTTTGTTAAAAGTAAAAGTAATCTTTGCTTTTCTCTTTCATTCTTTTATAGCTGCAGGTCGAGCCTTCACCAGAGCCAGCCGTTGAGCTCCTTCCCCGTCTGTGTCACATGGTAAAAGGACAGCAAGGCTATGGCTTTAATCTGCACAGCGATAAGAAAAAGCGTGGACAGTTTGTACGTGCCGTGGATCCCGACTCACCTGCTGAGAGTTCAGGCATGCGTCCTGGAGACAGAATATTGGAGGTAAACTGAAATGCAGTCATTTTTTAAAATTCCTGGTGATTATTGGAAGTCTTCATTTATTTGTCGTTAATTTTGGGATAAAAACACCAGCTCCTGTCAGTCTGTGTGGGAAAGTGATGTTTTTTACTGGCAAAAAGAAAGTGAAATTTCATGGGATACTCATGGACAGAGATTTTTAGTCCGTGTTGAGTAAAGGAAGTGTGAGGAGGCAGGAAGGGAATTCATGCAAATCATGCTGGATTTGATCTTTTCATACCTTTTGATTGTCACGTAGTTTTAAAGCCACTCCCTATTCTTTGTCCTGTGTCGTGCCTTTAGGCTCTTTAATTGTCCTGTTTTTGTCTCCAATGCTGTTCTGTTTTTGTTTTCTGTCTCAGGTGAATGGAGTGACCACAGAGGGCCTGAGGCACTCAGAAGTCGTAGGCCTCATCAGAGCAGCAGGGGATGAAGTACGCCTCCTAGTGGTGGACCAGGAGACAGATGAGCTCTTTAACAGACTGGGAATCATACCTACTATCACCCACATTAAAGGTTAAATAGTGCCTGTGCTATTAGACACAGTTATTTTTGTTCTGGAAAGGAAATGCTTATTGTTGTTTCTGTTTTCACAGAAGTGTGTGTGGATGACCCAGCCCCTGAGAGTGAGCCACCTACGCCCTCTCCAACCACTGAATTCTCTGCCACAGATGCACCGATAATAAACGTCACCATGACAAACTCCCTGATTACAAAACTGTCTCCCAAGTCCCGTACCAATGGCAGCTCAGCGTCCCAGTCCTCCAGAAGTTCCACCACCCAGTCAGAGATCAGCAGCTCAGACATGAGCTTTCAGGTGAGAGAGGAATTATTTATGAGACCCATCTTAGGGCTTGAAAAGAAGGTGACTGGACTTCTTTGAACAGAGGGCGTGGCTTACGACACCAACTCTCAGGCACCTATAATCCACTCTTGAGATCCCTTTCCAGGTGCCTCAACCCCTACTCACACCTGATGAGGATCCACACCGTGCATCTGGTGACCTAATAGGCCTCACCTTGGTTTCAACCAAAACCTCTGGTGGTAATGACCCCACAGCTTTATACACAGCCTGGCTCATTTGATGACATACCTGATTGCTAGTGGGTCAACAACCACCTCCCAGGGACTCTCAGCCTTTTGGTTTTTAGGCACAGTCACCTTCTTTTCAAGCTCCTAAGACTACCGTGACCTGTATGACTCAGAACCTGCACAGAAATGATGTGCGAGATCAACAATACGATCTGAAAATGATAGTGTAATTAAAGAAAGTGTGTTTGTGTGTACTGTAGATCCCTGATGAGGATGACAGTCATATTCCAGACCCTTTTATGGACAGTGGTCTGCGTCTTAGCCCAACAGCTGCCGAGGCTAAGCAAAAGGTCCTGGGCAGCCGCAACAGGAAAAGAGCACCCCCTATGGACTGGAGCAAGAAACAAGAGATCTTCAGCAACTTCTGACCCCAGTAAGGGGTAAAATAAGAGACTGAAACAAAGTGGGGATTGATATCATGATTGCTGTAGGAGCATAGCTTCACTTTGCAAAGGCATGTGAAAGGAAAGAGGTGCAAGAATATAAACGGTATAAGGAAAGGAACATTTGTGGTAATATTCTTAAATTTTATTCTGTGTACAAATTCATTTTAAGATATTGCATAATATTTTCTGTATGTCTACTTTCCAGTGTCTTTAAGGACCAAGACATGCCCTGTGGATGTGTCAGGAATCTGGCTGTATTAAACAATGACATTTGATGACTGGCAGACCATTTACTGTTTTTATGGTGCCCAGACCACAGAGAGTATATTAAATCATAGCAATTTCAGAGCCATGAGCACCGTGCTCTCATGTCTCTATGATATTATCGGTACCTGCTGTATTTGCTGTAGATAAATGTTTCTTTTTTTCCTCTGTATATATCTATGTCTATATATATCTATAGATAAAGCTTTTTTTTATTATTATTATTTTTTTCAATTATAAATGAAGCCATCAGACTGGCATCCTGGAGTAGGTAGTCACCATATGTGTGCAATATCTCAGCTTAGGTACCATGTGACTTTTAAATGTGAATTCAGGGCAATGTTATATATGATGTTTAATCACTTCAGCACTTTTCTTAAATGGTCCACAGTGATTTCTACACCGGAAAATATTTAAAAGATAGACTAAGTAGCCTCTGATTACTTGTTTTAGCTTTGTAAATTATTTTCTTGTCAGTGTGCCCATTTATTTCTCGCTGTGTGAAATAAACTTTCATAATATGAGCAAAATGCGACAGTAGTGTTGTAATATCCAGGTCTGATAAGCATTTATGCGCAAGGCCAATCCTAACCTTCATCCAGCTGGTCCTGTTTGGGGTCACCTCAGCAGATCATCCATTTCCAACACTTCCTGTTGTCATATTCCTCTGTCGCACATGTCGCCATCTCTCATCATCTCCACAAGCCTCGTATTTGCCCTTTTCCTTTTGCCTGGCAGCTACAACTATCATTGCTGTGGAGGAATGTTGACAATGATCCAAAACACACCAGCAAGTCAAACTCTGCACGACTCTGAAAAAAAATGAAGGTTTTGGAGTGACATAGTCAAAGTGTGGGCTTAAATCCAACTGAGGTGCTTTGGTGTGACCTTAAACGGGCCATTTATGCTCACAAACCCTCCACTGTTGTTGAATTAGAACAAATCTGCAAAGAAGAACCTAAATTCTTCCACATCGATGTCTAATATTAAAGTTTGTTTGATGATCTGAAACATTTAGGTTGCTCAACTGGCAGTTTCTCATGAATGCCATGACCCATTCAGCTGTCCAACCACCATCGCTTTGCATCTTTTTCCATTAATCCTACCAAAAGTTGTTAGTTAGCAGAACTGCTGGTATGAGAAACTTTAAAAATCAAGTGCTTTAGCTTAGTGAAAGAAACAACTACATGATTTCAGTATGAAGGTGTGTATACATGTGCAATTCTAAAGGTCAACAATCCTTTGGATTTTATTTTAAAAAATAAAATCCAAAAGATCTTGTTAGATATTATTTAGTGCAGAAAACAACCAAAACATTCTGTTCAGGTGAAATTATATTTGTAGGTTTGTTCTTCAAGCATTGTAGCAAAAACCAGACCAGAGTGAACTGACACTAAAGTCTTCATGAGGTCATGGCAAAAATATCTGGCTCTGTGGGACCAGCAGCTCTTCCTTTCTTCTTTGTGAACTTTGTAAATTGTATCCTTTTTTATGACACCTACATTACAACTACTGGGACACGAACAAAAGGCTGAATAAGGACACCAACAGAAGATGAAAGCCTGTTCGTATCAGTTTACAGCTGAAACAAACACATATAGAAACAACTGAGCCTACATTTTTATCTGTCAAAGTGAGCGAGCCAGCTTTCTCACAGTTTTTGCATTGGATGCAGATTTTGTGTGCTGATCTACGTGTATGGTGTCTCAGTACAGAGACAAAAAAGGAACAGATAAGGAAGGAAACACTGGGAGAGAAGTGATCAGACAGAAAAGAGCTTAACTCGGGGGTTTCCCTGAACTTTCTCTGCCCAAACGTCACCTCAAGCTTCAGGCTAAATATTGAGGTGGAGCTCTGCTGCATAGCAGAAATCTGAAATCGCATGTAATATGGTCCTGGAGATTTCTCACAGATCTTCAGTTGTTTACATAATAAATATGGCCTTTAATTATAAACTGCAACATTTGGGCTGGTGTGTTAACATTTACAAATACTGTATCTTTACACTATTTTCAGAAAGCAGCATATTCTGTATTGTATTCTGAAATTGTATTTTCATGTTAATGCAACCATAAGGAGATCATCATCTTTGTGAAAAACAGTCTTGTTTTCCTCGTTACATCACTGTAAAAATGGATTCCCTCTCATGTACCTCGACTAGTTTGCAAACTGTAAACAAAGCTTTATGATGCAGTGTAATTCAACTCTAACACTCTGTATAAATTAAAAGTATTTACTATTATACTATATTTTATTGGCTCTATTACCTCATCCTTAAATCTTGTGATTGAGTGCAGCTGCTTTAAATTACTGTATATGAGTTTATATGAAAGCTGGATGTTCGTGCACGTTATAAGTCATTAAAAGTAACTGAATTCTACTTTTTAAGCTTTTTTCATTTTTTAAATTTATTTATTTATTTATTTTTTATTGCTGATAGAATTTTTTAATTTCCCACAAACCTCTTCAACTGGCTGAGAGATCTCCATTAAATATCCTGGAAACGGTTCTGAGCTGTGTCTCAATTTTTAATTGAATTATCTGACAAATTATACGCCCCAGATGTTTGTGCTTCAGTCTTGGTGAGTGAAATTCTTGTATTTTATCAATGTAATTAGAAAGTAGCCTATGTGTGTCTGTGCATTGTAGCTGTACAATTTAGGGAGTCACTTCCTACTTTAAAAGTATAACATGGCTGTGGCCAAAATGCTAATATGGAGGCTTCAAAATGCAGAATCCATGAACTAAAGGCTGTTATTATATACACTCATATATGATCTTTTAGTTCACAGTTAAAAGTAGCTGAGAAAGTAATGTTATGCATGTACCATGTTATTTTATGTTGAATGTGTTTTATCGCTGACCCAGTCTGCAGTCTGAGGAGTCTGCGGTGGACTAATCACATTACTCATTATAACATTTTATAAATGCATTTCCATAGATGTGCCCAAAATGCACTACAATGACCAAAACACTACATCTTTCATGTAATTTTGAAAATGAAATTGGTATTTTAAAAAAAAACTACACTGAGCAGAGAAAATGTGTGAAATATATACAAAGTCCATATTTGAAATTAAGTAAAGAAACTGCAGATACAAGATACAAACATGTGAATATGCCACATTTTCTCTCTGTGAACACCTACACATTAAAGTAACTGTTCTAAGATCTGTAAGTGACCCTTGCAGATTAAGAGAAACTGCTGATTTGAAGTAATGTTTTTTGGGATAAAGGTAACAGTTTAGCGGGACTGCTGGGACATTTGCATCATTACTTTTCAGTACAAGAGCCAGGTCTGCTGTGAAAACTAAACAGAGCAAGGGATGCTACTTTTATTTCCTGAGACTCCTGCAGTGTGCTTTTGGAAAACATCCACCTTTGTGCCACGTAGAGTTCCTGACGAGGTGACCTGAGGAAATTCTGGTAACATTAATATTTCCAGAGATAACTCATGGCTGAACATGATGGAGTTTGCGGGTCAGTTTTGCATGAACAGAAAATACAGCATAAAAAACAAACAAACTATTAAGCCCTAAGGATTTTTAAGAATTAAGAATTCACGCCAAACCGTCATCCTTTGATAAAAGACACTGGACTGGCAACTGTAACAATCATCCTTCAGCATGCACGTGATTTATTTCAAGACTCCACTATCCATCTGGACTTTTGAGATTACACACAAACTATAAATCATATAATAGACTGAAAGCATTTTTATTTCTATTCCCATCTTCCAAAAAAGGGAACACGACTGGCGAGAGGAATTCACAGAAAAACAAAAAGTACCAAAGTCTTTCTGCCAAACTGCAACATTATCATGCTTTTTATTATATAAAAAGAACGGACACATAAACTGCTTCTTCTCCTCTTAAAGAAGCCGTGACGCCCCCACTTTCACTTCAAATTCATCATAATCTTGACTGGCACTGAAGCAGACAAAGAAACAAAATACACCGACCTTGCCAATACAAAAACTGCTCATGAAGATTTAAAAAAATAGCAGTAAAGCAAAAAACAAGCAACCACAAACATTTTTTGTGTGTGTTCAAGCTTTGAACTAAGAGAAAGTGGCGAGAGAATTAAACTGGGGTTGAGATTGTCTCATATTTGAAATAACTAAGGATCGGTTTGATTATCTCTATGGTCACAGTCTAGGTCAAACCAAGTACCACTGCGTGTTTCCAAATGTCAACATGCTGCAAAACACTGGCAGATTATCAAATGGAAAAAAAAATCCCTGTAGTCAATTTTGCTGGAAAAACCTTAACAATCATTATCCATAAAAGCCCCACTGTGCGTCTAACTCTACAGCAGCATGACAAACAAGGTGACTAGTGGAAATAGCAGCTCACCTCTAATCACTGTCTGCTTTTAAAATTTCAGTGGCTATTGCTCTTTGGCAGTGTCCTAGCTTTTATTATGTGTACTGTGCTCTTGTCTTATTGTGATTTGAGGTGGTGTGTTGGTGTGTAAAGGGCAATCATTTTATTCTAAAATATCCATCAAACTGCACACACACACACACACTTTCACACATACACGCACGCAAAGTGAAAACATCGACACTGAGCATGCACACAAAGTATGCTGGGGCAGGTTACAACCCTTCCAAATACAGAAAGAAAATATCATTTGCATCCCTACTGTGCACACATCATAACTAGACTATCAAAAACATGCTCATAGGTAAAAAAAGGTACTCATGCGCACCTACACATGCAGGATCACACACACACACACACACACACATTCACACGCACCACTCAGCAATATGGCAAGGTTAGTCATTGTAAAAGTGCGGATTAGTCGCAGTTTCACAAAGTTATTTTTATTTGCCATTTAGTATTGGGATATTTTTGCCAGTCACAGACACTTAATTTCACAGTGCAACACAGTATGACAAACACTGACATTAGGGTCAAGACATATCATATGGGTGAGGTTAAAAAAAAAATCCATACAAAAACGAAATATAGGTAAAATAAAATAAAAAAAAGTGCAAAAAACAACTTAACAGTCACTGAAAATAGCATTAATTCATTTTTTGTGTTAAGTGTGCGAATTTAAATCCACAATATAAAAAAAAAAAAAAAAAAAAAAAAACAAGAATCATCAGTAGCAGCAAAAAAAAGGACCAGTTTTAAAACATTATAAAGATCACAATGACACTGCCAATCACTGTTTTACTTAAGATATTGATATGGCATCAAATGGATATCAGTACGAATGTAGACAAACACATACACACTCACACACATACAAAAAAAACCCAAACACACACACACACACTTGGTCACAGTTAACAGGTGCCAAAGGACATCGCGGTGGGAGTCAAGTTTTAGCTCGGTACCATATCAAAAACAATACACATTTCACGGACTGTTAACACAGAATGCCGAAGGATTTATAAACTACACATGCACACACACGCGCGCGCGTGCACATTCACACGCACAAAACTGCACAGAGACAACTAAAAATGTGATTTTCTTGGTAATATTTCCTCCCCCTCTGGTGAGAAAACAAATGTGTTAGCCCTAATCCTCCCTTCCTAGAGGAATGGTTGCTGTGAAGCCAAGAGGAAAAGATGCTTAGTTTTTTTCCCTCCTGCTCTCTTACTCGAGTTTGATCAGGTAGAAAATGTGACAGGAATACATCTGATAGATAGAAAGCTCTGTGAAGCAGCACTCTGGTCAAAAATGAAGGTAGGAAACACAGATGAAGAGAGCTAGATTATCTTACAGTTAAGTATTGTTTCAGTGACTATGGATGAAGTAATTTATATTGAATCCTATTCCCCGGAAAAGAAATGTATCACCCAGAAAATGAACAGAGTTTAGACACCTGTTGGTCCCTAACTACATGTAGTAGGTCTTAAAAAGTCTAAATTATAGTGCCACCCACAGTCTGTTACATGTACTGAATGTACAGCATGTGCAAGTTAAAGTGTGAGAGTCTGTGTTCATTGGTCTGTCTCTGTCAGTCAAGAAATCTATTACTCTTAAGTTTAAGAATCCCATTAAAATCTCAGCTGTCCCTGTCCTCAAAGCCAAGTAACAGACCTTTCTGTGGCTCTTTTTTCCCTTCCTTATTACTGAATTCCCTCCCTTTCTTTCCCTGAACTCACTCTATGCTGGTATCTTTCCCTGCCTCTCCTCTTTGCCATCCTGTCTCTCCCTCCATCTCTCCTCCGTCTCCTTCTCTCTGTCCCTCTCTATCTGTCCCTACCAGTTAGTTTTTCTGTGTCGGGTCCCTGCCTAGTTAATCTAGAGGTGTCCTCCCTGTCCCTCCCTCCCACCCGCCTACCCTCCCTCTATGGACAAACACATAGGGCGTGGGGGCCGTCCATCAGGGGGAGCGGCCAATAGCATCCCTCTCCCTCCCCCCAGATCAGGGCAGTGCAATACACAGATGGATGAGTTTCCCATTCACCCTCCTCCTGCTGGCTCACCTGGAAGGAGCGAAAAAGTGAGAGAGAGATGGATAATAAGTTAATATTAATCAAATGCAGTTTGTGCCTAAAAATGCAGTTTAAATGAAGCTGGATGTGGCATTACCTCTTAGGTGGGTGTAGAGAATCTAAACCCCATAGCAGGCTGCCAGTCTCTCCTTCAGCAGTGGTGGGAACTGCTCTGAAAACTGTTGCCAGTTCTCCTCCCCAACCTGCTCCTTAAAACCATGCAAGATCTTTGGAAACAGAAAAATGGCATCTCTTCAATATCTCAAACAGGCAGGAGAAGTGGACTGATCGAGAAACAGTCCAGTGAATCCAGGATCTTCTGTTATTATCTGCTCTAACATTTCCACTTTGTCTTTATATGTTATGCTGCAACCACTGCTTACTGCATTACAGACCCACTGAATGTGTCACTTGTGGTCATATTTTAACCACCACAACTACAACCGAGCCAGCAATCCAGCTGAAGGTAGCCGGTTAGCAGTTATTCAACTTTCAAAATAATGCAATAGTTCTCTTAGAGAAACATAAAAAATAAAAACTTAAATAAATAGCCATATATAGCTGAGAGCCCCACCTAAGTAAAGTATGTGTGTGCAAAACAGTGTCCAGTAAGTGGTTACTTCCTTCAGGGACATGGAGTGAAACTAATAAGCATCACCCAATATTTTCTGGAGACCTACGCCATATAGCATATAGTATCAAAATACTATAAATGAGGCCAAAATCAGTTTAGATCAATATAGTATAAAATAGGGCTGTTTGATATAACGATATATATCGGATGACAATATGAAAACGTCTATCGTTTCATATTACGCTATCGTTTGTTTCGTGGTGTCGCAAAATAAACTGTTTACGCAAATATTTTTTCATCGTTTTGATGGTCACTGTAGAATTTCTTAAAGTTCTCTCTTTCTTTTATTTAATATAACCACACCACGGACAGACAAGTGACTGTTTTTATGCGTTGTCGTTAGCAACAACGACGGTAAAACCATCGCATGGCTCCACCGTCCGCTTGTTTGTTTTCCACATAAACCTTTCAAAAATAAAGCTGAAGATCCTGGTGAGATTTTTCAAAATAAACTGAATTACGTGAAATAGGATGCAGAGTGTTTACGGACAAGAAGCTAAAAAGAGCCGTCAGGTGCTAAAAAATAAACCTTAGACACGCCATGTAATAAATACTCACAAAGAAAATTGCGGCCGTTTCAACTTATGTAACACTCGACTCCAGGTACACGATGCCCAGCTGAAAACACTTCACGCAAGTCGAGTTGCCCGAGATTCACAGAATTTACAGAAAATGTAACATTTTTGTGATACATACCGTTGTTGGGACGATAAATGTCTTATATCAGGATATGAAATTTTGGTCATATCGCACAGCCCTAGTATAAAAGGTAAATATACAGACCAGGCAGATTTACCGATTTCATTTTGTTCGCCATAGAGGAACGGGGTATTATGAAACAGGCCAGTAATAAAATGCATCAAAGGAAGGGTCCTACACAAGTTCTGTTGCAATGCAATCAGTTTGATCCAAATCCATATTAAGGGTTTCTTTTATAATGCACACTGATACATTAGACTGAATTAAACATTACTGAATGGATCATTGTGTTTTGATGTTTGTCTGTCTAGTCTTAGATCACACTTTATGTGATGGACCCTGAGGGGAATGTGTGCAGTCAGTTTTTCTGACTGGGAGAGGAGACAGAAGGATGGTACTATTTGGATGGTACTAGCTGTGGAAACAAAAACCCGCCTCTTAAAATGAGGTGGACCCTCACCTTGTAGAACATGTCTCTCAGGTCATCTTTAGGATTAACCCAGGAGGCCACAGCGTCACAGAAGAAGATGAAGTCCTGAACAAACAGAGAAAGAGATCAACTCTGAAGATCAACCTCAACACTCTTTTGATTTAATTTACAGCCAAATACGCACACTGTGAATCCTAATGACTGCAATGAGCAGTGTCTCACCTGCACCACACCTCCAGGGTTCACGCCAATCATAATGCAAATCCCACGGAAGGCGGAGTCTTTCTCCTCGTTGTCTCGGATGTTTCGGAGAGACGTACACCTGCATTGTGCAATTATTAACCAGTTAGTGATCGCTAAGCATGATGCTGCCAGAATTGTGAGTTCACAAGTCCCATTTAATAAGAGATAAACCAAATCAAAAATTAATGGGAAACATGCAAACTGTTGTGTCACTGTGAAAGACGACTTATTTTTCTATTGGGCTTGAAGAAAAGAACTCTTATTCCTCAAGGAATTCAGTAACAATTCTGGAAATCATTTAAAGAATGAAGTTATGTAAATGATAATGCATCCATTAGAAGAAAGTATCTTAAGGCTGCATTTTCACTTCGACCTCACTTTTCAGACTCAGAATCAAACCATCTCTCACCAGGGTCGGATGAACTGCGGCAACATGGGCGCGACCTCCTGAGGACACACATAGCCCAGCCGGCCAATGGTGATTGCTGGAAGAGAACAGAGATGAGTCAAACCTGCTCTTAGATAAATGCTTATCTGTATCTATACAAGTCCCTTCCCTTCCTCTTGAAAGCATGTATAAAATGATCTGTGAAATCATATACCGGTGTTCTCCAACAGGGTCTTGGGAGTATTGGGTCGATTAATAATCTCCACCAGCTGGTTCAGAACCATAGCAATGTATGGCTGCATCTCCACTCCTGACAGAGAAATAAAAATAAAATGAGTCACACGACATCTCACACCGTACAGCCGTACATCAAAAAGTTAGCATAAATACATAGAACAAAAACTGGGCTTCTTCCACGTACCCATCTGCATGCAGATCTCTCCTATGGCCCAGGTAGCGTTGTTGCAGACGGAGATGAACTCTGGGTTCAGATTTGTTCCGAGGATTGGCATGAATTCAGCTAAGAGAGAGACAAAATGTTAAAAAGCAGAATTATGGGACACGTATATGTATGTACAGGTGTGTAAGGGTAACAGACAGCTAAATGTTTACCGATACAGGGTTTGACATGAGGAAAGCAAGCCTTGGTCAAGTCACCCAGCAGAGCAAATGAACTCTGTCTTACTTCGGGCATCGTATCCTGGGACAAAAGAGACAGAAAGACAAGGAGTAATGTGAATATACACCATCAAATGACTGAAAGAATTTGGCACATCTAACACGTCGTGGCAGTTGTCCTCCTTCTTCTGCGATTTTGAAAAAATAAAACATTGCAAAACATGAGCAGTCTAAAACAAAAAAAAGTGTTTCTTTCCAGATAAACCTTTTGTGATCAAATGGCTGCAAGCGCTGAGCACTCTGCTACAAATATAGCACAATTCCTCTGGCTACTTCACATTAAAATTAAATGCAGAGTGAAAAGTAGGAGTAGTGGAAAATATCCTGTTTACATGAGCATTTCTAAATACAACTGATACAAAGAACCAGGGATTTTAAAAAAAAAATCCATTACATGAAATTACACTAATACCGATGTACATGCATGCAGCTAATTTGATTCAGAGAGAGACTTAGAGATTCATACACCAACATTAAAAATGAAAACTTAAACATATACAGCATTGACTCTGAATGATCTCTGGAAAGGCATTCACACAAACATAGGCTCTCCTCACCTGCATGCATTGGAAAAGCAGGGTCATGATATTACTGCGAGCCACGAGTGTGTCCACATGGCCTCCAAGTCCCTCTGCCAAGCCACTTAAAAGATCCAAGGCCACAATCATGAAGTCTTTGTCGGGTGCTTCATACTGATCTGGCTGCTGACTGTACATCTGAGACGTACGCAAAACGAGTGTCATTTATGTAAAGCAGCAAAAGCATAAATTGTGAGTAATTAAATATGCATGTTTGGTTCACCATGGCCTGAGCAAGGGTCTTCTGGACCAGGGTAACACAGCGCTGATAGACGGGCTCACAATAGGGAAGGAAGCCGCTCTGCAGCGCTGTGGCAACAGATGACAGACACTCGAGCAGAGGGAAGAGATCTTTGTCCTCATCCTTCAACTCATTCCACTTGGCTATCAGTGGAGGCATCAGCTTTTGTATGTACTCCTAAACAAAACAAGAGGGAGATTTTTGTCTTTGTTTTTTGTGATTTTTGTGTAAATGCATGCAGTTGTGTCTAAAACGTTCAGGCTCACAGGCTGGTTGAGATGGTGTCCCACAGAGTCTGCCAGTGTTCCTATGGCATCATAGAGGATGAGGAGGTTTTTGTGCTGGTACTTCCCAAAAGCAAAAACCAGGGTGTCCAGGATAAAGCTCAGGTATGGTACCAGCTCTGTGCATGCTTCTTCTTCCAGAGTGGCAAATGCACTTTGAGGAAGGACGCGATTTGTTTAACCACTTATTAGTAAGAAATTAGAAAGCACACAGAAAACAAAGAAAAGGGAAGATCTGTACCTGCATGCAGCCTCTTGTACTCTCTTGTTGCCATCCAGGATCCGTTTGAGCAGCTCCGTCATGAGGGGTTTGAGGTGAGCATCAGGGGGCTGGCTGACCACCCAGTGGGCATAGCGACTGAGGGTCCAGCAGGCAATGGAGCGCACCAAGGCCTTCTTGTCACATAAACACTGGATGAGGTGAGGGATAAGCTCAGGCAAGTAAGGTACCATACCCTGCATACATCCTGGAAGGATAAACATAATTTATTTATCACTATTGTGGAAATGAGAAAACAATTTGTTTTGATATTTCTAAAATTAAAAAAAGAATTTTGAAAAAATGTTTTATAAAAGATTACACAATATGTGGGGGGTCTCCCCATAGTTACAGTCTTAAACTTATCATCTATGATCAGTTTTCTTTAGAGGGGACCCAGGTAAACCCATACCCATTTTCTGTCATATACAAAAGTAATCCCTAGGAGCCAAAGGTTCAGTTTTCAGATTGCTCTAAGTGCTTTGTTTCAGGCAGTTTTTGTACTCTTGGTTCTGGTCAGTGAGAGCAGATATCCTTAATGTGATCTCAGATAGGGCTGGGCCATATCATACCCTTCACGGTAATACCGGTATAATGTTGGGTAACGATAAGAAAATGAAATATCGCGATAGAATATGGTTAAAACGCGCATGCGCAGTGCCTTTGTTTTCATACACACATGGTGGAAAAAGCATGGCGGTGATGGAGAATGAGAAGGGTGAAAGTGGATCATTGAATGAAACAGATGAACCAGAATTGGTTTGTAAAAATGCTGCAACTTCAGTGGTGTGGAACTGGTTTAGCTTTCGTCCCTCAGATACACAACAAAGCACTATTTTTGGTAGAGCATGCTAGCGGACCGTCGTTATTACCGTGTTTTTTGGAAAATACGGCACACTTAAAATTAATCCTTTGATTTTTCTGAAAATCGACAGTGCCCCTTATAATCCCGTGTGCCTTATGTTTGAATTCTGGTTGTGTTTACTGACCTCGAAACGATTTTATGTGGTACACGGCGCTCGAAAATCTGTCAAATGTTTTAGTACGACTTTGCTAAGCTACGAACCTGCACCGCTTGATGGATTGTGGGAGCATTACGGCTATCGTAGGCAGGAGCCTGGCGGAGTGATACGTACTGTGCTTCAACATAATATTACCGTATTGTGTGTGTATAACCTCTTTTTAAGTTTTGTGGATATTATACATGGTTATGCTGAGGATCTGTCGGCCAATTTCCACTGGAAATGCCTTTTGGTTAAACCGTCAGCAAGGAATTTGCATTTGCACAGTTAAATTTTTATATAACTTTAATGCACATAAAAAACAGCTGCTTGTTTAAGTGAAAATACATTGATGGTTTTTTGCACTAATAAAGTTGTGGAGTTATAAAGTATTTTGTCTAGTGTCAATTATATCGTCAGTTATATCGTTATCGCAAATTTTCAAATGTATATCGTGATAAATATTTTTGGTCATATTGCCCTGTTCTAATCTCAGATACACAGCTCTGGCTATAGCAAAAAAAATCCATCCACCTTCTGTTCAAGCAATAGGCAAGTTAGCTTAAAAGCAGGGGCCAAGAAAACTAACATGGCTTGTTTCAGTAGTGGATGAACCACAATAAGCCCAGATTAAAACTAGAAATTTATTTTTTCTCAGGTAAAATAGATAAACATATTAAGTCCCCTTTACTGTGCTTCTGCCCTATCTTACCTTCAGCAATAGCCCCAAGCACCAGGATGCCGGACTCCTTGATGACCCAATCAGGATGGAAAAGCAGGCCTTTGAGCAAGGGGAGGAGATGAGGCAGCAACTCCTCACGAAACACGTTGGCAAGAACATCCAGAGCGGCAGCAGAGCACTTCCCTGAAAAGAGGAAAATCCAGGATCAGTGTTGGATAACGATGATATAATAAAAACTACCACAACAGGGTTATACAGGTTATAATAAAGAGGATAAGTAGGTGGTTTTTTTTGGTAAATGCTCCCCAGAGAAATCAGTGCCTTTCTATTCATATCTCTCACATACCTGCGCGTGCACACACTGTTGCAAACACACACGGGGCGCTTAACAAATTTGTTACACCACCACCCAATGAAGGTTAATAATTAAACAGTAACAATTAACAGTATTGGTAATTGCTAAAATCATTTTTATGTTTCTGTAATGAGTAATTCACCAGTATGTGCAGACTCTTAAATCAAAAACCGTTTTGAATGCTAACCCTAAACCTTGTCCATGAATTTTCAAATGTACTGTTTTGAAGAAAAAATAGAAGAAAAAAAAGTGAAGCACTTTTTTAATAATAATACTACATAACAAAAAAGTATATAAAAGGTTTTAGGGTGAAAGACGTTTTTGACATCATGCAGTTTCCACACAGGTTCAAAAAACCTACAGGATCCCTTTTCAATCAAACATCCTTGTATTCTATTCTATTCTACTTTAACCTTAATTTTAAAATAACGTTCAAAAGATCACCCAGTCCTACCTCTTTCCTTCTAATGCTTAGATTATTTTATGTCACAAAAGATTTCACAAGAATCTTTTCTTTATTAATAATTTAGCTCTACGTTTAATTTTTTGTGCCATTCTGCTCTATTTTAATTGTTTTGGTAAGGAAATCTAATCTAACTTTAATTCTAACTTTGCATGCGAAACTCACGTAGGTTCCAATCAGACAGCGTGTCATCATCATCGTCCTCATCTTCATCGATGTCCTCCCCTTCCTCGCCCTCCCCTCCTTCATGCTGCAGGGTGACAGTGCGGGACTTGTGGAAGCGAGGCTTGATGTCCTGCTCGCTGTCTGGAATCGTCTCGTCCTCTTCAACATCACCCTGGAGGAGATCAGAGCTCAAGGTGAATGCAGAACACAGGTAAACAGCAAAACACAGGAAGAGTTGCCAGATTTGTCCAGAGGATGCTAACCTTTAGTAGAATGATATCTATCTCAGAATACTTCATCCCATTCACCAGTATAGGTATCAGTCTGAAAAGGAAAAAAAAAGATAGGGAAACACATTACTACTCAGATTATCTCATCATTAACCCAGTCCTTGCTATGTGAGAAAGTGAGCACTTACTGGACCAAGTGGCCAGAAAGGGCCTCTTTACAGATGGGCTGTTCAGCCAGTGTCAGCCAGAACTCACAGGCCTCCAGGGCCACGTTCTCATCTGGGTCCTGCGTCCGCTGGAGCATATACTGGAAAAAAACAACAACAAGTGATTAAGAAGATGAGAAAGCGACAGCCAAACATAGTTTAAAGTCGAGAAGAGTCAGGCCTTTACCTGGATGATGCTGTGCATGTGTGGGATGAGACGGTCAATTCGGACTTCTAGGAGCATGACCAGAGCCCTGCACACATTCTTCCTCACTTCACTGTCCTCGTCCCCGGCCAGAGCAAACAGACTCTGGATAGAAAATAAACAAAGAACAGAAAGAAAACAAATTAAAAACGGGAAGGAAAGACAGGTAGGATGAACAAAGGTGAAGGAACAAAAACAATTTATTATTAATTTATTATTCTACAGGTTTTAAGAGGCTTGACACCTTTACTATAAAACGTGTGCAGGTCTGTTTAATTATTTTACATGTGCTGGCAATCTACCCACATCCACAAACTAACTAGAGTCTAGGAACATTTTGGCCCGTCACTGACACAGCAGATATGTCGCTCAACAGGAATAAATATACAACCTTTTCTTTTTTGTTTTGCAGAACACAGGGCAAAAAAAAAGGTTTGGAATATTTTAGAAATTATGTCATCACATAGTTTGTCCAGCAGAGCAGCTCAGACTTCATTGTTTACAAAACTGTCAGCACTGTCTGCAACACATGTGGCAGAGTATATCACAGCTGAGCAGATGGTGGTGCGGCGCCAAATGGTGTTTTCACAGTAAGCTGAAAAAGTGCCGTGTTCATGCAGCTTCTGTTTGAAGTCAAAAAGAGGCTTCCACAAACTAAAATACTTTTGCTTAAAAAAAACAAAAAAAAAACAACAACAAAAATACCTTCATGGAGCAAAATTTTGCGATCCTAGTAAAAACGTAAGTAAAAGTAAAAAATGTTGAATTGCTCACTTCAATAAAGGTGTCGATGTTATCCATCAGAGCCTGAGCTCGGCCAATGATAAACTGGTTCACACAAGCTATAGCATGGGACCTTGGCAAAAAAGAAAAAGAAGAAACAAGAGATAATTTTAACAAGGAGATTTTAGATGAGGAGGAAAGGAAAACTGCTAATTCTGCAAGATTCAGACACTGAGACTTGGATTTCACTGACCTGATCTTGGGGCTGCAATGTTTGAAAAACTGGAGGAATTTGGGGATCATGATGTTAAGAGGTCTATTCAAAGCATCGCTATCCAACAACTCTGATGAATCCTCACAGATCTTTTGCAGTGCTCCAAAAGAACCCTGCCAAAAAAAACCAAATCAGAAACAAATTACAAAAGAAACAGACACAAACCTTATCACCAACATAGTACCAAATTATCATTGCAAGGCTGTGCATGTGTTTAAGGTATGTAACCCTAACCTCGCAGGTGTTATAGTCCTCCGAGTTGAGCAAGTTACAGAGCTGAGGCAGCAGCTCTGGCCAGGTCTGCAGCTCTCCTTTGGAGGCGATGGTCGTGATCAGAATGCCTTTATGATAAAGAGTTAAAAAGTTACACACTAGTACATTAGGCTTTAAAACCCAGCCTGATAACTCACCCATCTTGAAAATACAACGCTTGCTCCCACACAACCATATTACCTGCAAAAATTCACCCACCTCCATAATAATCTGACTCACGCTGCTGAAAAACTCCATCTAACTAAACCTTTTATTTCTCAAGCTTCCCTCTCGGACTGAAACACCCACCGATTGTAGCTCTGATAAGCGGTGAAGGGTCTCCGATGTTGTTGAGGCATTCTCGTTTGATGAAGTCTGCCACATTGGGAGGGAAGTTCTGGTAGTGAGCTTTCACATTGTTCTTCAGAATCAGACCGCTCAGAGAGCGAGTGGGCTCATCTTGAGAAGGAAGACAGCAGAGAGGCAGCATGAAAACCCAAAAGGAGGTGGTGAGATACAGAGAGGTAAGCAAAGATAAAACAATGTAGTACGCTTTTTTTTTTTTAATAAATTTGACGTGCACAAACTCACCTTCAGATTTTAGGCTTGTGAGAACAAAGATGAGATAGTTGTTGAAATCTGGAAACTGGTTAAGCTGTTCCAGTTTCTGCAGAGTCTGTTAAGGAGTTGAATCATCTATAAATACAGAGCAAGAATTCACACATCCTCACAGACCTTCATTTCACAGACACTTGATGCAAGCTGAACAAACAGTATCTTCTCATTGTCCTCCAAACTGACACACCAGCTCTCATGGGGGAGGCAACATTTCACACCTTCTCCTCTCACCCTAACTGTCAAACACACACATACAGAGCCAGATGTAAGGATACTTCTTGCACAGCTCTCTGTGTTGCTGTGTCTGGGGACTGGGAATCCTTGAGTAACTGAAGCACTTGCTGCAGACCTTGTTCATCCGGCTGCCACTCCATCCTACAACAGAACACACACACACGTTACCCGTTTAGGGGCTCACTGCAGCACCTGTAATCTTACAAATCAAAACGCCATGTAATGACTACAGAACAAATGAATTATGCCGACTTATTAAAAGCATCAAATTCTAAAACAGCCTCAAAACCGGCTCTTTGAATCGTAATTTGAGACAAAATGCTGGAGTCAGTGTAAATATGTATAGCGTAGCAAAACAGTGCTGCGGAAGCAGGGGCGTTTATGAACATTTGACATTTCTGGCGAGCACCACCCACAACCAGTGGTCATTAAAGGCTTCACGAATAAGTAGCCAAACATCAACAACTATCAACCGTGACCCTAAGAACCTTTTCTACGTGAGGCCCAGACGGTAAAGGCGCAAATGTCTCGCTCCATCAGCTAGCAAGCTAGCCTGGCGTCGCAGTAACAGGTAAACGATTCACTGATTGCCGAAACGCTTTCTCACATCAGCTACCCGGCTGCCACAGTTATGTTTTAATCCAAGCCACAAAAGCCGCTAAAGGGGTTCAATTAATATGCATAACAAGGCAGCCGCACACCAACCCCCCTTTCCCCCCGGCAGCTATCAGTAGCACGGCTAGCTAACAGCATCCTGAAAGTACCGCGAAAGGTTTTACCTGGTTTCTCCGATGTGGTAGATCTATATTCCTACAGACAACCGCGCAGATACAATGTACCAACTAACATTAAATAATATATATATCCGCGGTCTGTGTAGGTAAATACAAACTTCTAATCGCAGTAGATCTACGTGGTTGCTATGCTAGTTGGTATGTGACAGAGATTGCATGCCTTGCAATCAAGCCGGGTGATCTGTATGATCACGTTCGGCTTCCGTATTCGAGCGAGGTGAAAGAGACGTAAACAACTTTAAGTATTACTGTTATTTCAATCTGTGTTCAGCATTTATGAGCATTTACCGCTTAATTAATAATGCATGTATGATTATAAAATTATGATAACATTTTATTCCGTGAACAGAGCAGATTATACAATACACCTACGTCGGTTTGTGCGGTTTCATTTTTCTCCACTAGATGGAGCCATATTCAACGCCTCTAGCCTGTTAGCTATGTGTATGAAGTGAGACAGGGCGTTGACAGAAAAACTCTGTCACCAGAGATGATGGCCCAGCAACAATCACAATCATGAGCGTCTCCGTGATTTTTGTCACCGGTGTGGCACAGAGGAGATATGAGCAAGGTAAATACAGTGTTAAAACTGGCACTGAAAACACTGTGTATACATTCAAGGGCTCCTGTGCCTTCAGACATATGTATTGTTTGAAGAGTGGCACTACACTCAAATTAAGTAATTTGTAAAGTGCTTAGACAAGTATTTAGACGATTTTACTTAAGTAAAAGTTATAATTCCATAAGTAATAGTACTAAAGTTTTCAAAACATGTCTAAAATATATAAAGTATCCACTATTGCAGCATCATATGATATGTGTGATATTATTGGATGATAAATATTAATTAATCAATATGTACACTTTCATGCTTCACATATTACTGCTTAATTAAATGACTAATTTTAGCTTTATCTATAGTAATACACGGTAGTAAGATGGAACAGTGGTTAGCACTGTTGCCACACAGGTCCTGGGTTCGAGAAAGAACCCCCCCCCCAAAAGAAAAAAAACCCCTCTAGCATCATAAGCCTAATATGCTGCAGAGCTGTCACATTGTAGGCCCTTGCAGAATCACAATAAGCAACTATAATCAGATACATTTTAAGGAAGGAAAATGACTTCGGTATAATTCAGTTAATCGCAGGCCACTCCATGTACTCATAGTCATCACCACTTCCTTAATTTTGAAATACTTACCAAAACTGTGAAACAGTCCTTTGGAAAATGGGAAGTGCTCTAACAGCATGAAGTATCTTCATTATAACTTTCTTCTTTTTAAAGAAGCAGAACATTTGATAATCAACTAAGCAAAGCTTTATTAAACAACCACATCAACCAGAGCAAACAAATATCAAGAAGACATTCACATTATGGACAGGTAGTTGAACGAAAGTGGACATTTAAGAAATTGTGTGTGGGAGTAAAGTTCTTCATTTTGAACAGAACAGGTTGTATATTTAGAAAAATCGAAGTTCAGCAGAGAGAGCTGATTTCACTCTTGCTGCAGCCCCACTTGCAGCAAGCATTGGACAGTCCAACCACTACGTCCCGTCCTTTCCTGTCTGCGCTCCGTAGAGCCTCCAGCACCTCTTCTGTGATCGGTGAGCGAGCTGAGCGGCTGAATCCTGCTGCTACAGATGCCACATCTAATGCTGGATTTTTCCATGGTTCGGACTCTGCAGGATCTTGCTCGCTCATAAGTTGAGGGATGGGATTTGCCTTCCATGGATCATAGGTCTCTTCTCCAATAAATGCTGACAAAAAGAATAAAAAGTAAATCTGTCAATATTGCAGTTTAATTCTTTGAAAACAAAGCACATCATAGAAAATCAGCACACAAAATCACACCGTCTTACCCGAGTCTTCTGCGCTTCTCCTCCAGCGAGAACCACCACAGGTAAAGATGACAGCTCGTATGAACTCTCTTCCACACAGTTTCACCCCATAAAAAGAGGGATGACCGTCATTGGGCCGGACCCTGTCTACCAGAGCCACCAACAAGCCCAGGGTCAAGAGCGCTGCCTTCCACATGATGCTGAACAAATACTGAAGGTATCTCAAAGGTATGTTTAAGTGTCTCTGTGGTTTGTGTTTCTTTTTGGATGTTCTTTCCACCTTTTATAGGGCCTAGCATCAGCGAGGAGGACCTGAACTCACCTCCAGTGTTCGTCATACCTCGAGATAAGGCTGGAGACCTTTACAGGCAACAATGCACTCAGAGAAAAAGAAAAGTTGTGATTAAAATGCTGAACGATACCAGAGGTGATGTCAACAGTGCCACTGGGAATCTCATCACCTGTGACCTTTAAGTGGCCTTTCTGTCCCTCACATCATTTTGATTGGGCTGTCTGACACCAGCACAGTATCACCATTAACTCTGCCTACCATGGGACTAAGAGCACTATCTTTGCACCCCAAGGAAGGGTGCTGTTCGCTGCTGACACACACACACTACACTAAAGAGACATTTCAGTGGACCTTACGGTGACTAATCAGTTGTGAACGTCCTATTATCATCATCCGAATCTAATTATTTATAAGAGAGACACACGGGGGACAGAGATAACCACCGCTTTCTGTGAATAAGAATGAATTTACATCCCATCATTTCCAATCTGTGTGACATTTTGGGCAATCAAAAAAAGTAACATTTCAAGCGTTCATTTGACGTTAGAATTTAGCGAAAGTGATAGACAGGTGTAACCAGCCAATCAACGGTCGAGTTTTCCAACCGATGCTTCGACCACCTCCTTATAGAGCCAATCAACATTTAGCAGAGGGAGGGGTAACGACAAGAGGGTAGCAACAGTTGCCCCGGTGAAGGCTCGGCGCCATAGTCACGGTAGTCCTGGCGACAAGAACTAAGCAACGGGAGTCAACAACAACAACCTAAATCTAAGAGGAAAAAACTTTAACGCCTAAAAAGGACAAAACCGGAACAAACAGGTGAAAAGTAAACTATCTCTGAATTCCCATTTAATTTTAGGTGAACTGTGTGTGTGTGTGTGTGTGTGTGTGTGCGCGTGTGTGCGTGTGTTTGTGCAGTCGCGAACACTCGCGCAAAATCGCTCGAGCGTTTCGGTGATGAAAGTGGTTGCTAGCTTCTTTCCAAACGTAGACCGTTGTTATGGCGATGTCAGATCTTTGATAAGAGCACAAGATGGCGGGTGTGTTGTGGTGCCTGTCGTACTTTTTTGTGCTAATTTGTCATAATGTTCAGGTTGTTTGTCACAGTTTCGATTACTGAGAAACTCACGAGGCAAGATTTGTAACGTGGTCGTAGATTTATTCGCCATCGACGTGACTAGCTAGCAGTTGGCTAGCTTGCGTTAACGTCATAACTCAACGTGAGCGAGCTCCTAGCTGGCGAGGGGGGAGCTATCACTTTCTCAACTCACATTTCAAACAAAAGCTGACTAAAGAGATTAAATACTGAAACGCACACCAAACTACACACGCACCAATGGGTATTAATGAGTTTTAAACGCACACAAGATGATTGCAGTATGTTTCATAATCATTTAGTGACTTTGAAAAAGTTTCTTGCGCTGACATTGAATCCAGTGGAAGTGATTGTCGTGAGGACGGTGTGCCTCATGCTTGTGTTTTGTGGCATGTTGGTTCACGCAGGAGTGGCTTCTCGCGCAGTAGGATGGCCTGACGGTGCCTCTAGTAATTTTTTCTTCAGGTTATGCAATCACGGGACTGTCCACAATCCGTAAATTTAATTGCTTTTTTGCTCAGCGGTTTTGATTGTTTTATTTGAGATGGAATGTCATGGCCATGGTCAGTCAGTGTTATTTTGAAAATTTGATTAATTGCGTTATCTGTTATGCTGTAAGATCATACTGGTTCTTTCCGTTTTGAACAAACAGGAAAGGCTTTAGACTACTGCTTAGTCTCAGACAAAAGCCCTACTTCCTCATAAGGTTTATGTTACAGGCACACAAGGACAAACACACACACACACACACACACTCAGTCACTCTGTGTGGTCAAAGCATGGTGAGATAATAGGACAACAAAGTGTATTTCTGTGTATGTCCATAGCACTTTCATTAATGAATGGTATTTTTTCTGTATCCATAAAACCAGTGCCTCAAAGCATTGGTTGCCATGGCAACTTCTGGATACTCCGAAGACCTTCAGCCTCAGCAGGCCAACGCAGTAACCATAGCAACACCTGCTTCCACCACACCCTCATCCGCAAAGACTGCACACTTCCTGTCCGAGATCCCACCAGCCTCTGGAACCGTTTCGTCGGCTAACCAGTCAACTGCAGCTTCTAAAACTGGACAGGATGCACTTTGTTCTCAGGCTCCGCCCACCCAAGCCCAGAGCCAGAAGGCGGTGGTTCTGACTACTCCCACACAGCACTACGTGAACCCTAATCTTCAGCCTTCTCCAGTCCAGAAGAGTAATGGTCAAAGCAGCTCACCTCAGTACATCATAGTAACTATTCCAGGTGAGAGAATACCTTAGGAGTGACTGATACACACACACATACACACACCAGGATTCAACATTACCAATGAACTGTTAGCCCAGGCATGTTGACTGGTCAGCTGCCAATGTTTGGATAACTGGCTGGAATGAACCTTCACTAATGAGTATTTTTTTCTCACAGTCAGTATCTTTATGTTAAAATGCCAACAAAAGTCTTGTTTAAAATGAATATAAAATTGTTTAAATACAAAGGAAAGTGATCTGTTGCTCTACTTCCATCCACTGGCAGTTAGTTTTACACAGTCAAACCACTGTTGAATTAAGAAGTGAAGAAATGAAATGAAAATGAGAACTGTCTGTGTGCAGACACTGTTTACTATATAGTTGTGAAATGTATAAATTTCACAGATTTCTTGTAAACTTTGTTGAAGGCTGACAGCAGTGTTCCATCTCTCTCTGGCAATGATTAGCGCAGCATGCAGGGTTGAGTGTTATTTAGATTAAACTAGTAGAATTTCTTTTTGCCACGTGTCTGTTGGATAAAGTCTCTAGACAGCTGTGTTACATAGTTTATGTACCAGAAACTGGATTAATATGCTTATGTGGAAGCAAATGGGTGATAAATTTCTTGCAGCAGCCCCTTCTGTACCTACTGGCATCTCTACTTCAGACTCTGGGTGCAGCTGTTTTTTTGTTTTGTAGAAATGTGTGGAACCAATTCTAGATTGAGCACTAGGCTGTATGATCAGAGGAGAGGTATTTATCCCATAAATCTGTCCCTAATGTTTCAGATGAATACTGGCTTGGATTCAAGCTTTTTGATTTTGACAAGACAATTAGACCCTCAAAACATATTTTATTAACAGAAAAAAACTACTCCCTGAAAAAACACTGAAAATCACTAGATTTTGTATCACACACTTAATGGTTTTTTTACAACTACAGTGACTCTTTGCTTGTTTTTAAATGCGCTCTCCCAGATGCCGTTTGTGGGGAAGACGCATCACTTTGTCACTCTGTGAATGAACTGTGTTGTTGTACTTGAAAGAAAGAGGGAATTTCCTCCACAGAAATGAATAGCTGGGTGAGGCATGTAAAACACAAGGCCTTGTTCACCTTTTTTTGCATTTCAAATCAATGTTTTAAGCTCATTATATTCACAAATTTCATGCTCACGATCTGGTATTTATGCAGTGCTTTCCTAGTCCCACTGTCTCCTCAAAGACTCGTTACACTTTTAGCCAGATTGAGTCATTCACACGCATTCATACAGCACTATATTCTATGCACTTTGAGCATCTTTACCTAACACACACTCACACACTACTAATGGATGCATCTTTGGGATTTTACTATCTTGGCCAAGGACACTTTGATATGTGAAGCTGAGGAGCCGGGGATCAAACCACTAACCTCCTGGGCTAGAGCCGCCCAGATATGTGGCAAACTTTGGCTTGCTCATGGGCATTTGAATAACAGAACTTCTATGAAGGGATGTCAGTGCATGTGTGTTGTACAAACACTAAAAACATAATGCTTGGATATCCAAGCATTATGTTTTTACACAGAAAATGTGATTTCAATCTCAATGAGAATACCTAGAGCATAATATCAGTAGTAATAATAATTATTCTATTAATAATAAATAATAATAATAATAATTTTGCATTGATGTTTCCTGATCACCCATCAGTCTTATTACAGAGGATTTCTGTCATCTCTTGCCATCTCTTTAAGAAAGAAGAAGTCAAACGGATATCTAATACCTTTTTTCCAATGAAGCAGCACTGGTGCCTACTGTAGAACCGGTTCCACACATTTCCCCTGTGGGGAAAAAAAATAAAATAAAAAGGTGTTAGAGCCAAAAAGCTAGTACTGGCAAGACATTACATAATTCCTGTTCCCAAAAGTTGAATCCACTGGCTACTGGAGGGACTACCATAAGAACTTTACTGATGATTCACAGATGCAGTCTACAGATTGTGTCGGCAATGGAAGCTTTCGCCAGTGACACTAAGTAACATTCAGTCTTCAAAAATGTCCAAATGTGGGATGGTTCTCAAAAAGGCACCAAGGTAAACCTATCTCAGCACAGGCAGTCTGTTGGTGGAAAGTCCCACCAAAAAGAAAAAAAACCCACAGATGTAGAATGAACCTGTGCGGTGTGATGGTGATGCGTTATGATGACAATCTATATGCACTGGATTGTTTGCCTTAATAGTCGGAAACTAGGGACTATGGGTAGCCAATGAATGAAACTTCACTGAACCTCTTTTCTGCTGCTTTTACTGTTATACATAGATCTTCATATGGGGATTTTAAGAATAATTATTTTACATCAACATGCCTTTAAATTTCTGCCTAGCAGAAAAAAAAAAAACAAAATCAGAAATTTTTGGGTTGGGATGCCACAAAAGTTGTAAATCATAGTAGCAAATGTACAAAATTAGACATTAGAAATGAAGGTAGCTGACGTAAGATGGATTTATAACACTTTTGAACTTTGAACTTTTCCTAGATAAGAAGTACTATCAGCCATGGCTTATTTTAAAATGTATTCTATTAAATAAATACAAAAGCTTAGTCAAAAAAAACTAATCAGTATTTTAAAATATTATGCTAACTAGAGGAAATGAAAAGAGACCCCAGTGTCAGTGCCTATCTGTATGTTTATTTTAGGGCCTTCTATTTGTAGATCTTTTTTCCTGCCAGTATCAAGTGACGCTGTGCCCTCTCACCCAGAGTGAGAGCCTCACAGGCCTGTTGCCTGGGGCTTGTCTCTGCCTCATAAAGTAGGAATACAAAGTGCACAATGTAACACATGGACTACAGTAAAAAGAACAGACTTTGTGCATGTTTGTTTTCTGTATTTCAATTTTTTGATAGCTTGTTGGAAATATAGTTTAAGATTTCTATAACATGAATAATATTATGCAGTTAGGGGCATAAGTATTTAGTGACTGACACATTTTTTTGTAATTTAACAAAAAAACAAAACAAAAATAGTATTAACTCTTTGAGAATTATAGCCATTTTTTCACACAGCCCCACATCTTCAGAGGCTTAAAAGTAATTGGAGAAACTAAGACAGTTTTAAAAATAAGGACTGTTTTCTAATACTTGGATGAGATCCTATCCTGCCAATGGCTGCCTGAAGTCTGGAACTGCAGCTGCCTTCAGCTGTTTGTGGATCTCCCTGCATTCATTATTTAATAACAGAAAGGTTGCTCTGTTTGGGTCGAGGTCAGGTGACTTGATCATTGAAGAATAACCCATTTCTTTGCCTTGAGAAATTCATACTGTTTTTGCAGTATGCTTTCAGAATCAGAATCAGAATACTTTATTGATCCCTAGGGGAAATTATTTTTCGTTATTTTTCGTTACAGTGCTCCATTATAAACAAACATTAACAAAGACAGACAATACACTAACTAAGAATAGCACAATATATACAGGCATATATATATATATATATATATATACATAAAAGTCACTATATATACATAAAAGTCACTATTAATAAATAGCTGAAAAAGAACATGTGCAAGAAGGGTGTAGCTGTTGCAGTAAACAGTGTGTTAAGTGGATGAGTTGTACAGGGAGATGGCCACAGGCTGGAATGATTTCCTGTGTCGTTCAGTGGTGCTTTTCGGTAATCTGTCTTTCACTGAACGTGCTCCTGTGACTGACTAGCATGTCATGGAGTGGGTGGGAGGTGTTATCCAACATTGTCTTTATCTTGGACAACATCCGCCTCTCCGACACCACCTTGAGGGAGTCCAGCTCCATCCCCACAACATTACTGGCCTTACGGATCAGTTTATCGAGTCTGTTGGCATCTGCGACCCTCAGCCTGCTCCCCCAGCATGCAACAGCATAGAGGATCGCACTGGCCACAACAGACTCATAGAAAATCCTGAGCATTTTCTGGCAGATGTTGAAGGACCTCAGTCGCCTCAAAAAATAGAGACGACTCTGGCCCTTTCTGTAAAGTGCTGTGGTGTTTGTAGCCCAGTCCAGTTTATTGTCAATGTGTACTCCAAGGTATTTATAGTCCTCCACAATGTCAACACTGACCCCTTGGATTGAAACAGGGGTCAAGTGTTTCCTGGTCTTGGTCCTTGCTTTGGGTCATAATCCACAGCACTATGGTCATTTGCACTGCGAAACCCTGTCTGATTAGTTTTGCAACATTTGGCTGAATCCGAGCAGAGACTATAGCCCCGTATGCATCGTTATTTATCCTGATACTTTTCTCAGCAGTCACGTCATCACTAAACACTAATGACTGGGTTCCACTGTTTGATATGATCCCCATTCCATAACATTATCTTCACCATATTTAACATATAATGTCGTAAGCTGCCGAACATGAGCTATTTCTCCATTCCTCCAGACTTTTTTCTTCACATCATTCTGGCACACATTAATCTTGGTCTCATCTGTCCAAAGAACTGTGTAGGCGCTTGCTTTCTGTCAAAGTTTAATGTGGACGTCTTGTTCTTGAATGTATTTTTTGGTGTGCACTTGTTGTAAGCTCTCTTAAATGTAGACGTTTACTCTTTGAGAGTGCTCTTGAGTTAGATATTTTGAAGCTGGAACCAAGGTATGAATTCTGTGATCATCCACTGTAGTGGTCTTTCAGGTCCTTTGTTGCTGCTGACCTGGCAAAAGCAGTCCTCCTTTCTAAGAATGCACCAGATTGTTGATTTGATGACTTCTAAAGTTTTTGCTGTCTCTCAGATAGATTTATTGTGGTTTTTCAGGTTAAGGATGGCTTCCCATCCTTAGATTGACAAGTAGACCTCATGTTGAAAGTTCCAGTAAACAGTTGCCTAAGCAGTTTCAGCACAGTTAATGAATTTGTCATGCAATAACAAGGAACTGTCTTCACCTTTCCATTAAATTGCTTCCAAGTTGTCCAATTACTTTTCTTTTTTAGGTGTTGAAAATGATTGACTGTCATGGCTGTAATTCCTAAACAGTTAATACAGTACTTTTTTTAAATCAACTGAAAATCCGCACCTCAGTCATAGCTTGATTGTTTGATGTCATATCCATTGGGGTGGTGTACAGAGGCAAATTTACAAAACTTTTGGCATTGTCCAAATAATTATGAGTCATAATATACGACTAGATGTTGTTTTGCACTGTAAGGTTTAGATGGTGTTTCTTAAATGTTACTTCAGTCTGGTCTAGAACATAACATTTACATTTTCATTATTCAATAGTTAACAATATAGCTGTAAAATGAGAAAAAAAAATTCTTTATGGTCCTTGTAACCTTCAGGTTGTATAGGCTTGGATTATTGGTAGGTGACTGAAAAAATAAAAGCAAAGTTCTCTAACAAATAACTGACTTATCAACTGTACTAATTATACCAATTGATGAAAACAATAGAATTCTAAAGTGGTGTATTTGGGCTGGGGTTACAAACAAGCCCTAAACCAGGTTAAACAATGCAAGCCATCCTTTTTACACAGGATTGACAAATCTTGTATAAATGTATCCACCAAACCACAGACAGACTGGATTTATACTGTTGCACCAAACACAGGTGACTAGTTAGCTGTCAGACTGATGTTGTTGCCTGAATAAAAAACTTTTTCTTGTAAAATGGGAGGTGAAATTGTGATCATAGTTATCATTTACAAGCACCTAGGCCAGAGCGTTTAGCTATAATAATGTAAAATTCAACTGAGTGGTACACTGTGCATTAGTCAGCTATGACTTGACCAAAGTGTAGTTACTGGTAGTCTATTTCCACAGTGTTCAACCTTGGTTGGAATAAGAGCATCACAGCAGGAGTAACAGTACAGGTGGTTAAAGTAAAATGTTTTCTCACCTGAAAAATAAAAACAAGTGAATATTGCCCTCTCCTCCACCCAACCTCCGTTCTCTATTTTCTCCCGCTGTTGTCAACCCACACGTATCTCTCTTTTTTCCCCTCTCATCTGATCTGCATGTTTACAAGATGGAGGGATTTCTCTCTCCATCTGGGGAGATTAGCTGTCCAAGGCTGTCCCTTCTGCATACAAGATATAAGGATGAAATGAGAATTGGACAGACACACTTCTCCTCCTCCTCACTGTCCATCTTTCTTCAGTAGAGCAAAAAAAGAAACTTGATTGCGAGATGTTCTGTGGTGGCTGTTATTACGATTTGGAACCAATCTGTCGTGAGTGCTTTGCTTGAAGAGATGCTGGATGGGTTTTCAGTTAAATTTGCCTGATCGTCAAATGAAACCTTTCTCCTTTACCTCTTGTGTTTCATCCACAGATGACTCTGTGCCCTCCAGTGACAGTTTGTCAGACTCCAGCCCGCCCGCCCCTGGTGTACCTACTCAGGTGGTCCAATCAGTGCAGACCACCCCACAGGTAAGATGCACACATATGAACAAACCCCATGAATTTGCCATGACTATGTCGGCGCAAGCGTAACATTGTATTTGGTTGTATCTGACGCTCTGGCTTAATACATCAACAGAGGTCAGTGTTGCAAGCCGTGTCTCAGGCAGCCAAGAGGAATCAGACAAGCCACGTCAACAATCTACAGTCTGTGCATATAACCCCAGAGGTAAGGAAGATAATTCCTCTCATCACTTCATCAGCATGTCTGTCATGCCACACCACGTACATTGATCTGCAACAGCACACCACTGCCAGTTGTGTTTCATTAGTTGTATTCCTTAATAGCCTGCTATCATGCAATTAAGTTAACAAATTGGGTTTAATTAATGTGTAATCAACATGTTGAGTGCACAGTATGATATTAATGAAGACCGGGAGAACCTCGTGGGCAGTCAAAGAGACAGTTACTTTTCAGGACTCGATGAAAAAAAAAAATATTGAACTTGGTGAACGAATACTTGCTCTGCTTGTCTTCTTCATAATGCCTGATGATGATTAAGACATTGCTTTTGTATAAATGTTTTAAGGAATGTTTTTGCAACCAATTTGAAATTGCCAGAAAGATAACTTCACGCCAAGTGGATGTGTAGAAAGAGAACAGTTTTGCAGCTTTTTACCTAGTAGTCACACCAGCATAGCATGTGTTAAGCTTGCATTTCATTGAGTTGAAACGTACTATGAAAAGTGCATCTTGTATAGTAACTCCTTGGAATTTAAAAAAAAAAGAATATAGCTTTTCAGTCACAAATGTGAAATCAAAAGGTTTAGCAGTCTTGCTCACACTGTGCCCACTCATATTTTATGTTCCGGTTAAAGAGCCGATTTGTCTTTCCTTCATTACAATATTTACTATCTGCTTTAATAAGTAAAATACGAACAATTATTGAGAGCATAACTGATGCACGCTAAGTTTCACTGCACCCTTCTCTTCAATTTGGTCATTTTAATTAGATTAGTTATCTTTAGTTATAGAGTGCTTTTCACAGTTGTTCATGCAACACCATCATAAGGAGCAGATTTTAATAAAGTGGGACATTCAAAATATATCTGCATGTTGCTGAGTTATGTCATTAGGTGCAACTGTTAGTCATGTTGAGCACAGTCTGTTAGTGTGTCACTTTAAATTGTGAGATGTGGGGTGCCATCTCCTTTCCTTTAGGAGGATGGTCCAATATATTCTATGCTAAAGGAGGACTTCATTCAGTTCTTGCAACCCTTTAATTGTGTTAATCTCCTTTTTGCTAATTGTTCAGGTAGAGCATGTGTACTCTGGCCAGGTCCAATATGTGGATGGAGCAGGAGATGCAACTTTCACCACACCCACCATGTAAGTAGTAAAGCACCTGATCTGTCTGTCTGTTTGTTCTATGCTCACACGTTCAGTTACACACACTCTGAAACTTTTCTTGTCACAGAGCCATTGATATATTTCAGTGTCTGTGTCTTTTCTTGTCCAGTCGACCGAACAATTACCCCTTCTCCGAGTCGCCCCTGTATTCCCAGACACCTCCTACGTCCGCCTCCACCTTTTACGAGGCCACGCCCAGCTCTGAGTCAGACATCACTGGATCTGTGACTTCACAGCCAGTTTCTGTGGCAACAGCAGGAGCCAGCAGCACAGCAGCTGCTGCAGGTGGAGGTGGTTACGTTATTCAAGGAGGTTATGTCTTAGGAGCAGGAGGAACTCCAACAGCAGGTGGAGGAGGACAGAGTTACTCCAGCCCCAACTCTCGTGCCCCACCTGCTACCGTGAGTCGAAAAGTTGAAAGTGAAGCACATCTATGATCCGTGACAGCCTACCACCCAAAGGTTCAAATACTGTGAAATCCTTTTTCCCCAGGTGCAGTGGCTCTGTGATAATTACGAGGGGGCTGAGGGGGTGAGTTTACCTCGCTGCACCCTCTACTACCACTACCTGCTTCACTGCCAGGAGCAGAAACTAGAACCTGTTAATGCTGCATCTTTTGGAAAACTCATCAGGTCTGTCTTCATGGGGCTGCGTACACGGAGATTAGGAACCAGGTACACAAAAACACGCATACAGACACACATACACGAACTGTGCAAGACCAGTCTCTCAAGGGTTTATCATAACTTTTTCCTGTGTATGTTTCAGAGGGAACTCTAAGTACCACTACTATGGTCTGAGGATCAAATCCGGGTCACCTCTGCTCAGACTGATGGATGAACAACAGCACATGGCGATGAGGCAGCAGCCTTTCTCACAGAAAAACAGGTAGCCACCCATGCACTCTAAAATTTGTCCTTGAGCCATTACAGGTACTGAGCTTCTAAATATAGTATGAAATACTAGTAGAGTACATCATTGCTGAAAAATATTCCTCCTGTGGTTTATGATTTAATTCTATGCATGGATGGCATTTCGTTCTTATCCACAACTGGTCCTCCTGTCGAGTTTTACGTTATTTTGTCAAAACTGAACATCTTGTGTGGAAAGATCCACTCAAACAAAAATATGTAAAAATACAACAATAAACTGTCCCGATAACTCCGGCTCTGTTTCTATGTGAATGGTGTGACAAATAGGGTAAAGCCAGTTCAGAAGTCACAGGGGATCACCAACGGCACAGTAGGCGGGATAGGTCAACAACAGGGCTCGACACTTTGTGACATTTCGGCCCAGGTGCAACAGTACCAGCAGTTCCTAGGTGAGGAACACCTGCACATTGTTCATCATTGTTTCTTTTTTAGTTTATTGGATAAGCAGTTTAAAAAATGGATGGATATGATTTTATTTCAAATGATACTGAATCAACTCTCCATGTTTCCTGTTTCCTGTGCATTATCATGTCCAGAGGCATCAAAGCAATTGCCAGACTTTGTGGAAATTGATCTTGAAGATCGAACCCTGCCCGAAGGGATCCTTTTAGAGCACCTCAAGGCCTTTCAGACTCTGTACAGAGAACACTGTGAGGTATGCAGCTTAGACAAAAGAAATGACACGGAGACTGAATATAATAGACATGCTTTCCATGTGTGTGTACTTATTTCTCTTGCCATTATTTACTTATTTCTCTTGCCATTTCATTTTGTCATTGAAAAAAGCAAGGTTCTTGTAGTTGTTGTAAAGCACAGTAACATCAGCTTCCAAAGAAATTCAAACAGAAACACTGAAGTGAAGTTGTGCTCATTTACAAAGTAGTTTTGGTTGATTCACACAGTTCAAAATAATCTTTATTTTATGTTGGACATTGATGCAGCCCCTAAGTTTATCCAGCCCAGTTTCTTCTAATTTTCTATCCTGTGTAAATTAGCATCGGGTTTCACTCGCTGAGCCTATTACTTGAAATTTTTAACATAAATACAAGCATCCAGCAGCGCAGTGTTATACATACAGGTCCCATCAACACCTCTGTGATGCTAAGTGTGATCCTCGCAGGCTATTCTGGATGTGATGGTCAATCTTCAGTTCACTCTCGTTGAGACCTTGTGGAAATCATTCTGGAGGTTTAGCCAGAGCAATGATGCAGAATCGCTCAACCTGTAAGTATTGCAAACACACTCAAATGTGTGCACCCAAGCATCCCCTGCTGAAACTGAAGCTGATCAGCTGTTTCACATGCCCACCCAGACACAACGAGTCTGAGAAGCGACTGCCCAAATCGTGCCTGGTGGTGCTGTGTAAGTTTGAGCCAGTGCTACGCTGGACGAGAGAGTGCGACAACCTGCTGTACCAGACTCTGGTGGAGATCCTCATCCCTGATGTACTGAGACCCATTCCAAGTAAGTTAATAAGTATAAGTATAAACGTTTTAATTTTCTGCGAAACCCACCTGAATACGTTTCAGTGCTGTTTTAGTGATGTATACTGTATGTAAGAATTATACACTGCGGCTCATTTAAAATGGAGAGAAGTGTTCCTGTGTTTTTGTATATCCCTGTAAATTGCGTCTTTCCTCTTTGCATCACCGCCATCAGGTGCCTTAACTCAGGCCATCCGTAACTTTGCCAAAAGTCTGGAAAACTGGTTGACAGGTGCCATGATGAACATCCCAGAGGAGATGGTTCGCATAAAGGTGTTTGTATTTTTTTTTTTTTTACACTGAGCTCTGTATCTGTGCTTTAATTTAGAGCTTTTTATTTAATACACGGGTGCATCCCTTAGCACTTAGCTCACCTTAGCTCACCAAATGTAAGCTGATAAGTGGGATTTGTGATGTATTTTTTGACTTGATGGTTTTTAGTGCTGCCATATTGTGATGGAAAAATGTGACTTGTCCTCTTTATGGCTCTTTTTGACAAGGGTGCTTTATTTCTCCTCGCTTTTACTTTCAGGTGGTGTGCATTGGCTCTTTCTCCCAGACGCTGCGTCGTTACACCAGTCTGAACCACCTGGCTCAGGCTGCCCGGGCCGTCCTCCAGAACTCAGCTCAGATCAACCAGATGCTCTCCGACCTCAATCGGGTTGATTTCAATAACGTACAGGTCTGCCAGTACTGCCGTCTGTGTCTCCTGCGCTTACCTGCTGCTGTACATCAGTGTTTTTTTAAATAAAACAGCAGAGTGCTCACTGTGCTTGCCTGCGTCCCCCTCAGGAACAAGCATCCTGGGTTTGTCAGTGTGAAGACCGTGTGATCCAGAGGCTGGAGCAAGACTTTAAAGCGACTCTGCAGCAGCAGAACTCTCTGGAACAGTGGGCTACCTGGCTAGATAGTGTTGTGTCCCAGGCCCTAAAGCCCTATGAGCACAACCCTATGGCCCTGCCAAAGGCTGCAAAGGTTTTCCTGCTCAACTGGTCTTTCTACAGGTGAGGGGAAGTGGGGAAAAAATGTGCTCTGTAAAGATGCAGTTTTATGTTAAAGAAACATTTTCTGAATCTTTTCTTTTTTTCACCAGTTCTATGGTAATCCGGGACTTGACTCTGCGCAGTGCTGCAAGTTTTGGGTCCTTTCATCTGATCCGCTTGCTGTATGATGAGTACATGTACTACCTAATCGAGCACAGAGTGGCTCAGGCTAGAGGAGAAACTCCCATAGCAGTCATGGCAGAAGTATGTACCTGAACACACACTCATACTTGTATTCCACTTTTGAATTAAGTTTATAAATATGTCTATAAATGAGAACCTTCACAGACATTTATAAATGTGCTTTCTTTGCTGTGGACACAGTTTGCCAGTACTGTCAAGAGCCGGACCTCTCAAGATATTGAAAAAGGTAAATGAGCATGGTTTTCCTTAAATACTCTTTTATTAGGATTCCCCATAAGCACCAGCCTCAGCCTTAGCCGTTTTGCTACTTTGTAACCACAGCAGTTGCCCCCTGCTGGCCATTACAAAGAATGCTGGATTAATGCACTTCTACATTGGCTTCACTTTTCAGACACGTCCATCTTTTATAAAACTCTTTGCGGTACAGATTTAGAGTTCTCACCTTCCCCACTGAGGGGAAGTTTTTATTACAATATGATGACATCAGCAGTTTTTAGATTTCATTTATGGTGATATCAGTATTGTTAATATGGAAATGTAGCAAAGATATTTTGCATCATTGTGAAGTCATGAAATCATGTTTTAAAGAGTTCAAGCAAAGAAAGTGCTGAACTTTTGCCTTATTTGTGTTACCCTGACCTTTGACCTTACATACTAAAATGGCATACTTTAGTATGTAATGTTTAGTATATTGTTGTGAAGTTTGAAGATCATCCATAAGAAACTGTGGGTAATATAAAGTTTTTGTTTTGTTTTGCTTTTTCTACTGATTTTTAAATTTGGTGATTTGACCCAGTTTAAATCAAAATAAAATCAGCTTGAGGCACTATCACATAGAGATGGTGGGGAGGAAGAACTCATGTTTAGGGGGAGAAAAGAAAAAGATGGTGAGACAAGGGTAAAACACAAACTATGGGAGAGAAGACAAATGAAATATGTATGCATTAGAGATTCAAACAAAAAACAAAACAAAAGTGCACAGTAGCTGCTGCAACAGGCCAACACTCAGCATGGCACCGTGGTATTTACTTATCGTCTTTCTTGTCTCAGAAGAAGAGGAGGAGGATGACGATGAAGATAGTGAGGAGGACACCGGAGATTTGGTGCTGCAGTCCAGCTCTCTGAGCGCGGTTGATGATGAGAAGGAGATGATGGAGCCGCCAGTCAAGCAGCCCAGGACAAACTTAAGTCTGCACACGCTCAATGAGACCCACAGCACACCACCTTAGCTAATCACCTGTACGGTTAGCACAATGCTTGACACATGCCTTTGCTTTAAGTTTCAAATCATGTCATCTTGTTCTGTCGCACCATGTGAGCTCCTGGTTTGCATGTTTGGTCGTCTGTGGTGAGAAAGTGGGAGGGCCTTTTGCCAAATTTTCTCTGCTGTACTGTTTGTGCTGCAGCCTTTATGTTTACCTTCACTTGACCATTTCACAGTCCCCCCCCTCGTTCCCTGTGCCTTCCCTGCCTTTTCAGTGGCTGCTCCTGCCCAGCCTGAATTATATATACGCATATTCTTGATTCCCTCCCATCCCGCCTTAACCACTGACCTGATTGCTGTGGAGAGATTCATTGTCCTCTAAACTCAAATATCACTTTAATTACCTTTAACACAATGACTATGCAGGGGAGCTGGACTTGTGAATGAATGGTATTGTCTGAAAAATATATTTGTTTAAGAGTAGCATCTAGAATGATACTGCATCATGAATTTTTGTTGGCACATGGACGTTGAGTGAAAGGTATTTGGCTTTATAAATGTGACTTCTTATTCATTTGGCCAACTAACTGATACGCTGTGCCTTTTGAGAGATTTCTAGGCTTAACAAAAAAAGGTTGTGCTCTATATATTCTGTATCGGTGGTTTAATAAATGAAGGTCCTGTGAAGTAGTCGTGGTGTTGTCCTGAACTTTTTGTAGCTGTTAAAAGAAAAAAAAAAAGGTGATCGTCTAGTTTTGTGATGATTCTGCCTGGTTTGTTGTTCTTCATCCATTCGTCATCCATCCTTTCTTTCATCATCAACATCTTTCTTTCACACACAAACATACAGATGACTCGAGTGCAAACCTCCCCCCACACACACACGCATTTCATAGATACTGTTCAACGCATGTGTGGGCAACAAAAGGCCAAAGCTTTTCCCACCTGATCAGCTCCACATATTTTGCAATCTTTCTACCAGCTAGATGTACCAGCTATCTCAAAGTTTTTGTAGTGTAAGAGTAGATGTTTATTTTCAGAAAGTGTGTATGCTGGACGTTTGTAGATAACTTATATTATGTACCTTTTTGTGAACGCCGTAATATATCCAAAATATTTGTATGTTGTTTAACCATTATTGCCTTAATAAGTATGTCGTGGTATGTCCACCAGCCAGAGTCTTGAGCTATATTTTTATTGTGATGATGGACCAAGCATGTGAGTATGGTGACTTAAGATTAACCCCCTCAAAGAGCACACGCTCAACCAGCAGCAATGTGTGAGTGTGGGACTGAGGGGAAAAGAAATAAAAATATTATAATGGTAGTGGGATGTCCCTCAGGACCACCTGATTACAAAGATGTCACCAAAGAACATTACAAAGGAGAAAAAAAGTATGTTTACATTTATATATAAATATATATGTGAGAACAGGCTACAAAATCTGACTCAAATTAAAATTAACCGCCAACTGCAATGTCATACAAACTGTGCCGTGGATTCTGTCCCTTGCTTCTGAACGAGGTTCTTGCTGTTATTCTGAAGACCTTTGTACTTAAACCTGTGATCAACGTTTGTAGCTTTATTCTCACTGTTATAACTAAAGAGATGTGATTGCTATCAAAACTTGTGCCAGACTGTTTTTCCTTCATTCCCTGTGTTGTTCTTGGAATTTCTTTCTTAACCACATTTTCCAACTGGAGGTCTACGGCAAAACATCAGTTTGGTTTGGGAGTCCTCAAAATGAAACAAAGGCTGTAATGGAATTGTCCCAAAAAATGACCACCTTTGTTTTCATAATATTTTTTTCTTTGACTTATTTAAACGTAACGGAGACTCAGGAAAAGAGAACCTGAGGGCTCAGAGAAGACCTGCTCTAGATGTTGTGGGGCTGTTGCCACTGATGCACCTCTGCAAGATCGGATGTCAGGGGCAGTTCCTCTGGATTGGCAAACTAAGGCAACAGACCTTTGATCATATAGCCATTTCAGGGGGATCACGATCCTCAACCTGCCTGGGAAAGTTTATGCCACGGAGGATGGGAGTTCATCCATTAGTTAAACCTCAGATTCAGGAAGAATACTTTGGTGGGAGTTTGCAGAACTGATCGTGTCCCTCATTCATTCTTTGGTTCTTATACAAATTAATGCTGAGGTTGTACAAGTCAGACCTGATGGATGGCCCGGGGGTCTACTTCAGCTAAAAGACAGGAGATCAGGGACCATTTAATGAACAGTAAAAGGTAAACCTAAATTTAAGTTTCTCTGTACTTAAATTATATATTATCTGGGACATTGTAGTATTAAAATTGATTAGACTACAAAATTGTTCTATTAATACATTCAACTAGTGAAATTTAAAAAAAAAAAAAAGTATAAATGTCAAATTATACAGATCTGTTTTATGGCTGTAGAAGGAGATGAACAAAATCTGATAAATAGTCCAAAAGGTCTTTAGGCTTCAGACGACCAAACTGAAAATGTAACAAAGAATAAAAATTCTGAGGGTTAGGAGCTCATGGCACCTTTTTAGCTTCACTGCAAATACCCAGTACTACCCTAACAGACCCAAAACTCAGTTGCTTTATTGATAGTGCAGATCTCACACGTTGACAAGACTGTACGATGTTTAAAGAAAAACAAAACACGTTTGTGTTTGATTTGTATGTTAATCGGTTAAACATGTGGAGTACTTTTACCTCTTCTCTGTGCATGTTTTCCTTGAGCCAAACCAGCTCTTTGTGTCTTTATAATGTAACTTTAGTACCAGACAGTGTGATGTCTGTTCCAATGTTGGGCCTGTTCTGTTTTGTATATAAATGGTTCTAGTTAGGGAACCAGCACTGCTTCAGCTGAAGTCACATGACAACTTTTGTGGTAATTATTTCCCCTCCAGGCAAGATCTTCTCTGGAGACTGTTGGATATTTTCATGTATCCAGTTATCATCACAGCACACTCATAAGGCTTTTGAACATTTTATTTAAACAAAAGATCCCAGCAGAATACAGTCTGTATTCCATGCTGTCACTCATACAGCACGACAGCAGCCAGCTAAGCAGGTGACTCTTGCTTCCACTGACGAGGGTTTTAAAAAAACAAAAAACAAAAACGGAAATCAAGTGAAGCAGTAGAGTTTTTCAAATTTCAAATACTGCAGCCTTACACACAGCTGGACAGAGCTGGTCCACACTGGATGAGAAACGAGTTAAGAAGCAGCAAAATCTGTTAAATTTCTCACACGCCCACCTTGTGCACATCACACAGGTACAGATATCACATACATTCATTTACTCACACACACAGACAATAAAACTGCCTTAATGTATCAAAACAAAAGTAAAAATAAAGTCTTTGTTCAGTCCAGCTCTTGGTTTTGGTTGTTACAACAATTCAGTACACAATTACAAAAAACTCACAAAAACCTTTACAGTATTTCATCTGGTTCTTTGTTCGGCTTTAGCGACATGTGCTACAAACGGAGCCTCTGATTAAGATCGATACTGCAGGTGAGCTCATGTCAACGTGTACTTCTGTGTGCTTTTCTTTATGTTGTTTCGACACATGTGGATCTCTTCTTCCTTCATAATACAATCCAGGTACACCGGTCACTATCTGCCAACACTTGCAGAGATGAGCCTGCAGGTGAGAAAAGAGCAGGACTCTCTCTTTTTTTTCTTTTTAATTTATTGATACAAAAGATGCAAACTAAAAATAAAAACTTACGTTTTTAAGGAAGAGGAGTCAGATCTCTATTTCTCTTTCAGTATAAGGAAGTAACATTAGTTTGGATTAAAGCTGCACAGGGGATCAGTCTTTACTTTTTTCTCAGTTGACTTCTAGTATTAAGCTTAGTAATTTAATAGATGAAGTGGAATGTGATTTCATCATTGGTAACATAAAAACTCATCCCATATATTTAAAAAATGAAGCAATCAATTCATTTTTTCAGTCAGAAATATTAGTCCAAATACACAAGTCCTTAACATCCGAGAAGTCTCATCTTTTAATGTTTTTGATGTGCTTTTGGTCTCTAAACAGCAAATGGGGCACAGAAAGCCTATTGCTGTCAAATGATTGGTCCTAAACACAGAAACAAAGTGCAGTATTTTTTTGCACTAGAAAGTCAAAGACACTTTTGTTTATTCTGATCTTCTATCTTACACTCACTAAGGCCTCATTTCTCCAAAAAGGACTTAACATTCGGCAGTTTTTATTTTTGACAGATTTATTTGGGAGGATTTATGTTCATCTGTTTCTGTGTCTATATACTCACCCTTGTGGAGAGCTTCATTGGTCATGCGGTTGATGTAGCGGGAGCTGCTCTCGGGGACAAGCCACTTCATCACCGTGTTCACACAGGACTTCCTGTACGAACTCCAGACGGTCCCACTGACGGACAGACAAAACCTTTCAACACAACTGAACTAACGAGAAACAGGAGGCAGAGAGAACCTGTGTATGTGGTACAAGCTTGCAGGGCTCACCTTGTCTGACCCTTGACTTCTGTGAGGTCGCCAACACCCACAGTGCGACACACACCCGTGTTGAGGTCCCAGCTAACCTGCAGGTTGGAATGGTATGTGTTTGGCCTGAAAACAAAAAGCCACCGGGTCAAAAATCCAAGGCGGGTGAAACAGGTGAGGGTCGAGGTGGCTTTAGGGTAAAAGAGCAGGCGAAGTACCTGCAGTGCTCCTCGTCAGAGTTGGAGAATGCTAGTAACAGCAGACCAATGTTGATCATCACAATGTTGGTGTCTGGACACACCTGATACACATCAAAAACATGTTACCCACATGCAAAGTGTTCTTCCATGGTTCATGCACTAAATGTATGAAATTAAAATTAAGGAAATCAGAAATTTCCTAGTTGGAGAAAACTAGTGGACTAGAAAAAAAAAAAAAAAAACCCAGCAAAAAATTCATACAATCTAATGAACAGGCTTAAACACTGACTGTGTGTATTTAAGCCCTGCTTTTTTATTTTTAATTTAACCAGAAAGTCCCTTGAGATTAATATCTCTTTTCTTTTTTCAAGGGAAGCATAACCAAGGAAACAAAAGCCTGCAAAAATGATAAAGCTGCATTTTCCATAAACAGACAGCAACACATAATCTAAAATCCACCTCTGGAGCAACAGTTGCACTCTTCAGTTACAGAATCATTTATAAGCTCTTTAAACCCACCAGCGAAACAAAAACATTAACCTTTAGTTCTTGTTGTTATGAAGGTTACTCTGTGACCAAGGTGCAAAAAAAAAAAGAGAACACTATGCCTCCAAGTTGTGCAAAAATACAAGTATCCTTAAGAGAAGAGGTCTAAAGGAGGGAAAAATCTTAAGTGTAGGTTTGTGACAAATCAGGAAGACTTTACTCCATTTGGCTTTGTAGTTAAAAATATACCAATAATATTAATAATAATAATAATGTGTATGTGTTAGTCCCCGTAGGGAAATTACTCCTCTGCATTTAACCCATTCACCTAGTGAAGCAGTGTGCAGGGACGGTACCTTGCTCGGGTACCTCAGGGTAGGCGTTCATTGGGGTCGAACCCACAACCTTCCGATCATGTGGCAACCACTCTACCTACTGAGCTATCCCTGCCGATACTAGTCAAACTGTGTACTGGACAATAAATTAGATGCAAAAGTGAGTCTAGACAATGATCTGTAGAGGCAGCAGCATGCCAGTAATTAAGTGTAACCATAACTAAGCTCTTTTAGGAATGAAGCATGTGCAAGTGTCTTCCTAACTCCAAAATTAAATTATTACAGGCCATATTTCAATAATAAAAACCGAATTTAACCTTCAATTACTTCATTTAGGGCTCAATATCTTCTCTAAATGTGAGTTTAAGATTCACAAGGACAGGTATTTGTAGGATGACACTTTTTCAATTAAGTCCCAAGATATAAATACCAACATGATCTGAGATCAGTTACAATTTGGAAAGTAACAAACACATTATTAGAATCAACTTTAAACAATCTAATACACCAGCCTGACTCAGAGGAGAGAAAGCTGAGGACTGTTTAAAACTAAGATTCACATTCTTTAAAAATCAAATCATATTTTAAATGTCACTGATATGTACACTTTGAGCTGTGCATAATATTGCTCACACTTAATATCAGATTAGTTGTTTTGCAGGCCACTGTCTCCATGTTGTAGCTGTGTCCTGTCACTAGCAACCAGTATTTACAAAAAAAAAAAAAAAAAAAAAAAAAGGTCGAGCAACTAGTCTATGGACTTCTCTTGCTTTTGTTTGCAGTTGCAGATGATGATGTAACATTTTGGAACAAACAGTCACCATACCTTACTAAAACTACCAACTAGTGGCTGCAGCGTCAGCTGACTGATAAGTTACACAGCTTAGTTTTTAAGACCCAAAGGTTTAATGAGAACTGGCATTTGCAGTCCACGCCGTGATGCAACATGAAAGTACTGTTTTAATACCCTAAGACTTTATAATAAACTCAATAAAAACAGTCTACATATATGACAAGTTTCATAAAAGCTACAGCAACCTTGAGTCAGGTGTAAATTAGACAATGCGAGTGTCCTGAGCTCCGTGTGTGTGTGTGTGCTGACCTCTAATATCACAACATCATAGTCACTAAAGGAGCAGAACTGTGTGGCCCAGGCAGCATCACTCCTGATCACCTCATTGATTAGATATTCAAAATCCAGAGTCAGCTGCTCAACACAAACACTCTGCAAAACAAAAAGTACAGATTCATGATCAACAACACACACAAAAATACTCTGTACGTGTCCAAACTATCTCAGCTTTGCCTCTCTACTTTTGTCTTCAAAGTATCTAATTCATGTCCATTCTGGTTACTCGGCCCTGTAACTCCAACATCCCCAGGACAGTTCTTACTCATTCCTTACTGCTACTTCCATACATGTTCTCCATTGACTTTACAGTCACATGCACCAACACCTACCTGTCCGTTGTGTGGCCCTGTAACCAGCTGGAGGTTACGTCCTTTCAGATCTGTGACTGTGAAAGGCAGCTGGACTTTATCATCTTCATAACCTAGAAAAACAAATGAGGAAGAAATGCCAGTCAGCATCTTTGGATCTGACCCGACACATTCTTTGACTCTCTCTTTTATCATCTCTCACCTCCTGCACTCTGCTCTGCTGCCCCTGGCTGTTGTAAGCGGTAGTGTAGGCGTGAGTAGTTTACATATCCAGGCTCACTGGGGCTGGCTTCCTGGCACGAAGATATAGTTGGAGTGGCTGACGGGGATGAGGAAGAAGAGGCGGGAGACATCACCTGTTCCGATACCTGTGGCAGACTATGGCTAACACCTGAGGTTAATGGTTGTAGTAAATTAGTCCTTCTCTCTTCTACCCTCAACCCTTTACAACCACCCTCCTCTCTCACAGTCTCTGCAATGGTCCCTTTGTCTCCAGTTGTCTGTACTGCCTCTTTTTCACCACCATCAGACGTTCTCCTCTCCCCCTGGCCTTCACCATCTTTCCCTCCTCCCTGGGCTCGCCTGAAAAGGTCGGCAGCAAACTCCCGGGCTCGCATCGCTGCTTGTGAATGGCTAGGAGATGAGGGAACTGGAGTGGGGACTGGAGTGGGTCTGCTAGGTGGAAGTCGATGTTCAGGAGATTCTTGAGGTAGTGAGGAAGAAGAGACCAAAGAAGAGGAGGAAAAAGATGTCGAAGCTTGACTTGACAGGGCTGCTCTCTTTGTGTAAAGGATTTGCGATGACTGACCCTGTTTACCTGAAGCAAACACAAATAAAGATAAAAGAATGAAAAAAAACAAAACCAATGATAAAATCAGACAGCAAAACATCACTGTGATGGTTTTTTACTCTTGAAGACAAGCATTTTTAGGCCTCTACTCGGTGTAGCACTGTTCCTTCTAATCCTATCTGGAGATAAGAGTGAGTTGCTGTTTAATGTATGTCTATGAACAACCGTGTTTCTGGATATGATCAACATATATAAGATAAGATAAGATAACCTTTATTAGTCCCACACGTGGGAAATTTGTTTTGTCACAGCAGGAAGTGGACAGTGCAAAAGTTATGAAGCAAAAATTAGAATAAAATAAAATAAGAATAAATACAGTACACAACTGTACAGAATAGAATAAAATAGAATACTATATACACTAGAATAAAATAGAATAAAATATACAATAAGATAAAAATGCTATATACAACTGAGTAAAAATACAACGATGCCAGAAAAGATTATTGCACTTAGTGTTATTGTACATGTGTGGATGTGTGTGTTTGATCAGTTAAAGTCTTTGTTGTGGAGTCTGACAGCAGTGGGGAGGAAAGACCTGCGAAATCCCACACACAAAACAAACAAAAAAAGAAGATATTTGTACATGGACACACCATGCACCTATGCATTAAAAAAAGCAAAAACAATTGATGTTAACATCCTCACAGCAAAAATAAAATATTCTTTTTGTTCTATTTACCTGGATAGAATTTAAAGACGGGGGGATATAGCCAGCATGATATGACCCTCTGGTTGTTCTGGTGCTCTGGTTGCAAAACCTCTAGGTGAGTCTTTTCACTGTCACCATCTCGGTGTTTTGCAATAAGATGTGATGAGCAAGGTGTACTTTTGAGAAACCGAGCACTACCACACATTCACAGGCTTTTACCCACTTACCGACTCAAAAACAGACCAAAATCTACAAACTCAACATCACGGTTTATAGAACTTGAAACTTGTGACTCATAACCTAAGTGTCTACTGAAGTCACAGATTAGGGGAGATGAGAGCAATTTCCCTATAGACTTATTTGCAATCGTAAGTGATTTTGCAACCAGTGCAGTCACGTCCTGCTGGCAAACAGAAAGAATGCAGAATTGAGGCGCTTCCAACACTGTCTTTCTCTTTTATGCTCAGAAACTGCATCCATTATATTACCAGTCTGTGTATGTGCACAGTCTGTAGAGTCTGGGTGGTCTGAAATTTTCAGCTGCGTAAACCCTCGTGGACTCACTGATAAGGAAATTCATAATGTGGTGATCTTAAATCCATAAAAAACCTTATCTGAGGCATTATAAAGAGACAAGAAATGTGGCAATTCTACTATTTGTGTGTGTCTTACCTGGGCAGAGTGAGATGCCACAGGCTACAAGAGAGTAGCTAGTGTTTAACAGAATGACCTGGTCCTTCTTAAGCTGGAAAGCTGGCTGAAAAGTGGGGAACGGATATACCACCTGGTACCTGCTGTTGAGCACATATCCGTGTTCAAGACACTCACCACTTCCTGTGGAAAAAAGTGATAATGTCTGATGAGAGCGAGAGAGGCAGGCGTAATGAGAGCGGTGAAGTAGTAGCTCTGTATGTGTTTTTGTTAACCTGTGCGTATAGTAGTGACTGAAGGAACAGGACAGCACTGAGCGCAAGGTTTAGGAGGCGGCATGGAGGCGATGGTGATGTAGATGTCTCTATTGTTCTCATCACTCATCATTAGATTCATCAGGACTGAGTTGGAGCTGCGTGTACTTAGCAGAAACATACACACCAACACATAATTTAGCCATCACTACCTGTGGCTTGCAATAAGGTTATTCTTGCCATTCATAAATATATTTATCATTCCTTACTTGAAGCCGAAGATGACAATTTTGGAGTGATCATTTGGCCACTCACATACTGTAAGGTACAGGTCACTGTAGATTTCCTCTCCTGCAAACAGTCGCACATGATGGACCTAAAGAGAAACCAAAGGAGTTAAAGAAAATAAAAATAAATTCTACAATTATATTTATATATTACAATTAGAATTAATTTTTTTTACCTGCTTGAGTCTGCTGTGCAGGTTAAACTCCCACCAATAAAGATGATAAGTATAGAAAGAGAAATCATCATCTTCTCCACAGTCACTGGTGTAAGACAGAACGTAGCGTCCACATTTGGTGAAGCCAAGAAAGATGTGCCTGAAAACAAAAAGATAAAGTACTGGTGTCATATATGCTCCAGAATGAACAATACTAAATAACAACAATTACCCACCAGACATCCTCAGAATCTGCTAATTCTTTTTTATCATATTCAAAGAACACATGGAAAATTTTATTTTCATACTATGAATATTTTCTGAGTACCAGGTACTGAAAGTACACCAGAGGCGGGTGGAAACTTGGTGCTTTTAACAAATTTTTTCCAGCATCTTTGAACCCTCATAACTTCAAGAGACAGCCATGTGTCACAAGTGTCAACAGCTCTGATTCAGTCACCAATAATCCCAGTCTATTTGAGATGCAGCCAGTGTGGTATACATGCATGTAATGAAGCATACTGTGCCAGTCAAGGTTCTTTAATCACAGTAAAGCCATCCAGTAAACACATACGTACCCTGCTCTCAGGAACTCCTCGCTTACAATGTTCTTCAATGGTACACACACTCGAGGTGGCAGCTTCCTGAACAGGCGCTGAGAAAACTGCCCTGACAGCTGCAGGACAGAAACCACAGTGGAGGTAGATATAGCTAATTAGCACACGGTGTAACATAAAGCCCGAAATACTTTGCAATTTTGCTGTGCTTTTGTTCATCTTCGTGTAATGTCCAGCACTGTAAGACGACACGAACAGTACATGAATTACGCTTGATGCACAAAGACTGCCATTAAATCTGAGGTGTGCTGCTGCGGTTGAATAAACGCTAAAGCTGACTGGTAAAGTTAAAACTCAGATCAAATAGACCTTTACAAATGTGGCTTAAGTGGCTAGCACTTTAACACGGTTCGGTTGCATTAAAATGTGTATGGGCCATCTGCAAACCAACCTGGGAAGTAAAATGGATAAATATCATAACATAGAGCAGGTAAGCTGCATTGTTTTACATTTTGAAGCATTAGCCAATTAGCCACCTGCCAGCCGTTGGCTGTTATTAAGTTAGCCGCGGTGCTAGTTAGCAGCTAGCTCCTAGCTGGCCTCAGAAGCTCCTGAAACCGTAGAGGCCTTCTTTTTGACGGCTCATTTTAAACCTCTCTCTTTAGGTCCTGCGGATGCATGCCTACCTTTCCGCGCATAAGAAGCTTCACGACATGGTCTTTGTGTTTTCTTTGGCTTTTCTGTTTGCTGTCGTCCTTTTCAGATTTCGAGCTGGGCGCCATCTCCCCCTGAACTGTTGTTTCCCGTTGCCCGTCAGAGGCCCGTCCCGATTGGCTCACGGGCTGCACGGGGCGGCCCTCACTCGCCAGCACTCGCATCCATCAAAACCCCAAACAGAAGTAAGGCACGACAAGGGGAACATCCCGAGGGAAGCAACCACAAAGGAAGACATGCATGCTTTTGTGTTTTTTGACGTGCCCAGGATTTTAGTTACAAATAGGCAGGTGTGAAAATTCTTCTTAGTGATCTGATATAAAAATAACCTAGCCAAATTTGTCAAGACATTAAGAATGAGATGATATATATGAAGCTGTTTAGTGAGATTGTGATGTCCACTTGGCTTTTTTATTGTAATATCTGATCTTATCTTACTTGTCAGGGGTAATATTTTGTATCCCCTACAATATTATGAAAGAGGCTATAGTTTTTATTTCAGTGTTGAAAACTTTCAAATATGAATAAAAAACATTAAACTTGAAAGAATAACTTTCATTTTAGGCATATTACCTAATATGGCATTACAAACAGCACAGGGGATTATCACACAAGACTCTGGTAATTGAATGTTTTTATTTAAGTATTTAAAAACAAGCTGTAAAAAACACAACAAACGAAAAGAAAAAAAAAATCAGCATACAATAAGAGAACTTACTGGAAAAGAGACTATTCTTTTCATTGTAAAGATGTAGAAATGAAACCAAGGGCAGTCAAGCACACAAACACATACGTGCACAAACAACCAGCCTACATAACTGCAGGACAGTTAGTGCCTTATTACAGCCAACTTACACACAGTCTTCTGTTCAGTAGCATACACTGTATACAGACACACAAGACTCGCCCCTTGAGGAAAATCACAAAGAATGTAATTAAAAATAAGAAATTATGACAGCAGGGAGAAGTTCACCTGCAACTTAAACACTGGAATCTTTTTTTGTAAAAAACTGAAGTTTAAAAAAGTACCAAGAACAAGAAGAAGAAGAAGAAAAAAAAACAAGACCAACAACTTCTGCCATACAAACATAATTTTTTGAATATATTCAAAATACTGCTAGACAGTTTTTACCTTCAGCAAACAGAAGGGGAAAACTACTGACATGTGAGTCATTGTTGAGATGCTGTTGTGCTAGCTTGCAAGCAAAGATGCTTATTATTTCACATTTAAGAAAAAAAACTCCAAACCATCTGACGTATTACAAGGTGAAGGTGAGGTGAAGGGGTAAGTTAGTGCTTTTTTTCAATACATCTGCAAAACACATTCCCTTTTGAATTTCATTTAAAAAAAGAAAAATTAAACAAACAAACAGGAAGGTTTGAATACAAAATGTCTGAGAGGATGAGTTAACCACAGGCTTATTGTCCTATTAGAGCCAAAAAAAACTGTGAATTAAAAAAACAAACAAAAAAAAAAAAAACAAGCCCGCAGATTCAACACATCCGCCCAACAGAACAAGTCACACGTTTACTGGGCCTGAAAAGAAGAGAAAAGATGTCATAGAGAAGCACTGATCAAGTCACACTAATAAAAGACAAAAATCTTCTTACGATCAACATCAACAGTTGATGTAGTCGATTTCCTGGTATCAACCTTTTTTCTTTTTTTTTTAATGCTTTTTCTGTTTTCTTTAACCATTTTCTTTTAGTATTAAGTTTTACCGTATTTTCTAGTTCTTCTCAAATTCGGTTGATATACCCTTATGGTACTTAAGAGTCATTTTAAGTTTTGATTTATAAATGTTTATTTGCTTTGTTCCATCTTCTTGTCAGTTATCTGTAAAATACTTTGAACTGAAGGTAACTTGCATGAAAGGTGCCAAATAAATAATTCAAAGTAAATGTCATTTCCATCTTTAGACAGAAGAATATGGAAAGTACTGATGTAGTTGATTCAAGTTACAGGTTGAGAAGCTTAACCCAAGATACAACATCCCTGGTTTATAAAAAAAAAAATATATCATGAGACAGCACTCTACAGCTCCTGAAGAGTTACAAGGTTACATTACTTTAGTTTTAATATACTAATGTGTTAAGCAGTTAAGTTACCTAGGCTACTTTTGTGCTCACATTTGACTTTGAAAGTGTTTGAAAACGTTAAGCATTTGTTTAAATTTTTTCCTCATCTAAAATATATTCTGCTTTCGGATGCTGCCCTTTTTCGGGTCGTCACATCTCCTCTATCTCACCCCATCCCCACCATCCTCCTCTGTCACACTAATCCTCTGCATGTCCTCATTCACTACATGAATGCCATATTTAACATCCTTTGTTTGATATATCCACTAACCCTCCTCTCCATATCTCCAAACAATCTCAGCCACAGATAGTCAGAAATGTCATTATTGCAAATTCTCTAAAAATATTGTGATATAATTTGAGGCTCTCACCCACTAAATATACCTTACAGTTTGCACACATCTAAGTGCAAGTTTTTTTCCTTAACCTCAAAGACTTTCATTAATGTGAAAACACCGACAGGAAGGGGAAAGAAAAAGGGGGGAAAAAAATCCTACATGTAATTGAGGTTAACTTCATCGGTGAACTCATACCTGTGATGGTTGGAAACATCATCGCTGGCCTTTTGACCAACCCACTTGCCCAACGTACTCTGACATAGATGCATATACATTTTTGCATGTTACCATTCCAACTGAACTACAAATCACATATAGCCAGATCTTGCTTTTTACTCCATCTTTACACAAGGCGGTGTCCTTGGATTATTCCCAAATTAATTTTTTAAAATTAATTAAATATATAGGTAATTAATTAATTTAGTTTACCCCCTTCCAAGCAGCCATGAGGTCAGTTTTAAACATCAGCTATACCTGTTGTCCCTGCTGTGGAGCAGCTGCCTGTCCAGGAGCCTGGCCTGTCTGTCCAAAGTAGGCAGCTTGCTGTCTGTAGTACTCAGCCCAGGCTGCACTGTAGTCCTGCTGGCCACCAGGTGCAGCTCCTCCTGCTGCAGCTGCTGTGGGGGCTGCTGCTGTGCCTGGAGCAGCTGCTGCCCCTCCTGCTGGCTGAGCTGGAAAAGAAAAACAAGTGCAAACATACATTATATATATGTACAGTTACATGCTACAAGCACAAATGGATGAATGAATAATATATTAGCATTAAAGTCACTTGTGAGATGGCAGCACATTTGACGGTTTGACTTTTTAAATTCTTTAAGAATTAAATATTTGAAGTTGTTAAAGGCTGTCAGTTACAGACTGTAATACACATTATTTACTCAAAATTAGTTCCAACTTACTCATGCCCATCTTCTTATAATACTCTTCCCAAGCCTTAGTGTAGTCTGGCTGACCCCCAGCAGTCTGGGCTGCCTGGCTCTGGTCCCCTGGTGCTCCTGGTGCCGCTGCTGCTGCTGCAGGAGCTCCTGGATTCTGAGCTGGCATTGTGCCCCCTGGCTGCTGCCCGTAATATTGTGCATAGTAGGCTGCCCATGCTGCATTTGGGTCTGCTGCAGCCTTATCTAATTCGGAAAGATGAAATCCAGTTGAGGAATAAATCAAGTAATGAAACCAACAAAAGAGAAATAAATAAAGGACTTACTGGGGTCATATGGATTTGGGGCTTGCCACTGCTGATAGGCATTTCCCCAACCCTGAGAATACTGGGGACCACCTGGTGCAGCTCCACTGCAGAGAGACGGGACAGTTAAAGCATAAACCACCTACTTATATGAGTTTCCCCTGAAAGAAAACACACTGGCACAACTATTTACACACTGTACTTACTGAGGAGCTCCACCAGGAGGCCCTGCATTATAAGGGTTCGGATTATAGGGACCCATTGGACCAGGTGGCCCTCCTGGACCAGGACCACCACCCACAGGACACAATGGAGCCTGGAAAAACAGGGAATAAAAATCATTATACCAATAACTTCAGAGTGCATGGGATCTTTAGGCAGCTGCTTAAAGTCATTCTCTACTTTGTAAGTAATGTGAACCTACCTCAATCTTCTCTTCTATAAGCTGCTTTGCATGATCAATCTGTTGTGGAGACCCTCTGATGGTGAACAGTTTGAAATTCGGGTCACCGTTTGGAGGTGGCTGACGAGATATCTCCACAAATGCACCAGTTTGCTGGTTGATGGACTTGACATTCTCTCCTCCTCTGCCAATAACAAGCCCACATTTGTGAGCAGGGATGGAGAAAGTCATCTCACCTCCTGGTGGACCCCAGTTCCCTTGGCCTCTACCCTGCCCTCGGCCACCAGGTGGCATACCAGCACCAGGACCCGGTGGACCCTGTGAAAGAAACATGCCACATTCTTTTTAATTAACACAAAATTCAACATTAAAATCTTAAAGAGTCCCTTATTAAACATGTGTAACATTTCAAATAATGAGGTCAGTGTATATAACAGTTATCCCTGGGTGCCAAAAGTTCAGGCTGAAGACTGACTTAATAGTCATCTCAGCCACACAGCTTTGGCCCCGCCTACTTTGTGTTTGCACTTTCTCTGTTTAATGGCTAGCCTATCTAGAGAGGAAAAGAGGAGCTAAAATGAGGGGCTGCATAAACACCCAGTATGCAATAAATAGGGATTATTTTGAATCATGCAAAGCTACTCTAGCATAATCCAAGAAGAAAAAATATGGAGTTGAAATTGAGCATTTTAAATTACATCCCCTGCCCGTGTCTTCAGCGTGTACTTACCCCTTGCCCACCCTCCTCTCTGGCACGGATGCTCTGTAGCAGGTCAGTGATGATCGAGGCAGCGTGCTGACACTGGTCTGGTGGACCCATAATATGAGCAATCTTTTCAGGACCTGTACCATCATCTGTAAAGAGTAGGAAAATGACAATCGGGTTTACTGATGAGAGTCCACACTGAGACACAAACAAACAAACAAACAAACAAAACAAAAAAATTGCAAGGTCAAAGTCACGATTCAAACTCATCCAAGATTTGTAGCAGATGCACCTATGGTATGAATTTCAAAACTCTATGTCATCTCATTTTCAAGTTATCGCATTCCCAAACTTGAGTGTCCACGTCGCCCACCTGCCCAGTGGGGTGAAGATATTTTTCAATTTTATTACATGCAGTGAAAGTAGAGTGAGAGTGTACCTGGTTTAAACTGTATTTTCACGCCAGCATCACTCTGGATCTTCTTGATCATCTCTCCACTGCGACCAATCACAACTCCCACAGAGTGCCGCGGGACAGCTATCTGTAACATTAAATAAATACTTAACCATTCAGAGTTGATGTGTCTCACTTATAGAACTATGAAACACATGCAGTAGTCTGAACGTTTAGCTGTAACTGTGCTGGTCAAATTCAAACACACTGTCTTTACTCACTTCTATGCCCCCTCCTCCCATCCTTGATCCATATTCGTTCCTCTCTCCAAAACCCTGATGATCCCTCTCCCGTAGGATCTCATTAACCATCTCCTTAGCTTGCTAGAAAGGCAACACAACGAAAAATTTTAACCAACAGCAGCTTAACATATTTCCCGCACAAATGAAACCACTCAACCCAAAAAGGTACCTGGACTTTGTATGGGTCTCCAATGATACGAAGAGGTTTATCTATGTTGGGTGGCTGCGACGCATCTTGGATAAGAATCATTTTGACTCCAGCTCGCTCCTAAGAATTAAGGAAGAGGTATATTACAGACACGTGGCAGATTAACCAAACTTCGGCACATTAGATTTGTTGCACTGGGATTTCGTACTATGTATGTGATATGTCAGGTGTTATTTGTAATAATAATTTTCTTCCAAATATTTTTATGCATTAATTTCTACAGCTCCCTCATCTTGGAATTAAAAACAACCTTCAGGAGATGGTCTAAATGTTTAAAGTCACTTTATATGACCTTGAGTTACCTCAGGTTCTAAATGTTACTCCTGATTATTAAGGCCTTTCTTGGCACAAATCAAAACAATTAACTGTTCTGCTGTTTTAGTTTTCCCCAGCTTCAAGTTTGCAACTTTGATTGTTACTTTAATTATATACTTAATTTTGTGCATTTTACGCGCACATTTGTTTGCGTTACTAGTTTATGCAACCACTGATCTCTGCACTCTTACAAAAGCAGTGTTGCTGGCTGTCTTTTCATGGTTAAATAAATAATCATCACCATCTGTATAACTGAATGCTGCATGTGTCACCTGCAGCTGTTTGATAGTCTCTCCTCCTTTGCCGATAATAAGGCCAGCCTTTCCAGCAGGGATTATCATCTCTTGCATGGAACTTGACTGACCGTTGGTTGACTCGTGACCTCTGGACACAATGTCATCTAGAAGCGCCCTGGCTCTCCTGCAAGCAAATTCATATCAAGGTCATGAAATGATTGAAGAACACAAGGTTAATGTGGCACAGACGCAATCTAGTTAACATTTCACACCATTACTGCAGAAAGTCCAAGCAACTTTTACAGCACACAGTATGGCATTGCCTCAGAAAGCTGCAAGGATTTGAACAGGTAACCCTGCCAAATGTTTATAATAAGTACTATCTCCCAATGTGACTGTAGGTACGACCTAGGACCAACCAACAGGAATGCTGCATGAAATAACACGCTGATCCAAAAAAAAAAAAAAAAAAAATGGAATTCCACCAAAGGAAGTTTAGCCAAGTTGAGGCAGAAGTAGTTTTTTTTGTATGCCGTGTCTTCAAGCTGTTATCACGATTGCCTCAAGGAGGACAAAGAATGGGAACAAACAACAGCAGAGTCACCGCCCATGATTCAATGTTTTTTAAATCACCTTAGATGCCTTAGAACTGATAAAGCTTCTGACATCTTATAGTATCCAAGCAGTTACACAACATGTCCAAATCCCTGAGAGGATGCCAACTTTCTCCAGTCACCTAAAGATTCATGGCATACATACAATAGCAAACAAACAATGATTAGTTTAAGGACCATATTTATGGTTTAAGCTTAATAAAGGACACACACAACACAGAGTCATGTCTTAGTGGCCAAACTCACCCCAATAGTGCAAACCACTGAAACTTAACAAGTACACAGGAAATAAAGGAAATAAAGATTTCACACAATCTAAAGCTGTACCAGGAGGTTTGTCTATCATTTAACTAGGCTGGCCATCAATCTCTTGTTACTACTTCTCCCTACAGATATTAATAATGAAATAAAATTTACCACAAACCAAACTTCTTGACAGCTTTTCCCAATATTTAAAAGACTTAAAGGACCAACTTACTGTATGGCATCGGGTGATCCTGTGAGGGAAATGCTTCTTTCTGGCAGACCAACACTGTCTGTGGATTGATATGATAACAATTATAAATCAAAAGGGACGATGGTATATCGACGAGGCACCGTTTACTTAACTAATCACTGCTCACCGTGTGCAATTTGGACTTTGCAGCCAGATTCTTGCTGAATTTTGTTAATCTGTTCGCCTCCTCGCCCAATGACTTTAAGGAAAACAGAAGAATGTTGAGTTTAGTCTGAACATGTGTAACATAGCAACACAGGAATAATTTGTACAGTTTATGAAGGGTTTGTCTACTCACTGAGCCCAACCATGCTATCAGGCACTCTGCACTCTTCTGTCATTGTGGAGGGCCTTACACTGCAGACACATGATCATGAATAATTAATGACATACAGTGTTTCAACAATAAACAGCAAAAGGTGTTTACATAAAGAAAAATAAAAGTCAAACCTTTGCTGGGACAGAGCAGCTAGCTGAGCTCCAATAGCTGTAAGAGATTCAAAACTGGTGAGCAGGTGGAAACTGAGCAAAAAGGAGTTATTGTAACTAGAGAATTATTTAACGTACACATTGCAGAATCTCTTTCACTCTGTGACGCTACCTTCTTGGCATCGGGTTCATCTGGAAACAAAAATAATAGTAAGCCTTCAAAGTGGAGTAAAGGAAACTGTAGACAGAGTCCAAGTTTGATCAGATTTTCTACCTCCTTCTTCCAGGGATCGTTTCTGTGATGTGAATGGGTAGCTCTCAGCTCCTCCGTTGTTTGTTGTCGGGGGCACACCGTCACCACCAATTTTAGCTGCAATCTGGAAAGAGGTGAATACTGGATTAAACCAGAAACCTTTGCAAAGACACCACTAAGACATCTGAAATGTGTCTATTTTGGTAAGAAATCATTGACATTGCTTGGAGCTTTCAGACATGTTCAGCTCATGTCATATAAATAAAAGATCTTCACATTTAAAACTGCAAATCAACAGACACATGAATATATGTTTAATTATGAGGAGATAATGTAGTGCTAATAAATGATGCTCCCACAGCATTCAGGGGTTTGGGTTGTTTGTTACAAAGAAAGAGTAGAAATTTCGAGAGATGTGAGCATGTGCCAGGTTGGGAAGAATAAACTAATGATAATATTGCAGTGCATTGAATCCCTCCAAAACTGATCATCATTCTCTTATTCCGTTTGGAATAAATTATCTTTAAATGTCCATTTTATCACTGTTTTAAACAAGCTTTGTTTTTGACTTATTATGTTTTCAGTAAGTCTATTTGTTTCTATTTCTATGTCTATTCAGTATGTTCATTTATTTCTTCTCTAACTGAATAACTTAATATGAGCTTTTGTATGAAGGTGTAGTTTAATTTGCTTTTTATTATTGGTTATTGTTGGTTTGTCTTCGTTGTGTTATGCATTATATGCACGACAGTCAGACAACCCCACACTAATTTAAATCTAATAAATCAAAGAAACTATAATCCAATGCTAGCAGTCCCTTCAAGTATCACAAATAACCTTCAACGATCTTAATTTATCAAAAAATATTAATCTAATATTATCTATATTAAACATCTCAAAATATAACTATCACCAGATAAAATATACGATGTGTTTTTTTATTTTGTTGAAATAAACAACTATACTTGTTAATGAAAGTAGTCATTAGCTGAAAAATAACCCTTTACAGTGAAAAAAAGTAAACGATGGCTCCTGAACTCTTTTCAGTCAATGAGCTACATGAATCAAAACAGCCATAATGCTATAATACAGTTACCTAATAAATGCCTCATAAATGAATGGAGATGATCCCCATATAACAGCTAACCGTTAACTAACGGGTAATAAGTAAATGTTGCTTACTTAGCACAAGTTCACTAAATTTACCTCAGGGATCGCGGTAGGGACAAACATTTCATTTATGTAACAGAGCCATGCTAACACAGACAATTCAATTGCCTCGATCTGAACAGAAAGTAGGGCAAATGAATGGCTTTGCTATTAGCTAGTGTGCTACCTCGCTAACTAAAGCTAACGTTACTGCTCGTTATGCTAGCTGCGGTTTCAAGCAGCTAATTAGCTCGCCGGCTGACTCCTCTCGTAGTCGAGCGCTTGGATTACCTGTCTGGCTCGCTGAACGGCATCTGCGAAAGCGTCGTTTTTCATTCCTGCTCCGACTCCATTTGATGGCAGAGAGCTGTAATCAGACATGCTGCTCCCAGAGGGCTACACACACACACACGCGCGCGCGCGCACACACACACACACACACACAGGGGGGGCAGGCAGGCTGGACAGCTTTCGCCGGGTCGAGCTGCGCAGAAGCGGGAAGGTTAACAGGAGCGTACAGGGAGACACCGATGTGTGTGAGATCTCCTACCACGCCGGCAAACTTCCCTGCTTGAAATAACCAATCAATGCATGTTCGACCCCGGGTTTTCTTCTTCCTCTTCCTTGTACCTTTGAGGGTTAAATTGTTAAAAATTTCAAACACAATAAAAAATGTCGCCTCCATCTGGACTGGAGCGTAGTTGCACTGAAATTGCACAGAAACCGATGTCTAGTCATCTCAATGGTTTTTCTTTCAATGTGTTCAAGTAATTGTAGGCTTTTTAAGTGTATTTTTAGCTTAATAACATTATATCAGATATGTAATTTCCTTATGTAGAGATACACCATGAAGACATTGCAATGGATGCTTAAATTGATGTTTATGTAATTGCTGATACAGACAGTGTTTGGGAATGCAAAATATGAGTAACTGTATTCCGTTATAGTAACCTTTTAAAAGGGTGGTATTCAGAATACAGTTACTTTTTTGAAATAAATGGATTACACGGCGGTCTTTTCCTGTTTCATATGTTAGGCTATGACATCTCTATTTTTGGTAATTCTACGCCAGGGAAACCCAAACAAAACACGCATTAAGAGGCTCTAATGCCTCTTAATGCATTAGGTAATAGTAATAAATCACACAGCAATAGTACATTCATGTAGTTGTAAAAAGCATGATAATATATTAAGTAATCCAAAGTATTCAGAATACATTACTCTCATTGTGTAACGTAACGGAATACGTTACAAAATACATTTTGGGGCATGTATTCTGTAATCTGTAGTGGAATACATTTTAAAAGTAACCTTCCCAACACTGGATACAGATAATAAGATACTTGTGCTTTACATGAGCCATTGCCCTGTTAAAATGTGTTCATGTGGCAATAAATCTGGGGAGAAATTATTCTGCAAAAAAACATCTGCTAGAGAAATTATGGCGTCAGAATATTACTCCCACTCAGCGATTATATGCTCTGTCCCTTTGTGGCTTTCACTGCTGGCTCTTTAGTGAAGTCTGAAGTGGCTTTGGCCATTTGTGGCTACCCTTTGGCTCTGGTCCTGACAACCACAACGCCAAATCATTCAACTTAAGAAACTTGGCAAAGAGTATAAGGTCATATTTTGACTTATCAGTAGGTCAGAAGTTTACATACATTCATAATGGTCATGAATGTTGTGGTAACTTTGTTTTTGATGATTTCTTTAAATCTTCCAAGGTGACATGATTGTGCAGCATATGACTTTAAAAAATAAAAACTGGATGTACAAGTTTTAATTTTTTTTATATCACCAATAATATTTGGCTCAGTGCTAAGTGCCTTAGCAAGATGCACCTCAACCAAACACTTTTGGTAGCCATCAACAAGCTTCTAGTACAATTATTGTTGGATATTTGACCACTCTTCTTGGCAGAATTGTAGTTCATTTAAACTGGTTGGTTTCCTGGCACAGATCCATTTTCAACAGTGTTGAGAACTTTGGGAAGGCCATTCAAGGAGCTTTAGAATAGAATAGAATAGGATAGATTTTTATTGTCACTGCTACAAGAACAATGAAACACAGTTTGGCATCTTTCCATTGTGTGTAATACACAATAACGTAACATTTACACAAGAAAGATATGTATAAGTTATACATACAAATGCATACATACGGATACACCCACCCATGCATAGATACACACACAAGCTTCTGTTGAGTCTGTTTTTTGCCTTTATGTGTATTGCCTGCTTTATCCATTCCTGCACCAGTTTCGATGTGTGTTTGGGATCAGTGTCCAGTTGTAACACCCAACTGTGTGCGAGTTTGAACTGTGTAGCTATTGATCTGAGTGAAATTGAAGAATTTGGAGGTATTCCTCTTCCTTCATTATTATCAACTAGTGTCCCAATTGAACAGTCTTGACCTTTAGAAGAACTAAATTATATATATATAAGGGCCACATTTCTGATAAAAAAAAATCCTCATATTGTATTGCAAATTAAGAAAAATCTGACAATTTCAAAGGTTTGGAAACATTTAAAAACTCAGTCTTCACTGGCGTTCGACAGCTTTTAGACTGCAATGAAGTGCTCTCCTGGATAACCGCAGGAAATTATTTGGAAATTCACAAAAGAATTACTTCTCATAGGAAACGGTAAGAACAAACCCCACAAACAATTTTTCATTCATTAAATTTGAATTTAATTGCGTAATTGCTGTATATCAGGTAAAAATAACAAGCTGGGGTTTAGTAGGAGTGTTCTTAAAGTCTGACTTTCATCTTTTAACACACTGTCACCAAATACAAGGAGCATTCAATAAACACAAATTACACAGTTTATTTAGTTCACTGCTTTCTTTTTATTTTTCATTCATACATATTTTGATATTGAGAAAAAATGTTCACTTGCATTAAATACTATTATTGTTTCATGATACAGACAAAGATAAGTCTTAGTATAGTGTTTATGAAAATACTGTACATGGCACTGGCCCATGTGGTAAGAAAGCATTCAAATACTTCTCTGCATAAGAACAGTGACATTACCCATGAGCATTTAGCCAAAGAAGTTATCTGAAACAATCTGTGCTCCTTGATATGGCTTTGGCAGTTCATCTTCTGTAAAACATAAAGTCTTTGGGTGTGCTTTATTCAGTAGTAACTCTTCTAGAAAATGTATGGCAGAGTGCCTCTTCAGTAGTTTTTTTCAATACCTATTGCTTTGATTTACTAATGGTGGCCCCTTTAAGTCAGGAGTGTACCTCCACCCTACATATTCCACATGTACAAGGACTGATCCCCCAAGCTCAGTTACTGTGTATACTGTTTAAGACACATCACCTGTGGTGTACACACAATGGTTGGCAATACTGCAGTGTAGGTGCAATGTGTACAGGGCTTTTTAATAACTTGATTTCCATGGAGTCCAGAAAACATGAGTATGGTGGCGGGGTGCGGTTTGTGGCGCAGCGGCAGGGGAGGAGTGGAGCAGGGGCTTCCGGGGCAGTGCCAGGGGAGCCTGACTGGCACTGTTGCCAGTCATCAGCTAATCGTGACCTCCCTTATTTACACAGTAGGACGTTGGGACCGGCAGTGTGAAGCAGAGAGAGATATCAGAGCGACGCAGACGGAGGAAAGGGCACTGTAAAGTGTGACCACTAAATCACTAATTGTGAGAATAAACAGGGCTTGCACAGTTGAAACTGAGAGACTGGAGTCGTGTGGTGTGTTTCCCATGACCACTGTGTTACAGTTTGTTCAACTTGCATTGAGTGTTTGTGTCTATTGTTTGTGTAATTGTGATTAGCAGAAGTTTCCACTTGCTGGTAAGAAAAGATGTGAAGACAGGTCTGTCTGTCCAAAGGATTGTACAACCGGCTTTGTTCAAGTCAAATGGAACCTTGATGTTACCGCAGGCTCAAGAGGAAGTGTCAACAATGCACCCACAAGGCTGTGAAGAATGTATCCTAAAGACACCACAGGCTACACCAGCCCAGCCAGTTTCCGAGGACTCAGGTGACGTGAGCTTTGTGTCGCTGGGTTGTGTTTTCAGTCACCTATCTGCACAGTGGCACATCCGTGGCCTTAGGGGCCTTCTATTTGACCTGCCTCCCTTTACTCGCCTCCGTATCCTCCTGCAAAGAGTTTAGGTTGAGTGACCCTCATCATTGTGGTCATCAGGTCTGTATCTTAGCAACCTTTATCATCCCTTTTCACAGAGGCTGAGGCTTTAGGCCTGGCCTCTGAGTTTCCAGCCACAGCGTTGCCGAAGGCTCTAGATCAAACAGGGTGGTGTGTTCTTATGACTACGTAGTAGTTCAAGCAAAGTTGAAACAGAGAGTTCAATGTGAGTCAGGTGGATTCCCTCATCTGCACAGCCCCTGACATTCTCCAGTTTCTACAAGTCCCTCTTAGCTATGAGGGGACTGATTGCAGCCATGAAAACAACCTTTGCTGGTCCTCATAAACTAGCACCTGTATTGCCTGGTTGCCAAAAGTGCTCGTAGTGTTATGCTGTGCTGTCCTGCCATGGGATTTGGAGGTAATGGTTTTGTGTTCATGCTGGTTGTGGTTTCAGCTGAAAGACTGTGAGAACGTCAGACCTTTCAGCACACAGGTAGTGTTGCAGCTGGCTGCCAGATTCTGCAGGCGGTGCTTTACACAAACCCTCCATTTCACTTTAAGGCCTTGTTTTCAAGATGTATCTTTTTCAGACTTGTGCTCAGAGATCAGTAGGTGAACTACTCGTCGGTAACAGACCAGACTGCCTGGGGAAACCTGTCACTGGATTGTGGCGGTGATCTAGTATTCATTTAAATGGGCAGGCCAGGACCTGCAGAATGCATGTCTTTCCTCGAGGAGTTCTCCCACCTCATGGGCTTTATTGCAGGATGTGTTTCTCACAGAAATTTTTTACAGGAGCCTTTTGGACGAACCTGTCCACTTTTACCAGATTTGACTGCTAAAAGTGACTTAATTGAAAAATGCATGCTAGACTCTGTAGCACATGGCTCACATATGGTTGAGAATGATGTTTTTTCACTGTAGCCAAGTGGCTTTCCTTAAATTTGCAAGTAGCCGTAGTACTTGGGAGAGGCAGCTAACCTTTGGTAGCATCTTGGATCACAACCATGAGCATATGCTTATGTGTAGAAGAACTCTACAATCACACTAGTATTCAGCTGCCATTTTGTGCTACATTTGCTTCGTTTCCTAACTGTGTTTGTTACAGAGTCCTCATATACATGGAAAATGGGTGGAGAGAGAGCCTTGATACATAAGAGAACAGTTGGTTACTTTGTAACCTAGGTTCTCTGACTCTGTAGCCATCAGTTATGTCTCTTAAAGAGTATCCCCATGGAGATCAGACCCCTTACATGTAAAATATGTGGGACTGGGAGACCCTGTAAGTCTCTCTACTTAGAGAAAATTGGTTACGATGTAACCAATCATTCCTCTCACTTACAAATGAGGAAATTGGATCAGCCCTCCATCTTCTCTAAGTACCACCTGGAAGAAAAAAAATAATGTTGTAGCAATATAATATGGTTTCTAAGATCGGCTATACCTTTTACCTTTTCTCAGTCAAGTTCATGCAAATCCTCATATGTCCAGGTCACTCCAGCAGCAAAATGTCAGTCTGTTAGCTTTCACACATCTGCTGGCATGCATTGCAAAGCAATTACAGATCACATGTCACCTAAATGTCAGAATTTCAAACAGATTACTGTATATATAACATACAGTATATATGTCGATTTCTCTCATCCTTATCTTCAAAATTCAAGACTTACATTCTCTTGTATCATTCAAAAGCCTGTCTACCCATGCACTTCCAACAGCTTGCAGGTAAAAAGCACCACCGTTTCTCCTTTTGCTACCCCTTTCCTTTTGCTACCCTCCTACCCTCTATATCCACTCCAAGGAATATCCTTGTGTATTCATAGACGACATAGGACACGCTCACAGCAGGGATGACTTTGAGCATGTTGGGAGAAATTCCTCGATAAAGTCCAGTGATGCCCTCCTGGCTCAAAATGGTTTGAAGCAATGTCAGCATGGAGACTTTAGGGGCTCCCTTCACTGAAGCTGTTGGGAGAGTAAAGAGATGAGCCGCATCAAGATCATTTTAACACAAGGGGCACAATATGGTCTTCATCTGATGGAGCTGAACATGTCAATCCTACATATTTCTGAACTTGCTATAAACACTAAGCAAACTCTGTTGAAAGAAAACTGAGCTAAAGACTCTGGAAAAAAGTTAAGAAATATACCTTGGACTAAGATGTTCTTTGTTTCCTTTTTTTGGTCAAGCTACTGTTTAAAAGCCCTGTGGTGGCTCGACATCTTGCTTACAGGCGATTTATGATTCTGTTTTAAATTTATGTTTTAAATTTATGCCATAAGTACACTGTAACCTGATTTGCATCTCCCTGGGAATCTAATGACATAGATGCATAGATGCAACCTGCGACTATTGTGATTGGCCTTTTCAGTACTGTTAATTTTTCCTGTGGATTTCCAAACAAATGGAAATAATTTGTTTGCCTATGACCAGAACAAATACAAGGGACACAGGACACAGGAACAAGGACCCAACACTTTATTTCTTTCTATTATGGCCGAAAGCATGAATTCTGCTAAAGGATTCGGCCAGGTTGCATCGTCGGCTTTAGATAGATTTACAGCAGAAGTCTAAATCAGCCGTAAGACAGTTATTCGACGAAAGTGCACAACCCCTCAGAACTGTAATTGTGAATAACCAAAGCATATGACAATATTTCTTCGAGACGGCATCAGATTATATTGTAGTACTTGTCCATTTCAGCTGTATTAGCACAATAAAAACAGTTGCCCTCATTACTTTATGTGATTATGTGCAGTTGATGCTTTGAATGATGCTTTACCATATATATCGCCTGGAGAGTCACATCAAAGACTTATAAATATAAAATTCATATATGAAGGAATTTCTTTGCACACCAGCATATGTTGAAATTCCTCTCACTTGTCACTTATTTGTAACTGTGAGTACAAGCACGCGTATCCTCACCTTGCGCTTGCATTCGGGTACGGATCAGCGCCAAAGGGTAACTTGCCAGCTGTCCACAAGTGCTGGACACGGCACCACATCCGACCAGCACCGTGACCCCTGGGTCCACTAAACCTCTGTTCCTGTTCAGCCAAGCAAACTTCAGAGTCTGTTGAATAAAAGGCATGAAAAGAAGGTCAAGACTAAGGAAAACACAGCGGGAGCCGTGTGTTTTCATGTCTCTCTGACCTCGTAGACAGCCAGATCGATGCCAGCGTAAGGGATAATACCCAGCAAGTTAGGTATATAGCCCTTGTAGAAGGCTGCGACGCCTTCTCTCTGTAGGATCTGTTTGGCACAGTCTGCTATTCCTGAGTATTGACCTGTTTTTCTCAGTGTGAGACGGGTCTTTAACACCTGAGGGGAAGAAAGAGAGAAGGAAAAGAAACAGGAGCAGACAAAAGGAGAGAACTTGTTCATTTTCATTAAGTCTATAAAATGTGTTTTCTCAGTAATATAAAAATATTCTTTATGTCTGCTACCTCCATTGGATAGATGGCTGTCTGAGCTGTTGCTCCAGCTAAAGAACCGGCAACGAATCTCTCATGTACTTTTAAAGTCCTAGATTCATTACTGCCACGCATCATTTTCTTGATCTATGCAGAAATACATAATTTTTAAGTTAATAATGAGAAATGGTTGTACAATCAGAGAAGAAAGACAAATTATTTGGGCAATTATTGTTAATGTATCATTAAAAAGTAAACTGAACAATAAGAATAACATGACTGTCAGCTTTTACATCTGTTCCATGCAAGCTTTGCTTTTAAGATGTCACCAAGCACAAAATGTCCTAGAAATTCAAGCCTTGAGTTGTGAAATTAAAAAAAAAAGATGACTGGTAGCTATCTGCAGCTTTCCCCAGGTAGCGGAAATATTGGATGCTGGAACAACTAAAAACTTGTAGAAAATCTACCTGTTAAAAAAACAAAAAACAAAAACTGAAGCCCTGATAATGGAAACAGCAAGTAAAGAGAGTAATAGAATCCAAAAATAGCACAGAGTGAGCCTCAGATTGGGTCAGTGGTGAGCACTCCAGGATTTGGAGGGTTTGTGGTTCTCAGAATTTCTAGTAGATCAGTAGGTAACGGAAGCTGAATGCCTGTTAGTCTAATACTGGAGTCCCAACATTGTTTTAGATCAGGTGCAACATTTACAGACCAGTAAAGCCACTGCGTAACACCCCGTAAAAACACTTCCTTTCTTTTGAGGCAAAGAAAAAAAATCTTTGCCTTCATAAACAAAAGCGATAATTTTAAATTTAAAATGCAACAGGATTATACAAAATCAGATGTTTATTTATTCATATAATTAATGATTAAGGACAGTATAAACTGAATGTATATCAATCAAGTAAATTTCATTTGAGCAAATTCCATTAAATGTAACATTTTACATTGCAGTTATGAAACAAAATTAGACGTAAAATTTACACGCAAAAAACTGGTGCACGAGCGAGGGGAAAGCATTTATTGTGTATAATAATACACAATGAGGAAGTCAACATTTTGGGTGACTTGCTTAATGAGGAAACAACACTGTCATGTTTTAGAATTTAATAAGCATTTTCAGGAAAGCATCTCTCATTAGTTAAATCTTTTTTTTATTTGTACCACAGAAGGTTAAAAACATTGTGACTTTCTGCAGTCTTGTTGCCATGCAACCAGAGGACAGTGAAGGAAATAATAGCCTGAGAAGTCCTGCATCTGTTTCTCACTTCCGCGATATCTTGACCTAACTAGCTGCTGCTGGTTTGGATTCATATTCGATACAGAGAGAATAAATAAGAGAATATGTTTATTTTTCACAATGATCTAAATAGATCATTTAGAAAGATTTAAATATCTGGACAAAGGAAAATAATAATAATAAGAGAATGATGAATCACGGTAAAGCCTTGAAAGAGTTAGGAGTGTAAGGTGAAAAATTGAATGTGTGTTCATAGTTTTCTCCACCTGTTCGTAAGCTGCAAACTTGATAGCAGTCTCCGGGGCAATTTTTAGGACATTGATTCCATTTCCCCTCCACAGAGACCAGATTCCTCCTTCTTTCACCATCGTCTGAAAATTGCTTAGCACATTCCCTTTAAAATCAGAGGAGCCGTGTACCTGGCAGAGTAAAGCAAGAAAGTCAATATTAAAGCATCAGAGCTCAAAAAAGACTTTTTATACATAAACAGTAACACATGGATGAATTCAGAGTGATCAGAGAGATAAGGCTGTAAGTGCACCAGTCTGACCTGTCGGAAGACTTTGAGCCTGTCTAAAGGGGCCGTTCCAGTCCGGGATACAGATCCGGCCATGGCTCCAGCCATCAGCTGCCGCCAGACAAACCCAGACTTCTTTTCCTCTTCTGAAAATTCATCTGGGACTGTCAGCTGCTCACCGATGTCCACCATCTACTGAAGCCATGCAGGTCAGAAGATGTATAAAAAAAATAAGTAACAAGGAGTGGGGAATAAAAAAATATTTTGAATTCTTAACAGTGGTGTCAAACACACTGCATACTGTATGATAAATTTTGTTTCCGACTTTACCAATGAGCGTTTCCAATGGCACGCCACTTCCTCCATGTTAGTGATAGGGTTAAACAGGAAGTGGTCCCGCCACTCATTCCAGTTAATGGTCATTGTACCATCCTTATCTATACTGTGGAAACACATATATAAATAAATATTAAAAAAATATAATATAAATAGATAAAAAGGTTATAAAATTCATATAAAGAAAAACACCAGAGACTGTACAACAAAGATGGACACAGCCACAGTGACATCACCCTCTGGTTAGAATGTCTGCAGGGTTCAGACACCTTACGTCTTTTATATACAGTCAATGTTTTACATTGAAATAGAAGACACAAATATTCCTTTGTGTCTCTTGACTAACTGAAACCAATTTGATACATTAAGGCAGCAGTTCATAAACTGTGGGGCACCCCCTGGTGGAGCACAAATTCACTGCAGATGGGAGGACTGAAACCACAGTAAGTTCATGTAAATCGATAAAAGTTAATCTTATTATTAACTACTACTACTACTATTAGTAGTTCAGCGGCTGCACTTCCTCTATGTCCTGAGGCAGAATAACCTGGACCAGAACCTGCTGCTGGCATTCTACCGCTCCTCAGTGAAGAGTGTGCTCTAGTACTGCCTGGGTGTTTGGTATGCAGGGGTCACAGCTGAGAACAGGAAGGCTGCACAGAGGGTAATTAACACTGCCCAAAAAATCATTGGCTGCCCTCTGCCACCCCTTGAGGCCATCACCAGCTCCTCAGGAAAACCAGGCCCATCACAGGTGACCCCTTGCACCCCACCCACCCCCTGTTTGACCTGCTGCCCTCTGGCCGGCGCCTCAGGTCAATCAGGTCTCACACCTCCAGACTCACAAGCAGCTTCCTCCCCTGGGCAATTCAGACTATCAACAAACACTATACACCCTGCCCACCAATCCTGCCTCCCTAGTCTGAGCCATGGTCGGCGTAACCTTCATCACTATGGCCTTTCACACATGGACTCTTTTCAGACCAAGTCTTTTCTTTGCACTACTACTGAGCACTTTGCAACGATTTTGTTGTCCAATGTTTCAATCGTTCTCTTATTTTTGTATATTTTTCTCTTGTTTTCTATTTATTCCTGCTGTCTACTATTTATATTTTATCCCAGGACAGTTGGTGTAGAGCACCTACAATTTTGTTGTAAATGTACAATTACAATAAAGGGCTATTCTAATCTATTCTAAAGACTCAGTTTCATTAGTGTGGAGAACTCTTCATATTCAAATTTTCAACTCTCTGAATGTTCTTCAGATCTTGTTTTCAATATCCCCTTAAAATAATCCACTGATTCAATCAGTTTAGTTTTTTAAAATATGAGGCTAAAATCAAGGTTTTATGGATAAAAGACAGCTTTTGTAAATACTACAAATCTCACTCCTCTCCATCACTGGGCCAGAGTGAGGATTGACTCCAGCAAAAATTGACATTATATCTTCCACCAAACTAAATCTCTAGGTTAGAGAGTAACTAACAAACCTGTAACAATGGGTCACTGTGACTGAGGTGATTGAACAGCTTCTAAAGATTCTCCCCAGTTTGGTTATAGAGCATAGTCAGTGGCTTAATATTGAAAGTGTCGCGCTGCTCAACCTATTAGAAATGGTGGCAGGTAGTATTTTTGATGATAGACAGGGATCGTAGGAATTATTAATGTGATATGCATTACTGATTGATAACATACCTTAACAAAATCCTGTTGGCATCCTCCAAGCTAATATTCACACCAATGTTGCGAAGACAGACCTGAATCTCTGTTGCATCTATGCGACCTGCAGATATCCACAAGTCACAGGGGTTGAGTGAGAGACGACGAGTGAGATAATTACAAAAACTATCATGTTGTGATCTGATACAGACCATCGTTGTTATTGTCCAGGCTGCGAAACATGTCTTTAAGCTGCTTTTCATGGCTACGAAGATACTGAGTGAACTCTTCTAAGTCCAGCACTCCATCACGGTTGGTGTCTCCGGCCTCCACGATCTGACAGCAAGGACATGTGATGTAAAACAACATTTGGTCAAGAATAAAAAACAGGTCTTTATTAGGCTTTAAACAAGTGTAATACCTGCTTTATATTACACAGTGCTGCTTGGTCCTTAAAAGTATACTTTTACTTTTACTTGAAAGTATCCGGACCAAAAATGGACTTTAGCCTGTCTACGCATTACTACAAAGACAGTGTGTTTGTAGTTCTCTACAACAGCATAAGGTTGCTTCCGCTTATCAGAGCACACAGAGCTGAGGTGACCTTGACAGCAAAGAAATATCTCCTCACAAAAGTCCAGCAGCCTCTGGGATTTGAGACTTTACATAAACTTTGCGATCTGTTGGAAAAATATGGCTGATAGGTGTTGTGCAGTCAAGGAAATATGTGTTAAATGAAATGCATTTCTCCCAAGAAGGATCGGTTCATCTGTTTTAAAAAGTCAAAAAGGCTGTTTTATAAACTAAAACTATTAATCGAACTTTACACATCCAGCTAATAGTTAATTTAAGGTGTGAACAGAATCATTTTTAAGGTATTCACCATACTCGAAGATTTAATGGGCCACTTTAATGTTTATTTCTATTAGTGTAGCTTGCATGATTCACAGTTTACATTTTTTCCCCATTAGAAGCACATGTAAAGGGTCCAAAAGACGTACACTGAGAATCCCAGCTGCACAAAAACAGCCAAGCAATGACGCGATCAAGACCAGTCGGATTTTCCAATATTTCCAGTGTTTGTTAACTTCACTGTCTACTAATATCTCTCAAAACTGTGTTCAAAATGTAGTTTAATAAACAGTTTCTAATGAATGAACTGCAGATAAACAACGCATCGATTTGCCTTAAATCTATTAGTGGATATTACCTCCTTAGTGATGCTGGCAACTTTTTCATCTTTAGCCTGTGGCGATGACACTGTGTGGATTGTAATCAATCAACGGTTTCATGTAAATGTAAAGGAGTTGAATTTTAATTGATTATAAACAATCATTTATCTGCTGAGTATTTATGTTTGTCAGAACTGACACAGTTTCATATCTTATCAAGTTAAAAAAATGATAGAAAAATTTGTTGTTTGCAATCGAGAAGTTTTGAAATTTTAGAAAACATAAAAAGAAAAAAGAATGTTTGGACTTTAGTTTTCACATACTGTATGACATTTATCTGTGTGCAGCTCCTCAGTCTAAAACAAGCCATTTCATTCTGATTGGCTGCCCCTCATGAAGAGAAAACAGTAGTCGGGCAGAGCTTATATGTTCACTGTAAGAGCTGTATGACTTACAGTGATTACATTTATGTATGCTGACTTTACCATGATATTATCATTTGAAATTTTGGCCATGTGTGTTATGAATGTCCACATTTGTAAAGGCATACATGAAAGAAAAAGAAGGAAGGGCAAAATAGATTTTGTTTAAACAAAAGGTTTGGATGACTAGTATGCCACTCTGCAACCCTTACTCTCCTTACAGTTTGAGTGCAGGAGTCCTTGGCTGTTGCCTCAGCTTAACTGCTGATTGGCTACACCCCATTTTTCCAAAACTTTGGTGTCCACCTCTGTTTTATGTAGTGGCTCAAATAACAATAAGAATCCCTGTCTAGTTACCTAAAAAGTAACTCTGTCGCATCACAGGAAGATTCTTGGAAAAACAGGGGCCAAAACACTGAAAGTAGAGAGTGAATTACACAGAAGCAGTGATAAATGTTACAGGAGAAAAAGAAACTGGACAATTATCAATGTGTAGAGAGATCAAGCATATGACAGAGCAAAAGGTTACTAATCTCAGTTTACAAAGTCCTGCTCCTTCGACCAAAATAGCATCCCGCTGCCCTTTACATGTGTGCAAAGACAGACAGACACTCACACATTAAATCTTACCCTAACATAAGCCTTAAACTCTGAAATAAACCATATTATGCTTTCAGACCTCTTAATTCACAAAGAGGAGCAAGGCTCAGCTTACAGTTTTCACACAGTCCAGACGAGAGAAGAACCAGAACTAGAAGAACTGATGAGTTCTCTTGGTGACCCAGACACTTTTTACTAAAACAAACACTCAAAGACAGACTGAGAGGAGAGAGACAGCCTGTGTGCTTTCTCAATACAAATCCATGCTGTTGATGTTCTCTGCTGCTGCTGCTGCTGCATAAATAGTAAGGATGCAGATAAGATGGAACTAGAAGGTAAAGGGAGAAGGGCAGAGATTTTGCCTTTCCTGGTTGTTTAATGTAAAGGGAAGAGGAAAGATGAACGGGTGCTGTTCTTTATGAATAGAAAGTGTGCGGGAAGGTGAAATTTAGACACAGTTTCTCCTTCCCACAAAAACCCATGCATAAGCAGGTTAAACCACTGAGTTAAACAATGGCCTTCCAACGGTAGAGCAACAAGTGATGGCAAAAAAAAGCACTTTGAGATGAATTACTGAGGTTTTATCTGAAACCAGCATCTGGTTTAAAAATATTTCTTTACAACTAAACTGACTTGATGTGACCTTTAATGTGAAGTGGCTGCTGGTAATACAGAGTGCCCTCTACTTATGTTTGCCATTTACAGAGACCAGCCCTCATGAGTCCTCTAATGCACCTTGACTTCAATATACAAAAATGGCAAATGGCAAAGCCCAAAAGTAGAAACCTGCTGGAGGATTTTGGTGGATATATTCTCTCTCGAGTGTGATCTGCTGTAGAGACAGTAGGCCAGCTGGGGACCAAAGTTATCATCTAAAACTAAAATTAGATGTGGAAAAACAAAAGAAATAACAAAAGCATAATTGCAGGCTTACAAAACTACCTAAAATAAAAGAAATACAGAGCTGAAATGTCTTCACTTTCATTCTTGTCTACTTGTTTAAAATCTTCGCTATAACCACCCTGAATAAATGTATTGCACGCTCAGTCATAAAGGTAAGGAAAGTTGAGTTCCCAGAACGTTGATCCTGTTTACCTGGAGATTGCATTTCTCAACATCTGGTTAAACAGAATCAACTTTCTGGGAACTCAACTTTCCTTTTTCCAGGATTCAGCTGGGTGGAAATGTGTAATGAGACTGGGAAGACAACAGCACTGTCCCACTGTGCTAGGAACCATTTTGTGCTTAAATTATGCTTCAGCGGGAAATCTGCTTCATAATTTATGATGTAACTGGAAACTCCTTTTAACCCTATGGTGTAACATTCCACGTAATCTGATGTGCACCTCCCAAGAAATGTAGCTACATTTAGGGTCAACGCAGCTCGCAACGACTGAATGACGTGGAAGGTTGCAGTGTAGGGTAGTTTATCAAAATGGCCCACTATTCATGTGCATGTTAGGTAACAAGATTTTTAAAGAGCATAGAGCAGATAAGGAATGATTTATTGACTGTTTAATGGTAAAACTGTGTCAGATGATAAATGGACTGGTTCTTATATAGCGCTTTTCTGTTTTATCTGAGCACTCAAAGCACTTTACACATCATTCACCTTAGCACTTTTTTCTAAGCGCTTACTATCTAACAGTCACTTATTCGCAGCAACATGGGGTTAACGTCTTGCTCAAGGATATTTGGCATGCAAACTGCAGCAGACTGGGATCGAACCACAATCCTTCCAGTTAGTAGGTGAGCTATTCTACCACCTGAGCTACAGCCACCCAGACAGCCAGCTCCTAAAGACCAAGACAGTCTGATCACTGACAGTGGGAGGTGTCTAATGTGAACTAGCAAATATCTGTAGAAAATGAACCCATTTGTAATGCACAGTATCACTGTATGCTGCTGTATTACCTTCTCTACTGAGCCTTTGGAAAGCCCCTGGTCTGCCAGCCCTCTCCGCAGTTCAAGGATGTCAATGTGTCCATCTTTGTTGATGTCCAGCTGTTCAAAGAGTTCAGCCCAGCGCTGCTCCCGCTCCTCATCTGGACTAGAGGATTCACTCTCCTGGCAGTGCACCCAGGGGAACCAAGTCCGCTGGGGTCCCATGACTGGTCACCAGTCAGAGTTAGCTGATAAGATACAGGGGCACCAGTTCAGTATCCACAGCCTGACACAGAACAGTATGTCTGTTTATCTGTGAATGCCTCAAACTTTCATTTGTACAACAAACTATTCAGTTATCAAAATTAAGTTTTGTTAATGAGAGCATTGCAACCCATTAAGGTCAGTAAACGGAAGCTTATGGGCTGAAAAGAAAGAGACCAAAAACAATCGAGAAAATTATTAAAACTGACTGCAAACAGTTGTTATCTGGTTGGCGGGTTTTACAGAGGCAGCAAATGTAATATTAAGCAGAAACGGGCACAGTGCAGGACCCTGGACCCCAATCATAACCAGTCTCTGTGGGCCCCCTTCCTTTCTTGATCTGTATCTTTCAGTGTAGCTAATAATTAACTGTTCATATTCTGCATTTGATTAAAAAAAAACAAAAAAAAAAACAAAACTATGATATGTCCAATAGTCTGCCCACCTTAAAATCTCCCCATGTCTGGATCCTCATCTCGTAACATACTGTAGCCTGTATAAGCCTCTTAACCTTCTTACAGCCTAACACTGTTTTCAGCCTGTTTAGTGCTAAGGTACATTAGAGGTCTACCCAGATCACTGAGACACACTATAAGTTGTAACAATGTGATTATCTTGATAATTGTGAAAGTTTAAATAAGTCTCCAAACTTCCGCTAAGGAGCTCTTTTGGAAGACAGCGAAAATACCTCGTGTGGGGCCAGTGACTGTAATAAAGGGGGGCCTCATGTCCTACAGTGATTGGTCTGTTGGATAGATGTGGTAGTGGTGGAGCTTCTGTGATTAGTCACACCAGAGGGGGCTTCCCCATAGTGAGATACTGAATAAGGTCTGAAAAATAACTACAATTACAGTCCTTTGGTTGTGTAGGCTGAATAACAGAATAATGAAATCCACTCAATTTAATTAATTTTACGATATGTGTGATAAAATAATATATAACAGCCACTTTCTTTTAAACTCATGTTTAAAGCAGAAGTTAAATATATCATATAATTGTATATTGTTTTTGCAGATATATATCGGGTGGTTTTGGAACACATGACAATCTTTGTGGGTGTACAAAGAGGTGCTGGTGTACAGCAAACAGCAAAAGCTAAATAAACACACCCATAAAAGTGACTGCATAATTTTCTTTTTTAAATAAGAAGCAGTGTCATTGTGGTATTTTAAAAATGCTGTTTCATCAGCCTGAAAATCTCACCGTCTAATTGCTGAGAGTCACTGGTCCAGCATATCATGAAGACACTTGGCATTAGTGTGCCTAAGCTTTCAGCTGAAACTATTCTGGATAGAAATGATTGTTTGGAATAACTCTGAGTTGCTGTGATGTGACCTCAGTTTGTGTTACTTTTTGCGGATCATTTGGAGAGGGGCCTGGGGCTGCTTCACTCTCTCTGACTGTTTCTGAAATGAAATGTGTTTCATACTGTTAGTTGTAGGTTGTCCTTGGTCATTTTGGTAGATGCAGTGTCACATCTGAAACTGGCTCACTGTCTTTAACGATTGCTAAACCATTCTAAGCCTGTTATCTGTGCTCTGCTAACCTTTGTCTTTAAATTTGTTAACAGCTGACTCCCCTCACTTTGCCTTCCCTCCTTTGTTGATGCATGCCATTAGCTGTCACTTAGATACAATAAGTTAGTGGTGTAAAAGCGAGGCCAAGGGTGGGTTCGGCTTCATTTGTATAAGGTGAATGTAGCACCTCTACACCTCTAGCAGAGCCTCCGCTATTTTTGTGAAATCAAAATTCAGTCACCAAGCTGATGTATTCGGGCAATTTAATTATGGCTAATTTACTTACGGATGAAACACAGCAAAGGAAAAACAAACATTTCATTCCAAGCTAGAAAAGGCTCCTCCTGCCACCGAGGAGCTTTTACCCAAAACTAGATGCCCCTGAGCAGAGATAAGATGAGGAGGAAGCTTCAGATGTAAACTCACTATTTGCAGTTTTAAACCTCAAATTTTTTTTGCCCTCAGATCCAAGTGATGCTTTTCAGACAAACCCCTTCTGAAACTGCAAGGCTTTATACGCATTTTACACTATGTAGTCTCATCCCCCAACACCTGTAGACAGGTTTTGAGGAGTAACCTGTCTACAGGTGTTGTGTGTGTGTGTGTGTGTGTGTGTGTGTGTGTGTGTGTGTGTGTGTGTGTGTGTGTGTGTGTATTGTATCTGTTGATAACAGGCAGCAGTCACAGTTTTGTTTACAAAGCCTTGATGATAGGTAGAGATTACATCTGGCAGGGTTAAACTGGGTGTACTGTAGCTGTTGCATGGTGTTCCTGTTATAAAACACCATTTGAAATGACTACAGTTGAACGCTATTATTCATAGTGGATGTGTAGTCGATTCAGAGTGTGTATTGTAGTTGAGTTTGCAGCACAGGACGCAGTGTGAGTTGTGTAAGGCGCTGTTATTGTGCCCACCCTGTTAATCTGATAGGCTACGATTAGCCTATTTTGAAAAATGAATGCAAGCAGCAGGGCATGTGGGCATCCAGTGGAACGTTTAGTAAATTTGTAACCTAATACTGATGTGTTCGAACACTCTCCAGTAACTGAGTTACTGGTTATTACCGGTAAACTGGGAATGCCATGAAATACCCCGGCTCACAGGTTCATCCACATACACAACAGCATTTTATCCTTTAAATACATGACAATCCCTTTCACTTGATCCTCACAGCGTTACGCACGCTGTTACGGTCTAATTATAACATCTACGAGACCATTTTGAGGCGCACTCACAGTGTGTTTATCTGCAGACCGACTCGCCGCCCATGCTCGGGTGGATGCGGAGGATCAGGACGCAGGAGAAACCGGCAGGTCCGCTCAGTCCGGAGCCGAGCGTGTCCTAAAACAGCACTGGAAACCACACAAGCGGGCTCCCTTTGGCTTCAGCGGGTCTCCGTGTTCTGCGGTGCTTGGCGCTGCGTCTTGCAGATTTCTCAGACACTCTCTTGTTGAGGAAGCAGGAAGCGACAGAAACACGCAGTCGTCCTCCTCCTGCTGCTGAAGCCTTCTGGTGGAGAAGTCCGATCCGTGTGTGTCCGCAGTGTACTCAGAGTGTGAAGCCGGCAATTTATTTTGCGTCAATAAAAAGAATTATTAATTGTTTACGACACGGACTTCTCACATGACATCAGCTAGAGCCCTTGGGCCAGATTCATAAATACTAAGATCATCAGTCCATGGTTCCCTAATGCTTGTAATAGGCTAATACATTTAGGTCCATAAGTATTTGGACAGTGACAGTGTTCTTAGTTTTGTCTCTGTTCACCACCAGTGGCCTTTCAAACAGCCACGCTGTAATTAAAGTACAAATTCCTTATATTTAAAGTTATTTAGTTTGTCCCTTTACTATTGAGCAATATGATTAAAAATGGCGGCACTTCCTAAACAGTTAATGCAGTACTTTTGTGAAATCCCTTGACTTAAAGCTGAAAGCCTGCACAGACGCAAAATTGTATATATATCACTGAAAGACACGATTCCGCTAAATGAGCTTCTTTTACCTTCAATCAATGTACTTTGCGAACGGTTTTTAAAGGCTGGACACTTTCGTGCATGCAGGATTTTAACTATACTAGTTTGACTTTTTAAAATACTTTGAGTATTCACTTGCATAACCACTCTCTGTGTATTGTAACACAGTATATTACCTAAAACTATTCAAGGTATTTCAACAATTCCGCTGTTGGGCACAAGGTGTCCCCTTCTTCGTTATTTTCAGTGTGTTTGGAGGTTTCAAGTTTCCAAATCACACGTGACTGGCTTCCACACTAGTTATGTCACAAAATTCCTGCTCCTTCCCTGCACCTCTTGAAGATGAGCACGGAGAAACCTTTCTCCTCCAGCAGATGAGTGCGCATAGTTTACCACAGTGAGGCTCAAGCATCCACGTGTATACATTTGTGAGTGGCAGTAAAAGGTTTCTCTCACACTGTAAATGCAAACAGTGTTCTTATTTTAACAAATCTTCAACCTTTCTGTTGCTCCAGCAGTGCTGTGATTGTGTTGAGCTCCTCTTTTTCTGCTCTCCGAAAATAGATTAAAATAAATGACATTTCATAAAAAAAAAAATCAGCAGATGATGGGAAATAATCTAAAAAGTAATCTAGTTGTAGTTGCACAAATAGTCTCCCTGGAAAATCCCCAGTGTTTGCGAAACTTGTAGTCTACTTAGAGATTGGTTTCCGATGTAAGAACCTGCCAGACTTGAGTCGTTTGTAGGTCTTAATTAATTTAAGGAAGGCAAAAATTACCATCTTAAATTTGGTTTACTTCATTTTTCAGAGGCCATGAGTTTCTGTGATGTTTTAAAGTAAAGCCAGTCTGTTAGATTTTATAACCTATCACAGCTGGCAATAGCATATGGTCGAAGGAAAAAAGGAATCACTAACATGTAGAGAGGATATTCGTGCATTTTCAAGTCATTAATATTAAACAGTGAAGATAACCGAATGCACTGATATGTATTCATAAATGATATTGAGACAGGAACATCAATGAACAAGAACACAGCTGGGGATCTTTCTCAGTATCTCAGATAATTTGGGATTTTCCTCACAGCGTCTAATGAAACACCAGTATTTAAAAATTAGGTGACTCATGTGTGCAAATGTTTAACCAATCAGTGTCATCTTTTCATTCAGGAGGAGCATGACGTAATCTGCAGGCCTTCCATACGTCACATTATTCAAACAATGGAAGTTATGATTCAACAGCAGCATTTTTGTCTCTATGTGTCTCTGATTTGATTTTTACAAATTTACAGTAATATGGAGTTGATCCGAATTTGGCACAAAGTTTTAGCTCTCTTTTTAACATTATTTGCAGTGCCATACAGATAAGCACTGTCTGCAGAGAGCCGCATAAGAGTGTTATAAAACAGCCAACTAACAAATTAGAAATGGAGAAGAAAAGCTGAAGCTTATTTAATGATTTTGCCAGATGTTCCTCTAATTTTGTCCACCAGCTTGTCCATCATCATCTCCGGCCTGCAGATCTCAGACGTTCTCCAGCGATGAGTGGTTGTGCCTGTCCACCTGCTCCTCCCTCATCACTTTATTCTTCTGTGATATAACTCTGCAGCCCACTCTGTGTTTTGTTTATGACACACTTTTAAGATGACAAGTGTACCCTGACCACTCAGATTTTCCTATTATATTATATATTGACTGTGTTTGTATCTCTTGTTGACAGGACTACATGGCCTTTGAGCACATATACAGCCTCTCATTCAACGGTTTTAATCTCTATTCACTTCCCATCTCCACACCTGCTGTTCTAATCGAAGCAGATTGACAGATCAGATAGCACACAGGCGGACTGCTGTATATAAGAGCAGCACGCTTTAGTCCAGGAGACTGGCTCGGAATAATTCACCAAATACAGCTCGGTTAATTTTCCCTTTGCAGATCATTTAATACTAGCAGCTTCAATGTGTAAGGGGCTCTCCTACCTGCCTTCCTCATGTCTGGAGAAGTAAGTGTTTATTTTTGATATTATGTTTTACATTAATAAATGAAACCCTGAGGTTTTTTATTACATCTTCTTTTGTCTGTGTTTCAGGGCAAAAGAGATGCGGGTGAAGCTAAGCCACCTGGCTGAGACCCACCACAAGAACAAGTAAGTTCACTGAAACCTGTATTTTGAATAAGGAGTAAATCAGAGGAGCTGAAGCTACATTTCTGACTCCCTGTGCCCCTTTTATCAGGACTCAGGATGGAAGAATTCTGCAAGACTTGGAAACTCTGCTGAACAGCAAAAGTAAGATTCACTTTATTTTGCTTCTGAAGTCAAATCGCCACTTTAACAATAAAACATGAAAAGCAGATCAATGTTACTCTGTTGTTAAGTGACTAGTCAATATCTTAAGGCTAAGGAGATTTGACCCTTTTTTCTGGTTAATTCTAGAACATCTTTACTGAGAAAGGTTAATCAGTCGTTTGCACAGGCAGCAAAGTGCTTTTATTTTGTACATAAGAACGCACACTGATATTTCAGCTAAAAATCTGAAGACATTAGGCATTATTATCAATAACATATAGTGCTCTTCCTTTTTAAAAATGTGACATGGTAATGTTTATTCAGGGTGCATCCTAACTGAACTGCTTTTTACTGAGTTAATTCTTATAGAATTAATTGTAAAGTAAGAGTACCTTTACTTTTATGCACATCTCCTGTATTTTTAACACTCTAGATGGTGGAAAAACATCATATTACTGTTGGCTAAATTATTTTTTAGTGTTGCTAATGCTAACTTACTATTTAAAACAGTATGTATCAAAGGAAAGGCAGTCAGCTGTGTTTGACAACTGCATATTTTGTACTATTTAAGCCTGAATAAGGAGAATTAAGGTGAAATAACTCAGTGTTAATTCCAGTGGCACAGTTTATAATAGGAACTGTGTAAAAATGGCTTTTAGAACAGTATTTTTGATTTTTTGTACCCAAGTAAAAACTTGGGTACAAAAATTTGTAAATTTGTGTTAAACCTGAACTGTTCTTCTAGCTCATCTTTTCTTCTTCCTCTCAGGTGGTTTGCAGGCCTTTCGGGCGTTCCTGCGCTCCGAGTTCAGTGAGGAGAACCTTCAGTTCTGGCTGGCTTGCAAGGACTACAGGGTTTCCCCTTCAAACCTGCAGAAGACCAAGGCCTGCAGCATCTACAGCCAGTTTATCAACCCTGATGCCCCACTTGAGGTTGGTAGAGAGGAGCACACATCACTAAACAGCAAATGATGAAAAACAAAACTTTTTTAAATAACTTTTCCCTTGTTAGGTAAACCTGGATGCTGAGACCCGGGAGGCTCTGCTGAATGTGATGGACTCTCCATGTCCCAACACATTCAACAAAGCACAGCAGAGGATCTACAGTCTGATGGCCAAGGACTCCTTCCCTCGTTTCCTGCGCTCACATCACTGCATGGAGGCTGTTAAGGCTTTTTAAACATGCTCAGATTAGTACTAGAGACCTGCTTTAGAAATAAGTGCTGGTGAATCTGTACTGCTTCAATTGTTGATTGTATTTTAGCAATTAATCTAACATATGTGATCATGTTAACCATAAGGTAGTGCTGTCCTTATATGCACAGTATACTATCAGTAAGCTTTAAGTCTAACGTTGTAACCTCATAATTATCAAACTTAAATGTAGATGTTGCACCTCTGCATGGCTACAAATTAAATCCAGCAAAAGGATTTAAATAAATACCTCATAACAGAGAACTCTTGTTCCTTCTCTGCGGTCTTCCTCAGCATCCTTTGTCCATCCCTCCTCTGCACACATCCAAACCATTTCAGTCTTGCCTGTCTACTTTGTCTCCAATCATTACAACACATGTGCTTACGTTAGAAAAGCACCAGTAAACTTGCAACCATGTCCGATCATGCAGCTATTGTCAGCATGGCTGGAGTCTGACTGGGCCAAGGCATTTAAAAATGATTTTGCTGCTTTTATTTAACCTGTTTATATTTTCACTGTGATTTGGAAAAGGGTGTGGGGACCTGCCAATCATATTTAAAGTCGTCAGCGTGAACATGAGCAGGACAGATTATTTTATCCTTGTAAAATTCTCATACTGCTTACAAAGCATGGATCAAGTACCATCAAAGTAAAGAAAAAAAGTGACACCCAAAAAATGTTCGTATTATTAAAATTTATATATATATATATAGTGATAGTTTCATAGTTATTGACAGTGTGTAAACATTCTCACAACAGATTAGAGAGAGACAGTGAACTGATGATCTTTAGTTTTATAAAACAAGCTGACAAAACACTTTATCAACACGAAAGATCAAACAAATCAAGCCCATTTATACATTTTACAATACAATTTTTCTGTACAGTGATAACTACAGAATAATCTGACAGAATACCAAAAATCTGTCTCCTTTGTTGATTTTATCTTTGCAGGAAAAGACAAAATCCTGTGATAGCCTGATGTAACCTCCATGGTCCAGTGAGTGTAATCGCTAAATGTTTTGGATTAACTTCTTAAAAATATGGAAGTCAGCTTGCAGTCAAAAAAAAACAACAACAAAAAAACAAAATAGGACACGTAACATTTGATATTAATTTCAACCCATTAAAACTTAATTTTAATCAATTTGTAATATAAAACCAGAAGACTCAGGTCTCGAGCGAGCTGGTTTTATTTGGAGCTGGTTCCAGGACGGGCTGATCCAGGGTTTCCTTTAGCCTCGGGAGTTTTAATCACACTCAGCGGCTTGTGGAGGGAGGAGCTGGCCTTCTGGGTCACCTCCTGCTCAATCTTGTTCCTGATGGCAACCTCTAGACCCTTCAAGGAGCAGCAGAGGAGTTGGAGACAAGTTAAAGCGGGTCAAGCTCAGACCTGTACTCACTGTTAAATTCCTCTGATTTCCTGTCACTTGTCCTCCTCACCTTCTTCAGCTTCTGCTGCTGAACCACTTGAGCCTTCTTCGGTGCTATGATCCTCCCTTTATAACAGAAAGCGTCACAAACATCAACTTTCCTTTTTCAGATACTCTGAAGGTTTGTCCATCAGATGGAGCTCAAGCGCTTTTTGGTATACCCTGCAAAAACTATAGTCTGTATATGAAAGATGGATGTAGCCACCATGACATCACAGCGGTTAATGAATTTAGTGAATTTTGAGCTGAGTGTTTGTTATCACCATCTTTTGAAATCATTTGTGACATTTGTTCACTCACGTGTCATTCAAAAGGTCGGCAAACATACAGCATACTGTGTTTTATCTTCATTTGTGACTCTAATTGAGGTCATATTTTAAAATTTTCATGATGTATTAGTTAAGACTTTAATAAAGACACGTCAGAAAACAGTTTAAGCTTCCTCAGAAAGTTCACTTCAAGCTGCTCCAAGCATGGTTTACAGTTTTCCTTAATATCAAATTTAAGTCTGTAAGTTTACATTTCTCTCGCTTCGAAGTGTGTCACATTTTCATAAAAAAACAGTAAACTTGGGAGACTTTTTTTAACAAGATTAATTCTGATTGGATCACTTCCAAACTCCTCCCGCCTTTCTGCACAAGTTCATTAGTTCTCAGTTTCTGTGACAACTAAATACTCCTTAAGACGCACATGTTTCCGAGTTATGCCTTCTTGCAGCTATATATATATATATATATATATATATATATATATATATATATATATATATATATATATATATATATATATATATATATATACATACACACATACACACACACATACATACATATACACACACACATACATACATACACACACACACGGCTCGCAAAATCGCTAGCCCGACGTCCCGGAGCTAGCGATATCTCCGGTCCGGCGACCAAAATCTATCTCAGCCCCGCCCGGGGAGTAACGGAATACATGTACCGCCGTTACGTATTTAACATACACAATATGAGTAACTGTATTCCGTTACAGTTACCGTTTAAAAAGGTGGTATTTAGAATACAGTTACTTTGTTGAAATAAATGGATTACACGGCGGTACTTTCCTGTTTCATATTGTCGCGGGTCAGGACTGTTTGGGTTTTGTTTGACAGCTACGCTCTGTTGTTCCAGGCGGCAGCGTTACGGTTGCCATGGTTACAGGGTGACGTGCGTTCTCTGTGTGACTGTTTCCTGGGTGAGTGAGCGGCTTTTTGTTGTTGTTGTTGTGCTAAGCTAATAGGCAGAATGCTACAGGCATAGCCCTAAAGAATGTAGCCTCATGGGCAGTGTAGTCCTTGCTGCAGGAAGAATGGACTGCCATGCCCGTTATGTGTCTGTGAGCGCGAGGAGGGAGAAAAGGGAAAAGTCCGAGCTGTCACCGAGCAGAAACGGGAGCTGGAAGCATGTAAATATAATAATAACCACTGCAGCCAAGAAGAGTGCCCGACGAGCCCAGTTGTAAGTAAGCTATTAAGACTCGACTGTACACCTTGTTCGTGTTTTCCTCCGAAACAATAAGTTCCGTTGGAGCAGCCTTTAAACGCCTCTCTCTGTCTCTCGCAAGCAAACTTGACCCAGGCAACAAAGTAAAGCTATTTTTAGGCTACGAGCCCGACACAGAACCGACATATTAGCCAGAGGTCCCTTTACTATGGTTCGGAGCAGCGGACCTTCAGTAATAGTAATAAATCACTTTCATGTAGCTGTAAACAGCATGATAATATATTAAGTAATCCAAAGTATTCAGAATACGTTACTCTCATTGAGTAAAGTAACGGAATACATTACAAAATACATTTTGGGGCATGTATTCTGTAATCTGTAGTGGAATACATTTTAAAAGTAACCTTCCCAACACTGTATGTATGTGTGTGTATATACACAATCCACATATATTAATGATTAATGTGATGTGCACTACTCTCTTTTTTCACTCTTCTATAACGTTTTAGCCACTGTTCTATATATCATTACTTGCACTGTGTACTATGCACCTGTGGCATTTTAACTATGCTGTTTATTTATTTTAGACTGTACCATTTCTATTCTTTATTCTGCTGCTGTAACACAATCATTCCCCTTGTGGCATCAATACCGTATATATCTGTCACTAGCTTGTTTACAAAGGCATGAAGCTAATTTGATGTTTCTGTTTTACTCGCAACCCCCTTATTTTTTATTTGTACTTATTTATTTTTGTATGCCTTTGAAAGGCTTTATTGGGTTACTGGTTTCAGTGCTGTTTAAATATTTGTGCTGGACAGACTGTCCACATGTTTGAGGTAAATAAGCTGAAGCGTGCTCAACTGTTTACAGACGGGTCACATGGTGGAGCTGCTGACCGACTAAAAATACTTCACACGTTATTGTTATTATTTTTAATCGTCGGGCTTCATAAGAGTAAGGAATCCGAGCCATACCTCCTTTCTTCGGGCCTTTCTGTTTGCTCTGTTGTTGTTTTTTGGATCCTGGACGCTGAGCTTTAAACTTCTGCGAACCCTGAGCCATTTTTGCTTCCTTCCGTTTCTTCTTCTTCGCACAAAAAGGTGGTTTATAGCCTTCTACTTGTCATTAGCGCCACCTGCTGGTTAATCAGCTTTCAGCTGTTTAGTACAGCTTTGGAAATGAAGTTCAGTGCTGCATTAGAATCACACGATCACTTCCATAAATTTAAGTCTAAACCTACTTTGTCCCATTTAAACTTTAAGTTTTATAATTTAGTTGATGTTCGAGTGTCTTCTTGCAAATGACTGCAGAGTCTGTGCTGTCCGGCTGGCAGTGCCAAAGCTGTAGGGCAACTTAAACCTTGATTGAGGTGGATTTCTATGTAATAATGTGATATTTTCATTGCAACCTCTAACAATGTTTTAATTCAGCTGTGCTCACCTTATTTAAGCGATTCCATGACCAACTATTTCTTCTTTTTAAATCACTCCTTAGTGGTTTCATGTCATTAGCATTGTTATCCTTTTTAAAGGTCCAGTACTTTAGGGACAGGTGGAACCAGTCTTATTTTACATCTCTGACATCTGTTATCGCTATTCCAAGTTCAAAAGAGTCCTTGAAGGCATAAACGGTTGTGGATGCCCACTGAGCCTGGCAAGAGATTTAAAAAATAAACCTAGCACAAAAACTAAGGATATTTGTGTTTGGTTGATGATTTCTTTGTTTTGGCAGAAGGAACCAACACAACCACAGTGACTGACTTGTGACAAATGCTGGTTGAACAGTGTGTGGCTGGCTGGCCATACACTCATCCACTTATTCCATTTCAAGGTTGTGGTGGAGATGGAGCTTATCCCAGGTGACACTGTGAGGAAAAAAAGGTAGCACATACTGGACAGGTTGCCGGGCCCTCACAGCTAACACAAAGAAAAGAGGACCATCTACAGATGGTTTAGAATCACCAGTTAACTTAAACACTTGAAGGAAAACCAGAGTTTGAACATAGACGTCTTGCTGTGAGGTGGAATTGTTAACTCCTGTCCCTCTAGGACTGCCATCCCAGCAATTTTATCCCATGTCCCCAGTCTGCCAAATTTCACAAAACAATCTGCAGAAAAATCCTGCAGCCACTGGTGTCACTGGTGGTGGCAGGCAGAGGGTGTACACATTTGACCTGCATAGGACGCCTGCTAACAAAAAGGCCTCAGTTTCCCAGTGAGCATATGACAAAGACCAAGTATTTGGGAATGAAATGCTCTGGAGAGAGAAATCAAACCCACACAGGTTCAAAACAGGAACCTTGTTGTGAGGTGACAGTAGCCCGCTCATCGGCGCCTCTGAGGCCAAAGACTTGGTTACTTTTTATGTCATGTGTCACATGTATTCACAATTTTGCTCAATAAATGACAAAAAGGTAAATTCTCTTTGTGCATTTTTGCTGTGGTTTACTTCTTTCCTTTATTGATGTGAAAGAGAAATCTCTTAATTTATGACTGCACTTTACAGCATTATATTCATATACGTAAATATATAAAAAAAAAAAATTAAAAATAAAACCCAGTTCAGAACACTTTCCACATGTTACAAAATCAAACCCAGACCAGGTGATTATCAAGAACAACAACAACAACATACTTGCACTTAAAGAGGCCATCTGAACAACACTCCTTCCATGGTAAATGCAGACTGCACCAATCGCTTTATAATGCATACACATCTGCTATGATTAATCGAATCAACTTGGAAAGTACGAGACAGGCGGCGATTTTGGCACCTCATTATTATCCATGTTTTGGCGTTTTTGGAAGGAGAGGACTGCGTTATATCTTTATAAAATACGGCACTATATTGCTGCTGCTTCAAAAGCATTAATCCATAATACAGAAATACAGTACTGTGCAAAAGTCACCCCTCATTTCTTTATATCTTGCTAAGAAATTGGAAATAACTGCACCAATTTATGGAAACATGGTAACAAATATGTAAGTATATAAGACAAAAAAAACTTTCTGCTGTAGACACTTCTACAGACCGACCTTTTCTTTTGTCCACTTTCCTCAAATTTTTTAAGAACTCAGAGCACTCCATGCTGAGATATGTAAAATTTTTGGCTAATAGCTATTCGGGAATCACATTGCTGGGGCAAATATACCATTTTACTATTTTATGTAGCAGCCAATGTCCAAAGAAGAACTTTGAAAGACCTTTAGAAAGCCTACAGAACGATTACTCAAGACCACTTGAAATAAAATTTAAAAAAAAATAAATAACAGGAAAATGTGGCTTATTAGAATTGAAATATAAAAAAATGAGGGAGAACTTGAGACATCTGCAAGGTATTGTAATTCAACTGCAACCTAAAATAACAGACGAGCCTGAATCTAGGCTACTTTGGCAAACTAAAAGCACCGCCACAAATTATTTGTCACTTAGCGTTCAAGATACAAACATGAGTGAAAATTTTAATCCATATTTCTTTTTATCAACCTTGTCAATCTGCTCTGCTGCAGGCTGGCGCATTAAGTGCTTGTGTTCATGCATTTCAGTGTTCGAGTCCGTGCAGGCAGACGGAGAGGTAGTGCGTATGGTTGAGGAGGCCTCCCCAGTGTGGTGCTCTAATGGCCTAGTCACTAGGAATCACAATGAAATCATGAAATAAACCAACAAACCACAGCAGAACAGTTATAATCATGACCTACAGACAAACAAAAATCTTGTACCTCTTAAACAGAAATGACAGGCGGCGCATCTAACGGGCCATAAAATTGCTACATATGTCAGGAAAATTGTCTAAAATCCCCCCCCAAAAAAGCATGAAGTGTTTAACTTTACAAAACGAAAGTAATTTTTTTAACACTTGCGTGTGACCTACCAGCATCTTTGTGAGTTGAGGTTTGATGAGTGAGAGAGGTGATGATTGATGAGGAAGAAAGTGAAGAAATGAGCTTACATTACAGCATTTTTTTTAAAGATATAGACAACAGACACTGTCGTAATTATTGACGTTAAGCTTTTTTTTTTTTTTTTAAATGATGTTTTCTCAGAACCTCCCTGTGGTCCTGTAGAGTAGTGAAGTTGTGTAGCAGGCAGTCATTGTGTGAGGTGCGCTAATATTTGTGAGTAGCTAATATCCGCCGAAGGGATGTTCGACTAATGCCACTCTCCAGTGACATGCGGCGAGTGCTACGCTGTGGGCTCTTGCTGAATGAAGCTAGGACAGCCACTGATGTTTCTTCATTAGTGTCAGTTTTCTTGCGTCCACATTTTGGCAAATCCAACACTGAACCAGTTTCACGAAACTTAGCAAGCAGTTTGCTAACTGTAGCATGGGAGATGGGTGGTCTTGTAGGGTGTCTTTCATTGAAATCTGCTGCAATGACCCGGTTACTGCGTTCACCAGATATCAACGCAATTTCGATCCGCTCCTCACGTGTTAACCTCTTCGACATGTCAATGGCTGTGAACAAAGAGAAACTTGTAAATAACTCATGAAAGAATAAAGTTACGTTGAAACCAACCACACCATTGTTTTTCTTGTGACATTACCAATAAGTTTGATGTGTCACATGGCCCTCTTCCTATTGAAAAAACAAAAGTTGTATCCAAGATGGCCGACTTCTAAATGGCCACCATGATCACCTCCCATCTTGAGGAGTTTGCCCCCTCACATATACTAATGTGCCACAAACAGGACTTTAATATTGTTGTATTGTTTATAATGTTTGCACTCCGTGCTTACTGTCCCTTGTGGTTTGCCGTAGTGGCAACGGGGAGTGTTTTGTTTAGGGAAGTGGGTGTGTGTTATGTGGTTGGACTGCACGAGCGGCAATAAAGTAAATGGTGGCTCACGAAGCAGATTAAGAATACTTTATTCATATGTTTGAGAACGGAATATTACATGGTGTCAGAGTAAATCGAACTAAACGCCCACTGACAGAGCGACATGGATTCGTCTGGAGTTCCTGCACCACGAATGGACTGGGATTCAGCTAATCTTCCCGATGCCTGGCGGAGGTTCGTACAACATGTGAAGCTAATGTTTAGCGGCCCGCTAAGCGGCAAGCCCGAGGAGACCCAGTGCAGCTATCTTCTTCTGTGGGTAGGAGAAAGAGGCAGAGACATTTATAACACATGACAGCTATCTGATGAAGAAGCTAAAAAGCTGACCACCTATCTCGACAGGTTTGAACAGTACCTCATGCCGAAAACGAACACCATTTTTGCCAGATACAAGTTCAATGAAAGACTCCAAGGTGAAGGGGAGTCATTTGAACACTTTGTGACAGAGTTAAAGTTACTCGTCAAGCAGTGTGGCTATGTTAACAGCGATGAAATGGTCCGAGACAGGATTGTCTTTGCAACCAGTTTCCCCACAAGTCAGAGAAAAGCTGCTGAGCCAAGGGTCAGATTTGACTCTAGAAAAAGCCATAGACATTGCACGCTCCTATGAGATCGCACAAAACCAATTGAAAGCCATGGTCGACCCACACACAAGCCTGCCGGGTGCAGTGCCTGCGCATGCAGTATCCGCTAAGCGCCAGAGTACGCAGCAAAAACGTAGGAAGCCACCTCATCATAATAAGATGGGACAATTGTGTGGAAGGTGTGCACGAGCACACAGCCAGAAGGAGGAGTGCCCTGCAAAAGGGAAGAGGTGCAAAAAGTGCAATAAAATGAACCACTTTGCCAAAGCATGCCATTCAGAAGCACCACATCAACCCAACCCAGTGTACTCTATTAACCCTGACACTCCAAGCGATGGAGCGGAGCTATTCATAGATTCCATAACAAAGTGCAATGAAGGGGAGGCTGATGAACAGGCTTATGCTGACGTAGAAGTAGGCTCACCGCATCACACTGTGAGTTTTAAGCTTGACACAGGAGCCACTGCTAACGTCATCCCTGCCCGATTGTTTATGAAGTGTTTCAAGCAGGTCAGCTTGGCACCGCCCACACGCACACTATCTGGCTATGGAGGAGAAAAACTCAACATCAAAGGCACCTGCCAGTTGAAGTGCAGATGGAAAGACATTCACAAGATGCTGACCTTTGACATAGTAGAAACCGCAGCACCCCCCATCCTAGGGTTGAGAGCATGCCTGGATCTAAACCTAGTCAAGCTGGTCATGTCAGTACAGATCACAAGCGTCATGGAGGAGTTTGCTGATGTGTTTAAAGGCATAGGGAAATTCTCAGGAGAATGCGACTTACACATTGACCCAGACGCCATGCCCATCGTGTGCCCCCCACGGAGGATCCCTTTCACACTGCGGGAACGACTGAAACAGGAGTTGGATGACATGGAGAAAAATGGCACAATCGTCAAAGTAAAAGAACCCACAGAATGGGTAAACGGACTGGTGGTCGCAGAGAAACGTAATGGGAAGCTCAGAGTGTGCCTTGATCCTCGCGATTTAAACAAAGCCATCAAAAGACCCCATTACCCGCTTCCAACATTGGATGACATCACACCAAAGCTGGCAGGAGCACAGTACTTCAGTGTCATGGATGCTCGCTCAGGCTATTGGGCCATCCAGTTAACCACCAAGTCATCACTCCTCACCACCTTCAACACGACCTTTGGCAGGTACCGCTTTCTGCGCCTTCCTTTTGGGATAATATCAGCACAGGACATTTTCCAAAGGAAAATCGATGAGACATACGAAGGGCTTAATGGAGTGGCAGCCATCGTGGATGACATCCTCGTGTTTGGCAGGACAAAGGAGGAACACGACGAGAACCTCCGTGCCATGCTTGAGCGCACAAGGGAGCGAGGAGTGCGTCTCAATCCAGAGAAATGTGTCATAGGCGCCACAGAAGTGAGTTACTTTGGACACAAACTCACCCGGGAGGGCATCCAGCCAGACCCAAAGAAACTGCAGGCCATAAAGGACATGCCACCTCCTGAGAATAAGAATGAGCTCGAGACAATTCTTGGAATGGCGAACTACCTGTCCAGATTCGCACCACGACTATCAGAAGTGAACGCACCGCTGCGTCAGCTGCTCAAGCTGACGCAGCGTTCGTGATCATCTGGGATCAGAATCACGACAGAGTCTTCCAGCAAATGAAAGATCTCATAACCAGAGAACCAGGCCCCATACTGGCATACTACGACACGACCAAGGAGCTACGGCTACAGGTAGATGCATCGAAGTATGGTTTGGGAGCTGTGTTGATGCAAGATGGACACCCAATAGCATATGCTTCAAAGACACTGACCCCAACAGAGGTTAACTATGCACAGATCGAAAAAGAGCTCTTTGCAGTGTTGTTTGGATGCAAGCGTTTCCACACCTACATATACGGCAGAAGAGTCATCGTCGAGTCAGACCACAAGCCGTTGGAGCACATACTGAAGAAGCCAATCTCTGTAGCCCCTGCTCGTCTGCAGCGCATGCTGTTACAGCTGCAGAGATACGACATAGACATCGTGCACCGGCCCGGAAAAGACATACCTGTGGCTGACACACTGTCCAGGAAACCATTGCTCGACCAAGACAGCACGCTAAATGAAGGCATGGAGGACCAGATCCACTCAGTGATGAACAGCCTCCCAGTAAGTGACAAAAAGCTCTCAGAGATACAGGCTGCAACAGGATGCGACCCGCAGCTCACCCTGCTGAAGCAAACCGTGCATGATGGCTGGCCTGAGGACAGGAAAAAATGCCCCAAAACCCTTTTGGACTTCTGGAATTTCAGAGATGAAATTTCACACTTCCATGGCATCATCTTCAAAGGTGACAAAATTATAGTGCCAACAGCCCTAAGAAACAACATGCTGGAGAAAATCCACACTGGGCACATGGGGATTGAGAGGAGTAAGCAGAGAGCGAGGGACGCCCTCTTCTGGCCAGGCATGGGCAAGGACATAGCTGCCACGGTGGAAAGCTGTTCCATATGTCAGGAGAGGCGTGCGGCGAATCCCAAAGAACCTCTCATTCCACACCAGATTCCTGAGAGACCATGGCAGGCAGTGGCCTCAGATCTCTTCACATGGCGTGGACGGGACTACTTAGTAGTTGTGGACTATTACAGCCGCTACTTTGAGGTTGAAAGGCTATTCTCTACCATTGCAGGGTCCGTCATCAAAAAGCTCAAGGCCATATTCGCCAGACATGGTATACCAGAGAAGCTTATCTCAGATAACGGCCCACAGTACAGCTCTCGAGAGTTCAAGGATTTTGCGGTCACATGGGACTTTGTCCACACGACCTCAAGCCCTTTGTACCCACAAAGCAACGGCCTTGCCGAAAGAACAGTCAAAACGGCCAAATCAGTTCTGGATAAAGCTCATGCTCAGGGAGTAGACCCCTACCTGTCTCTATTGGAGCAAAGGAACACGCCAGTCGACGGCTTCAGGTCACCCGTGCAGCTCCTCATGAGTCGACGTCTGCGCTCAGTGATTCCCATCACTGGATACCAGCTGGTGCCTCGCATCATAAGCCAGACGGTCGTGCAAAAAACACGGATGGAAAGACAAGAGCATCAGAGGCGGTACTACAATCGCAGCGCCGCACCACTGCCGAGGCTGCAGCAGGGGGACCACATCCGCTTTCAGCACGAGTCCGGAAGCTGGAAACCGGCTGTCATCATTCGACCTGCAGAGACTGCCCGCTCTTTCGTGATCCGTACTGGCGAGGGACAGACTATACGGCGTAACCGACGGCACCTGAGAGGTGCTAAGGCGTCACCGGCACCTTCAGCACCAACATCCGATCTGGTAACCCAGCCAGATAGTGCAGCTCAACAACAAGCAGAGCCCCTGTCGCCATCCAGAGACACTAAAACACCAACCATGGACACTAGCCTTGCACTGACCACCAGATCAGGACGAGTGGTCAAACCAAGGGTCATCCTTGACCTGTGATTGTAAAGGGTGTAGGCGGATCGCTGCCCTAGGGAAAAAATAACTAAATAAACATGTCAAATGTCGATGTACTAATGAGTGCATATCCCGTGTTACATTGTTGTTGTTGGTCTCATGCCGCAGTAATTTACACATGACAGTGTTGAAAACTGTTCCTTGTCCTCATGTTCAGGATGTTCTGCTTTGAAATGCATACCAGCTGTGTCACTGGCGGACATTTAAAAAAAAAAAAAAAAAAAAGGGAGATGTTGTATTGTTTATAATGTTTGCACTCCGTGCTTACTGTCCCTTGTGGTTTGCCGTAGTGGCAACGGGGAGTGTTTTGTTTAGGGAAGTGGGTGTGTGTTATGTGGTTGGACTGCACGAGCGGCAATAAAGTAAATGGTGGCTCACGAAGCAGATTAAGAATACTTTATTCATATGTTTGAGAACGGAATATTACAAATATCACCAACCATTCCCATCTTATTACGGTGTATCCATATAAATAGCCCACCCTGTAGACTGTACTATTTCCATTCTTTATTCTAGATCAATACCATATCTATCTGTCACTAGCTTGTTTACAAAGGCATGAAGCTAATTTGATGTTTCTGTTTTACTCGCAACCCCCTTATTTTTTATTTGTACTTATTTATTTTTGTATGCCTTTGAAGGCTTTATTGGGTTACTGGTTTCAGTGCTGTTTAAGTATTCGTGCTGGACAGACTGTCCACATGTTTGAGGTAATTAATCTGAAATGTGCTCAGCTGTTTACAGGTGACATGGTGGAGCTGCTGACCGACTAAAAATACTTCACACGTTATTGTTATTATTTTTAATCGTCGGGCTTCATAAGAGTAAGGAATCCGAGCCATACCTCCTTTCTTCGGGCCTTTCTGTTTGCTCTGTTGTTGTTTTTTGGATCCTGGACGCTGAGCTTTAAACTTCTGCGAACCCTGAGCCATTTTTGCTTCCTTCCGTTTCTTCTTCTTCGCATAAAAAGGTGGTTTATAGCCTTCTTTCTGTCATTAGCGCCACCTGCTGGTTAATCAGTTTACAGCTGTTTAGTACAGCCTTGGAAATGAAGTTCAGTGCTGCATTAGAATCACACGATCACTTCCATAAATTTAAGTCTAAACCTACTTTGTCCCTTTTAAACTTAATTTAGTTGATATTTGAGTGTCTTCTTGCAAATGACTGCACAGAGTCTGTGCTGTCCGGCTGGCAGTGCCAAAGCTGTAGGGCAACAGGTGGATTTCTATGTAATAATGTGATATTTTCATTGTAACCTCTAACAATGTTTTAATTCAGCTGTTAGAAAATATGTGGCCATTTGTGCTCACCCTATTTAAGCGATTGCATGACCAACCATTTCTTCATTTTAAATCACTCCTTAGTGGTATGGTGTCATTGGCATTGTTATCCTTTTTAAAGGTCCAGTACTTTAGGGACAGGTGGAACCAGTCTTTTTTTTTTTAAACCTCTGACATCTGCTATCGCTATTCCAAGTTCAAAAGAGTCCTTGAAGGCATAAACGGTTGTGGATGCCCACTGAGCCTGGCAAGAGATTTAAAAAATAAACCTAGCACAAAAACTAAGGATATTTGTGTTTGGTTGATGAGTTCTTTGTTTTGGCAGAAGGAACCAACACAACCACAGTGACTGACTTGTGACAAATGCTGGTTGAACAGTGTGTGGCTGGCTGGCCATACACTCATCCACTTATTCCATTTCAAGGTTGTGGTGGAGATGGAGCTTATCCCAGGTGACACTGTGAGGAAAAAAAGGTAGCACATACTGGACAGGTTGCCGGGCCCTCACAGCTAACACAAAGAAAAGAGGACCATCTACAGATGGTTTAGAATCACCAGTTAACTTAAACACTTGAAGGAAAACCAGAGTTTGAACATAGACGTCTTGCTGTGAGGTGGAATTGTTAACTCCTGTCCCTCTAGGACTGCCATCCCAGCAATTTTATCCCATGTCCCCAGTCTGCCAAATTTCACAAAACAATCTGCAGAAAAATCCTGCAGCCACTGGTGTCACTGGTGGTGGCAGGCAGAGGGTGTACACATTTGACCTGCATAGGACGCCTGCTAACAAAAAGGCCTCAGTTTCCCAGTGAGCATATGACAAAGACCAAGTATTTGGGAATGAAATGCTCTGGAGAGAGAAATCAAACCCACACAGGTTCAAAACAGGAACCTTGTTGTGAGGTGACAGTAGCCCGCTCATCGGCGCCTCTGAGGCCAAAGACTTGGTTACTTTTTATGTCATGTGTCACATGTATTCACAATTTTGCTCAATAAATGACAAAAAGGTAAATTCTCTTTGTGCATTTTTGCTGTGGTTTACTTCTTTCCTTTATTGATGTGAAAGAGAAATCTCTTAATTTATGACTGCACTTTACAGCATTATATTCATATACGTAAATATAAAAAAAAAAAAAAAATTTAAAAATAAAACCCAGTTCAGAACACTTTCCACATGTTACAAAATCAAACCCAGACCAGGTGATTATCAAGAACAACAACAACAACATACTTGCACTTAAAGAGGCCATCTGAACAACACTCCTTCCATGGTAAATGCAGACTGCACCAATCGCTTTATAATGCATACACATCTGCTATGATTAATCGAATCAACTTGGAAAGTACGAGACAGGCGGCGATTTTGGCACCTCATTATTATCCATGTTTTGGCGTTTTTGGAAGGAGAGGACTGCGTTATATCTTTATAAAATACGGCACTATATTGCTGCTGCTTCAAAAGCATTAATCCATAATACAGAAATACAGTACTGTGCAAAAGTCACCCCTCATTTCTTTATATCTTGCTAAGAAATTGGAAATAACTGCACCAATTTATGGAAACATGGTAACAAATATGTAAGTATATAAGACAAAAAAAACTTTCTGCTGTAGACACTTCTACAGACCGACCTTTTCTTTTGTCCACTTTCCTCAAATTTTTTAAGAACTCAGAGCACTCCATGCTGAGATATGTAAAATTTTTGGCTAATAGCTATTCGGGAATCACATTGCTGGGGCAAATATACCATTTTACTATTTTATGTAGCAGCCAATGTCCAAAGAAGAACTTTGAAAGACCTTAGAAAGCCTACAGAACGATTACTCAAGACCACTTGAAATAAAATTAAAAAAATAAAAAAAATAACAGGAAAATGTGGCTTATTAGAATTGAAATATAAAAAAATGAGGGAGAACTTGAGACATCTGCAAGGTATTGTAATTCAACTGCAACCTAAAATAACAGACGAGCCTGAATCTAGGCTACTTTGGCAAACTAAAAGCACCGCCACAAATTATTTGTCACTTAGCGTTCAAGATACAAACATGAGTGAAAATTTTAATCCATATTTCTTTTTATCAACCTTGTCAATCTGCTCTGCTGCAGGCTGGCGCATTAAGTGCTTGTGTTCATGCATTTCAGTGTTCGAGTCCGTGCAGGCAGACGGAGAGGTAGTGCGTATGGTTGAGGAGGCCTCCCCAGTGTGGTGCTCTAATGGCCTAGTCACTAGGAATCACAATGAAATCATGAAATAAACCAACAAACCACAGCAGAACAGTTATAATCATGACCTACAGACAAACAAAAATCTTGTACCTCTTAAACAGAAATGACAGGCGGCGCATCTAACGGGCCATAAAATTGCTACATATGTCAGGAAAATTGTCTAAAATCCCCCCCCAAAAAAGCATGAAGTGTTTAACTTTACAAAACGAAAGTAATTTTTTTAACACTTGCGTGTGACCTACCAGCATCTTTGTGAGTTGAGGTTTGATGAGTGAGAGAGGTGATGATTGATGAGGAAGAAAGTGAAGAAATGAGCTTACATTACAGCATTTTTTTTAAAGATATAGACAACAGACACTGTCGTAATTATTGACGTTAAGCTTTTTTTTTTTTTTTTAAATGATGTTTTCTCAGAACCTCCCTGTGGTCCTGTAGAGTAGTGAAGTTGTGTAGCAGGCAGTCATTGTGTGAGGTGCGCTAATATTTGTGAGTAGCTAATATCCGCCGAAGGGATGTTCGACTAATGCCACTCTCCAGTGACATGCGGCGAGTGCTACGCTGTGGGCTCTTGCTGAATGAAGCTAGGACAGCCACTGATGTTTCTTCATTAGTGTCAGTTTTCTTGCGTCCACATTTTGGCAAATCCAACACTGAACCAGTTTCACGAAACTTAGCAAGCAGTTTGCTAACTGTAGCATGGGAGATGGGTGGTCTTGTAGGGTGTCTTTCATTGAAATCTGCTGCAATGACCCGGTTACTGCGTTCACCAGATATCAACGCAATTTCGATCCGCTCCTCACGTGTTAACCTCTTCGACATGTCAATGGCTGTGAACAAAGAGAAACTTGTAAATAACTCATGAAAGAATAAAGTTACGTTGAAACCAACCACACCATTGTTTTTCTTGTGACATTACCAATAAGTTTGATGTGTCACATGGCCCTCTTCCTATTGAAAAAACAAAAGTTGTATCCAAGATGGCCGACTTCTAAATGGCCACCATGATCACCTCCCATCTTGAGGAGTTTGCCCCCTCACATATACTAATGTGCCACAAACAGGACTTTAATATTGTTGTATTGTTTATAATGTTTGCACTCCGTGCTTACTGTCCCTTGTGGTTTGCCGTAGTGGCAACGGGGAGTGTTTTGTTTAGGGAAGTGGGTGTGTGTTATGTGGTTGGACTGCACGAGCGGCAATAAAGTAAATGGTGGCTCACGAAGCAGATTAAGAATACTTTATTCATATGTTTGAGAACGGAATATTACATGGTGTCAGAGTAAATCGAACTAAACGCCCACTGACAGAGCGACATGGATTCGTCTGGAGTTCCTGCACCACGAATGGACTGGGATTCAGCTAATCTTCCCGATGCCTGGCGGAGGTTCGTACAACATGTGAAGCTAATGTTTAGCGGCCCGCTAAGCGGCAAGCCCGAGGAGACCCAGTGCAGCTATCTTCTTCTGTGGGTAGGAGAAAGAGGCAGAGACATTTATAACACATGACAGCTATCTGATGAAGAAGCTAAAAAGCTGACCACCTATCTCGACAGGTTTGAACAGTACCTCATGCCGAAAACGAACACCATTTTTGCCAGATACAAGTTCAATGAAAGACTCCAAGGTGAAGGGGAGTCATTTGAACACTTTGTGACAGAGTTAAAGTTACTCGTCAAGCAGTGTGGCTATGTTAACAGCGATGAAATGGTCCGAGACAGGATTGTCTTTGCAACCAGTTTCCCCACAAGTCAGAGAAAAGCTGCTGAGCCAAGGGTCAGATTTGACTCTAGAAAAAGCCATAGACATTGCACGCTCCTATGAGATCGCACAAAACCAATTGAAAGCCATGGTCGACCCACACACAAGCCTGCCGGGTGCAGTGCCTGCGCATGCAGTATCCGCTAAGCGCCAGAGTACGCAGCAAAAACGTAGGAAGCCACCTCATCATAATAAGATGGGACAATTGTGTGGAAGGTGTGCACGAGCACACAGCCAGAAGGAGGAGTGCCCTGCAAAAGGGAAGAGGTGCAAAAAGTGCAATAAAATGAACCACTTTGCCAAAGCATGCCATTCAGAAGCACCACATCAACCCAACCCAGTGTACTCTATTAACCCTGACACTCCAAGCGATGGAGCGGAGCTATTCATAGATTCCATAACAAAGTGCAATGAAGGGGAGGCTGATGAACAGGCTTATGCTGACGTAGAAGTAGGCTCACCGCATCACACTGTGAGTTTTAAGCTTGACACAGGAGCCACTGCTAACGTCATCCCTGCCCGATTGTTTATGAAGTGTTTCAAGCAGGTCAGCTTGGCACCGCCCACACGCACACTATCTGGCTATGGAGGAGAAAAACTCAACATCAAAGGCACCTGCCAGTTGAAGTGCAGATGGAAAGACATTCACAAGATGCTGACCTTTGACATAGTAGAAACCGCAGCACCCCCCATCCTAGGGTTGAGAGCATGCCTGGATCTAAACCTAGTCAAGCTGGTCATGTCAGTACAGATCACAAGCGTCATGGAGGAGTTTGCTGATGTGTTTAAAGGCATAGGGAAATTCTCAGGAGAATGCGACTTACACATTGACCCAGACGCCATGCCCATCGTGTGCCCCCCACGGAGGATCCCTTTCACACTGCGGGAACGACTGAAACAGGAGTTGGATGACATGGAGAAAAATGGCACAATCGTCAAAGTAAAAGAACCCACAGAATGGGTAAACGGACTGGTGGTCGCAGAGAAACGTAATGGGAAGCTCAGAGTGTGCCTTGATCCTCGCGATTTAAACAAAGCCATCAAAAGACCCCATTACCCGCTTCCAACATTGGATGACATCACACCAAAGCTGGCAGGAGCACAGTACTTCAGTGTCATGGATGCTCGCTCAGGCTATTGGGCCATCCAGTTAACCACCAAGTCATCACTCCTCACCACCTTCAACACGACCTTTGGCAGGTACCGCTTTCTGCGCCTTCCTTTTGGGATAATATCAGCACAGGACATTTTCCAAAGGAAAATCGATGAGACATACGAAGGGCTTAATGGAGTGGCAGCCATCGTGGATGACATCCTCGTGTTTGGCAGGACAAAGGAGGAACACGACGAGAACCTCCGTGCCATGCTTGAGCGCACAAGGGAGCGAGGAGTGCGTCTCAATCCAGAGAAATGTGTCATAGGCGCCACAGAAGTGAGTTACTTTGGACACAAACTCACCCGGGAGGGCATCCAGCCAGACCCAAAGAAACTGCAGGCCATAAAGGACATGCCACCTCCTGAGAATAAGAATGAGCTCGAGACAATTCTTGGAATGGCGAACTACCTGTCCAGATTCGCACCACGACTATCAGAAGTGAACGCACCGCTGCGTCAGCTGCTCAAGCTGACGCAGCGTTCGTGATCATCTGGGATCAGAATCACGACAGAGTCTTCCAGCAAATGAAAGATCTCATAACCAGAGAACCAGGCCCCATACTGGCATACTACGACACGACCAAGGAGCTACGGCTACAGGTAGATGCATCGAAGTATGGTTTGGGAGCTGTGTTGATGCAAGATGGACACCCAATAGCATATGCTTCAAAGACACTGACCCCAACAGAGGTTAACTATGCACAGATCGAAAAAGAGCTCTTTGCAGTGTTGTTTGGATGCAAGCGTTTCCACACCTACATATACGGCAGAAGAGTCATCGTCGAGTCAGACCACAAGCCGTTGGAGCACATACTGAAGAAGCCAATCTCTGTAGCCCCTGCTCGTCTGCAGCGCATGCTGTTACAGCTGCAGAGATACGACATAGACATCGTGCACCGGCCCGGAAAAGACATACCTGTGGCTGACACACTGTCCAGGAAACCATTGCTCGACCAAGACAGCACGCTAAATGAAGGCATGGAGGACCAGATCCACTCAGTGATGAACAGCCTCCCAGTAAGTGACAAAAAGCTCTCAGAGATACAGGCTGCAACAGGATGCGACCCGCAGCTCACCCTGCTGAAGCAAACCGTGCATGATGGCTGGCCTGAGGACAGGAAAAAATGCCCCAAAACCCTTTTGGACTTCTGGAATTTCAGAGATGAAATTTCACACTTCCATGGCATCATCTTCAAAGGTGACAAAATTATAGTGCCAACAGCCCTAAGAAACAACATGCTGGAGAAAATCCACACTGGGCACATGGGGATTGAGAGGAGTAAGCAGAGAGCGAGGGACGCCCTCTTCTGGCCAGGCATGGGCAAGGACATAGCTGCCACGGTGGAAAGCTGTTCCATATGTCAGGAGAGGCGTGCGGCGAATCCCAAAGAACCTCTCATTCCACACCAGATTCCTGAGAGACCATGGCAGGCAGTGGCCTCAGATCTCTTCACATGGCGTGGACGGGACTACTTAGTAGTTGTGGACTATTACAGCCGCTACTTTGAGGTTGAAAGGCTATTCTCTACCATTGCAGGGTCCGTCATCAAAAAGCTCAAGGCCATATTCGCCAGACATGGTATACCAGAGAAGCTTATCTCAGATAACGGCCCACAGTACAGCTCTCGAGAGTTCAAGGATTTTGCGGTCACATGGGACTTTGTCCACACGACCTCAAGCCCTTTGTACCCACAAAGCAACGGCCTTGCCGAAAGAACAGTCAAAACGGCCAAATCAGTTCTGGATAAAGCTCATGCTCAGGGAGTAGACCCCTACCTGTCTCTATTGGAGCAAAGGAACACGCCAGTCGACGGCTTCAGGTCACCCGTGCAGCTCCTCATGAGTCGACGTCTGCGCTCAGTGATTCCCATCACTGGATACCAGCTGGTGCCTCGCATCATAAGCCAGACGGTCGTGCAAAAAACACGGATGGAAAGACAAGAGCATCAGAGGCGGTACTACAATCGCAGCGCCGCACCACTGCCGAGGCTGCAGCAGGGGGACCACATCCGCTTTCAGCACGAGTCCGGAAGCTGGAAACCGGCTGTCATCATTCGACCTGCAGAGACTGCCCGCTCTTTCGTGATCCGTACTGGCGAGGGACAGACTATACGGCGTAACCGACGGCACCTGAGAGGTGCTAAGGCGTCACCGGCACCTTCAGCACCAACATCCGATCTGGTAACCCAGCCAGATAGTGCAGCTCAACAACAAGCAGAGCCCCTGTCGCCATCCAGAGACACTAAAACACCAACCATGGACACTAGCCTTGCACTGACCACCAGATCAGGACGAGTGGTCAAACCAAGGGTCATCCTTGACCTGTGATTGTAAAGGGTGTAGGCGGATCGCTGCCCTAGGGAAAAAATAACTAAATAAACATGTCAAATGTCGATGTACTAATGAGTGCATATCCCGTGTTACATTGTTGTTGTTGGTCTCATGCCGCAGTAATTTACACATGACAGTGTTGAAAACTGTTCCTTGTCCTCATGTTCAGGATGTTCTGCTTTGAAATGCATACCAGCTGTGTCACTGGCGGACATTTAAAAAAAAAAAAAAAAAAAAAAAAGGGAGATGTTGTATTGTTTATAATGTTTGCACTCCGTGCTTACTGTCCCTTGTGGTTTGCCGTAGTGGCAACGGGGAGTGTTTTGTTTAGGGAAGTGGGTGTGTGTTATGTGGTTGGACTGCACGAGCGGCAATAAAGTAAATGGTGGCTCACGAAGCAGATTAAGAATACTTTATTCATATGTTTGAGAACGGAATATTACAAATATCACCAACCATTCCCATCTTATTACGGTGTATCCATATAAATAGCCCACCCTGTAGACTGTACTATTTCCATTCTTTATTCTAGATCAATACCATATCTATCTGTCACTAGCTTGTTTACAAAGGCATGAAGCTAATTTGATGTTTCTGTTTTACTCGCAACCCCCTTATTTTTTATTTGTACTTATTTATTTTTGTATGCCTTTGAAGGCTTTATTGGGTTACTGGTTTCAGTGCTGTTTAAGTATTCGTGCTGGACAGACTGTCCACATGTTTGAGGTAATTAATCTGAAATGTGCTCAGCTGTTTACAGGTGACATGGTGGAGCTGCTGACCGACTAAAAATACTTCACACGTTATTGTTATTATTTTTAATCGTCGGGCTTCATAAGAGTAAGGAATCCGAGCCATACCTCCTTTCTTCGGGCCTTTCTGTTTGCTCTGTTGTTGTTTTTTGGATCCTGGACGCTGAGCTTTAAACTTCTGCGAACCCTGAGCCATTTTTGCTTCCTTCCGTTTCTTCTTCTTCGCATAAAAAGGTGGTTTATAGCCTTCTTTCTGTCATTAGCGCCACCTGCTGGTTAATCAGTTTACAGCTGTTTAGTACAGCCTTGGAAATGAAGTTCAGTGCTGCATTAGAATCACACGATCACTTCCATAAATTTAAGTCTAAACCTACTTTGTCCCTTTTAAACTTAATTTAGTTGATATTTGAGTGTCTTCTTGCAAATGACTGCACAGAGTCTGTGCTGTCCGGCTGGCAGTGCCAAAGCTGTAGGGCAACAGGTGGATTTCTATGTAATAATGTGATATTTTCATTGTAACCTCTAACAATGTTTTAATTCAGCTGTTAGAAAATATGTGGCCATTTGTGCTCACCCTATTTAAGCGATTGCATGACCAACCATTTCTTCATTTTAAATCACTCCTTAGTGGTATGGTGTCATTGGCATTGTTATCCTTTTTAAAGGTCCAGTACTTTAGGGACAGGTGGAACCAGTCTTTTTTTTTTTAAACCTCTGACATCTGCTATCGCTATTCCAAGTTCAAAAGAGTCCTTGAAGGCATAAACGGTTGTGGATGCCCACTGAGCCTGGCAAGAGATTTAAAAAATAAACCTAGCACAAAAACTAAGGATATTTGTGTTTGGTTGATGAGTTCTTTGTTTTGGCAGAAGGAACCAACACAACCACAGTGACTGACTTGTGACAAATGCTGGTTGAACAGTGTGTGGCTGGCTGGCCATACACTCATCCACTTATTCCATTTCAAGGTTGTGGTGGAGATGGAGCTTATCCCAGGTGACACTGTGAGGAAAAAAAGGTAGCACATACTGGACAGGTTGCCGGGCCCTCACAGCTAACACAAAGAAAAGAGGACCATCTACAGATGGTTTAGAATCACCAGTTAACTTAAACACTTGAAGGAAAACCAGAGTTTGAACATAGACGTCTTGCTGTGAGGTGGAATTGTTAACTCCTGTCCCTCTAGGACTGCCATCCCAGCAATTTTATCCCATGTCCCCAGTCTGCCAAATTTCACAAAACAATCTGCAGAAAAATCCTGCAGCCACTGGTGTCACTGGTGGTGGCAGGCAGAGGGTGTACACATTTGACCTGCATAGGACGCCTGCTAACAAAAAGGCCTCAGTTTCCCAGTGAGCATATGACAAAGACCAAGTATTTGGGAATGAAATGCTCTGGAGAGAGAAATCAAACCCACACAGGTTCAAAACAGGAACCTTGTTGTGAGGTGACAGTAGCCCGCTCATCGGCGCCTCTGAGGCCAAAGACTTGGTTACTTTTTATGTCATGTGTCACATGTATTCACAATTTTGCTCAATAAATGACAAAAAGGTAAATTCTCTTTGTGCATTTTTGCTGTGGTTTACTTCTTTCCTTTATTGATGTGAAAGAGAAATCTCTTAATTTATGACTGCACTTTACAGCATTATATTCATATACGTAAATATATAAAAAAAAAAAATTAAAAATAAAACCCAGTTCAGAACACTTTCCACATGTTACAAAATCAAACCCAGACCAGGTGATTATCAAGAACAACAACAACAACATACTTGCACTTAAAGAGGCCATCTGAACAACACTCCTTCCATGGTAAATGCAGACTGCACCAATCGCTTTATAATGCATACACATCTGCTATGATTAATCGAATCAACTTGGAAAGTACGAGACAGGTGGCGATTTTGGCACCTCATTATTATCCATGTTTTGGCGTTTTTGGAAGGAGAGGACTGCGTTATATCTTTATAAAATACGGCACTATATTGCTGCTGCTTCAAAAGCATTAATCCATAATACAGAAATACAGTACTGTGCAAAAGTCACCCCTCATTTCTTTATATCTTGCTAAGAAATTGGAAATAACTGCACTAATTTATGAAAACATGGTAACAAATATGTAAGTATATAAGACAAAAAAAACTTTCTGCTGTAGACACTTCTACAGATCGGCCTTTTCTTTTGTCCACTTTCCTCAAATTTTTTAAGAACTCAGAGCACTCCATGCTGAGATATGTAAAATTTTTGGCTAATAGCTATTCGGGAATCACATTGCTGGGGCAAATATACCATTTTACTATTTTATGTAGCAGCCAATGTCCAAAGAAGAACTTTGAAAGACCTTAGAAAGCCTACAGAACGATTACTCAAGACCACTTGAAATAAAATTAAAAAAATAAAATAAATAACAGGAAAATGTGGCTTATTAGAATTGAAATATAAAAAAATGAGGGAGAACTTGAGACATCTGCAAGGTATTGTAATTCAACTGCAACCTAAAATAACAGACGAGCCTGAATCTAGGCTACTTTGGCAAACTAAAAGCACCGCCACAAATTATTTGTCACTTAGCGTTCAAGATACAAACATGAGTGAAAATTTTAATCCATATTTCTTTTTATCAACCTTGTCAATCTGCTCTGCTGCAGGCTGGCGCATTAAGTGCTTGTGTTCATGCATTTCAGTGTTCGAGTCCGTGCAGGCAGACGGAGAGGTAGTGCGTATGGTTGAGGAGGCCTCCCCAGTGTGGTGCTCTAATGGCCTAGTCACTAGGAATCACAATGAAATCATGAAATAAACCAACAAACCACAGCAGAACAGTTATAATCATGACCTACAGACAAACAAAAATCTTGTACCTCTTAAACAGAAATGACAGGCGGCGCATCTAACGGGCCATAAAATTGCTACATATGTCAGGAAAATTGTCTAAAATCCCCCCCCCCCAAAAAAGCATGAAGTCTTTAACTTTACAAAACGAAAGTAATTTTTTTAACACTTGCGTGTGACCTACCAGCATCTTTGTGAATTGAGGTTTGATGAGTGAGAGAGGCGATGATTGATGAGGAAGAAAGTGAAGAAATGAGCTTACATTACAGCATTTTTTTTAAAGATATAGACAATAGACACTGTCGTAATTATTGACGTTAAGCTTTTTTTTTTTTTTTTTTTTAAATGATGTTTTCTCAGAACCTCCCTGTGGTCCTGTAGAGTAGTGAAGTTGTGTAGCAGGCAGTCAATGTGTGAGTTGGTGGTGCCTGTGGCCAGACCTCTGACATCTCTCTAATCGAGTCAGTAAATGCATTTACATGCACATTACCATGCTGGTCTACAGCACTGCTTTTCAACCTTGATGTTAGTCATAACCCTACGTAATTACAGTATCGAGTTTCCGCTCATTTATGCATCAGCTGAGCCATCTCAGCAGTTTCCGGCCATTTACACTGATACTGACTGACGCACAGGAGTACAATCTCGTTTCATGTGTGTTTATATGCACACATTGCACCATTATATGAGTGTGCAGGTAAATCCACTCACTCACAAAAGAGTGGTGACACTGTGTGTAGGAGTGGGATAGCATTTTCTGACACAGAGCATAAAAATCAAAACGCTGTCCGTGTTTTTAGGGCGTCTTTAACAAGGTTTTGTTCTTTCTGCACGAGGCAGAAACGTTTGAAAAAAGCATAAAACATGCCGCCAACAGGCAAGTCTGAGATTTCAACATGCCATCAGGCTTTGTATTTTTAAATGAAACAAAAACGTTACCATTCAATTGCTATGGCCGAGTTTCAGGTAATATACAAGGAAAACCACAAAAAACAGACTGCAATGCAGTGCAAGCAGTGAATTTTGAAAATCATATTTTCCTTCAGGAATTTCTGCTACTTTTCACAATCTGAAGTATGTGCAAAGGACTCCTCTGCACATCTGCAGAGGAGCCATTAGGCCTGTGATTGAACAAAGACATAGGCTAGATCTAATAAAGCCTGAAAACAGAGTGAAGAGATGGTTCAGAGGTCTGGTTTCCTCTGAGAGCACTTGAATTACAATATGCTGAAAGGTTATTAAAGGATTTTTTGTCTAATAACCACAAAAAAAATATTACTGCCTACCTCAGCCTTTAAGCACTCTGGCAACACGATATGAACTCTGTTGAAGGACGGCGCGAGGGGACTACTGCCTTACATCAGTAAGCTACAATCAGGCTGCACCTGTAAGGCAGCAAACAGTGCGGACCTGGTGACGTTCAGTAAATGATTAGGTGTCACCACGCAGATAAGAGACGTCTGGGATGTTTCTACGAAGCCTCTCGCAACAACAAATGCACCGTAAGCTCACAGGCCAGGTGGCAAAAATTCAGTGCATTCAAATCACGATACAAGACCTCAAACACAGGCTTGCATCAATCAATCTGCCTAACGATCCTGGATTTATCAGTTAGTAATTTGGCAACTAACTTGAAGGAGACTTCAAGTTACTTAATTCACCCAACGGTCCAAATATTGGGTGTAAAATTTCAACTAGTATTTTGTGTGAAAATGCTTTATTTTCTGTTATAAATGCACACATATTGTTACAATGCTGGATGCTCATAAAGGGATTTCTTAAAGGGAGGGTGGTCTTCCATGGACAGGAGCTAAAATGGTTGTTTCAGATGGCATATGAACTAGAGGATAAATAGAATAAACAAGAACTATTTTGAACTGTGAATCATGCAAATCTACTCTACTAGAGCCCAAGAATAAAAATATGGATCTGGAAAAAAGCATAATAGGTTCCCTTTAAACAACTGCTATATTGTTAAGATATTCATTCTTTTCCTGTACAAATAGTTTCAGCACTAGACGAGTCTGGCATTTCCTACTATTATGAAATTCATTTTTCCTTTATAGTCTTGTTCTTTCATCAGGATAGAGAAAAGAAACTCAGGGGCCAGAAATGTCAAACAATAACTTCTGAGGAAAAAAACAAAACAAAACCTTTGTGTACTTCTTGATATCGACCTGCTTTCAGTCGCTCACGGCACAGATTTCGGCGAGTCGTGAGCATATCTGGGAGTCGATCTTTGTAAAACATATTTCGGTTTATGAGGAGGGATTAGTCCAAGGGGTCGAAACACATTCGAAGGTGAGCGCAAAGGCAAGAAGTGGCTGAGTGTCTGACGTCCGGCCCCAAACGAAAACAACATTTACACGACTTAAATGTTACATTCTCATTGGTGGTGGCGCAAAAGTACGTAACGCAGAAGATGCCCTCCATCATAAAGGAGTAGTTCATGCCCCCACAAAAAGAGACAGTCAGCTCCTGCTCACCCCCACATTAAATTTGTGACAGTCTCTCAGGTTTGTATGGCCCAACTAGTTAGTCTGAAATCTAAGACTTAACCTTTAGACTAAGTTTTGTGTCTCTGACACTTTGAAACGCCATCATGATGTCAATACTGGAGGGCTTTAAAACTGCATTGATTTGTTTTCCACACTTTAGTGGCAAAACAAACTAACAACACACAAAGTAACAGAGATATTAAAAGAGTATTTTGGTATTTATTTGGCAGTTAAGAGCAGCTTGACATAAAGGCAGAGATGTGGGTGTATGACACGCAACAAAGGACTGAACACTGGAGATTTCACTCACATGGTTTGGAATATAATCATTAGGCTGCTTAACCCAATGTTAAAACAAGCCATCAAGGCGGATGTGTTAGCAAAGCAGCTTGTTATGATGACACTCTGTGGTCACAGAGCAACCTAACCATTAGCTTGGAGTCAAATCAAAGCAACTATCTCTTTCTTCCACTTGTCAGCTGTGTCCGTCTCCTGCGTCACGCAGAGCAGGAAGTGTGAGAGTAAAAATCCTTTTTTGTGCAGCTTTTCGTGTGTTGAGGCTGATGTAGTTAAACGCACCATCTGGAGAGAGATTCGTTTCTAAGCAGGAAAGCTGACATCGAAAAATTATTTTAAAAGTCACACAAGTCAACAACTAAACCTTAATTTTGAGGCAAACTACTCCTTTAACTCCTATTTTTTTTAATGATTCTTCCTTACAGAGAAGGGTGACAGGCAGCCCAAAGTGCTGACCAGCCCCCAAACTCCCCGGATCTAAATCTGATCGAGCGGCCACGGGATGCATCAGAAAGAGACCGATCTGCAGGTGGTTTTAATGCTGTGGCTGATCAGTTTATACAAGTCTATTATGAGAGTAAATGTGTGGTATGATACAGTATAACTGGGAAGAGCAAGACGCAAATAAGGAGTGAGGTATAAAAGTAGCCATGTGACGTTAAAGGCTTCAGCTGACTAGCGTGACCGATCGTTCAATTATTTTGACACACGGGTTAAAAAGTGAGAAACAAAATTCTTCCATATTAAGACTATGAGCTAAAAATGTGAATTTGTCTATTACAAAAAAGTTCCTACACTGAGCAAAAGAAATGAAATGTTAATATAACATTTTTAGATGGGAAATGTATTTTTTACATAACCGCTTATTTGGATGAAAAAGCGGCGCGTTTCACGAGCAGGGGTTAGTTTCTACATATGTACACACTACCAGCAAGGATATATATATTTACAAGTAGGTAGCAGCATTTTAGAAACCACGACTTGTTTCAAATTAAAGAACCAGTCGTGCTATTTAGACTTTCGTTTTATTCTTTAAGTTGTTAAAATGTGACTTTCGTAAGGTCGCATTTATGTTTGTTTGCCAAATTGAATTTCTCGGTTCGAGTCCACTGAGCTTTTTTTTTAAAATTGGTACAGAAGCCATTTGGAAAGGGAGAGAGGCGGAAAGAGACAATGACAGATGCGATGGAAAGCTTTGGAGGTGAAAGGTAAAGATAGAACAGGGATTTAAAAGAAAGGGGAGACCGCACGTGTGTGGCTACTCGACTCCCTGCAGTGAGACTCTATGTAGCTGTGTGTGTGGACAAGTGACAAACAAGATTTTTTTTTTCCTGTGTGCACCACTGAATGCAACAGTGACTGTGTAATGAACAAAATTCAATTAGAAATACAACTGTGCGGTATCTGTGATGATGAGAAAGTGTCTCTTAGTGTGACGTAAACGTGCAGTGGTGTGCACGGACCAGCAGGAGGAGCCGAGTGGCTCTAGAGGGCAGTGAGGCGGCCGGTGAGCGCCGCCTGGAGCTCAGAGGGGAGGAAGACTCCCAGCTCTGTGATGATGCCCCCTGTGATGAGCTGGTGAGGGGTCACGTCGAAGGCCGGGTTCCACACTTCGATACCTGCAGGAAACGGCCGGGAATGAGGGGTCAGTCACACAACACAATTCACAGGTTATTATAATGCAAGTGCACTAACGTGTAAGTTAGCTGTGCTGAACACAATATTGAGAATTAAAACCCAGTTAAACGGTCTGACACTGAGCCCAAAGTGCTCCTTGTCAGTTGTTTAAACATTGATTTAAACAACAAGATGAATATTGATTAAAAAAAATAAATCTAACATCAATATAATTGATCATTTGATGTGTCACAATCTGTTGCTGTGATGAAAAAAGTCTCATCATATTGAAGATGTGAAGATTCCTGAGTCAAAAAGAGGCTTGAATAACTTTAAGACTCTATGTCTGAACTAAATGTGCTTTAATGTGAGTTTTCGAACACTGTCTGCACATTTTGGATTAAATCATGATCATTAAATACTGCCAAGCAAAACGGACGGCCAAAAAGCTTAAAGTTTGACATCTTTTCCACTCGAAAAGACCCGAATCAGTCTTACTTATGTACAAAAACTATAAGTAGGTCATAATAAAACATACTCTTATTTACAGTTGCTGTTACTGCATTTTTGTCAGAATCAGAATCATTTTAAAAATGTACGTTTTTGTTAGGTTTTCCGTCTTTTCCTGTTAATACAAACTGAAAGTGGGTAAGCGATGACTGAGTGGCCGCTGAGTGGACTGCCCTCTTGTTTTTAAACTAAACATCATGGTTTTAAGTGATATATGTTCATATTTCTCAGTACACTGGATTAAAATGGAGGCTGTGCTCTATATTTACCTGTCGCCAGGGTAAATCATAGTATCGGAGCTCCACTGATGATAGCCTTCTTTCCCTAATCGCGCTACACTCAGGGTGAACATACTCAGAGTTGATTTAATTAAGTCTGATCAGCCTTTCTGGATATTCAGAGTCTTCCACAGTTAGACTCAGAGTTTGTTGAACCTGCTTTCTGGCTCGGGTTTATTATTCCTTCAAACAGCAGCAGGATTACACCCCACACTGCTTGTTACGCATTTCTTTACTGTGGTAAAGGAATGCGTAACGAGTGCAACAGTGTGGTTCTAGTACACCAAAACCTTAACTAAAGGTTAATTCATAATTATTAAAGTCTGTGGGGAAAGTTAAAGGGTGGAAAAAACTAATGTGCAAGCACACATCCTCGTCCCCGGGGGCCTGTGTACTCATTAATTCAGCATAATTACTGTGATGTCACTGGGTACCTAGAGATTAAATGACTCAACTAAGCTCTCACAAACTCAACTAAAATACATTTTCAGTGTTTGATCAGGACTCAGGTCCATCTCACTGTGGCCTCTGCCGTTTTTCTTTTTTTTTTAAAGATTTATTTTTTGGCTTTTTCCCTTTATTTTACATTTTCAGCAGTGAAGAAGAGACAGGAAGGAGGGCGAGACAGAGTGAGAGAGAGCCCAGGGGATGTGCAGCAAAGGGCTGCAAGTCGGACTCAAACCTGGGCTTCAGCCGTAAAGTATATGGGCACTTGAGCTCAGTAGGGCTGCTCTGGGCACTCCAAAGTGCACAGCATTAATATATTTACTGATAATCCAGGCTTTAGTTTGCCCTCACACATTTCCACTGTGTTTCTGTCCAAGCACAGGCCATTTCCACACATGAACTTTGGCCAGCTTTGCACAGTTGTTCTTTCTGTAATGCAGCGCAGAGCAGTAAACAGTCTGCTTCAGATGCATGCGGGTTCAGCTGAAAGGAGCTCCCCATGTAGAGGCAGCTAGACACATGACACCCACTCACTAGCACTGAATGCGCCGGACTGTTAGCTCCATAATTTGTTCAGCAGCACATGACATCACACAGACTTTGTACTGGAGAGCTGGGAAGTTAAAAACCAGTTAAAGTCCCACCTGAATGCGTCTGACATTTGCGGTGTCACGTACACCTCTGTGGGTGATGTCTGGAAAAGTTCACAGCGGTGGTGCATGTGTGAAAATGGCTCTGTTCTGTTATCTCTATCATACCACTGACTAATAAAGACGCATAAATGGCCTGCAAGATAGTTCAAGAAAGAAAGCCTGGCGAGAAAATAAAAAGGATGATGACAGAAGAACTTTGTGTGCACATTAGTGGCCACTGAGCGCCTCTGTGCAGGACATATGAGCTAACAGCCTCCTTCACTCTGGCACTTACGTTTCATGTGATGCCAATTTAACTCTGAGTGTGTTCGGTGCTTAAGCCTCTGGGCTGACTTTGGAACTGGGCCAAGCTCATCTCCTCTCCAACCTTGATGCTTTCCTGTCAATACTCTACCGAGCTCGCGCTTATTTAAGTGCTCTCTCTGCGCAGACATCCCTCATGCCTTACCTGGGGCAGCGATCGGAACCCCGTTTATGGAAGTGAGTTCCTCGGGGGGGCGCACTTCGATGATGATGTCCCTGCCGCTCTCCAGGCTCAGGTCACACGACGTGCTGGGTGCCGCCACATAGAAAGGTATCCCATGGTGCTTAGCGGCGATGGCCAGCTGGTACGTGCCGACCTTGTTGGCTGTGTCACCGTTAGCAACCACCCTGTCTGCACCCACCACCACAGCTGAGGGAGAAAACAGCAGAAAGGAAGACTTAAGAAAAAAAACGTGAGGTTTTGGTGAAGTGAAGGAGACGTGATGGGACACAAACACACACCTGTGATGTCCATCTCCCTCATGGTGAGGGCTGCCATGCTGTCTGTTATAAGCGTGGCAGGGATTCCCTCCGCTACAGCCTCGTACGCCGTCAGTCTGGACCCCTGGTTGTACGGCCTCGTCTCTGTGCAGTACACGCGCTTCAGCCTGCCCAGCGTGTGGAGGCTTCTCACCACGCCTACACACAGACTCATATCAGTTACAGTGCTCTAAATATTTCAACAACCACCTTCTTTTCTCATTCAGAGCCAGCGCTCCAGTCTCACCCAGCGCCGTCCCGTATCCAGCTGTGGCCAGCGAGCCGGTGTTGCAGTGCGTGAGAATGGTCACCGAGTCCCTGGGGACGCCAGAAAGGATGTGCTGAGCTCCATAGTTACCGATCTTCCTGTTGTCATTGACGTCACGCTCCAGCATGTCTTCGATCCAGGCAATTACACTGCAGGAGGGGGGCCACAAGAGGTGGGAATTGAGAAGAGGATATATGTCTGCCACTGTGGACTCAATGTGTCCATCATATCTGCAGGAGCAATACGGCTTTGTGTTTCTGTTTGTCATGGCTTTGCTTTCTCCGCTTTTCTCATACACAATCTTTTTCTTCACGCTGTTCCTTCTCTTTTTCTGCCATAGCTGTGCCACATCTCCCTCGTTTTCTCTCACTTTCTTACATTATTCTTGCTGCACAGTCTCAATTCCTACCTTGCAGACACTCATTATCAAGTAAACACTTGCACAAGTTTTTTGGAGACTGGCCCACAATTCAACCCACACCAAGTTTAAAGTAACAAAAAACTTCCATGGTTACCTGCTAGGTCTTTCACTCCACCACTACAGTGTTACTCTTTAGCCCAACTTATGCTCAGATGAATGGACGGGTTCTTATATAGAGCTTTTCTACTGTACATAAACACTCAGAGCATCTTATACAAACATTCACCCATTCACACAATCACTTTTCTATGCTCAAGTGCTTTGTATCTAACATTCACACTCAGAGTGTAACTTGGGGTTAGTACCTTGCCTAAGGATATGTGGCATGCAGGGATCAAACTACTATCCTTCCCATTAGTGGGTGACCTGCTCTACCTGACCAGGTCTCTGAGCTACAGTCACCCCAAGCAATGTGACTCACTGCTTTGTAGTGGAAATCTAACATATTTATTTAACACGTGGGAGGGGAGCTAGTCACCTTTTCAGTTTCCTCAGTCTTAAAAAGGACACTTGGTTTGGACAGGGCTCAAATGACTCATAAGTCAGTGTTCCAAGTGGCTTAACGAACAAACCTCTGAAAATGTTCAGGTAAAAAGCGCAAAAAGAGTGAAAAAGCAGCCAATGTCCAAAGAGACTACTTGACTCCTTGAAAGCAAATTATAACGAGCGGGTTGCACAATACTGGCTTAAAGGTCAATTAAAATACCTGTTAAAAAATTGCCTGTTTTCAACAAATTCCTTTGAGTGGATGTTAACGACCGACATGGCGTTACTTTGATCCCTGACCTAAAAACAGTGACGAAGAGGTTCAGCCCACTGACACGAAAGTCAGGAAAACATTCAATCACTGATAAGCTTAGAGGCCAGTGACTGATGAACTGAAACACTTGCTTCTTAACTGGAACAGTTACCATGAAATGCATGTATTGGTACAACCGCAGTATCGATTCATGCTTTGGCACCAGCATTTTCTTCTTTTAACTCTACATAGCTTTCTGCATAAAATGTAAGTGAATCGCTGCCTTGAGGCCAGGGTTACTGTGAAGTAGATCACTCCCTTCTGTCAAAAACAAGTTGCATCATCTGCCCCTGACAGACATTATCCACCTAGACTGAACGTTTTCCGTCACCAAGAAACACCAATGTCTTTCACACGTGTTCTTTTCCACTTGTCTGAAAATAAAAACGAATCAAATTGCTATTCAATCACTATTTAACAAGTGAACCCTGTAAAAATTACCACTTGATAATTTGGTTTTAACACTAATAAGCTGCAAAAATGTATAATATTGATGCTTTCCAATTTTCACTTCACAACTGATCTGATAGCTTCCGCAACTTCTTCAACAAGACACCTGCAGATGGTGTTAAATGAGGAAGTGTTACAGCAGCAACTAACTCGGGAGACACCAGTCAGGAGGAAAACTGAAGAGCCAAGATGATTTCATGTAACAGAACAAGTTCATACAGTGCAAACAACTGACCGATATATCGATGTGGCTTTACTTTTTCATTTATTTTTTGTGTTCTCATTTAACCCTTCTGAGGTAAAAGAGAAAACTATTTGCGGATATGCTCGTATCGACGTTTATGACGGCCAATAAATGAAAATGGAAAAGTAAAGAACAGACAGGAAAAACGCCATTCAATCATGTTATGAGCATTGATGCTGCATAGTTTATCTACCAGAGGAAACTCTTTGATCCGAGCAGTCGGGCTGAGTGTAAACGAGTAATTCATGATTTGCTGTGACAAAAAAAGATTATTGCTGAACAGCACCGATATATTAAGACTAAATAAGTACACATAAAAAAAGTGAAGTGTGTTTGTTACGCATATCTGAATTAAGAAAATCTCACCTGATGTCAGATATCACCAAATATTAATATCGGTCAATATCAGTTGGCAATTTTGCTTCTGCATTCAACAGCATAAAGTCTCTGCATCCTTTAGATAAATGAATGTTTTTAAAGTGCAAATGTTGTTTTGTTTTTTGTTTTTATTCCTGGTGAAACTTTTACAAAGCCAGCTGTTCACAGTTTGAACCCTTTATTCTTTACCAGATGTGCGAATCACAGAGTGAAGGCATGTGTCCACATAGCTCTGCATTTCCGGCAAGTTACCCACTACTTTGTGCAAAACAAGGAAATCTGAAAATCTTTGAATCATTGTTAGGACCCAAAGACCACGTGGCTTATTTCCTGCCTCAAATGTTGGAAAGAAGGTAACTGGACTTCTTTAGGAGTTTAGGAGACCCCTAGTGGGGTCTGTCCTGTTTGGAGGCGTTTCTAGGGGCCGTTAACCCAATCTTGGTCCCGCGAGTCATCGCATGAGCCAAGGCGAGGGAAAAATGTGTGGGTCATTACCATCACCGTGGCAGACGATTGAAACCTCTGTGAGATATTGCCCCACCCCGCCATCGTGTGAGCTATTGAGGTCACATAAGGCGAGGTGTGGGTGCGAGTTCAAAATGCCTGGGATATCAGGAATCCACTGTATGTCGTCAGAGCCTACACAGACATATCCATCAATCCATTTTCTGCAACTTTCCCCGGACCCGAAGACGGCACTCCTCCTTTTTTAGGGTTTGGCGGTGCCAATTCTCATTCCTTACGTGTCACACTCAGCTGGAAAATGCTCCAGTGTAAGCTGGAGGTCATCATTTAATGAAAGCAGAAGACCCACACCACCCACATAAATGAAAATTCTCTCCATAAAAGTTAAATGGCACCTCTAGCAGTGTCCAACTCGAACCAAGACTGACTTACTGTGTGCCTGTGGTTATAACAGCAGGCTACAAACCCCATACCGGTCCGGTGGAAACTACTGAAAATCTGTGAAACTAGTCAATGTCCATCTCAAAAACAGATAACTTCAGCAACTGCAAGGATTATTTCTCACACTAAATGATTTCCAAAAATACATTTGTTCATTCTGAGAAAGTTTTCAGTTAAGCTGCCATGTTAATTTGGGTTTGAAATCATAAATCAGACCACACAAAGCGTTTCTCCGATCAGGTGCATTTTTTGCACTCTTTATAAGCCTGTAGAAGATGTAGCGCATCTGTCAGTCATCGACTATCTAACTGATTGTCCATCACGTGGCCAATGCCGGGGAACGGAGTAATCTCTTGTGTGACATAACACCAGTCCAAGGCAAGTACCATAACTCATGATACGATCATGATATGTTGCAGACGATAATAATGTTAACACAGTCCATTGATTCTGTAATACAATCAATACAATCCAAGCAAGATATCCAAGATACAATTAAAACAAATATCCTTAAAAAGGGAAAAAGCTGGAATGTCTTTTTTTCACAGCATTTTTTTTTTTTTCACAGCTGGTATGAACAGAAACCCTGGGAGTTTATTTTCCACTTAAAGCATGAAGACAAACGCCGGTGTGAGAGCCGTTTGCGTAAACAATGAAGAATGATCTATCCAGCTGTAATTAGGGACTAAAAGTGGATTTACATCAGCTGAACAGATACTGAGAAGATTCACCTGATTATTTACATTTTTTTTGGTTCAACCAGTTTGTTGAGTCCGTTTTTGAGTGTAAAAAAGCTCCCCTGCGTGTCCTCCACTTGTCTTTTACTCGCAAACGCACACACCGTGAAACAAAAAGTTCAGGAGATGAGACGAGCGAGAGTCTCTGCAAACGTGTTTACATTAAGTTCTAATTTAAAAATCAAACACGCAAAGTCAACAGACAAACACCGCCCGACGTTTCACTGTAGCTGCTCCTCACATTCATTTTAAATAGCACAGAAAGTATGTGCATCTCATATGTCAGCCACATGTGGAGACTCTGACATCAAAGGGAATAATAATAAGAGTGTTGCTTTAATGCATTAACGAAGAAAACATGCTTTAAAAAAATAAAATAAATTTAAAATCACTCTAACCACCAGCAACCCACGAGATCACTGCCCATTGGTCCAACACCTCAAAGAGAGGGAACTCCTTAAGAGCCCCTGCAAACCTTCAAAGAACCAATGCAGTATACTGCTATACAGACATCATCCCCCACTCCTGTTGTGCACTTCATCCTGCTCATCTTTACCGGCACATTGCTGCGTTTTCTGACCCCAAACCACCATCAGTAGACCAGGAAGTAATGTGAAACTATCATTAAAAATGTGGATCAGCAGCATGCATGTGAATCGCTGCTCATAACAGCAGAAATGTATCAATTACTCCACAGAGAGGGGGTTTTAGGTAGATTTGAAGTTGAGAAACGAGCCAAAGATTTTGGTTGGGATTGATCAGTGCGAGGTGGCCAACAGGTCCCGGATTAATAGACGTGCAGGACCCGAAGAAGAATACTGTCTGTTACCTGATTAATTAAATGTTGCTCCATTTATTTTACAAAACATATCAAACATAACCAACAAACCGCAAATTGTTGTCTACCTTTCTCTGAGCTGCTCAGAGTTCTTCTCCATACTCTCATTCTCTGCAAACTCCATCAGCTCGCGGGCGGCGCGGCCCATGTTGACGGCGGTGGGCCTCGCTGAGGTCAGGTGACACAGAGACTCCCTGATGAAGGTCACAGGGTCGTCACCTCCAGCGCCTGCCCGCAGCTCCACGGCCAAGCTGAGACAGCCAACGATGGCGATGGCCGGAGCCCCGCGCACCTGGAGGAGAGAAGGAAGAGGACAGTAGTCATCATCATCATCAGTTTTAAAGAGGATGATCAATGTTTTTCCAGCACAGAGCTGGAAGTGGGTGAACACAGAGCCAAAAGTTGTCACGACAGCTTTGACTAAAATGATCTCATCTCTGTTACTGGAGTCATTTCTCTCACTACCATTAGACTTTATTAACATGACATCACCCCTCTGCTTATGGCACATTCCTTCACTCTGACACACACACACACACAAAGGATCAAACAAACAGCTAGTGAGTGTGTGTGCAACTCGAAAGACAAAAGGTCTAGTGTCTTCTTGGCTCTTATAATAACAATAATAATAATGATAATAATAAACACCTTAAAATGCTCCAGCTGTTACAGAACTTGAGCGTCTTACATGTATGTGAACACTCAGGTATTTCAGGATTTCAGGTGTGGAGACAAACTGGAGCTGGAGGTGTCACCGAGTGCAGCACAAAACCAAAAAACGCGAACAAAAAAACCCTGGCAAAGGTCATTAATAATTCATCAATAATCTCTCCCAAAGAAAGGAGGAGGAGGAGGAGGAAGAGAGGGGGAAGGCATATTTCATGGCTGGGTGGCTCAGTGAGCGCAGACACCCAGTTTTATCGCGCTTACACATGATGTGAAAACTATAAATAACGGATGGTTTAAAGGTAGGTGAGACGATGCTGCAGGTAGGTCCAAAAACAATAATACAGGCCGACGGCGGCGAGCACATGTATGTGTGCCTGCATGCATGCAGCGGTGAGAGCACAAAAGACCCGACACATACAAAACAAAACACAAAAAAACCCCACACATGCATGACGGGAATGAATGCACATGCAGCAGGCGTGCAGGGCAGGCTGGGGGAGCGGGTGAAAGGAGAAGGTTTGGAGAAAGGGGAGAAGAAGAACCCCGTACCTTCATGGACTTGATGGCCTCGTAAGCGTCCTGCACCGAGCGGATGTCATCGTAAACGGTCTGGTGTGGCAGCAGCAGCTGGTTGAGGATCTGCAGAGACCCGGTCCGGTAGCGGATCGCTTCTAGCGTCATGACCGAGCAACGAGGCAGGATAGTGGGAAGGGGGTGAGGGGGAATAACGCGGATGGACCGGTTGCCGGCGGGTGCGCGCACACGCACTCACTCACTCACACTTACACACACACACATATACACACACTAACACACTCACACACACACTCGTTCTCCCTCTCTGAGCTGATCCACGCTGAAGAGACCGCGGCCTGGCTGTCGGCAGTCCCGTCGCAAAGAGGAGGAAAGTGTAGCGGGAGGATGAGGAGGTGCGGGTGGGACGGAGGAAGGAGAGGAGAAGGTGGTGTGCTGTCTGCTGTATGGGAGGATGAAAGGGAGAGAAGTGAGAGAAGGGCTGGAAACCTTCACACACACACACTGACAGACGAGCAGGAAGGCAGACACGGAACCACGTGTTCATCCGAGCAGGAAGCCCTGGCCTCGGTGTCCACGCCCACTAAAGTCTCGCGGGGTTGTCCAATTTTTTTAAGGCTCCCCTCTTATGCCTCTGTGCGCCGTCCCTTCCCCCAACATTTTCCTCTTATTTTTTTCTTTCCCCCCACCTTTTGTCTCGGGAAATTTCACACTCACGCACGTTATTAGCATAACACCAAAGAACCACGAGCTTCCCCCAACAACAGCAGACTCCTTCTGCAAAGACAAGTCTATTTTTGTCCCAAGATTTTATTGTTTCTGTCTTCTGGCGACACCTCCTCCACCAAGCACCGCATGCTCTGTGTGCAGTAATCACTGCAAAAACCAGTCCAATATGTTACCGGAGTAGATTTCAGAGGGGGATCCTCTCAACGGGACTGTGTGGGCGATGCCTGTTAAACACAGTGTAGATATATATAAAATCAAGATTATTATAAATGGAAAACAAAAACCGGTTAACTGGAATAAAAACTACAAACTGGACGTTTGCTTAAAAGGGAAAACCAACAAAAGTGACCTGTGAAGTTTGATTAAAATAAACACTGCAAAAAATATATAGGAAATGTCTTGAGTCCAACACGTTCAAGTACTGAGTCACAGTATTCGTTTTTATTGTACCTGTTTCAACTTCTAAATATAACCGTAAAATCTAAAAAATTGCCAAAATGCAAAGTACAGTTTACTTAACATAGCTAAGTTAGTGCACAGTACTTAGAATAACCTCATTTTCTTTTATTATATATAATAATTATAATATATATATATATATATATATATATTCTAAGTACCTTGCACTCACAATTAACAAGTTGCTCTGACTTAGCTACCTTAAGTAAATTGTACAACTAAATTACGATGAAAGCAAAAGCTGAAAGCAAACACTGAAAGTAATAAAATCTAAACTGAAACTAAACTTTTTTTTTATGTAATAAAAGTAAAAATGTTAAAATTTCATAAAATCAAAGTAATAAAATTACAAAATTATTTTATTTTTCCATTATAAGTATTTTAAAATACATTTTTGTTTCTGCTGGTTTACAGAGCAGGTTTATTCATTTATTTATTTATAATGTTTATTTTCAGCTTACTTTGTGTTTCAGTTCTTAACTATTAGTATAATTTGGGAGGCGATTTAAGAGGAAGTTTAAAAAGTTTATAACAGTACAATCATGAATCACTATTATTATATTGTAGCAGTATATTATTATTATTATTGTTATTATTTTAAGCCCATAAGTGACTAAGACTAAACCTAAAAGATATGTTTTACATGTTTTTTTTTTCAAGTTTTTGTCTGAAGTCTAGTTTTTGTTTCCAATCCAGTTACTATTTTTCCCCACACCTAGTGTTTTGTATTAGTTAAAATTAAAATCATGTTGCCAACCACAGCACAGACTCATAAATGATTTGCATTAACGAGTAAAGAGCACAGTAGACCTCAGTGTTTCACATACAAGTCTGTGACTCTCACATTATCTGAAATGAGAGTCACACAAGCGGATAACAGAGGAAAAACAGAAGAAGCATTTGAACCTGTTCTACCCTTTGGCATTGAGTAAAAGCCACTAAAGACTCTGCTGTTGGCAGAGAGATAAAGTGTGCTTGCTAAGGAGTGAAAGCATAAGTGAAATATTCCACTACAAGGAAAATAAGTGTTGAATCGTCAATGGGTGCCTGATTTTTGTGTTTTTCTTTACATAAATACATTTGCATCGTCTTCTGATGCAGAGAAAATTCAAATTAATTAAACCGTCTTCCATGTGGAAGGGCACCCTGACCCCTGCTTAATTTATTCTCAGTACTCAAATGTGGTTTCAAACATGTGTTTCTTAATTGTTCTTTCTTTTTTGTTCAGCTGGTTTCTGGGATGTTTTTCTTCTCATTCTTTCAGTTTAGTTGTCATCATTTGACATTTCTTAGGTTTAGTTTAGTTTTTATACAAACCCTCAGAGTTAAGTAGACATCCTTACCAAACACATGCATCAACACTCCCTCAGGCTGGGTGTTCTTGACAAAACAAAAACTGCATTTATATTTTATTTTAGTTAGCTTTATTACATTTCATGTGTTTTAGTGTTATACTTACCTATAGTAGACTTAATAATGACACAAACTCACTGCGGTTTCACCACTTTATTCGTGTCAACACCAACCTCATACATAAGATAATAAAGCCTCAAGAATCAGGCTGTCATACATTCCCATTTTAAACTGCATCAATCATCAAGACATTCACTTCAAAAAAAGAGACAGAGCATATTATGCCATATATTTACCAAATATAAATATTACATTTATAATGATTGCCCTTACGTGACTTAGCAAATTTTTAAAAAGATGTCAGCTTCAACAATAAATGGATACATTTACCCAACTCATCAGGAAGAAAGTAGTAAAAAACAAAAAAATAACAAAACTTAGACCAAACTTTTTAAAATGAAATCAATAACAGGATAAAGACAGAGAGCCAAACAATCGTATGAAAAGAGAATGAGCAGGAGTGTGTGTGTGTGGTGTGTTGTATATGCAGAAACGGAGTGTGAGTCACCAGCAGGACAAACTAACAATATGTCCCTCCACCCGGGTCCTGACCATCCACCTACCACACTGAATGCTGATGAGCTCGTTGCCACGACAACAGGTCAGCCTCAGAGGCCGCGAGGTTATTTGGGGAGTGGGGTGATGTGGCAGGAGTGCGTTTGTGTGTTTGGGGTGACGCGGGGTTACAGCTCTGGATTTAAAAGAAAAAAAAAGTGGGGGTGGTCTAGGTGGGGATGGGGTGGCGGTGTGCAGTTGCACTTTTTGTGCAGGCTCAAACATGCAGCTGCTACACGGTCGCACTCAGATGTTTTTCTTTTAATCGGAACGACATCTTTGTGTTGTTGTTGTTTTAGTCCAACTCACTATTTTCCATTAGAGCTGGTCTTTCTGTGAACCCCACTCCTGGGACAGATGTTCTGTTTTCAAATAATTCTGATCATTTTAGGTCAGCTTTGCGTTTCATCCACAGGAAAAACAAAACAGAACACGGGAACATTAAAATTAAATACTAGTCCCTTTGTTTTAAAGTTATAAGCAGTAATTGGGGGCTTCTTTCCTTTCTGTGTGTGTTGCTAACATAAGGCCATTACTTCCAGCGACCCAGAACCTGATATCCAAATATTTTTCATTCAGTTTCATGATTAACTTATACAAGGAAGTACAGAGGTCCACCATAAGGACTTTAAGAATTATTTTTTTATGTAACCCTCTGCTGATTGTCAAAGAAAATGGTTCTGCTGAAACAAACAGGCACATGTTTACTCCAGTTTTTACATGCGTAGCCCCTCTAACAGATTTACAGCTGACTGTAAGGTCCGGACAGAGAGGTGGTTCAGACTTTCAGCTGTGTTCACCCCTTGGCTCTGCCCCTGTGTACAGTATGAAAACCATTAGCAGAACCTTCAAATTTGCTTAAGTTGAGTAATCCGCTGATTCACTATTTAAATCTTTCTTAATGCCCAAAGCTTTACAAATAAATTTGTACTTAAACTACACTGCTGCATAAATGCATCACTGACATTAATCCAGACCTGCTTGGCTCGAACTCGAGTTTTAGGAGCCTTCAAGATTATAGTCTGTGCCGTACAAAGATTTAAATAAGACACAAACAATTACCTAGAAGAAAAGGGAGCACGTTTACAGATTTGAAGCCATGTTTAATACTGCAATCTGATGTTCTAATGCTACGGTCTATCTACAAAATAATATGAGGTGATCAAAATCAGCATAACATTAAAAAAGAGTCAAAAGATGTCCTCTGTTGATTAAAAAAAAAAGAAAAAGTGGGGCAACGGGTGTTACATAAGGGTCACCACACAGTGGAAGGCCAACTTTAACCGGGATTATTTGCTAATGGAGTGAAGCAGTGAGTGGATTAGCGTGAACACATGATTATCTGACGTGTCACATGACCAAAAAACTATTAACTGGAGTTACCAGACATCGTTAATATTGAGGATTCAAACACAAAACGCACAATAAGGCTCACTTAAAGTAGTCTGCTACATCCCGGCTGGATGCAATCAATGTGGAACAGGAGCTACTGTCAGGTTAGCACACCAAACATCTGCCCAGATCTCAGAATACATGACAGCGCACATTTGTCGGATTATTTTTTTTTGTACATCTTGTGGTGTTGTGGCAAATCATCCTGATCATTGCAATCTGCCCACCTCTGTCAGCGTGTCAAAGTTTAAGTGGTTTTATCTGTATTTTGTCCGCTTGACTTCATTCTCCAAAAAGAAGTGAAGGCAGAGAGGAAGATGATGATGACATAGGTGTCTGTGGGAGAACTGAGACAGAAATGAGCAATTACCCAGCCATACTGACACTTATCGGGCCGCCTTCCTGTGGGTAGATTTTTCAGTATCCACTGTGCTGCCACTGGAGAGCTCAATGGGACAAATTCTGTTTTTGCATCCACCACAATCTGTGGGGAAAAAAAGCACTCTGACGCAGCAGCTCTAAACTGTTTTAAACTAAGTGACAGCACAGCGAGCTTCATATTGTTTAAGAGTTTAAATAGATTCTGAGTAGGGCAGCCTATTAATCAAGAATAATCTTGAAAGGAATGGGTGCGAGGAAAATAAGATGACGAAGACGACAAAGAAGAAACAGCTGATGAAGACGCAGCAATCTCTTAGCGAGGCTAAGCTTCTACCACATTCATGGCACGCTGTTAAAACCCCTCTTCCCAGCCCCCAGAGGCGACTCTACGTCTGATGTAGTCGCCTCTTTGGTGACATAAACACTAATCCCTTATTATGGGATGTAGGCTGCTGCACCCCGAAGCCCCATTTTTTTTTTTTTTTTTTATTCCCGTATCACAGCACTCCAAATGGAGCAGATTACTGTAATCTGTGAACACTGGAGCAGACAGATTAGATTAAGCTCAACATAAAATACAGGGAAAAAGGTTAAAAAAAAAAACTCTAGTTCACTGGTTAAACACACCTAAGAGTGCGTGGACAAACACACACACCTTCACACACACACATATTTTTGGTCATCTGTAGACACCAAAAGCCGGTGCCGAATGTAAAACGTCAAGTCTTCTGGCAGATTACTTCATCAAGAATTGTCACAGGAAAGTTGGGAAAAAACCAAAAAAACCCCCCCAAAAAAATAGAATACCAGTAAAGTCTGTAAAGCCATTCTTTAGAAGCAGTTTCCTGTAGTGTTTGTCTTGTTTAAGTGCAAATGCATCTCCCTCTTTACACATTTGGATGTGTTTTTAATTGCCGTCTGCTTGGCGGCTGCAGCCGTTTGTTAGGTTATTGTGGCAGGTAACTAACCACATATGACACAAGCTAAAGGAACAACTGACCGAATTAGCAGTTTAGCTCATGCAGTTGTTTTGCAGCACTGAATCATGCTAAAGGTGCTTATTGTACCCACTGTAGCGTTTGGTATATGAGTGTGTATGAGAGAAAGAGAGAGAGAGAGAGAGAGAGAGAGGGAACAGTACTCCAGCCAAGGCTCCACTCCTTATTCTGCTCTCATCCAGTGCGTTTCCTCTTCAGCGATTCCAGCTGGAGCAGTGAGAAGGCGTAAACACACTGAATAAACTGCTTTTATATACACATGACAATTACACAACAGCTGCGATACAGCAAGCCTTACCTCATTCTCAACCATCTTCAACCTGCCCAGTGCATCCTTGGCAGCGTCCTATATAAGGAGAATTAGAAAAAAGTTTTCACACTAAAATACACACACGCAAACACACACACGCACGCACGCACGCACAGAAATGCCTGTCCATACCCTGACCCTGCACTCACCCGGTTTCCTTGGCTGGAGTATTTTTTCACAGACTCAGAAAGTCCTTGAACGAAGCGTTGCAGCACGTTTTCATATTCTGCACATGTGGTGAAGGAAAAAGTGAGTTACATGATTTGTTATCATCATCATCTTAAACAGAATGAATTTTTTGTGAGAAAACAGAAAGAAGTGATGGGGAAACGGTTCATCCCCACCTGGGATTTAGGCTCAGTTTTTGCCATCATACTGATTTTTAGATTTTTTTTCAAATCCCATATTGAGAAATAGTTATGCTGCATTTGTTATTTATGCATTCTTTGTTGTTGTTTTTTTTAACATTGCATAGTATTTTGTTCATAAGCTTTTCTGTGAGCAGTGAGTCTGTTCTTCAGCTACAACTGCAAGCCAGTAAGGAAGCACTGCCACCTATGTACTCTTGAGTTGGACAGTTACACGGAGACGTCTCGTTACTCAAAGCTAATTCTCTTTTCGTCTTCAGCCAGTGAGTCCTGTGTTTGCTTTCCTCAGTAGATTTAGAACAAATAAACCAGTAACCATAAAACAGCTCGTTTCTGCCTGTGCTTTGGGTAAAGTTGCACGCAAGGGCAACTCATGGCCCCTCGATGCAGCAGCCTCCACCACAGGATCTGTGGAGTGGCAGCACAATCACACAGATAAAGAGACTGACACAGCAGCAACAAGGACAGCAAAGCCCACAACTAACCAACTAACCGACCAACCAACCACTCTGAGGGACACTGCCAAATGCAGGTAGAGTTTCTCTGAGATGCAGAGATAGTGACAGCAGCAGGAAACCTTTAATAATCCTTAATAATAAAACAACTTTTACTTTCTCCGCAGAGGGGGATCCTCAATTTATGACTCGAGTGCCAATTTGACGCATCTATCAGACTGAATTACTGCAAAAATTAAAGCTGCCACAAAACCTGCCTGACAAAAAAGAAGCTGCAGAGATGTTGTTGCATCCATAACCCGACGTTCATCACTGTAATAATTTAAAAGTTAGATCAATGCGTTTTTTTGACAAAATATTTTTTTGTGCACAGGGCTCTGCTCAGATTCAGCCAAATGCTGCAAAACTGATCCGACTTCACAGTGCAAACGAATAATGAAACGCAAGGCAAACAAATGGGACAGTCTAACCTAAAGGAGATTTTCAGTTATTAAATAGTTTGTGAATGCAAAGACTCACAAACAAGCAGCAACTGAATCTGAATCTAATATCTAATATTGTGGTATACAGAGTAGAAATGACAAAAACTGTTCCATTTAGCTGAAACAATTCTAGGCTGTAGTGGCGGTCCCTATTCCCCATCATGGCTGTGATGGACTTGTGATGGAGCTGTGTGCTGCTATCAGCCAATACTTTGAGGACCTGGACTGCTCTACATAGATGCTGTTGACAAAAGACTTTCCTGTCTCGGTCAAGTTGTTCCAAAACTGAGTGACGCTAAGATTTTAGGGAGGGGTAAAAGCACACGTTCAAAAGTAAGAGATGTATGTGTGTGTGTGTGTGTTACCTGTGAGCATGGCAGGAGAGGCTCCTTCCAGCTGTGCTTTCTGCCACTGCAGTCGGTGTGTGACCTCTTTGTGCTGATGGATGAGGTCAGACGGGGGTTCCCGTTTGTTCTTTCTGTACTCTGTAATCTGAGAGACAAGCGTAATGAGTGACGAGACCTTGGCGCCTTCGGGCCATTGTAAGCATCAGTGAAGTGCACGTTGTGGGTCGACTCGGGCCGCATGAACACGCAGTACTACCTTCCTCTCCAGCCGCTCCTTGTCGTAGTTGAGGAGGCTGAAGCTGTGGAGTTTGTACTGTGGAGGGGAGCTGCTGGAGTGACCGCTCCTGCTGCTCGCCTCGTGTTTCGGTTTAGACCGAGGAGATGCAGGCTGATCCGAGCTGCTCCTGCCATTTCCTTCATGTCTCGGTTTGGACCGAGGAGATGGAGCCTAAACAAGCAGACCAGAGCATTTCTTAGATTTCTTTGGCAACCAACTCACTTTCACCCAGGTTTATGAAAATCAGGTTATTTGACTTGTGCATTGCTAGTTTTTGTAATGCCTACCTTTATTTACCCGTAATCTGACTAGCAGGCTGGTTTACACTCAAAACAAACAAGTTTGCAGTCCAAACACATCTAAAAGGTACTGGCCGCACTTAATGTGAGTGAAAAGCCTGCTGTCTGCTACGATGTGAGCAATGCTTTTTGCTTCTTCTGGCTACTGACAGTGGGAAAGACTAAAAGCTGGTACAGCTACTGGACTGACGATTTGCTTTCCAGCACGCTCAGAGTATTTAAATTCAAATCTTTGTCACTATTCTGTTTCAACTTTGTTTGTAATTGTTCGTGAAATAGATTGCAGTTTAAACCATGGGTAAGGACATGTGTAGATGCAAAACATCAATAAATAAGCATCATTTATTTAAAACTGCTTTTCACAGACAAGTGGTCGTAAGGCAGTGTACACAAATAACATCGAATAAACATTAATTGTCCTAAAAAATAATTAAAAAAACGATACAGAATGAATTAAAATCAGTAAAAAAGCCTGGCTGACTTAAAAAAAAAGTGTTTTAACTGGTTCTTCAAAGAGTCCACAGAGTCAGCTAAATGTAATTGTAGTGTTGTAAAGCCCTGATGCCACCAACTGAAAAGCTCTGTCCCTCCTAGTCTTCAAACTATATGCAGAAAAACCAGCAGATCCTCAGCTTGTGACCGAAGACTACAAGCATCAGTAAGAGACCCAAACACGAAGAAGAAAAGGAAAAAATAAATAAATCAAGATGCCTAAAGCCGAGAGCTTGAGTGAGTTTTAAAGCAACGCTGTTTGTCATTTCTATTTAAACGCAGCACATATTTTACAAAAAGCACACGAATGTATTAACACTCAAGTCAGGCCTCATTGAATCATCGCAGCAGAAGATGACACAATGAGCTAATGTAATTACAACAGTGCCAGTCGCACCTCAAACAACCTGGTTGAAAAAATTACGCAAGTAAAACAACTAATAACAAAAAGCAATAATTTGAGGAAAGTACATGCTTCTCATTTGTTTTCCTTCTTTTGTGGAGCCATGTTTAATAAACTACTTCCATCACAGCCATTTTTTTCCTATTTTGTGCTTTTCAAATATATTTCTTGCATTTCCACTCCATATATCTGCTGCATTTATGTGATCATGCGTCCTGGCTCCTGTAATTCTACCCTGGCAGCTCTATGACTTGAACTGCATAGAACTGTCTATATTTTGAAAGAATCCAATTTCCTGCTGTTTTTTCCATGTGAGAAAGTAAAACTATGGAAAATTTCCCCACCTGATTCTTTTGAAACTGTCTGAAATTCATGTGTGAAAACCGTTTCACAGAAAGCAGCGAAACACGACAATTGTTCAAATAAAGATATCGCTGTAGTCTCCATTTTTCCTGAAAGGCTTTCACGGTGTTTCCACTCATTGACTAAACATTATGCAGCAGTATGCATTTAAGAGTTTGCCAATTTCTCCTGTGCCAAACAACCACTAGCACTTGAGTTCATAAAGTAATTGCGTGAAGAATAAAGAGAACTTGTGAAGACAGTAAAATCTTGTACCTACAAAATCACTGCGTGAAGTGGGATGTTATTGGTAGATCACCAGTTTTAAAATAGATGTGGTTTCAGACACTATTTGATCAGCCACCAAACACTTTGTTTATACTGACTGACTTCACACTTCTGCTCTGACACATATGAACATCCAGTTTGTGAGGCAGCACTTTGGCTCAGTGTTTTGCACAGTTTACATCACACATGGAAGTCTTGTGTACGTCCCTGCTTGAGCTGGACGTGTTTTAGTCCAAAGACAAAGGCGGGTCAGTTTAACTAATAACCCTACTCACCCGTTCTTTTTGTTTCTCTGGAGGCGTGGAGACTGGTTCGAGAGTCAGCCACTTCTCCTTCACTGGATGCAACTCGACGCCTGACAGAGGCTCTCTGATCTTCACCCTCACCTCCAGCTTGCCTCCTGTAGTTTTACGTCCATCCATCACCTACAAAAAACATAAACGCGTGCAGTTAAACCTCCTATGAACACGTGTGGGTGCTCGTACGCGTAATCAACACTCACCTCTAAGATCTCTCTGATTTCACAGTGATTTTCTAGACCTTCTAGCTTCAGCTGAGCAGTTCCCACTACTTTGTCATTCTTAAACAGGCCTCTGTAAACACAGCAGAGAATACAATTTACAGAAGCTACAACAAGGGAAAAAACACAAACAAAACACACCGATATGGAAGCATATTCTCTTTTTTTCTACTGAAGCTGCTGCGTTTTACCCCTTGTGGATGATTTCAAACTTGATTCCCTTGGATTGTATGACTCGTTTAAAGGCCCTGTGGCCGCGGTTGATGTTGAGTCTGAATGTCTCTTTAAACTCTGGACTGCTGGTGTTCTTTACTGTGTTGGTTTTGTCCCTCTGAGCCTCCTCCTACACACACACAGAATTCATTAACGCACATATGTAAATACACGGATTGAATCGTCCGCAGCGAGTGAATGTGAAAGATTCTCACCGCGCTGGGGAAAGGAAACTCAAATTTTACACTGGCATCAAGATCATTAGCAGAGACACCTGTGGGGAGAGAGAAGCTAGGTGTCAGTGCACAGCGATCTGACAGATTACTGCCTGGTAATTTCAAAGATGGGGATGACTTCAATACCAGAGGGAGCTGGGAGGTTGATGCCTCGGGTGATGTACAGTATCAGGTCATTGAGTGTCAGGTTGGGGTTGATCCTGCGGAGCAAAAAAACAATAACAAACAAACAAACATAAAAAACACCATTCAGAAACAGCTTCAAAAGTGACAGTCAGCATCAGTCAGCATCACGGAGAGGCAAACAATTAACTGATGAATGAGTCACCGCCACAGTCGCTTAGCTGTTAGCTCCGTATGACACTGGAGCAGAAGCAGAGTGAGTCACAATGAGTCACTCTGAGTCATCCATCACTCCAGTCAGGAAAAGCACTACCTTTAATGTTCAATCATTTGCTTTCAAAATTAAACAGCTCATGCACGAGTACAAAATGAAATATAAAGGACAAGCCTCATAGAGTCAAAACATCTTGATTATAACGTTTTAAAAAATACACAATAAAAGTGACAGTTTGATGAACCACGGCTTAATTGACTGACTGACAGATTTTCCTTTTTCAGCAGGCACTGACATAATGCCATAAGATGAGTAACAAAAAGTTATACAGACGATTAGTAGTCTTTATCATAGGCGTCCTCCGGATGGATGAATTACATTAATTAACAACATGTTGGTCATTATACTGCAGGCTGACTTGTATAAGGTTTTTAAGGCAGATGTATTTGTCATTTGTCAAATACATCAGCCTTAAAAATGAATAAAAACATGGCTTAAATCAACCATTTAAAAAAACAAAAAATATAATCTAACTAATCTAATCCAACTACACAGTTGGTTTTTTCTTTTCTAATTTTGATAACGCTGTTGAAGTGACTTGATCTCCAGTCAAGCCATGTAAAATGTTACTAAGATATAAACTGAGCTGAAAATTTGATAGTTAAATAAGGATAATGTTGACAGAGTGCAGCAGAACTTGGCAACACTATGACTAGAAGAAAAATCAGGTAAGGTTTGGCCAGAGGAGACCACGAAAGATTTATGGAAATCCTTCTGGACCAAAGCGGTGGACCAACAGACAAACTGAGTGACTTGCGATGGTGTTTATTATGAATGAATCTGTATTCTGAGTGTTTGCTACTGACTTGATAGAGTTGAAGGTTCTCTCCTCGGTGCGGCACTTGGGGACTGGATGACCCTTTGTGTAGGCGCTCTTTAGAATCTCTATGTACTTCATGGTCTCCTCAAGTAACTTCTCAGACCTGGGTGAGAGACAGAGTCATGATTTTTAGATCTGTGTGACAAAACAATATTTTTCTTTTAGTTTGATTTTGTCATTTTTATGCATTTTCGTGTCTACACATCTACACACATCTTGGTCTCGCCTGGTACTGAAATACAACAAGTTTAATAACTGCACAGCTGAACACCTCTATTTCCTGAGGCAAACACATATATCACTGCATTTGAAAATCCGCGATTACAAAACACTCTGTGCATCATCTGTAAAAACACATACTAATTTTCTAGGACATGACAAGATTTTTCAGACCATGCCAGAAAAACGAGGAAGCGGGACAAACCCTCTGAAGATGAGAAAAAGGTTTAAAGTACAACTTCAAAGGTTAAATGTTGAAATATTTGAAAAAAAATATTTGAAGAAAACTACAAATATTATAAAGAGGTACACCATATATAAAGATAGCTAAAATCACTGTGTGCATGCTGACAATATAATTAAGAACTACAGAAGTTCTCAGTTAGATTCATTACATACATTCATTAAAATGAAGAAAAACTACATTAATCTGAGTCATAATACCATTTCTCTGGATTTCAGATTTTTATTGAGACTGAATAACAAATTTTGTGAAAAGGGGAATTTATACTTAATGTAATCACAACCAGCTCTGTTCTAGAAGTTGGTGTTGATGCCTTTGAGGTAAACAGTGATCTTTTTAATGTTAAGCTCCAACATGACTGCAAAAAAAATCCCACAGTTATAAAACTGAAACAAAAAAAGTTTCTTACTTTAAAGCCTCGGCCACATTTCCCGTGTTTGTGAATTGCTGGGAGAGGCCCAGACATTTCTGTTCATGGAGAGAGAACAAAAGAGGGCGTGTTGTGTGTGTGAGAGAACATACTGTAGGCGAGGACAACAAAATAAAGAACAACTGTTATTTGTCTGTTTAAGAATCGCAATCACAAAATGCATGAACATTTCGTAACTAATAACCGTAACTAACACATGACATTAACATCAGTATGTAAGGTGGACATCAAGAAGGTGCTTTTTCAGATAAAATGTAGCATAAAGATGAGGGAAAGGTGCATCTTAACCTCGTACTGCTTTTTCAAGTGATCCATGAGGTTATGGTACTGCTCACTCGTGGTACGAGAAGAAGGAGAGGTACGGGAACGAGCCAGGGTGTAGTCCTCCTCACTGACTGGAAGACTGGGAATCTGTTGTAAAGGAGAAATAGAAACAAACAAATAATAATAAAGACAATTAGAAAGTTACCAGGACCAATTCAAATACAAATGTAACTGATTTAATACAAATATTCTGTTATGAGTTACAACACAGCTTTGAAAACCCCATGTCCAACTTGGATCGAACTCTAATCAGCTGTTACTTCGTTTCCTGTCTGTCTGTTTTTACACTTGTGTGACAAACAAACAGAAGCACAAGCATAATATTCTTGGTTAACACATGAGGGGACACACTGAGAAATAAATAAATGAGTTATATGCAGAGAAGTTAAATAAAAGTGAGGCAAAATGAATCAAAATCTTAGGGGACAACTGGCACAGATATGAAATATGAATAGTGTAATGATGCTGAAAATATGCGCGCGCGCACACACACATGCGCGCACACACACACAGAAGGTGAGACCAGGTGTTTTGATTTCACCCTGTGTTTCCTTCCTATCATCTTCTATTTCCGTCACATTGTGTTAACACACCTCACACATTCAGCTCCTGCTGCCGTGACAACCTGCACAGCAAACACACACACACACACACACACACACACACACACACACACACACACACAAACACGTCGCATATGTCCAACTCGTTTAATATATTTTAGCATAATACAACCAGTCTGTGTATTATTTCAGGTTTTTAGTAAATTTTTCCTGTTTACTTGTAGCTGAGGTATGCACAGTGACACGCCCAGTGGACATGCCAAACTAAAAAGGGAAGCGCACTTGCAAGCTAACCATCCAGCAAACACAGTGCACACAAAGCCAACTTTAACAGAGGTGTGAGACAGAGTTTCTTCATCAAGTGTTAAGACAGGCCTGTGTTTCCATTCACTGTGAGATAATTGGTGTTTTTAAAGAATATAAGTGTGCAGTATTTTTTTCCCCAGCAGAGACATGGAACCACAAGCTGGGTATGGAGGCAAAATGTTGGCGAGCTGAAAAGAGGCATGTAACTGCAGGCAAAAGCTGACTTTTCAAGCTATGTGATTAGTGTGTGCCTAGTCAAGTTCATGCCAGAAGGTTATGCTGTATAGTACAGGTAAACCACATGATCAAACAATTTTTAAAATTAAAAAAGAATCAATTAAAAAATATTTTTTCCCCCAATGCTGCCACTATTCTGTCACATCCCAGCCAGTAAAATGAACTATGAGAGCCTTTTCCAAATAAATGTAAATATGCCATTTATTGTGAGTGTCCATCATATTCAAGCTTATGAAACAGGTTGTTATGAGTCATCTGCTTGTTGTAAAACTAATCAGAACGGCTGTGCAGCTTTTTGTGTTGACTAGTTGAGAGTTTCAGTGAGGTTTGATGAGGTTATGTGGTATATGCAGGTTACATGACCATCAAAGCCTGACAAACTACAGATGTCTCACCATCGACATGACTCTTATTTCCCAGTGTGGCTCTTAGTGAAACTGAATTTGACACCCTTGCTCAAGATTATCCTGAGTATTACCCATCCACCTCCTATTCAGGGTCGTGGGGGTGCTGGAACCTATCCTAGCTACCACAGGGCAAGCGGTGATTACTAATATATAGAAAATGTATTTATAACCTTGGTGATGTCAACCGGTAGGCCAGACTTTGCAGCAGTGATCATGGCGTCCAGACCTTTGGCATGTCTGAGGTGCTGTGCTGCTCCTGTCATGTCCTACAAATGCGGCAACAGGCGCAATGAAATGAAATCAATGAAAAATACAACAAACGTTTGGAATTCCAATAACATCACAGGCAGCTGTGCTAAAAACATCTGCATAACTGTAAAGATGGTACTGTATGCATCTAAAACAAAAAAGAAAATAACTGGGAAGTCAAAAGATTACCTTCATATTTTTGGAGCGCAGTGCCGCACGCATGAAAGCTTGTCGCCTTAGTAACAGGAAATCCAATTGCTGCTGGGCTACAAGGATAATTAAGAGAAAAATAAGCAAAACTTACTGTATGCCACGTTCACACCATTAGAAAAAGTTTATTTCAGCTTATCTGTGACTCACTTCTTGACCACACATTGTTTATGTCACATATTGGGTTGAACAGTGTGTGGTGCTGAATCAGATACAGGTCTGATTCTCTTCGCACTGCAAACTCAGTCTGAACAGTAAAAAGTGATTCATCACTTGCTTGAAATAAGTGTCATTTTTACATGCTGAACTTTTTGGATGAAATTTGTTTTACTGAAGCCATTTGCATCACTATCCACTCCTGGCTCCAACTTAATACACCTCTGTAAAGGCTTAGCAGCCACTGCAGTACAAAAAACCAAAAGTGAAGTGTTGTCTCTCTTTAGCCTCGTCTTCTTTGTCCAGTCACAAGTTTGCTGACTTCTACTGCACACAGACAAAAGTGTAAACACTGACTCAGGTGTCCTCCATGTTTACTGCTCTGCAACAGCAAAATTAGTGCCATCGTCTTCTTTTGCACATGCAGGTAAGTTCAAGACTGAGACCAGGTCACAATGAAATCTGATATTGGTCAGTCACTTTTTTCATATAGTGCCTTTTGTGAGAGCGAGAACGGTGAGCATAAATGGGTCATAAGCCTTGCAGTATGACAACACTTCAGTGTTGTGTAACTCAAACATCACGCATAACACATACACATGCCCCTCTTACACACACCCACATTTGAAACTCACCTTTAGCTCCCAGTTTCGGAGTTGAGGAGCCTGCAGGAGCCTGAGGAGCTGGAGACTTTGCTTTCTGGACAGGCGGACGCACCACAGCCTGCAGAGGTTAGGATCAATAGCAAATGAAATGAACACAAGAACAGATTTCAAGGTCACAACATACAGCTTAACACATCTGTGAGTTTGATTTATAACATATTTTAACAAATGATGTGTGAATAAACTGATTTACCTCAAAGCATTTGTGTAAATTATTACTGCTATTAATAAACTTGTTAACAAGCCCAAAAATGATGCAATAGGCAGAAGGTGCAGTTGAGAAAACAATGACTGAATAATCTGCCATAGAAGTTGCAGAAGCTATTATGAGAGACAATAAAGCATTCTTTTTTTGGGCTTGGTGCAAAAACAATCAAATTTCTTGGCTGCAAAAACCACTATTTGGCCATTTGGCAGTCCCTGAATTTGTTTTTTTCCCCCCATTCTTCTTTTTACCTTGGCAGCTTCTTCGTGCCCATCCTCTTCCTCATCTTCTGCGTCTGCATCCTGGTTTGCTATTTTCATTGCTGTTTCCAGGACACCCATGAAGTTCTGCTGACCACCCTCTGTGCCCTGAAGCGGTGGACAGCCTGGAGCAAATAACAAAAATCACACACACACACACACACACACACACACCCATGAAGAAGCCTTACACATCAACTCTGAGCAAAATCTCAAGACACACATGAACTCAAAACTTACCTGGTGGCACGGGTAGATCAGATAAGTTAACAGGTCGGCCAGCTTTGTGAGCTTTGATGGCGTCCTGATATTGCTGTTAAGAGTGAACATTAAGTAATTAATATTACTCAGGTTTTGCAAGACCTATAATATATATATATATATATATATTTTTTTTTTGAAATCTAACATATAAAAGCACACAAACCATTTCCATTCCAATCCAAGCACAAAACCGTGGAATTAGTTTTTAAAAAAAAGAAGCTGTAATAGCTAAAAATGTTTTAATATCTTGTTTCTTTTAGTTTCACTGAGCATAGAGTTTATTTGGAAAAAACAAGCAAACACATGTGCCACAATATTTGTGTTGTGTACCTTCATAATGCGCTGATGCATACGGGCCTTGCGATCGTCCCCTTTGCTCTTAGCTCCCTCTGCTGCTGACTTGTATATGTCCAACCTCTGCTGCAGGGCTTCAGCCAAACTTTTGGGAGCAGGCAGGTCTTCAGAAGGCACAAACAGACAGAAAGGTACATTATTATTTTAACATGACTTTTTTATTTAAAATCACTTCATCATACTTTTTGGTTAAAGTGAAGGACTGGGACTCCTGGAATCTTACCCGCAGTGGCCACCTGGGTGGGCGCAGGAGCAGCAGGAGCAGCAGGAGCAGCAGGGGGATCAGGTTTAGAAGAAGATTGAGGAGGCGCACTTTGCTCTGTTATTACGTCTCCTGCAGACGGTGGAGAAGTGGACACAGGTTAGGATTGTAACTAATTATGGAGTACACATTAAACCCTGTTTGAACATGATTATCAAATCCAAGACAGTTTTTTGGTACAATGTAGAGGCCGTGGCATAGAAGTTTCTGGACCAAAGAATATACGATAGAACTTAATCCAAAGACTTGATGATGTAACTCTTGCTCTCAACTATTACAGTGAAACAGATTTTTTTAATATACAGTCCTTAATCATCCGTGTTGTTTTTATTGTTTTTGTTGTGAATTAGTCTCTGAAACTCTTTTACATCTCCATTACTTGTAAAGCACTTTGCACCTGAATAAATATAAAAATGTTTTAAATGATGCTTGTGTGATTGGCGCTAATGTTCTTACAGTTTCTCAATTTTTACTATGCCTCAACAAGACCAGCCAAATAACAAGCAACATCTGAGTGAGACTCTGGCACATGTGCAGAAACAAATATGTGACATGAACATAAATAACATAACTCAGTTAAGTGGAGATGACGTGTGTTAGTGTGGAGCTTATAAACTGGATGTTTTTTTAAGCTAAATTATTTTTTTTTAAATGGGCCTTTATTTAATTTTATTAAAGGAAACTGTTAGCACTATAGTGAGTGCATGAATGAGCATTTAAAACTAAAATTCTCCAGGTAAAGTTTTCCTTTAACCACTGACCAGGTGGAGGAGGCAGAGAGCTCAGGTCTACTGGTTCGCCCCGGTCCAGTGCCTCCAGTATCAAATCGAGGTTCTGCATAAATCAAGAGCAGCGTTGTTAAAACAAACTATGAAAAATCCTCACACTACAACCACACACACACACTCTTACTCCAACGACCTGGCTGACATCAGCTGTGTTACCTTGGCAGTGAGGTAGTGCTGTTTGGCCTGGTCAATGTTGCCGCTCTGTTTGGCGTGTATGGCAGCCACCTTATAATCCCTCTGTCTGGTCAACACTGCCTGTTTTGCCTCTGCGTGAAGAAGACATAGTCATGTGAGGGTGAAAAAAAACATATAAAACTAAACTAAATAACTAGTTGGTCTAGCATTACAGTAACATTTAGTTAGCAGACACGCTACTTGTCAGAGCAGCATAAATTATAATGTATGTTGTCAGTTAAGCGTCCATCGATCTCTTTAACCGCTTATCAAAATAAGGGTCATGGAAGAGCTAAAACCTATCCCAGCTGCTACAGGACTGAGAGGTAGAGTGGTGCACTCTGGGCATCACAGGGCTAACTCGAAGAGATAGACAACACACTGTCATCCACACCTACAGCCAGTTTAGAGTCACTCATTAACCGAGCATGTACTGTATGTCTGACAGTGGGAGCAAGGAGACAAAAGCAGTACATGCAAACTGCACGCAGAAAAGCCACTGACCAGGGGATCTGAGCCAAGAACCTTTTTGCTGTGAGATAACATTGTGAGGCATTTCTTAAAAAGGTGTCGTCAATTTACAGAAGCCAGCGAAAATGTATTGTCTGATCAGAAGTGAAAAAAATCCCACATGTATTTTAATCTTAATAAAGGAAATAAAGCTTCTCTCAAACTGAAACAGAAGTAAAGATCTGCAGAAGGGAAGAAAAACAACGCAAATCAATCAATTAATCTTTTATGAAATGTTGTTTAGTGCAATTATTTAAATGACCAAATATTTTTCAATTCTTTTGAGTATGGATGCTAATCTGATTAACCTGCACTATGACCATGTATTTACTTTTATATTCTTCTAATAAACAGTTTAATTCACATAATGTGTTTACCTGAGTGATGAGCATCAGGCTGGCTGGGTGTGAGGGGAGAGATGGCAGGTGTTTCTGGAGTCATGGCAGCAGCTGGCTTTTGGGGAGGGATCAAACGCGCTGGCTTAGTGTTCAGAGGTGTCGGGTCAGCTTCCCTCAGAGGTTTCTGATTGGTGGGAGGGGGAGGGACCAGCACAGGCTTGGGCACCTCTCGTTCTTTAACCACTTCAGGCTGGGCTGGGGCATCCGACTTTCCACCAAGAGCAACAGGTGGAGGCATCTCTTCTTCATTGACTGGTTTTCCTTTCTTGGCAGATGTTAGCATGGACTGTAGAGTCTAAGGTGGAAGAAAAAAACCCCATAAACATAAAGTTTGATCTGAGCAGTAAATTAAAACTTGAAGACTCTAAATAAAGACAAAAGTATGTACACAAGGCTTCACATCGTATAAGATGCGTTTCTGCCCGTTTGCTTTACCTTCAGCCCGCGTTCATATCTTCGAACTTTGCTAGTCTCGCCTGCAGCCTTGGCGTTGGAAATGGCGGTCTGATACATTTCAGTGCGCTCGAGGAGCCGTGACTCCAACCCAGTTGCACCACTGGGAGCAGCAGGAGGTGAGGTGTGTGAGGCGACACTAGTTTTAGGAGCTGTTGGTGTAGCGGCAGGTGGAGTTGGAGCAGGAGTATGCTCCTCATCATCCTCCAAAACATCATTCAGTTCTGCCTATGTGCAGAAAAGAAAAGGTCAGTTAACTGTTTAGTCCCTGAAATGCTTATGTTTGTGTCTGTTTGTGTCCATTACCAACAGATCTTCATCATCCAAATCATCGTCCCCCATGTCATCATCATCTATATCTTTCATACACAGAGCTGCCATTCGCTCAATTTCAGCCATGGGAACAGGAGCTGAACAGAAGAGGCAAACATATGAACATAATGTCAACTGCTCTTTGTGATATAAGGAAAAGGTCAGTTTAAAAATTAGCACATGAATGAGAAAGAAAGAGGGTTTAATGTGCCAGAAGTGTTTCATCCTCACCTCTCCCATCACCTTTCTTCCCTTGTGCTCTTCCTTCCTTACTTCCTCCCATCAGATTGAGTAACTCTGCCTCCAGCTCATCATCATTTCCCTCATCATCCATGCCGCCATCCGGAGACAGGTCAAGGAGCAGCCCCATCTGTGACACAGACAGACAGATAGGAGGAGCGGCTTCAGAGTCCTGCCTGTTTACAGTTATCAGACAGGGAGGGTAATTACCTGTTTGGCTCGGGCCGCCCCTTGACCCCGAGGAGGTGGGTTGCGACTGCGACTCATTGACTTTTAATACCTAAAAGTGAACGCACAAACAGGATGACAGTAAATTACCCCAAAAGGGAAACTAATAGATATAGAATAAAGTTAAAACAAATACAACTCTGACTCCTTGGAGTAAAATATACAAAAATAATGATTGACTCAAGAGTTACTTAGTACACCTGAGTCGGTACACTTCACTATCGCCCTCAAGGGCAATGTGGCGTAATAAATCAAACAAGTTCTATGATCTAATATGCAGTTAGCTTCTATATTTATGTCAGCTAACAGCTAGACCCACAGCTTCACACAGGCTGTTTACCTGCTTAGATTAACGGAGTTAAACGTTAGCGTTACAGCCGCACGGGTTGACGGTTGAAATCGGATCCAGGTGAGAAACAGCAGACCAAATTTACGGCGACAGATATATTTCTGCCTTCTTTTCGAGTTCCTAAAACAAGATTCGCAGGCAGTGGAATTTACTTCCTATATTGCGTCTCCAATAGCAACGCGCATTGCACTTTACGGCTAGACCAGAGCCGTTGAATGGAGAGTCACGTCATCACGTGATTCATGCAGGGCAAATCGATCCCGGAAGTGCTTAGGGAGTGTGATTGCAGAGCGAAAAAGTGTTTTTGTGTTTTTTGTTGTTGTTGTTTTTTTTTGTTTGTTTGTTTTTGTAATTAGGCATCAAGAAATGCATCACGATGTAATAGTGTGTATACCTCGGTGAGGTACATGCATTAAAATCTTTGTATATTTATTTATAACTCTGAACTGGAAGCCTCATTTGCGTACTCAGCATATTTTAAAACTGTTGAATTGTTGTTCATGTGTTGTTTAACATAGCATGCTAATCAGAAAGAGTCTAAACCAAATATATTACTATATGTTGATGGAACAAAATAAATATTTAAAAGTTAATTATTTCCTACCTGCCAGGTTTTCTTCGTTGTCCTTTCAGAATTTATCATAAATTCATGTTATTTAAGAAAAGGTTGTGAAGGATGACATTATAACGATTCACTGCACTAGCATGAGCGTCAGTCTGCTTTCTTTGTAAATACATAGCACACTTGATAATAATAATAATAATATACTGCTATTTGTTCTTTTGTATGACATAGGCAGAAACCTACTCTGTTGTGTATGTAAAAACAATCTGCTACTAAATTAGAACACATCAATACTGGGAAGGTTACATTAAAACAAGTTACTGTGTATCATGTATCCCTGTGTACATCCTTGTATACAGTCTCCACTGTGGTGTGTTGTGCTACTCACTCAGAGATCAGATTATAAATTACATCTACAGTCATCCCAGTGGCATCCTACCATCTTTCTTATTGCTGCTTACAAGTATTTCTTTTTTCAAGCTAATGTTTAAAGATGAATATGTGATTATTCATTCATGTATTTTGGTAATAACTCTTAATTCTTATCATTGTAGTTTTTACGGCTATATTTGTATAACTTTATCTAACTTGTTATCTTTATGTACGTCAGAGCTGATTCACTGATGGAGGAGATTTGTGGAACAAGAGAAGAGTAACACCAGCAGCAAACTGTCTACCACGGATAGAGGTGAATCACTTTAACCTGAGAAATTAGATAGGGAGAAACATGGCATCAAAGAACCAGTGATATTATTGTAATGCTCCTCTAACCTCAAAGTGCCTATCAACAGCCAAAATGGGAAGCATATGAGCCAATCAGAGAAGAGCTTTCGGACAGTTTGAGCTGTGTGTTGGTATACATGTACTCAGTATTGTTTCTCTTGCATCCATGAGGTGAATTAGCATGATGTTTGCTCAATACTTTGTGGAAGGAGCTAGATGTTAACCACGTTGGTGCTCTGGCTAAAACTGTAAATGAAGCCATACTGTTATCAAACTGTGCTCATACAAAGTGAGTAACAATGTTGTGGTCATTATCCAACATAATAACTCAGGAGCAAAAGGACAAATGGATGTGTACTTGACAAGGACACCTGACAAAAAAGCTCACCCCACTTCACTCTTCTGATATTTCAAATTATTATTTGCATCAGGACATCTCATTATTTTTAATTAGGAAGTATTATTAAAGTGAATGAAATGTTACAACTGAAAAAATAATAATTAGGAAATATTTCAAATCAAATATGTTCTCAGATTGTTGTTACTCTGTCCATCTCTTTTTGCTCAATAGAACCAGACATGCAACATCCCCGACAAACATCCTGATGAGAGTTGGGTGGATTTTACTCAAGGACAGCTGGATCAGCTCAGCTCAGCTGAAGATAAACCACACGTCTGTGACCAGCGTTGGAAAAGCTTCAGTCATTTATGCAATTTTAATATTCATCTGTATAGCCTGAGTGAAGAAAAACACGACTCTTGTGATGAGTGAAAAGAGTTTAACCCAGTCAACAAATCTGAAGACACGGCATACCCACACAAGAGAGAAACCCTGCATCTGTCAGTGTGGGAGGCTTTCAGTGACCCATTAAATTTATGACATAATAAGAATTCCTGTCGACGTTGTCCCCGAAGCTACATCAGCATTTCCACAAGGACCACAATCTGAAAATTTCAGAAGCATATCTGAAGTCTATGAAGTAATAAAAAAGCACTTTGTAAGAATGCTCAGTAGTTCTGATTCACTTTTTCTAATGATAGCATTCAACTCAGGTGGAGCTATGGATTTAAAAAAAATAAAAATAACTACTACTCTGTGGAATGCTGCCCCTCACAAAATGGTATGGTCACATCAGTGGAGCTGTGGGCAGAAATTACAGGAGGATAAGCAGGTTCTGATCTTATTTTACTCTCATAAGTGCATCACTGACAATGTAATAATATTAAATGAATATTAAATTAAGCAGTACTTCCACAAACAAAGGAAAAAAAGTTTACTCCCTACTTTACTTGTACAGTTTCATCACCTGTGAGCCCAACATCAAAAGAGTTTTTTGTTCCTTCATCTAGAGATATTAAACTTTTATGTCAAATCTATCGAGTAGTTCTTAGTAGTATATATTATTAAATGTTATCTTTAAGCACAAACTAGTAACTGCTTTGTTCATCTGTATTTTTGCAACCATCTATTGGTCAATTAGATTTCCTGCAAACCAATTCATATTTTAGAGAAAATCACATATAAGCATTGGTTTAATGTTCAGATGATCAGATTTATTTTGAAATTAGTAGCCAAATCAGGTCGGTGATTTAGAATTTTCAGTCAGGTGCATATTTTTAGGATATTGGAAAAAATTTGGAATACCCGGAGAAAAATCCAAAAGAACATAGAGAGAACATTCAAACTCCTCACGGGAAGAAAAAGGATATTAAGAGTGCAGCAGATTGATGAGCAAAAGAGCAGGAAAGGTGAAGAAGAGGTGAGCTTCCAAAATACAAGACGGAAGTGACAGTTAAAAAACAGTAAAAGGGACCATTATGGCACAATGGAAGTAGAAGCTCTGAGACGAAGGCCAGTACTGGCCTTTGTCTCAGAGCTTCTACTTTAAACTGACTTTAAAAACTGAACTAAACATTTTTACTTTTTTTCTTAAGGTTTTACTCCTGTTGCTTAAAAAAAATAATTGTGAGACTTTAAGCTTTAGGAAGAAAGTGTTTGACATTTAGTATTCAGTTTACTATAAAATATATAAATTAAATTTTAAAAGGTGCTATTATTGTGCTGTTATTTGTTAGATTGAAAGTCCAGTGTTTTAAGATTCTGGGAACACCCCTGCTAACAAAAGCCCTTTACTTCAGGCCTTATTTGAATCCAGATGGATAAGTTATATTTAATAAATACTTTACTTCAATACAACTTTTGTGAAATGGTGAAAGTGCCACGAAACTTTTTTTGTACCAGGCTGGAAACATCTGCGGGTCTTTGAGAACTGAGTTGCTTTTGAAATCAGCTTCAAGTGTTGACGAAACACGTCCATCACTGACGTAAAACGTAAGCACGCGGTCGGTGCATCAGGTGGGTGGATGTATGTCCCCGTGGGAAGAAAAAGTCAGCTGAAAAAAGTCGTCAGTTTGTCACAGGAGTTATTTAATCCCCATATTTTTATTGCTTGATGTAAGCAGACACATTTAATCGGTGCTCCGATTATCTGTACGTTTTCTCATTGAGTAAGCAAAGTTTACGTTTGTTAGCTAGCTAATACATTTGTATCGAGAAAAATGGCTTTAACAGTTAGCTGACTTCTTTTGCATAACCTTAAGTTAGCTGGCTTATCAGCTGACATATCTTTGATATTTTCACTTCTTTACCTTTCTTGTAGGAGGAGATGGCGAAAGGCAAAACGAAGATCAACAGCAGTGGTACATAATTATAAGATTAATTATGGTTTAAATAAGTTGATTTTGAAAAAAGTTACGAATTTGATTTCAGTCCATTTAAAGGAGTGTGTTGTGCTGTGTCCTGTGACTCCTGTCTTGTGCCAGAGAGTGATTACCAGTATTTAAACTGTTGTAAATGACTTGTTGGCCTATAATCTACCAAACATATCTCAACATATCTCTGATGAATGATTAAAAAAGTCATTTTTATCCCGTAAGAACATTTCTGCCACAAAGTAGATATTGCAATCAGTTTTTGGCAAAGTGACTTTTATATATCCTTTATTTATAGACAAAACTCTCATTGACATAAATTTTTTTTCAAGAGATTTCTGGCTAAGAGGGAAGCAGGAAATATAACATCATCTATAAAGATATTTTATGTGGAGTAAAAGGACTGGATCGATTATTACTGATTAGGTACAATAATGCAGAGTCATATTATTTCTTTGTATAACTATTTTGTAACTCCTGTTACAGAAGGCTAACACAAGATAAATAGTAATAAAGGAAAAACATTTTGGAATAATCCTACTAATAATACATAAATACATACAAGGTATTATGTAGTAATTTTACTTGTTTGGCCTACTTGAGATTAAACTTGCTGTATGTGACTCAGGAACTAAAAAGAGTTTGACTCTCCTCTTTGACATAGCACCAACTAAATGTTAATGATGATTATATGTAGTGATTCTTCTCCACAGTATTTGATTAATTGAACGGATTGCTTTGTTTTAAGAAGACTTAGCTCCACCCCAGGCTCGGTCACTCAGGTCTAGAAAGAGGGAATGTCCAAGTGATGACATTTCTCTAACCGATGATGTTCAGGCTCCGCATCAACAGGTACTTTAGGTGATTGAAACAGAACCTACATTCACATATCATTAAGACAAGCTGCTTGATTCTCTTTGTCTTTTCTTTAACTTCAGGAGGCTGAAGAGTATAACACAGTAGTAGTTTCCACACCACCACAGTGTCCTCAGTCTCCTGCTCAGGAATGTGCTAAGACTACAAATCAGCAGGAAGCAGATCCAGCCTGTGCCACAAAACAGGTAAAAGATGCAGGCTGCTTTACAAATGTGGAACTTAAAGAGCAAGACGCCAACAATCCCCAAAATGATTCTCAGCTGGGGGTCCTTCAAGTACTTACTGAAAATGACACCAAGAAGAGTGGAACAAATGAGGAGGAAATGGATTTAGATGAATGTAACAGATCATTGTATGACACACGCACAGATCAGCTCCAGGTCTTCTCGCCTATCACCAAAGAACATGTCCAGTCCTGCCCAGTTGCTTTGAATGGACAGGAGAACTCTGATGTGGAGAGCAATCAACACACTGGCCCAGAAGAACCTATCAACGTGTGCTTGGGTGATGTCACAAAGGGGTCGGCAGCAGGACTGCCAGCCAAGAAAAAGCGAAGGATGGGCATGTGTGGCCTGACAGAGAAGGAGCGGAGTCATTTTTTAATGACACAAAAGCGTGAAAATGGGCAAAACAGAGAGGATAAAGTGGAGAAACCTATTTGTGAAAACACAGCTGAACCTGTGACTCTGGAAGACAACACATCTTCACTCCTGCGACCATCCTCACCTCCATCCATCCCAGCAGATGGGCAGAACGTGGAGCTGAGTGAGGAAGAGCTAAAGCTTCAGCCTAGTCACTGTAAAGGAGATGAAAGGTAAGTGTAATATTACATTTCTTACATTTTTAGAGTTTTACACTGTTTTAGCAACCAGCAGTGTTGGAAAGGAACATTAACACATCTACTGTTACATTAGTTATATTTTACCTAAAAGAAGTTTCACGTAACAGTTTTGCTCGCGAGTCAAGATGTCAAATAACCGTTTCAGAGGAGGTTTATAAAAATTCAAATTACTTTTTTAAACTGACTTGTATATGTAAAATACAAGAGATAATAATTTGTCATTTCTTTCTTTGAGAACACACAGAGCAGAAAGTGAAGCCTGTGCTGCTGTCAGTCCTTCAGATGGCTCCACCGCTGGTTTCGATTCCGGCTGCTCAGAGGGAAAAGGTTGTGAGCGTGATATAGTTACTGATTCAGAGCAAGCCGGTGACTTAGATCACCTTGCAGAAAAAGAAGCAGGGGAGGATTTGGGCAGCCAAAAACTCCAAGAACTCAAAGTTTGTACCAATGAAATTATGGCTGAAGTACCTAAAAATCAAGAGGAAGCTGGCTCAGCAGAAGCAAACTGCAGCTCTGCCATGTCTTTCTGCACAAGTCAAGACGAGAAGAGTGATGGCCAGGCTCCCCTTCTGCAGGCAGACAGTGTTACTGGAATAAGAGATGAGAAGGAGGAAGGGATGAATGGGAATGTGTTCAGTGGTGATGGAGCTGATAAAGATGCCTCCTGTTCACACACCCAAATGGGAGGATTAAAATGTGGCTCTGTGGAACTCTGTGAGACTGCAGCAACACCCAGTGTCTCAGACAGGAAAGACAGTGTAAGTAGTGGCACTAAAACCTAAATAGAAGGGAAGGAACAGATTGTTATGCAACAGAGTATTATTTTGAGAATAATGTCAAAATGTGGCGATTACAGTTGTTGTTTTAAGTCAAACAACTTCCACAGCTCGCATAAGCTCTACAAAATGCCCTGTGTAGATGAGTTAGGCCATTGTTTCTTGTGATATAAGATACCCCTCTTTACTGCATGAGAGCATAACAATCAATATCCTTGCATCTGTCCATTGCCAGCTATTTTCAAGTATGATTTCACTAACTTATCAGCACAAATCATTTTGTAGAGGTTGTAGCAGCCGTGGCACGTCTATGACCTGAAACAACAATTTTAATCTCCACATTTCAACTTTATTATTCATCACTTTTAAGGATTAAAGGACTAAATTTTTCTTCTTATTTTTCCCTTTTGTCTCCCCTAATGATTCATTAATGTAGTTTATAATGTCATCACAGTCTTTCACACTTATGCACCACCATTAAAAGCACTGGGCATTAGTGCTGAAACTCTTAATCAGTTATTGATTAAACTGTCTGTAAAATTATAAATAATTTATTTTAAAAATAACAAGAACAAATGTTTCAATCTTGTGTGTTTCTAGTAGATTTATCTGTGTTGATTTACAGTCGGTTTTCCTTATGTTCTCTTTACTTGTGATGTTAATTTGATATTTAATATTTAAAAACCTAAACTATGAAATTAATTAACTGAAAATAACCCCAACATAAAATAGCTATTTAATTCTTATCATGTGGAAAGAGTATTTATTGTTTTTTTGTATTATTAAATGCAGCGTGATCCTGATGAACCTGCTGCTGGTCCTTCAGCTGTCCACGCTGATCGCTCGCAGACACTCTCACTCACTGCTGACTCGTTTGGATCTGGGTGCTTAGATTATGTGTCGGACTCCCAGCTGAACACCATCGTTCTAATGTAAGAAATAAGCTAGGAAATACCAGTACATCCGCTGATACACAAAAGACTGCACACACGAACAGTCGGATGCTTCAGATGTACAAGTTTCTGTATGTGTATCTTTCAACTCTACTGTGCTAATTTCACTCAATATTCAAGAAACTATTTTAAAAGATAGTCTCAAATACAAAAAAGGACATTTTTAAGAGACAATGCTGTCTTAAAGTTAAAAATGTACTTTGGTCATCTTATGAAATTAACAGACACGCTTTAACACCTCTATTTTTAAATTATTCCGATGTTTGTGTTTCTATAGTGAGGATGAGGCGATGCAGAAAGAGGAAGACCCTGATTCCTCAGACTGTGATGAAGATGGTACAGACCTAATCTGCGGACTTATCAGAGAACTCTCCTCTCTAAAGTTAGTACATGCCATTCTTCTTTCAACTACCAGCGTCTTAGCGTCTCTTCCTATAGGTAAACTTTTGACTTTCACTACCATTAGTCAGTTTAATTGTTTTTATACTCGCCTCCCTGCTGTGATTGGTTGGGGGTAAAGCATGTGTGGTCAACTCTGCCAGCTGTAGATCTCGTCTGGTCAAAGATGAGCAAGAGAAAGTATGTAGATGTGAGAGAGACCGACATTTAAGTGGCAAATTTGCTTGAATAATCCTGCAGCACCTTTAAAGTCCATGACATTTATCTGTTATTACACACCTCTCCTATTCTTTAAACCAGTCACTTAAAAGGCAGTTCTTGCTCTAATTTCTAACTCCAAAATTTCACTAGAGCAACTTTGTAGGTTGCACATGTCCAAAAAAAAAAAAGAAAAAAGAATGTTTTATCTCCCTTTCTCTTCCAAGCAAGGCAGTTTTCTTCTGATTGGGTGCCCACACAAAAAAAGCCACAGTTGTGTGCCTGAGATGACCAAAGTAGGGCCATCTACTCTCACTGACATTATACAGAGCCAAGATCAGAAAAATAGTAAACCCCATGAATTCCTCAACCTGTTGTGCATCGTCAACATGCACAGCAGGTTGAGGATGGTAAAACAGAATCGCTGACAAAATTAAATATAATAGTGGCTTTTCTCAGCTTCTCAATAGATGCACCTATGGTATAAATTTGAAAATCGTAGGTGATTTGCAGAGAAGTTGACCGCTGACCTTAAGGTCAAAGTCATTTGGATTTGAACTTGTCTTGTCTACTAGATGCTTCTCTGGGATTTATCTTAAAGTCCTACATCACCTCATTCTTGAGTTCACAAGCTTGGGTGTCCATGACGCTTGTAGCCCACCCAGCAGGTTGACGGATATAGAGTTAAATTGTCATGAATGAAAAATAATAAATGTCCTCCATCTTTCTTCTAGTCGGAGAGTCATGGCCGCTCATCGAGAGCTGGAGAGCCTGCGCCGTAGCAGTAAAAGTTTGAGGAGCTCAACTCGTTAAGAGTTGTTTCAGGTTTCTTCAGTCCTTATTTTACTGCTGCCCCAGTGGTTCACTGGTAAAGAACACATGTTTTAAAGTGTTTACTGTTCTGGTGTTAACTGCAGCTCAGTTTTGTTTTGCTTTTTTAGTTTAATGACTCATTCCACTTCTTCCCAAATAAAGATGGATGTTTATTATATGTGTCTTGTTATTGGTGATTTAGTCACATTAATTTGAACATGGCTCATTTAAAATGTCAAAAAAAAAAAAATTCAAAATTGAAAAATGACAACATAGAATGCAAATAAACTTAGCCAATTTAGTTATTTATAACTTTGTAGCACACAAGAATATCCACAGAGAAATTTTCAGACTCTTTCCACAAAGGCAGAAGAGCTACAACGGCGTTAACATTTTTAGAAAAGCCATAATTACAATTTTCAAAATAATATAATCTACCCTCAAGAACAGAGGTCTACTTGCACACATCAGAGAAACAAGAACAAGTCACTCATTTTTAAAAATTTAAAATGCTGACATGGTCACATGATGCTTTACCTGTTTTAGTAGAGTTATTAATGATGACTGCATCTCTTATAATGTTTGACAGTGTTATAATCCTTCAATGCATGGACAGGAAATATGAAACTGGACATCAGCTGGCCACGTTTTAAAAGTATGTAAAAGAAACATACATTAATTTTTTGAAACATGTTTTTTTTTTTCAAACCTCCTCCCAAACATAAAATCTGGCAGTCGTTCTTGAAAGTACCTCTCAAATCCAAACACCAAACAGCTGAGGTATTTTAGGCTGGCAGGACCAGCTGTAAACAAACTCTAATCAGCTACACAGCAAACGAACCAAAGCATGCAAATGAAAAGCACACAAAAGCAAAACCACACTAGTGCTAAAATAAATACACAAATAGAAAAAATAAAGTCACACTAAACGAAACGAGGGTCCTGCCTTCTGTGTAGTGTCTTATTGCTCCTTGCCACCTGCTGGTTCAGCGTCTGGACTTGGCGTACACGGAGCTGTATGCGCTGTCCACTTTGGGGCAGAAGCGCTTGGTGTGAGCCTTGGCTCCCGTGGCTCCACACAGAGGACACACGTACTGCCGCAGATAGGGACACAAAACATCTCCTTCTTGGTTCTTCAGCCAATGGGATCCGTAGACCAGCTCAGACTCTCCGTTGTGTTTACAAAAGCTGCAGAACATGCGCTCAGGAGTGGGTAAGACTGCCTCAGGTGTTTTGAAACGACTCGTCTTCTTTCGATCTTTTGGCCCCCGGGAGCCCGGCGGGTTTTGCATCAATTTCAGATCGATTGCGTTTGGTGCGTACGCCACACCATCCACTGGATCCGTGCGAGCAGGGGAACGCATTAGTGCACATTCGCGGGAGCAGGGATCCGGCGCGCTCTCTGCTCCGAGGCCACCTTGGCGAGCTGCGTTAAAGCGCACAGATACCATAGCTCGACTCATGTCGTCACACTCCGTGTGATGAGCTTTGGACACAGGCTGGGAGGACTCGGAGACGGTGCTGCGACCCAGGATATCTCTGATTGTATCACACAGTCCCATGTAGTCTCGCCAGGGCTGGAAACTTTTGCTGTCGGACTCCATGACGCGTGGCAGGTGACGAAGGAATCCCCAAACCATTCCGTTCATTCTAGCTCCAGTCCGGCGATGTTTTCGGCCCCTTCGGGAAGATGACCCAGTTTTTTACTTGAAACAAACACCAGCAGACAAAACAGCTCGCGCTGCGCACAGAAGTTACGACTAGTAACTGAGCACAAGGTGTGATCTCACCAACAGCTCAGCAGCCAGCCACGTGAGCACGTGTGGCCAATTAAGGTGAATTTCCTCCAAATGTTTGCGCAGCCCCTGTCGAGGGTTGACGGGTACATAGATTTCAATTTCTGTACGTAAACATATTCAACATGCTTCAATATCAAATTATATATGTCAATATACAAACTTTTTCATTATTGGAATAAACGTTAAAATAAATTATTTCATTTCGATAATGACTGAAAAGTTAAAGAGCCAGAAATACATAAATCATAATTCTATATATGTAGATGCCTTCTCAGTGCCCATCTTAGTCGAACTACTGTTCAGAAATTTTGGATTATACCCACCCCCAAAAAAAGAAGTTATGAATTTGCTGAGCTTCACTTGATCCAAATAAGTTAAATAACCAGTGATAAAGGCCGATGGCATCTTAAAGAACCTCGTGGTATCACCCTTTAGTTATGCAGCTATAGTCTCAGACTGCTGTGAGACCTCCCATGATGAACTTTCCACCACTCCTTTTCACTCCGAACGTTAATATGCCACTATTGCATGTTAACTTATGTACTCTCTCCTGTTTGAATTTGGTCCACTTTTGTCATGCAAAGTCTCTATGCTCCTTTTACTCTTGTGTTGTCCTTGGGATTCCCATATACTTGTTTGCCATTCACCTACGGGTCATTTTTGACCCGAGGACAACATAAGGGTTTAACAAGTCATAGCAGATGGCTGCCTGACCTGGTCCAGATCTTGGGTCGTCATCCTGTTAAAAGGGAGATCTTCCACTCTGCTGTTGCAAAGGGTTGTTCACAGCAGGGAATTACAGTTCACTAAATTCTTGAGGTTCTCTCTAAAATATAGCGCAAGTCTACTGACAACTTTAGATCACAGCAAACAGCACTGCATCCACATGAAAAAAAGAAAAACAAACAAACAGTGGAGTTAAATAAAATTCAATATTTATTGTCAATTCTAAAAAGGGGAAAATTGAGTTTTCTGTTGAATAAAATTGCATTAAAATGACCAATCTAAATGTGGAGCATGGGGTGTGTGCCCAATCCTGTCTGCTCCAGCGTCCCATGTTTCTGAGTGCTGATCAACATCTCTGGATCTACACAATACAGAAACAAAATTTAAAATAAGCAGCACTTTCATAAAGTCAGGAGGAAAGGAGTTTGCAGTATATACAGAAGTTGTATCTGTTTTCATGTCACAACCCCCCACCACCACCCAAAAAATACTTTGTTAAATAATTATTGCATGAAAGGAGAGCAGGAGAGAACTGAAGAGTCATATCAATCAACCTGCAGTTGTATGGTAGATTGAGGGCAGAGTAGAGCTCAGGAGTGCTGGGGGTTTGGACTCTGCCTCTTCCCTGATGTAATCCAGCAACGGCAGCGGTCCCTGATTCGGAGGTTGATGGAGTAAGGGGAAGACAGCCAGATATGTTGGTGGGTCCCAAACCTGACAGACCTGGAGTCAAACGTGTGTGACTTCAAAGCATTTGACGTAAATTATTTAAACCTATTAAAACGACTTCACTCACTGAGAGCAGTGCTCTCTCTTCTGTTGTTGTTTGGTGCTCCTTTGTTAAACAGAGGTGAGTCACACAGATATTGCTGCTTGAGAAGAGAGGCTCTCTGTTGCTCAAAATCACAGCGCTGCAGACAAAACATTAAAAAACAAAGCAGAAAAACTAGTTGCATAAGAGAACCACTCGAAAATGTACAATCCTCCAGTGTGATGGTGTCCTGATAAACAGACTACCTTTTAGAATATCTACTTCACCACTGCTGCAACATTTTTTTTTTCTTTTGACAAACCTTATTAGGGAACTATCAGAACTGACAGCAAATGACATTTATATAACCCTTTATAAATGAGTCTGCCTTATTTTCTTCAAACCTCACGGCTCAGTCGAATGGCGGCATCAGTGAACGACTGACGTTCTCGTTCAAAAGTCCTCCTCATATGATGGAGCTCTGCCCAGCGCACCTGAAGACGTTCCCACTCTTCCAAAAAGTAGCTATCAGTAAGTTCGGAGGGGATGGGTGAAGCAAGGGTATCCTTCACAAAGAAATGAGGGAAAAAAGTCTGAGACTAGCAAAAGTTTACAAGACAAAGAATGTTACCTCATATTAGAGGGCAATACCTGCAGCATTTGCTGCTGCAATCTGACAAGATGTTGACTCTCTTTCAGTTCAGCTTCCAGCTGAGCCAGAAGCTTTTCTTGGTCGGTACCAGCAGTAGTCTGGCCTGCATGAACACTGTAATTCTTAAGTTTTCCAGTCAACACTCGATACAGTCTTCTTTGACCCGACAATATTTCACAGATTGCTTTAAAGTGTGTTTAAAAGAGGTTTACCTTCAAACATGATGCCCTGTAGTAGCCTCTGCACTTTCCTCCAACTCTGAACAACCCCGCCTGTCACATGTTCTCCAAGTGCTTCTTCAGCTTGATCCAACCTTTTATCTCCATCCTGGGCCATATCCATCGACTCCGACAGGGTCTTACATCAAAGTTTAGATAGATTTATTGGGATTGGGAAGAAGACTCTAATGTTAAAAATATTCAAAAGCTTTGAAAGTGTGTTTATTATCTTGACATTATTTTAGTAGCTATTCCAGAACTTTAAACTTTACATGGTCTTCATCAGCAAATGTAATTTGTGGTTTAAGGCAGCAGATTAATGAATATATGATCAGTCACTATAAGGTTCATTAACTGTTGTATCATTCCAAATGTTTGCACCAGAAGGGATTGAAACTCTAAAAGGATCTTGTGGTGGGATTGTGTTTTCATTTGACTGTTTTTGGATCAGTTCATTCAACATCACTTAGTCAGCATCTCTGGTGTTAGTTAAGCCTTTGCCCACCTGCTCCATGTCGACTCTGAGTGCATGAAGTAAAGTGGTGAGGCTGTGACGCAGCTTCATCGCCTCTCTGAGCTCTGCTTCTCTTCGCTCCAGCATCAGACGCAGTGCTGCCTCTTCTCGTCTACGAGTTGGAGAGAGCAAGACAAGATTAGGAAGAGCAATTTGATGAGAGTCCAAGATCAGAAAATGCATGAAAATAACCAGCAAACGTACTTCGCAGTAGATCTGAATGATTTAATTGGCTGTTCTTTTTTGCCCCTGCTTCCAGGTGGAAAGTTTAGCACCTCTATGGCTGGATAGAAAAATATAACGGGTTGAAAGTTACAGGATGTGAGAAATATTTAAGAGGTAAGCAAACTGCTGGGAATAATCTCACCTGGTCCTTTCTCTCTATGTCTGTCAGTCATCTGTGACAGTCGCTCCTTCAGTCTGTTGGTCTGCAGTTCTCGCCGTCGCAGCTCCGCTTCCTGCTGGTTACATTGGAGCTGCAGATGGCCGCACTGACAAGTGGAAAGATATACTTTTTGGAAATGAATATGAAGGCATTCATTTAGAAAACCCTCACACATGCTTTCACCTTACTTTGACCCGCTCACATCTCAGCATGTCCTGAAGCCTGGCCACATGCTCATCCATCTCTTTTAGCTGCTCCTAGAGGGAAAGAGTTCACCTTGTCTCCTTAATCTGAAACACAAATCTGTGCTCTTAAATTTATTGTAACACACCCTCAGTGAGTCTCCTTGTTCCTCCCTATCAGCCCACCAGGAGGCGCTGTGGGGGTGCGCATTTAGAGGGTTGAGACTGGGATCCCTAAACAGATGAGAGTCTGCAGGAGAAACACGAAAAAGCAAGTAGGTGGAGATAAGGTGAAATATGAATACAAATATGTCTTTAAAAAAAATCTGTGGTCTGGAAGCTTAGATAATGTTCTTTCAAGTAAAAGAGGATGTCATTACCTGAGTACTCCTGTCTGTCGTCTTTTCTTTGGACAAACCTGGACGCCATCTGGCTGCAGTATTCATATAATAGCAAAAGGTAGATGTTTTTACAATTCTAATTGATGTGCGCAACATCTAGGAAACGCTGCTATATATAACTTTACAAAGGCTCTCACCTGAGCAGCAAAACCTCCTCAGGTGAGTCCAGCCTGTGTTAACAGGTGATGGCACTTTTGTTAATTATCACTGACAATGATCAATGAGGAGACTGCAGCTTTAGACCATTATTCAATCAAACTACTTATTATAAAATAAATTCCACTACTACTTCTTAAATTGTTGCTGTGGAGATTGAACAGCACAAGATTCCTGGGGGTGCATGTGACTGACAACCTGACCTGGACCCTGCACATCTCCTCCAGTGTCAAAGCTCACCAGCACCTGCACTTCCTACAGAGGTTAAAAAGGACTCATCCCAACCCATCGGGCTTCACCACTTTCTACAGAGTCACCGCAGAGAGTGTTGCATTCGTCTGCAACATGAGAGTAGCAGTGTCTCAGAAAGAACGGCACTGACAAGATTATCGGGGTCTCACTGCCACCATCTGGGGATCTGGCAAAGGAACGCTGCCCTTCATGGGCAAAAAGGATCGTGAGGGTCATCACTCACCCGGTCACTGGCCGTTTTCCCTCCTGCCTTCAGGCAAAAGGTATCGCAGTATAATGTGAATTTACCCAACTGCCATCAGACTGTTAAATTCTTAATGCACATCATAAATGGATCCATCCATTCGCTTCCGCTTATTCTTTTCAGGGTCGCTGGAGCCTATCCCAGCTGTCTTATAAATGGATATAGTACAATAACCTAAGCACAACTTAGCTTTTTCAGGTTTCTTATATAAATGTAATGCCACGTTAGGGTTTTTTTTGACAGCTGCACTAGAGCATTTTTACATGGTCCCTTTTTTGTTTTTCTGTGTTCAATTTCGTTCAGCAATGCATCTGTAATGTATCGACTGAATGCCAATAAAAAATCCAGATCTGTTTTTTTTCCCCCCGTTTAATGTCAAATTAAAAGCAGTACCTCTAACAAGAGCAGCAGTGATAATTTGAGGCGTCTTTGCAGTGTCACACTGCTGTAAGTCACAGTGTTGGTCACCTGTCCCGTGACTTTGAGCTTGCTGCTGTATTTTGTTTTCAAATGCATGAATAGAACAAATGCAGCACATTATCAACATTTATTTTATTGTTGTTTTGTTTTTATGCAGACACCGCCGTTATCAGTATATTTTTCTTGATTTATAGAGGTGACACATGACATACTGATGCTGGTGCGATCCTGGAGATTTATGACATGTGGGCAGACACTTACTAGTGCACAAAAGTTTGGGTTCACTTAGAAACATGCCACTTGCATACAAGACAGATGGTCACTGGAACTGGGTCAGTGCATGCCTACCTAAATATTCATTTAAAAATCATAAATGATTTCATATTCAGCTGTTCAGATGGCTTTAATATCAGATTAAAAAAGTGAAACCACGTTTCAAAATGACATCAAACTTTTGAGCATCACACTTGATGAGGTTCCCTGTTCATCAGATGCACTTTACACAATATATGATCTGGAAAATGTTGGTGTTTGCATATCCTTCAGTCTTTTCATTTTGACTATAAAACACCTGAGACTGAACCTTCTGACCTGCTAATGTGCGAGTCGTAAAATAAGTCAAACAAAAAAGTGACAATTCATAATAATCATTTTCTTACGCTATCTGTGCAAAGGATTAACATTTCCTTAAAAAGAAAATAGCATACAGATTTTCATCAGTGTTCAAAAAAAAAAAAAAAGTGATTTAATTTAGTTTCTTTTGAAGGCTTCCCACAAAAGCAACGTTTATAAAGATACAGACTAACAGCAGTGAAGGTTTTGGTTGATAGTAAAATGATTCCAGTGTGGAAAACAACTATTGCAACAAGTCATTGCAGTGGATTCATTAAATACAAACATTATCAGAAATATGTTTCTAATGTGATATACATTCAATTTCTGCCACTATCCAAATAGTGTAAGGCCATAATGTGTTTTTAAATTAAAGACAGGTACAGAAACACGCAGGTAAAAGCACGTCTAATGGACTCTTACATACATACAGAAAACAGCGGGACAAAATGTTAATGAACAATCACATGCCCTAAAGCGAGAGGTTAAAAGTGTTGTAAATCAGATTATTAGAAACACCTTTTACATAATCACAAATACATGAGCAGTTTCTTTTGGCCACATATAGAGTTAGTCCTGTGTCTGTAGTGTTAATGTGTGTGCTTTGTAATGACACACTTGGCGTGGATAACAACATGCTCCTATTGCTGAGCAGCACCTGCTTTAAATTAATGATTGATTGTACTTCCACGTGTTACGCAGAATACAAGAGGAAGTTACACTTGCACTGGCCGTTAAACATGGGCTGAATTTCACTGACTGGAAAGAGACACAGTTCAGTCAGTAAATGGAGAGTGGACATGTTAAGTACTAGGTAAACCCAGAGCGGCTTAATCATTAGTCAAGTTAGTGTGAGGAACAGCTTTTTTTTTTTTTTTTTTTTTTTTTTTTTTAAAACATGTAGAGTTTAGACCTGCTTTTATGTAACAGATTGGAGTTATGATGCCATTAGTTTGGCAAACAAGTGGAATAACTGCCCCCCATAATCCCTCCTCCCCTCTCCCAAAACCCATAACCCCCGACCCCTGTGTGCATCATCCCAAGAGGTGCTGCAGGTAGATCTACAGCGGCAACAACTAGAAGTGAAGAAAGCCTTCAAAGAACAGATCCAGAAATCCTCCGCGTCTCCTTCCGCTACACACAGAAAAACAGAAACATGGAAAAAGAGTTAAGCTATAGGCCAAAATGACAAAAATCATTAAATCAACAAAACACATGTGATGGCATCTAATGATTTACATGCATGCTAAAACTCTGAGTTTGTGTTATGAAGGTGGTTCACTTCGTACCAAGGTACATCGCCATGGTAACTTATCCTGCAGAATAAACCTGCTCCAGAGGAGTGCATGTTTGAGATTCGAGATAAAAAAGGTATGAAATCACTGCCTACTGACCAACCAGCTCTACGGAGAACAGCTTTAGCATTCCTAGAATATTCCTCAGACCTCAGTATGTGGACAGTAGGAGGACCTAGTTTTTTTTAATTATCATCTAAAGTCTTTTGTCTTTTTCTAATGAGCATCAATAATAAATACATACATACAATAAATATTTGTAGACCAATCTTTATTTCTTAATTTTTTTCCCCCTTGTTGGCTGAAAACTATTTGGAAAAACATTTCATTGTTCTAAAAGCCTTAATGCTCGCTCCTAAACCAGAGCACTGATTTGTATGTTTTATTCTTTACTCTGGCTGTGGCTGAAAGGATGAACTAAAACAACAACTATTATAATCTGTCAGATTCTCTTACCTAGTCTTAATAACATGTTATGTGTAATGATATACTGTTAAATTATTTACACAGTCATCTTTTGTTTTATTGCCAACTTTCCTTTTTGACTTCAAATAGGCCAATCTTTATTAACAAAGTAGGTCTATTCTGGTCTTACTTACAAAAGTGCTTAAACAAAGTAATAAACCAGTGGCTACACACTCAGCTGCTCTCTTTGCAGTTGCTGTGTTGCCTTCAGTTTGTATTATGTGTGTAACCTCTTCATATTTTTCTAATATCACAGTTTTATCCTTGGAAAATCAGCCACTCTGCTGCTAAACAGACATATTTGTGTTTGTGATCTTTCGTGTCAACACGCTCCATGTGACCTCTCAGCCTGACTGATGATGTTAGGGTAAATGAAGCCAGATAACAGAAAGATCACAGAGGAGAAGAGCAATGACAACACCAGTGCTGGTTTTTCTCGGAAACATTAAGGTCAGGAAAATTCCTAATTGTTTGTATAGTCAACTCACACACAGCTCTCAAACGCATGCATATCTGACCAGGCCAGACAACATTAGGGTTTTTGCTGCTTAGTGGAATACGTTTTAGCCCAAGCCAAAAGAAAAACACGAGTACTTTGATATCATATTTTGTTCTTATCAGTGTTTTGCTTAAAGCACATTTTTGTTTTTCAAAATGTTAGAAATAACACAAAAACACCAGTTTTTGTCAATTGCTTCCTTTTGTGTAACACAATAAAGGCACACACTGTTGTAACACTTGTAGTTCAGACTGCTAAAACACACAATAAAGCAAGCTTTGAGAAACAAATGAAGCAACACTTCAGATACTGTATCCTGTGTTTATCTCTTATCTGTTTTTTCTACTTTTTAATTTTAATTATTTTTAATAAAATATTATTTACTTATCATTATTACTTAAAATATTATTTTACTATTGTACCTTTTACTTTTATTTTCTTCTTTTTCTACATTTTTAAAAGCAGATTTTATTTGTCTTTTATTAGTTTTATTATGTCTACGTGATTCTCTTATTTTGTAATTATGGGTTTGTTTGTTTTTTGTATTTTGTGTTTTCAGTTTTGTCACTGCTGATTCTGTACATTTTTGCATACTAAATAGTCCATTTGCCTCCACTGAAAAGCACTTTTAACTTTGATTTTAAATTTCATATTGAAATTAGCGACTTAACTATTTCACATATTTAACAGGGAAATACTCCACCTATGTTTTAAAGTTTTTAGGTTTAAAGGTAGAATTAGGTTTAGGTTTAAGAAGCTTGGAAGTGCAATAATATTATTGAATGCTTAATCATGCTTTGTGTAGATACCAAAAATAATTAAAAATAATGACAGTGTAACAGCATTGAGTGTGGGAGTAATGTTCTGGGTGGTTTATACTGTAGCCTTACTGGAACACGTAAATAAAATAGGGGCATCATTACAAGTATTATCAACACTTGGCCTTTTCCTGTGGTGACAAGTAAAAGTATTTCATGTGCTCTAAGTAGCACATGCAGCTTGGCAACCTGATGTAATTTCCTGGAAAACCTCCACCCAACCTTAACAGACAAGTGAAAACTCCAGTATAGCTGTACTGGGTTTATATTCTTAGTGCTGGAGAAACTGTGGGAAAAGCAATGCCGACATTGTCATTTGTGTAAAACATAAATAAGTTTAACGGTAGTAGGTGTTTGAATAAAAAAAATTCACCTTGATTTAGACGAGGGAAGGTTTTTCAGCTTTACAGAGTTTTTCTTTCTTTCTTTTTTTTTTTTTAAACAGTTTTAAAGCATGTTTTTTTTTTTTTAAAGGGGGGGGGGGGGGGTAAAACCCAGTTAAATGAATGGAAACACTACATTTCAACATCAAGAATTCATAGAAAAAATGAACTGCATTTTAATTTAGTTGAGAAAATATGGTGGCAAATGATAACATTTCAGTAAAACAATGGTTCTATGGATGTTTTTTGGATGTTTGTAATTAAAATAAATGGGTCAGCACAATGGTGCAGTGGCTGGCGCCATCAATTCACAGCGAAAATATTTGGGGTTTTAATCCGTTGACCTGCTGGGGCTCTCCTGTATAGAGTCTACATGTTCACTCTGTGCCTGCATTGGCTGGCTCCAGGCATGAACATCTTTGCATTAGCGCTGTGATAAACTGGTGACCTGTCCACAGCTAGAATAGGCCCCACTCATGACCCTAAACAGGATAAATTTGTTAAGAAGACTGATGGATAGTATACACTTAAATGGATGTACTCACATGTGTCGATAAAGAAATAAAACTGAACTTAATGTGTTTTTTTGTCCCATTTTTATTCTCTTTCCATTTGCTTCTATAGGGTCAGATAATGTGTAAATATACTGTTAATTTCCACTGTTATGATGATGACACACAGCTATATGTAAATACAAAAATCTTTTGAAGGGCGAGGACGAGTAAAAAAAGCCGCCCTGGCCTGTTCATAGTCTGTTTATATTCTAGCCTATTTGCCCCAAAGGATGGGTGGAGCAACTCTAGTGTTTGTAGTAGTGCTCAACAGCATGATCAATTCACTTCACTTTTACCAACAATAGAAGAATTTGGACTGTGAAACATATTTAGGGGCACATGTGCGTATAATACGACCAGCCCAACTAGCCTCTTTTTATCTCAACTAAAAGCCTGAAAACAATTACAATCATAATTACAATGAAAACCCTCACAGCCTTAATCAAACCACCTGATCTCCAGCCTTTCTTTTATTTAGAATCAATTAAAACCAGTCCAAATACATGCACACCATCAGGACGACTGACTACTTGCAGAAATCCCATACAGGCACAGGATGAGCAAGCAGGCTCTCCCAGATAAAATCACTGTTTACTGTGGCATCTTTAAATTCATCAGATTTCTTGTAAACTTTGCTGCAGGCTGAAAGCAGCTAACCTCAGTAACTCCTAGCATGAAAAGCTAGAATCCTTCATGTGTGTAATTAAAGCTTTAATTAAGTTAGTTTAAGCTTTAGTTAATATTTTTGTGTGTGTATGTAAAATAAAACTGTAAAATTAAAGCTGTTTTTGATAACATGGAAAACAACAAACAGGCCTGTGGGAGAAAAAAAAAAAAAAGCTTTTCAATCACGTGCCCATTGGATGCCGCTAAGACTTGTCTCTATGACGTTAGATGGTGGATGTCACAAAACTTTGGTTCAGTGATTCCAAATCTGAGGTCCTTTTTGTTCATTCCCACAAACCTGACCTGTAGCTTGGAAAACAATCATGGAAACCGGTTCTCCTACATTGAGGACTCTGCTACCAATCTGGATGTGATGTTTGACTCAGAGCTTTGTTTAGACAGTCATGCCTTCTCCAACTAAGAGATATTACCAAAGTTAAAACTGTTTTAATCCCAAGCAGACCCTGAAAGTCATCCATTCTTTCAACTCATCACGTTTGGGCTTGTAAGTCACTCTTTGTGAGTCTCAGCCAAAAAACAGAGTCACATCGCTCCCATCCACGTGACGCCAAACTCACCGTCTGTAATTGTAGATTTGATTTTATATTTTCCCCAGTTACCTTTATAGTCCCTGTGGGCTAAATTAAGTTGACCGGAAAGGTGCTCTAGCCTGTGAGCTTCAGGTCAAGCAGCGTAAAACAAACTTTGCAGGAAGGCGACACATAGAAACACATTTATGCATTTTTGGAGTCACCAACTGAATACATGCAAATTCCGGTGGCAATGCAATGCACGCAGTTTGCGCTGCTGTGACTTTACCACACAGCTTCCTTGTGATGTTGTTGTAAAGGCTCTGAACCTTCCTCCAAAATAGATGTGTTAGCAAGATAGCTCGACATATATAAAATGCATTCCTTGAGCAGAGGAGCTATGCACCGCTTGACAATTTTAAACTACAACTAATTTTATTTACATTTTTTTAAAAAAAATTTTTAAAATCAAATATCAGGAATGTACTTTAAGGTAACACTACATTATTTGATACCATCTACTTCAACTGTGTGTGACCCATATATGTATTAACCCCCTAAAAATGTCCATTATAAATGCCCCCCAAAATGCAAGGTTTTAACTGGGTCATAATGGACATTTTTCAGAATCGAAAAATGAATCAGAATTTGATTCTGATTCTGAAAAATGTCCATTATGACCCAGTTAAAACCCTGCATTTTTTTTCGCCCTAGTTTAATTAAATATACAGTTTTATACCCCCACCAAATGAAACCTCCATGAAGGAGCAAGAAAGCCTACCTCAGAACAGGGAGCAGGACTTGGGGGGTCTGAAGGGATTATCACTGGAGGGGACGCCCATCAGCAGAGGATCCTTGGAGGCGTTTTGAATACAGAAGTTTTTCAGATCTGCGGCAGCCTGGGACACCTGCAGAGCCAGACACACGTGTGTGTGTGTGTGTGTGTGTGTGTGTGTGTGTGTGTGTGTGTGTGTTGGGTGGGGGATCATGAAAACAAAAACAGAGTATTTGTGATTCCTGCTGCAACCCTTTGTACTACCCACTCTCATTTACATGACTAACTGGCTCATTTTTTTGCATAACATTTGCAAGGAACAGTTCCATACACGAACGGGTGTGTCTGCTGTGTATCTTTGGGAGATTATGCTCACAGTCTCCTTAAGATAATCAACCCAGGGAGGTTTAACTTTCAGAAATTCCATAAACGGGTCACTTCTCCTGACACTTTATAGCGACTTTCTATAACAAACTAAAAAGCAGAAGAAACTTGTTCGCTTGTAGCTGCGATTTAAACTACCAGAAAGCAATCTGTGAGTCTTAAGTGTAACTTAGTGTGGACAACTTTGTTGAATCTACGGACACAGTGTCACTTCTACGGTCGGTCTCCGCCATTCAGCAGCAAGAACAGCTCAGTCTTCCGTGTTTGTGTGTGAGTGTAACAGGGGTTCGTTCGTACCTTGATCCTCCGGATACTGGCCTCGAACCGGAGCTGCTTCACGGCTCTCTGGGCGATAATTAAGTTGTTGTTGGCATTGTTGTTAGACATGGCGACGGCTGTCGGTAAAGACACGTTGAAGGCTGTTTCTTATAAACTGCCACCACCGAGCGAGAGGAAATTTACCCCTAACGGCTCCAAACTAAACCCGAGAGGGGAAACATCGTTCACTCGTCAGTGCCCCGCCCCCGCTGTGCCAATGAGGCACTGGATTGGACTCTAGACCCGTCAATAAAAAAGTAAACTCGGAGACACGCCCCTGAAAACATTAACCATTATTATTAGTTTCCTAGAGAGCAGATCTAGAGGGTACCCTGTGACCTTCAGCCACAACATTTATCACATCACTTAACGTCCACCAGTGTGATAGCCATATCTACAATAAAATACGTGAAAATAAAATAAGTGAGGGTGAATGACTCACTGAACACAAATCTAGTGTTTTGTTGGAGACATCCAGTGTAGCAACAGCAGGGCGTAATTCAGGGATTTTTACTTTGGTGCCTACACAATAGCATGAAAGATGGACATAACTTCCAGATCTGAAAAGCCAAGCCAAGGTGAAAGTGTGCTAACCTTTGCCTGCTTTTTAATACCACCAGGGGGCGACTCATGTGGTTTCAGAAAGACTTGTATAGACGTACATGGGAAAATGGTCCAGGCCTCACTTAATCTGTGACCTCAGTAAACGCTTTCCCAATGAGTTTATGAGCTTCATTGATACTTTCCAGTCATACTGAACTGAAAATTAAGTCTGTTTGAATTGCAAATGATGGTCACTCAAAAAGTCTGACAGGATTATACAAGATCTGCTCCCTGTGTGTGTAGTTTCACAGTACTCATCCACACATCGCTCATCATACCCACTTTCAAATCACTAAGTTGGAAATGGCAAAAATGCTCACCTCGAGTGCTTGCAATAGGACCATACTATAGGATGGTCCTGTTGTGTAGGATAGGATAGAATAGGATCATACTAACAACTGGGTACATCAAACTGGCTAGTAAGTGACTAGTTCAGCACTGTTAAAACAGTAAGCACAGTTCTAGTGTTAGTACTGTATCACTATGAAGGTGATATCTCATGAACATTGTCACTGCATGAAAACTTGGTCTAGCTATTATCTGATAACTGTTTTGCATTGTAATCGAGGGCTAAAAATTGAGCCAACACGGAAATGCCAAAAATTGTAGTTCCTGGAGTAACTTCAGGATGGCTTGAAAAACAAATCAGTCCCCACAGACTTCCACGGTAAAAACGGCCAAACAAAAAGCATGTTTAGAGCCCTGTGTGAAAATTTTGTTGGGTTTTATGTTGGGCTTCATAACAAATGTGTAATGGGCGAGTCTTTTATAACTTATCTAACTGGATTTTGCTCAGATTTGCTTAAACTGAGAGGGGTGACATCACCCGCAGCTTCAACCAGTGTCTCTTCTTCCACTACTTCACGCTCAACTACATCTCTCTGTTGTGTTTGTGGAGCTGGTACTTTTTGAAGCATTTTTAATGAAATTATCTGAGACATGATACGACTGGTGTGTGATACAAGCCATCCAAGAAGTCTGTGCTCCATTTTAATGTGTAATGGAGTGTTTTATTGCTTTATTATTTAGCAGTAACTAGGCGGTGCAGTTTGGTCCTTCACTGTAAACTGTACAATTTTTGTAATTTTGCCTTTAAATGAAAAAAGTCAAGATGTTATTGAAGTGCTGACCTTCAGCTTTAATTCAAAGGGTTTAACAAAAGTATTATCTGCTTAGGAAGGAATTTTATACATAGTTCTGTATTTTAGAGAAAATTAACTGGACAAACTAACATAATGTTAATTTTTAATACTTGGATGAGGATCCTTTGCTGTCAGTCACTGCCTGTAGTTTAGAACCCATGGACATTACCAAATGCTGTGGTTCCTCCTCTGAGATGCTCTAACAGGCTTTTATTGAGCCCATCTTCAGTTGTTACTTGCTTGTGGCTCTTTCTGCCTTCAGGCTTTCTTCAGTAACTGTAAACCATGGTCTACTAGGGTTCAGATCAGTGACTGACGTGTCTATTGAAGAATATCCTATTTCATTGCCTTGAGAAATTCTTGCAGTATTTTGCTTAATCTGAGCAGAAAGTACAGTCACATACACGTCACCAGGAGTCACATCATCAGTAAACACAAAGTTAACTTGTTTCTATTCTTAACCATACATGCCAAGGCCATGACATTACCTGGTGATGTGGTATACTCTGGATCATACTCCTCCTTTATTTGACCACGCGTGAACTCTTCGTTATCTTGCTCATAGGTATATATGTTTTTAAGTCAAATGATGGCCTGGCTAAGCTGTTAATGCTGTACTTTTGTAAAAACCTCTTGAATTCAAGCTGGAAATCTGCACTTCACTCATATCTAGAAAATTCACTGTTGTAGTGTACAGAGGATCACTGAAACAGTCATTGTCCAAAAGCTTACAGACCTGATTTTCATCATGTAGTACAAATGACAACCTCGTGGTGACGCCAGAGGAAAAGTTATCAGTTAACCAAAGTCATTCAAATCCTCCATTGAGACACATACTAAATTTAATGGCAGTTTATCAAGCAGTTGTTTTTCATCATATTTTTCACCTTTTATGCTGTGAAAAGTTATAACTGGTTTGGTTATTAGACCCAGAGAGGAGCCCAGTGTTTTTTGAAATGGTCTTAGTCCCAGTAATAAAGAAAAATGTTTGTGAACATAGTAATAATAGTTCAATAATTCAAACAATTTTTATACAAATAAGAAAACAAAAACAAATACAAAGAAAGTACATGCATCTTGATTTTTATTATTGATTAAATTGTACAATATCACAGCATTAATATTTATTATTTAAATATTAATATTTAATGAATTTGAAAAAAGGATTTAAAAAAACGAATATGCCCTCATAGAATGTCCTTGCGATATACTTGGATATTATGAGTTCACGCAGGTGACTTATTCCCTAATAGAAAAAGAAGAAATGGTGGTTATTGATTTGAGATCGATCATTAAACATTAATATTGAATCTAAATTTTTATTCATACTCACAAGTGATTGGTCCAGTGGTGACGGGATTCATAGAAGCTGAGTTGGAAACAGAGCGGCGTGTCCTACTTGTGCATGACTAAAGGAGAGAGGGGATGAGAATAAAGATATAAGATTAAAACCAGAGAAACCATTTTGGATTATGGAGTAGTGCTAAAGTGAAATGTGGAACTCACTGGGACACAGCTGGAGGACCCCTTTTTGCACAGGCTGAGGCTGCAGTGAAGATAAATGTCTCTGTATTGACCCTGGAGCAGGAAGAGCAGAGCAGAGAAACGAGCTCGGAGGGACGAGCCACTCTCAACTATTGACACCTTTAGGCGGTCAGTGGGACACCTGTGAGAGAGGAGGGAGGAGATCAGCAGGGTCCACACACTTCACTGTATCTCACAAAGCATTGGTGAGGTTGGAGAGATGCACATACTTGTTCTGGATGAGAGGATATTGTGTGGGATCATCAGGGTTTGGTGAGTGAGTGGCGTAGCAGTCCTCCAGAACAGCTGCCATAACTGGATCTGTGTCCTCCACAGAGACGCCCACATACAGAGGTGAACCCACTGGGAGGAAGACTCTGCCTGGTGGATAAGACTCAGTGTAGTCGGAGTTGAGGAATAGAGACATGGAGGCTCGAGCTTTCGGACTTGAGCCTGAAATGCCTCCAGACAACCTGAAGAAAAGGAAAGAAAATTATATTATGCAATGATCTCTCAGACACTACTTGCTGCTATTCTGTCTTTTTCCTGGTTTGTGTAAGTGGAGGCCTTTGGTTTGTTTGCTTTGTTTTCACTTTATGTCTTTATGCCCACTGTGCTCCGGAGTGGACATCTCTAAATTGGAAGTCTGTAAATAACAGACCATACAGTTGATCTAAATTTTACAATAGAAGTTTATTCAAGTAAATGTGTTCTTGTTGTGTTAACTGACAAATCTCCCTTCTCTGACTGGAAAGTAAGCTTTGTTTATTTATTGTTTTATTAGCTTGTTGAGAATTATGAAGTTCTAGATATTTATGTTTTTCTTTAATGAAATTCTGTAATTCTGGTTATGTCAATCAGAAGTCATTAAAATAAATTAATCGAATCGGTGAGTAACTTTGCCAAAACAGTGTCGGTCTCTAGTTTTCTCCCAATCAGACCAGGAGTGACATGTTTAGCCGCATATTCTCCTTAAATTGCTGTCTGTCTGAGTGGTGTCCAAAAAAATGATGTGGGCTTTGCAAATAATTGGGAAACTTTTTGGAGGATATCCGGTCTTGTTAGGAGAGATGTAATCCATCCCACTTTAGATGGAGCAGCTCTCATTTCTAGAAATCTGGCCAAATGTATTACCGGTAAACACCCCAAAATGTCACTATCTAGAGTTGGGACCAGAAGTTGCAGTCTTCCCACATAGCAAACAGGTCTGGCCCGGATCTGGTATCAAGCCGTCACTGCTGGCTGACTTCTGGCATGATAAGACGTATGTCATCCAGATATGGGCCAGGCCTGGCATAGATGGCACTGTCTATGTGATGGCATGCCACATCTGGCTCGATTGTGGTTTGGTTAATGTAGCCCAGGCCCATAGAAAACAGCTCTGGCCGGGATCCAGCATCAAGCTGGCACTTCTGACTGACCGGTGTTATGGCAGAGTGTATGTCAACTAGATGTGGGCCAGGTCTGGCAATGATGCACTCCTTATGTTCCTATTTTACTATTTTAGTTAGAAGACCCAAATTCCATGTTGCAATACTATACTGCTATGGTAGCCAACGTTTCAAATGCAGGTTTGACAGGTTTGTGAGTTTACACTTTATCCAAAACCTAGTAACAGTTTACTCATCTTTGCCAGTGCGTGGCTGTAGCTCAGGCGGTAGAGCAGGTCACCTATTGATCGGAAGGTTAGTAGTTCGATCCCTGGCTTCTCCAGTCTGCATGTCAAGAGTGTGAATGTGTATGAATGTAGTTAGAAAGCACTCAGTTAAGAGGAAGTGTGTGGTTGGGTGAATGTGGCATATTGTATAGAGCACTTTGAGTAATCCGGGAGAGTTGAAAAATGCTATATAAGAATCAGTCCATTCACTGTCTGAACAGAGTTTCGGCATGTTACTTTTGCACTATTATGCACGTTGTTATTACATGGCTTAATTAAGGTACACATTTGGCTGACATCTGGGGCCAGAGCTGAAACTGTTCTAGGCCAGCAGTGTGTCTGCAACTGGCCCGTGGCTGCACACAACTTACACATAGCCCACTTACCGCAAAGAATGATGGCCCTTTGGTGGCCCAGACCAGGTTTGCCAGAGGTAATCCACACATGGGCCAGCAAAGAACCACCAGTGTGTCTGCAACTGGCCTTGTGCTGGCCCATGTGTGGGCCACCTCTGGCAAACCAGATCTGGGCCCCCAAAGGGCCGTCATTCTTTGCGGTATGTGGGCCATGTGTAAGCACATTGTGTGGGCCAGATCCAAACCATACCCATTTTGCTATGTGGGTTACACGCCTCTCTGCAGCTTCTCTCCTCCCATTATCTTCCCCAAACCCCAGACTATGTCAGCTCCCAAAAAGACAAAACATAAACTAAAAACCAGCAAAAAACAACTTAAACATAAAAAACACAAAGAAAGAGGAGAAACAAGTGAAATGTGGAATATTAAACATTGGGTCTCTCTAATTTTAGCATATAATTTCATAATTGATCAACAAATCGATTTACTCTGCCTTACAGAAACCTGGTTGCAGCAGGATGATTATGTTAGTTTAAATGCATCAACTCCCCCGAGTCATACTAACTATCAGAAACCTCAAAGCACAGGCCGAGGGGGCAGTGTGGCAGCAATTTTTCACACCAACCTATTAATTAACCAAAGACCAAGACAGACCTTTAATTCATTTGAAAGCCTGATGCTTAACCTTGTCCACCCCAGCTGTAAAACTCAGAAACCAGTCTTACTTGTTATCATCTATTGTCCACCTGGGCCTTACACAGAGTTTTTATCAGATTTAGTGCTCAGCTCAGATAAAATCATTATTGTGGGTGATTTTAACATCCATTTAGATGCTAAAAATGACAGCCTCAACACAGCATTTAATCTGTTATTAGACTCAATTGACTTCTCTCAAAAAATGAAAAAGAACCCACCCACCACTTTAATCACACTCTAGATCTTGTTTTAACATATGGCATTGAAACTGAACCTTTATCAGTGTATCCTGAAAACCCTCTGCTGTCTGATCATTTCCTGATAACATTTACATTTACAATAATTGATTACACAGCATCAGGGATTAGATGTCTCTCTTGTCTGAAAGTGCTGTAACTGAATTTAAGAGTATAATCCACCCACTGTTATCATCTTCAATGCCCTGTGCCAACACAGAGCAGAGCAGCTACCTGAATGCTATGCCAACAGAGGTCGATTATCTTGTTAATAATTTTACCTCCTCACTACGTACGACTCTGGATACTGTAGCTCCTGTGAAAAACAGAGTTTCAAATCAGAAGTACTTGACTCCCTGGTATAATTCTCAAACATGTAGCCTAAAGAAGATAACTCGTAGCCAGGCTGACAAAAAGTCAGAGCACTGTTGAGCCAACCATTCCTTTAACTACTAATGATTTCATTAACTTCTTCACAAATAAAATTATAACCATTAGAGAAAATGATTACTCATAATCATCTCACAGATGTAACGTTATGTACAGCTACTTTCAGTACCATTGATATTTTTTTAGTCTTTTCCTCCAACGTGTCTTTTAGACCCCATTCCTGCAAGACTGCTCAAAGAAGTCCTGCCATTAATAGAATAAGGAATGGCTTATTTGAAGAGTTTCAGTCAGGTTTCAGAGCTCATCACAGCACAGAAACAGCTTTAGTGAATGTTACAAATGATCTTCTTATGACCTCTGACAGTGGACTCATCTCTGTGCTTGTCCTGCTAGATCTCAGTGAAGCGTTTGATACTGTCAACCATACTATTCTATTAGAGCGATTAGAGCACGCTGTAAGTATTACAGGTACTGCGCTGCAGTGGTTTGTATCATATCTATCTAATAGACTCCAGTTTTTTCATGTAAATGGAGAGTCTTCCTCACACAATGAGGTTAATTATGGAGTTGCACAGGGTTTGGTGCTAGGACCAATTCTGTTTACATTATACATGCTTCCCTTAGGCAGTATGAGCAGAAGGCATTGCATACATTTTCACTGCTATGCAGATAACACACAAATTAGTTCAACTGCAGGAATGTCTTAAAGACATAAATCCCAGATGACCTCTAATTTTCTGCTTCTAAATTCAGGTAAAACTGAGGTTATTGTACTCAGCCCTGAAAATCTGAGAAATATAGTATATAACCAGATTGTTATTCTGGATGGCATTACCTTGGCCTCCAGTCCAACACTGTGAGGAACCTTGGAGTGATTTTTCACCAGGATATGTCCTTCAGTGCACATATTAAAAAAAAAATACGTAGGACTGCTTTCTTCTATTTCAAAATCCTGCTCCTCACAAGGTCAAGGTCTTAAATAATAAGGCCCCATCATATCTTAATGACCTTATAGAGAAGACTAACTTCTTATTTACAGGCATTCAAATTAAAGATTGTTTTATCACTGATTTTTTTGAAGAAAGCTCCTGACTAAGAAGTCCAGGGTTTCAAGAGTTCTTGTTCCTTTGTTTAAAAACAATTTAAAACATTTCATTACTTAAATCCTATCAACAACTAAAATGTTCTGACCCAACGAGGTCAGTATTGTAGTGAAGCAATATCAATAAAAATTTTATTCACATTGACAGTTGAAAAAGGCACAGCTGCTTGAGGAAGTTAGTGTGGGACTAAAAAAAAATCTAATAGATAAACAGATAAATTCTGCAATGCGTAATTACAAAGCATATCTTTAAACTATAACTAGGCAGCCATGTTTTAACTGGAGTGGTCATGTCAAATTGCAAACAGCCTACAGCAATGCATGTTTACTCTACCATGAATGTTTAAAAGAAACACACAATGTAATCAAGATCTTAATTACCACAGTTTGGTAACAGAATAATTGAAAAAGTGGGGTAATAACTATACAATTATGCACATAAGAGCCTTGCATTGTAGAGCTACATATACTAAGTGATGCTACAGTTAAATTAGAAGAACTTACTTGTGTGGCCCGATAACTACATTCAGACTGGTATCTGTGTGCAGGGGATAAGCACAGGAGAAGGGAAGACTCAAAGGAAGAATGAAGGACAAATTAGCCAGTGGGTAGATGAATAAAGTGTTGGAGTAGATGACATGTGTGCTGTTGATCTGAAAGACAAATGATGACATTTTCAGTCAGTTCATAAATCATGTCACCTAGAGAGAGTATAATCACCAGAGACATGTCCACACGGTTTGAGACAGTGAATTCTTTTTCTCAACTGCTGTTGTTCACTTTTGTCTCATTGGATAAAAAAAAAAAAAACATTTGCTGGCCAACAACACAGTCTTAAGTACAGCAATCATGAACAGATTCAAAAAGGCATAGCAGTTCACTGACTTGATGCACTATGTTTGTACACAGAACAGATTGTGTATGAGGGCTACATAAAAGAGTTGATCTGAAGACAAAATGGAGGAGCATGTGCTACAGCTGACACAATTATGAGATAATCTTGTCAGGTAAATATCACTCTGCAATGTTCAGAACCCACTCGGCTTAAAGATAATCACTATTTGTTCCAAATTATTACAGCAGTGTGTTTTGTTGGGGCAGTTAAATGACAGAAAGAAACAAAAGTCTTTACCTCCATGAGATTCCCACAGGCCTCTGCCCGAGCCTCCACTTCATACCAAATAATATCATCATGGACTCTGACCCAGGAACAGTTGCCATAAGCCAGGTTGCCCGAGAATGAGTTCAAACCAGAGGATGACATGTTGCCCATATGCAGACCTACTTGGATTTTACCACGGCCACAAATTAATTGTGAAGGCTGGAATGGAGGCTGCCGGACTAAAGAAAAAGACATGAGGTCACTAATTAAAAATAAAAGTAGATGAAACAGAAAATACCAAATGAGGCCAAGATGAGTACCTGCACAAACCATCATCATAGTATAACATTGTAAGTGTATTATTTCAACGATATTTGAGAACTTTAACTTACTTTCACATATAGCATTGGCATCATGACGGTGAAGACAGTTGTGGACTCCAAGCCCATTGTGTCTGCAGTCAGTTATTGATGATTCATTTCCAAAACAACCTACATCATCCAACCAGATGATTCCCCTGCCCTGTCCATAATATGCGTGTGGTGGTGATCCAAGGACCCTGCCACAGCCCAGATGTCTGCAAACAACGTTGGCATCATTCCGGTCCCAGGAATCATGACACACTGTGCCCCAATGTCCATCAATGAAGACCTCCACTCTGCCAGAGCAGCGGTTCTCACCATTGACGAGCCTCACTGATACAGCAGCTAATGGAAAACCAAGAGAAGGAACACTTTCTATGGGAGGTACTTCAGAAAGGTGAAAGGTGGACTTATTAGAACAATATGAAAACAACATAATCAGCTTTGTCCTCTGTCTTGCAATGGTTGACAGGTGACAACTTTTTATTTAGAAGTTATTTATAATTTGTAGCTAATTAAATAGTTCTTGGGGCAGTGTCTGTGGATTCATGGAAATATTGTCATAGTAAGTTTATCTTTAATTTAAAATGTTCTCTTAATTCATGACTATAAGAAAAAATTGCTGTGTGGATAAAGTATGTAACTACAACTCATCTTAGTTAAATCTTATCTCAAAGGCAGGCAGTAACAAAGTTGAATTTCACTGTCTTTAGCTTCACGTGTTCATATATTTACCTTCACAGACGACACCAGCATCCTCAGAGTGACCACAGTCATGAGATCCAAACCCTCTGTGGCGGCACTCAGAGATCTGTGATTCGGTGCCTAAGCATGTGACATCGTCCAACCAGATGGGTCCGTTCCCCTGTCCAAATTGTGCATTTGCTGGTGCTGAGATGACCCTGCCACAGCCCAGCTGTCTGCACACCACCTGAGCATCCACCAGGCCCCAGTTATCATCACACACTGTCCCCCACTGTCCACTGTGGAAGATCTCCACCCTGCCAGAGCAGGAGCTGTTTCCATTAACCAGACGGACCTCGCCCTCGACTGCTGTGCTGTTGATTCCTGGTTGGACTGAAAGTAAAGTGTCTGTGAACTCAAAAGACAAACTTGGTCTGCACATCCATCAGCATTAATGAGTATAAGCTCTCATTAGTACATCTCAACATTATTGTTTTCTTACTGGGAATCAAACTCAATTCAGGCTCTGAGCACAGACTCATCTTTTACTTTGCATTTGACTCCATGTGCTGCAAAACAACTTTACATTTAAATGGTAAATTAAAACAACAAATGAGAATATTTTACTCATCACTCTGATATCAACAGTAAGAAGTGGAGGATACCTGAAATATGCACAAAATTTACCTTCACAGATGATGCTGGCATCTTCATTATGACCACAGTTGTGGACTCCAAGCCCGTTGTGTCTGCAGTCAGTTATTGATGATTCATTTCCAAAACATGCTACATCGTCCAACCAGATGGGTCCGCTGCCCTGTCCAAAAGCTGCATTTTGTAGTGCTGAATAAGCGCTTCCACAGCCCAGCTGTCTGCACACCACTTTGGCATCATTCAGGTCCCAAGAATCATCACACACTGTGCCCCACTGTCCATCACTGAAGACCTCCACTCTGCCAGAGCAGCGGTTCTCACCGTTGACCAGCCTCACTGTTGAAGAAGCTAATGGAAAACCAAAAGAAGGAAGACTGTCAAATTTTACTGGAGTATTTTTCAATAGTAGTATCTGTACTTCTACTTAAGTACAGATTTTCTGTACTCTTGCTACCTCTGGTGGTGCTGTAAAAGATGCCACCACTACAACATGTCAGTACATGAAACTTCTTGCTACTTAGATATTCCAGGATCACCTGTAAGTGATATTACTGCAAAGTGGAAACTCATAGGAATCACAGCAGCTCCGTCACAAAGAATCATTCTATGTAAAGTTACAGAGCAGTGTCTCTGTGTGCTGAGGCACATAAGTGTCCAACACTCTGCTGACTCAATAACTGCAGTGCTCCAGGCCTCCTCTGGCATTAACAGCTGTGCAAAAACTGTGCAACAGGAGTTTCTTGGCATGGGTTTCTATGGCCGAGTAGCTCCTGTAGATCTGGGCACCTGCCCAGTATTTTTGCCTGTATAGTGGGGGTTACTAGTTATGGGGTTCTTCCCCTTTCTTACTCATTTGCTTCTCCTTTGTTGAATCTTTTCAACAAAGGTTTAAGGTAATGCATGGACAAATAACTAATAAAAACATAATTGTATTCAAAAATATAAAAACTGACCTTAATGCTAGACAAATTTTTAAATTGTAAAGACATTATTAAAGACATCTGAACTATGTTTCTAAGAAATCATAACTTAAAGACAAAGGATTTAATTACTGTGGATAAAGTACTTAATGTGGATTGACAATTGTTCTATAGTTATGCAACTATAAATCCTCTCAGCACTGTTTTATCTCAAAGGCAGGCAGTAACAAAGTTGGATTTCACTCTCTTTAGCTCCACATGTTCATATTTACCTTCACAGACGACACCAGCATCCTCAGAGTGACCACAGTTATGAGATCCAAACCCTCTGTGTTGACACTCAGAGAGCTTTGATTCGTTGCCTGTGCATGCGACATCATCCAACCAGATGGGTCCGTTGCCCTGTCCAAATTGTGCGTTTGTTGGTGCTGAGAAGACCCTGCCACAGCCCAGCTGTCTGCACACCACCTGAGCATCCACCAGGCCCCAGGCATCGTCACACACTGTCCCCCACTGTCCACTGTGGAAGATCTCCACCCTGCCAGAGCAGGAGCTGTTTCCATTAACCAGGTGGACCTCCCCCTCGACTGCTGTGCTGTTGCCCACTGGTGTTGTGGTAGTGATGTTAGCAGGCACATGTGTGGTGGTGAAGTTCTGCGGCCTTGGTGTTGTTGGAAAAACAGTGCTGTTGATTCCTGGTTGGACTGAAAGAAAAGTGTCAACTCAAAAGACAAACTCAGTCTGCACTTCCTTCTACATTAATGAAGATAAGCTCTCATTAGTACATCTCAACATTATTGTTTTCTCACAAACTCATTGTTTACTTTGCATTTGACTCCATGTGCTGCACAACAACTTTATATTTAAATGGTAAATTAAAACAACAAATGAGAATATTTTTCTCATCAGTTAGATGTCAGCAGTAAGAAATGGAGGGGACCTGAAATATGAATAAAATTTACCTTCACAGACATTTAATTGGGTAATGGAAAAGAAAACTATTCCTCCTTCATGGAGGGAAGCAATAATTTCCATTATACCAAAAGAAGGAAAAGATAAATTATAATGTAGTAACTATCGCCCAATCAGTGTATTGAATATTGACTACAAGTTGTTTACATCTATTATCTCTAAGAGACTAGAAATGATATTACCTAGGTTAATACATAATGACCAAACGGGTTTCATTAAACAGAGACAGGCCCAGGACAACATCAGAAAGGTTTTGCACATATTGAGGCAAGTTGACAAACAAAAATTAGAGACCTTAGTGTTAAGTTTAGACGCCGAGAAGGCGTTCAACTCAGTGAGATGGTCCTTTTTATACAAAGTGCTTGAGAAGTTTAATTTTGATAAATCTATAATTGATATTATTTCAGGGCTATACAACAAACCAACAGCTAAAATCAAAATCAATGGGGACCTCACCGAATCATTTATATTGGAACGAGGGACACGACAGGGTTGCTGCATTTCACCGCTGCTTTTTGCTTTGTTTATAGAACCATTAAGTCAGTGGGTCAGGCAGAGACAGGATATAACAGGAGTAAGAACGCCAGGAGGGGAACAGAAATTAGCAATATTTGCTGACAACTTACTTTTAACATTAACCTGTCCCTCACAGGCACTCCCCCAAATCATGGAAGCACTATCACAGTATGGTTCTTTATCGGGATATAAGGTCAATGTAAATAAAACGCAGGTATTAACTTTAAACTATGAACCACCAGTTGAAATTAAGAATCGTTATAAATGGAAATGGGATGCAGATAGCATTAGGTATTTAGGGGTGGTAATACATCGTGACTTCACCAAAATGTTCAATGCCAACTATGTCCCTCTAAATGAATCTATAAAATCAGATATACAAAGATGGAACAGTATTCCATTTCTGGACCTACACTCCAGGATTGAATCAATCAGATTAAATATTCTTCCCCGACTGCTGTATTTGTTTCAGTCTCTACCGATTGCTATACCACAAAAACAGCGGCATGGGATAGAACATTGTCAAAATATATCTGGAATGGGAAAAAAGCTAGAGTTAAATATAAAACGCTCCAATTAAAGAAAGAAAAGGGAGGTCGTGGGCTTCCCTGTCTACCAGAATATTATTGTGCAGCTCAGCTAAGACCACTGATTTGTCTCTGTTGTCCAGACTACACCGCCGGATGGAAAGATGTTGAAGGAACAATAGTAAAAGGAATACCAGTTTCAGCTTTAATATCGGACATAAAATTGCAGAATAAAATACATATGGCAGATAAACCTATACTACAAATAATGATATCTGCTTGGAAAGAAGTAATAAAAATTGGTGGTTTGGAAAATGCCTCTAAGGTTTTAAGATGGTGTGCATATGATTCAGATTTTACTCCAAATCAATATGATAATAGATTCAAAAACTGGATTTCAAAAGGTATAACTAATTATTATTCATTTGTCCATAAGGGAGCATTTCAAAGCTTTGAATCTTTAAGGAGTAAACATGACTTGGGGTCAGATGATTTTTTTTAGATATCTACAGATCAGAAATTATTTTAATCAAAACTTAAAAGTGAACCTAAACGAATTACAGTTTGTAGAAACATTCTTATTACTAACCAAATCTGAAGCGCAAAGTAAAATTATTTCTAAATTATATAACAGCATCTTGCCGTGTAAAAACGACAGCACTCTGTATATTAAAGCGAAGTGGGAAAAGGAGGGTAATTTGTCAATTACAGAGAAGTGTTGGGCTCACGCATGCAAGATACAGTGGGCTACCACTGGGTCTAATGTTTGGCGTGAATTTTGCTGGAAAAGCATCATGAGATTTTTCATTACCCCTGCTCAACAAAGATATCGAGGAATTGGTCATAAATGTTGGAGATGTGGGGGAGACGGAGCTAATCATTTCCACGTCTTTTGGGACTGTAAAGTTAATCGCCAGTATTGGTCTCTAATCCATGATCATTTACAAAATGTTTTTTCATTTGTTTTTCCTTCAACTTTTGAGACCATATTTTTGTGCAATGTACCAGTGGATGAACTGAATTCCAACGACAGAAGACTCCTGTATATCCTTCTGGCCGCAAGTAAAAAGCCTCTTACGAGTAGATGGCTTAAGCCTGAACCACCAACGATGGAAGACTGGATACATTCTGTACAAGAGATCTATATGATGGAAAAAGTGTCATTTTCTCTTAAACTTCAGAGGGATACCTTCTACGGAATATGGTCTAAATGGACAGACTATGTTAAGCATATGAGGTGTGATTTTGTATAAGACGTTACAACCCTGAGTATTATGTAAACCTACCTGCCCTGCTGCCTCCTAACCCTAGTCCCTTTTTTTTTCTTCTCTTTCTTCTTTATTTTTCAATTATAAGTTAAAAATGTGACAGCAAAGAAAGTGTAAAAAGGCATACTACTGTTATGTTCAACTGCTGTCTCAATAAAAGAGATAATAATGAAAATTTACCTTCACATACGACGCTGGCATCTTCACGGTGACCACAGTTGTGGACTCCAAGCCCGTTGTGTCTGCAGTCAGTTATTGATGATTCATTTCCAAAACATGCTACATCATCCAACCAGATGGGTCCGCTGCCCTGTCCAAAAGCTGCATTTTGTAGTGCTGAACGAGCGCTTCCACAGCCCAGCTGTCTGCACACCACTTTGGCATCATTCAGGTCCCAAGAATCATCACACACTGTGCCCCACTGTCCATCATTGAAGACCTCCACTCTGCCAGAGCAGCGGTTCTCACCGTTGACCAGCCTCACTGATGAAGCAGCTAATAGAAAACCAAAAGAAGGAACACTGTCAAATTTTACTGGAGTATTTTTCAATAGTAGTATCTGTACTTCTACTTAAGTACAGATTTTCTGTACTCTTGCTACCTCTGGTGGTGCTGTAAAAGATGCCACCACTACAACATGTCAGTACATGAAATTTCTTGCTACTTAGATATTCCAGGATCACCTGTAAGTGATATTACTGCAAAGTGGAAACTCATAGGAACCACAGCAGCTCCGTCACAAAGAATCATTCTATGTAAAGTTACAGAGCAGTGTCTCTGTGTGCTGAGGCACATAGTATGTTAAAGTGTCCAACACTCTGCTGACTCAATAACTGCAGTGCTCCAGGCCTCCTCTGGCATTAACAGCTGTGCAAAACTGTGCAACAGGAGTTTCTTGGCATGGGTTTCTATGGCCGAGTAGCTCCTGTAGATCTGGGCACCTGCCCAGTATTTTTGCCTGTATAGTGGGGGTTACTAGTTATGGGGTTCTTCCCCTTTCTTACTCATTTGCTTCTTTGTTGAATCTTTTCAACAAAGGTTTAAGGTAGTGCATGGACAAATAACTAATAAAAACATAATTGTATTCAAAAATATAAAAACTGACCTTAATGCTAGACAATTTTTTAAATTGTAAAGACATTATTAAAGACATCTGAACTATGTTTCTAAGAAATCATAACTTAAAGACAAAGGATTTAATTACTGTGGATAAAGTACTTAATATGGATTGACAGTTTTTCTACAGCTATAAATCCTCTCAGCTCTTTTTTATCTCAAAGGCAGACAGTAACAACATTGGATTTCACTCTTTATAGCCCCACATGTTCATATTTACCTTCACAGACGACACCAGCATCCTCGGAGTGACCACAGTTATGCAATCCAAACCCTCTGTGTTGACACTCAGAGAGCTTCGATTCGGTGCCTATGCATGCGACATTGTCCAACCAGATGGGTCCGTTGCCCTGTCCAAATCGTGCATTTTTTGGTGCTGAGAAGACCCTGCCACAGCCCAGCTGTCTGCACACCACCTGAGCATCCACCAGGCCCCAGGCATCGTCACACACTGTCCCCCACTGTCCACTGTGGAAGATCTCCACCCTGCCAGAGCAGGAGCTGTTTCCATTAACCAGGTGGACCTCGCCCTCGACTGCTGTGTTGACCTCTGTTTACAACATCAACAACAACAATAATATTAATAATAATAATATTAATGACGATGATGATGCACTCAGAAATCAGTGAGCCAACTGAATCAGTTACAGATTCATCACATTTAAAGTGTAACCTTATCTGCACACTATGTATAGTACAATGCAGGTGGCTCCACAAGTTTGTAGAGATAGTAGTTTCCATAGCAAAATTAAATTAGTAAAATTAACATGTTCATTTTTGTGATTTGCATATCTGTCCTCACTTGTGACTTATGACTCTGTTATAATTTGTCTGGAGCAAATATTTCATTAGTGTCTTAATTAGATCCCATCCGTATTTGATAAAGGAGAAGACAGTGAATCACACAGTGAGTTTATGTCTAACTAGAAATGATTTACCTGAAGAGCTTCCTGTGAAAATATGCACAAGTAAGAGTAAAAATAGTCCAGCAGGTGCTCCCATAATTGATCACATCCACCACTCAAACTAGATGAAAAAGACAAATGAGATGTTTTAAAACTGCATTTTTATATTACCCGTATGTCATCTTATTCTGCATAAAATCTATAACTTCTGATGTGTCTGTACTTACCCTGGAGAGTATCTGAGAATCCAGCTCTTAAGCTCACAGTGAGGATGGGAATTTATAGGCCTGTTTCTGTGTGCAAAGGACAAATTGAAGTGATTGATGGTGAAATATATAAGTGGGTAAGATAGAGAACTTATTCATATGACATCAAAGGAGTTACTTATTAATCTAAGAAGAAAAAGAAGGTCACATTCAAACTGAACTGACACATCCACAAAGCTTGAGTCAATAATTTATATGGTACAACAATTAGAGTCAGGTCAGAGTCATAACTTGATGTTTGCACATTCCAGCAATGAAAATACCAAATGAGGTCAAGATGAGTATCTCCACATAATCATAACTTAACATTGTAAGTGCATATTTCAATTTTTCAGTATGTACGAACTTTACGTTCACATACAACATGGGCGTCTTCACGGTGACCACAGTTGTGGACTCCAAGCCCGTTGTGTCTGCAGTCAGTTACTGATGATTAATTTCCAAAATATCCTACATTGTACAACCAGATGGGTCCGCTGCCCTGTCCAAAAGCTGCATTTTGTAGTGCTGAACGAGCGCTTTCACAGCCCAGCTGTCTGCACACCACGTTGGCATCATTCAGGTCCCACAAATCATCACACACTGTGCCCCACTGTCCACTGTGGAAGGTCTTCACGCTGCCAGAGCAGATGCTGCTACCATTAACCAGACGGACCACCCTCCTCGACTTTTGTGCTGTTGTCCGCTCAAGTTGTGGTAGGTGGAATAGGTGTGGTTTTGGGAACTCTAGCATCTGTTATGTTGACCTTTGTTTACAATAATAATAATCATGCACTCAGAAGCCTTTGACCCAACTGAATCAGTAACAGGTTAATCATATTTAAAGTCTAACATTACCTTCACAGTATGCAAGTTGGTATGTGGGTGGCTACACAAGTTTGTAGACATAGCAGTTTGCGTAGCAATGTTTAACATGAATGGTCTGTGACTGATAGTAGCAGCAGCTGCCACTCCAAACATTGCACACAGTGCGATTTACAATTTCACCTGACCATGTGGGATGAGGTTGTGTTATCCACAAAGGCGCATCGGTTCTACACCTGTTTGATTCCACACATTACTCTGGAATACTGCAACAGTTGTAACCGCCTTTTTATTCTTCTTCGTACTATCTCTGTTATGGATTCCGCCGTGTGTACGCGGACTAGTGTGCTCCCAAGTAACTTGTGGTAGAGCTAGCACTTTTATTTTTGATATTTAAAATAAATGAGTACTTGTGGAAAGTTAAAAGCTGTTGCTCATTTGCTGTCCACCTGCACACCTCCGCGGCTGGCTTCATCTCCACCACATGTTACTATACGAGCACTGGTTTGGTCCAGAAACAGGCGATACCAGCCTTCCCAGTTTTTTATCTCGATCACAGTGTATATCCAAAATATTTTCAGCAGTCATCATTCAATGTGATGTAGTTCTGACAGGGGTCCACACATTGGGAATTGATGCAGTCCATGCCTGAAGGACAAACTGTGTTTCCACAGGGAAACAGAACAGATTGGAAAGAGACGGACGGAGGAAGGCTCCAGACATTTATATGATCACGGTGTGTTGTAACAGATCTGAAATGATGTGCATGGTGAGTTTGAGGAGGAACACTCCTCATTGTTCACACAGCCCTTCTCTGCGGACCAGTGGTAACCTCGGTTACAGCAAGAAGAGTCACTGCAGATTTTTGGGTCATAGCTGGTGAGGCCTTCACTTACAAAGCCATCTTTACAGACACGTGACTCGTTCACGTGACTGCAAGCAGGTGGCTTCAGGATGACAAGAAGTACAGCTGGTAACACGAGTTCCTGCAGAAAGAAAAGCCATATGCTGATGCATCCATTTAAATAGAGGTTAAATGTTTTATGAGCCAGGATATTTTTTTCCCCTGCATTCATTCTTTCATTCACTACAGAGTGAGAGTGACACAAATCTGACAACATTCTTATAAATCAAATTATATATCAGTCTATAAAATTATTAACATTATTCTCATATTTGTAAGTGCAAGACACTTACTGACACTAGAATAGAGAAACATGTTGGTCAAAGATGCAGCGAGGGGACTTTTTGGGTTAAAAACTTTCTATTTTTTTAAAATCAGATCTGACGATGACTGCATTTTAAAAAACGTTTTAAAAATCCTAAAACTTTGTTAGTGTCTGTACTGAATCTTTAATTTCGAGTGAGTGTGAGCATGAGAATATATATATATGACCTCTTTCTGTGTTTCTTTGTTGGAAGACATAAATTGCTCATTTATAACACTTATTATTATTATGTTATTATTATCAGTCTTGGCGTCTGAGTTGAAACGCGATATTTGCATGTTGTATATATTGTTTAACCAGATAATCTTACCTCAGGTTCCTCTTGTCAAATTCTCATCTGATAATATTTCAACTGATGCCAAGTGAACTTTAACACTGATCATCATGCATGTATTTCTCAGTTTATTTGCATTTATGTGACTGGCTTTAAAAAACTTGATTTTCATCCTTGGAAAGCAGGACTTGTGCATCAAACTTGGCTGACCCAATCTGATTTATTGCATTTTTTGATACTGTCTTGTCACTTCTTAATGGAATAAATAGTATTACATAGTATCTCTTAAGTCGGTTGCAGTTTCTGCTTTGCTATATTTAAGTTAATGATAGCCTCCTTATTTTTTCTGAGAAATGCTTGCCAGAGAAGAGTCCAAAAACAACAGAAATCTTTTTAAGAAGCCATATATTTATGTACACAAGGGCCTAAGTTGGAGGGAGGAGTCGGATTGAATACCCAAGGCCTCAGTAGCAGGAGGCCTGTTGCAATCCTAGCATGAAAATTTGGTTTTGTTTAACATTTTCTTAATCAAAATAATCAGTTTCTGGGAATGTTAATAAATTATATATAGGTGACTGCTAATATGCACTTTGAGTCATGTTTTTTAGTATAAGCACTGAGAATGAGAAAAAGTTAACTGAGGAAAGTTAGCTGTTAACAAATGTATTTTAAAATAAAGGTGAGAGGAGCACAGTTGACTGAATGGTTTATGCAGGCAGCCGTTCTTACAGTCAGTAAGTCAATTCCCAGATGTGACCACATGTCAAAATGAGCCATCACAGCTAAAAGGCATGAAAAGCACCATCCTTCATTTCCAAACAGCCAAACGGTGAATAAGCAGCAGAGTACCTTCTCCAAATGGTGTGAAACAAAGTGAGTTGATACAATAACAATCATTTGTACTGATAGCAGCTTGAACAGAAAGCAACATGTGTGAGAGATATGGCTATGACATGGTTATGGATCAAGAAAGACAGAAGAGCTCTCAAAGAGGGGTTCCAGAGTCATGTGCTACAACCCTGTTTACATCTCTCAGGATGTATTTAACACTCTGACTGTTATTAGATGTAAAATAACCACAGTCAAGCATAATTAGCTTCATTATAGGCTTGGTGCGTATTTTTATCTTCATCATGAATAGAATCATCTTCACCGGCTTTTTTCTTTTCACAATGGCACAGTGGTTAGCACTGTTGCCTCATAGCAAGAAGGTCCTAGTTCGACTCCACCACCTGGCTGGGACCTTTTCTGTGTGGAGCATGTTCTCCTGTGTTCGTGTGGGTTCTCTCTGGGTACTCTGGTTCCTCCCACAGTCCGAGTACATACAGTTTGTGGGGTTATGTTAATTTGTAAATCCAAATTGTTGCCTCGAGGCAAGTGTTTAAAGTCCCTGTCAGTACTCTTGCTGTAGCATTTTGAAATACCTGGGTATTTAGATCCTCATCATTAACAGATTCGTCTTTACATGATTTTTATTGGCTGAAAGCTCTGTTCACTAAAGCAATGTGGCTGTCATATAATTTTGTTACAACATTTCTGAATTGGTGGATACATAGAAATAACAAAAACAAGGACAAATACAAACATAGAAATCTTTCATGTAAAATCTCCTTGAGTTTTTTCCGCTCACTGTACTGATCTTTATTTGTTAATAAATAATCAGCTCCTCAGATAACAGAAAGCTCAACAAGTCAACAAGGACAGGTTAAATAATAAATGAGCCTGTAAAAAATCAGAAACTTGTCTTAGTGATTAAAATTTAATTGCAGAATCTTTTTGTCCTGTTTTCTCATGTTTATCCTGTTGTTCTTAAAATGGACAGGATACATTGATGGAATGAAGCAAAGAAAAGACTTTTGAGAACAGGAAGTGCTCTCTTTAAAAAATGTACTCTTCACATCCCACAGCTGCTCACTCAAATATATGAACTCTTGCTACCAAACAAATTTCCTGTAGATGAACAGTTAAGACAACCTTGAATTTTGAACCTTGACGTGTGATCATTTGATTCAGAAAGAGTCATAAATGATCATTTAGGAAATGAATATAATTACCACATTTGTCTTGGCCCTCTGCCTATCAGTGACCATGTAATCTAATTTTCCCTTTCAAATTCCCATCATGGGAAGCCAAGTAGACGCACCCTTATGGAAAACACTGTCCTCAGCTGGAGAAAGGTAAAAAATAAATAAATAAATTATACAGCGTAATCAGGGACCATATAATGACCAAAAATGTGCCTGAGAGCAGCACCACTTTGAGATTATTGTCCTGGATTTCACAACTGATCTTTGTGCCTGTGCGTGTGTGTATGATTGTGTGTGTGTATAATCACTTCACCCCACCAATCATTCTGCTGAGTCAAGTGATCACTGTTATCTCACTGCTATCTCTCCTCTCTTCCTCAAAGCCTTTGTGGGAAAACTCTGTTTCAGCCTCTTACTAAAGACAGGGCGTTCTTTTGCCCCCTGAATCCTCTCCTTTCTACTGGAATTAGAGTTTGTTTTTAGGTTTTATTATTGAGTTTATTATTAAGTATATTTATCTCAAATTTGTCTTTAAAACTTTAAGTAAACTGTTTTTAGATTTAAATGTTTTATATAAAAGTGATTTGACTAAATAAGAAGACACTTCCTACGTATTCTTCACATCTTAGAAACCACACGGTAATCCACCACAGGAACGCCAAGCAAAACAACACTATCATATAAAAACACAGAGAAAAGATGAAAAATGTTTGAAAACAACATATAACAGATGGGTTGAAGAAGATGATTTTAAATAAAGGAGATTTGTGGTGTTTTAGTCACAAAATCTTGAAGAATCATATTTTTTATGTTTTATATTTATTTGCACCAGAGTACCAAAAGAATTAATAAATTTTGGCAGTTTTATTTGCACAAACATTATCCTTGAATGTTTGACACTTCATGAAATGTCATGAAGTGGTGCTAAAGAGAAAAAGCTCAAGTAACATTTTGCAACTAATTTGGTTAATTTCTATAAGGTCATTAACATTGCTGGGTATGAAAAGGGGTAATTGTATTTCAAATCAACCAAGCCCCCTGCTTGACCAACAAGGCTTGGTTGTCCAAAGATTGCAAAGTCCCATATTTGAACACACATAAATCCAAAAATCCAATGTGAAATTCCCAGTCACAAAAATGAAAAAATTCTATTCCATGTTGAATCATCAAATTTTTTAGACTATTTTCTGTTAAACCATCTCAGATTCATCTACACATTTTGTCATCCATATTTACGTTTTTAGTGGGAGAAACGAGGGAAAAATGAGAATTTGCATATTAATGATCAAGGAACTGACCTCCCAGACCGTTGTTTGGTGATTTACTTGTAGTCATTCTATTTCCTCTGTACTAATACTTAGGTTTATCCCAGCTGTGTCCTTACCAGTTTCCAGCCCTCCTGATTGTCAGGGGCGGATCTACTGGGGTGGCATGTGCCACAAGTGGTTGATTGTTACACTCTGGAAATGGAATGAAGGTGAGTGTTATTAACCTTCTGGGGTCGACAGATGCAACACTATCAAGAGAGAGAGAGAGAGAGAGAGAGAGACAGAAAGGGGTACACAGACACTTTGCGCAGGCACCGTCTCCACCTCACTGAAGCCAGTAAACACGTCACTGGATTTGGCCTGGTGGCAAATTCATAAAAGGAGACATAAGACTGCTTTATTAGAATTTTTACCTCCACAGATGACTCTGGCATCTTTACAGTTAAAACAATTGTGGACCCCAAACCACGTATGTTTGCATTTGGTAGTGCTGAATTAGTGCTGCCACAGCCCAACTATCTGCACACCACATTGGCATCATTAAGATCTCAGGAATCATCACCAATAGAAAAACAAAATATTAATTGGGGTAAGTAAAATAAGAATAATGTTATTGGTAGACAAGGCTTGCTATGATGACTGCGTAACATATAGGATGATGTGGAAGAATGGGGGAAGGTGCACACAGGTGGTGTTGTTGCTTTGGGTCTTTGGGCAAGAGTTTCATGTTTCTATTCTTAGTTTATTCTTTTGGATATTTCAGTCTGTAGTTCTTGTTACTTTTGTACTCTGGCTCTGTTTGCATTTTGAGCACTGGTTTATATCTCAGCATAACATCTCCAGTGTCCTTTTGTATCTTGTTAACTCTTGTCTCTCTCCGTGTTTGTTACTTCCTATTTTATTTTCACCCTCTGTTGTCTCCTGTGCAATCTATAAGAGATAAGAGACAGAGAAGCTGATACAGACTCTGGCTACGTCTACACTAATCTGGATAAATTTGAAAATGGCATTTTCGTCTAAAAACGCTCCACGTCCACACTGTTGTTTTCAATCGTTTCCTAACAGTTGTTCATCCACACTGAAACGACTGAAAGCACTTGTTCCTGTATTGCGCATGCGTGAAACGAAGACGACCTGTGTAATTTCTGCCTGCTGTTTATTTACTTACTGGTTCTTTGAAACGTTGAGGAAAAGCACCAAGTTATTTAAATGGACTGACAATGAGGTGGAGTTCTTGCTGCAAGTAACACAAAAGTAAAAAGTTGCAAAAGTGAGTGAGAATTAAAGAATTTGGAGAAAAACTATCTGGAGCATGTACAAACTGATATTAATCTTTAATAGGGCTGTCATTGGTCACATCACTGCATCATATGACTAAAATGCGTCATTGTTTTCGAAATGCTCCGGATTCACTCCGCGTCCACACTGCAATACAAAAACGGCGTTTTCAAATGTATCCGCTTTGGAGAGCGTTTTCAAAGAGCTCAGTTTTCCTTGACCAAAAACGCCGTCTCAGTGTGGACGGAAGGCCAAAACGGAGAGAAAAAGAAGCGTTTTCAAACGAAAACGTATTATGTGGACATGGCCTCTGGGTAGTAGGGAATTAGTTGCCAGATGGCTTGGAAAGTACAGCTAAAGTGATGAGGGAAACAGCCAAGAAGGTATTGTATCCTCTGGACCGTGGAATTGGTGGTGGAATGAGGAAGTACAGGAAGGTGTTCAAAACAAAACAAAGAGATCAGCAAAGAAAAAGAGGGGTAGTGAAGGACATGAACATGAATTGTTGAAAATTAGCAGTAGCTATAAACCTATGTGCGGTACATCAGTTTCATGTCTTGCACTTTAACTATGTTAAACTGCACTGTCCCTTTAAATAAATAAATTCAAATTCAAATGATGAAAGTAGACTAGAGCACTGGGCGGCTAGGCGTACAGAAAAGAGAGAGGTAGCAAAGAGACAGCAAAGAGAAAAGACTTTTATCGACTTGTCTAAGAGAGAGGGTAGTTGCTGAGATAGTTTAGATATCTGCAGAGAAGATATAGAGTTGATGTATTTGACCAAAGATGTTGATTATGGAGCTTCCAGGTGCTGGACCACATAGAAGATTCATGGATGTGGTGAAAGAGGAGACGCAGAGGGTTGGTGTGACAGAGGAGGGATAGGGTGAAATGGAGGTGATCCACTGTGGAGAGCATGCTAGGGAGCAGCCAGAAGAGGAAGAATGAAAACAGATAACCTATCTAACCAATTCAGGCTAAACTATTGCACTGATAAGATACCATATCTTGGTATTGTATCTTGATAGGATAAAATCTTGGTATCTTATCAAGATATGTTTGTTTTAGATTTGCTCTCACATGATTTTTACTGTAAGATATGAGGAATAGGCTTTGATATAATCTGACCTCCTTTCTGTTTTATGCAGGTAGTGTCATACAACATTCAAGTCTTACAATTAGAGTCATTACAGAAGATGTCGTTAGGCCCCCGTTTTTTTAACAAATAAAAATGTATAAAAATGTAAAAGAAAATCTTTTGAATTTGAAGAAAAACATACAAACTCGTTATATCTAACCCATTTAGATCAAAATATTACATAGACAAGACATCATATTATCTAAACCAAAACTAAAGTGCACATGATAAGACCCAATGGGAAATAGTGATGTTATTTGATCTGGTCATATTCTATAATATTTGCCTTAAAGGCATGAATTCATCTGTAAAGAAAAACTAACCTTTTTTCTGCCTATAGTCTGTTTTAAGATTAAAAGAACAAAAGCCTAGTGTTTGAAGTTAGTGAAAGAAAAAACAAGAGGCTCAACAGCATGATCAATTCATTTCACTTTTACTAACAATAGAAGCATTTAGACTGTCAAACACATGAATAAAAAATTATAATACGACCAGCCCAAGTAGCCTCTTTTTCTCAACTAAAAGCCTGTAAACAAAACACTAGTGATGACAATGTTGTCTTATTTAGTATGCAGCAGTAGCCTGTCCTCTCGGACACACACGGCAATCAGCTTGTTACTATAAATACAATGAAAACCTTCACAGCCTTTATCAAACCATCTGATCAGCTAGCATAATTGAAGAATCTTTTCAACTACTCCCATCTGTGTGATGCTAAACTGACTGCCTGTTAAATGTAGATTTGATTTGAAATTTTCCTCAGTTACTTTTATAGTCTTCTGTAAGCCAAATTAAGTTCACTGACTGAAAAGGTGCTCTAGCCTGTGAGCTTCAGGTCAAGCAGTGTAAAACAGACTTTACAGGAAAGAGACACATAAAAACACATTTATGCATTTTTGGAGTCACCAACTGAATACATGCAAATTCTGGCAGTAATGCAATGCATGCAGTTTGTGCTGATGTCACTGTGACATGCACAAAAAGCATTCCTTCAGTGGAGAATCTATGCACTGCTTGACAATTTTAAATTATAACTCAGGTCACATAAAAGGTGCTCAGTGTTAAGTTACTATGGTGATCTTATGGGTAAAAAGGAAGGCCACCTTTGTCACACTGAAATCTCGAGTTGAGGCTCAGCACAGCTCACTAACCTGTTAAACTCTCCTTTATTTGTTTTTTAAAATTTTTTTATTATGTGTGACTCTCATTATAATTGCATTCTGTAAAGCTATGTAGGAGTTATTCAACGGTGCTTGAGTTCAACCCATCTGATATTTCCTGTTTATGATGTGTTTTTTTTAAATATATATATATATTTGATAGATCTGGTTGTTATCAGAGCTTTCCTTTTTGTTCTTCTATTCAGTTATTTTCCCCTTTGAATTATAATTTGAGTAAAAAAAAGCCAAAAAAAGCACTGGATTGGACTCTAGACCGGTCAATCAAAAAGTAAACTCAGAGACACGCCCCTGAAAACATTAGCCATTACATGACCTTCAGCCACAGCATTTATCACATCACTTAACGTCCACCAGTGTGATAGCTTTATTTACAATAAAATAAATGAAATGTGAGGGTAAATAACTTACTAAACACAAATCCAGTGTTTTGTTGGAGGCATCCAATGTAATAACAGGAGAGCGTAATTTTTACTTTGGTGCCTACAGAGTAGCATGAAAGATATGTCATCCTGGTCTAAAAAGCATTATTTACCATTATTTAGCACTAATTAGGCGGTGCAGTTTGGTCGGTAACCTTTTGGAAAACTGTACAATTCTTGTAATTTTGTTTTTAACCTCCTAGGACCTGGCGTCCAAATATGCGGACATCACATTTTGGGATGTCTAGACCAAAATACCTAATTTTGCTCTACAAGGGACTGATATCCACTTACGAGGACATTATACTGCCACTGTTCTATCAAAATTTAAAACAAATGTCCTCATATGTTGATCTCATTTTTCTCAGAAACAAAAATTAAATTAAAAAAAAAAATCTGGTAATTCTTTGTTTTTACATTCATCAGGTCCCAATCAGCCCAAATAGCAAAGAAAAATTAAAAATGCATGCCATGAAAGAGTTTGGGTCTTAGGAGGTTAAATAATAAAGTCGAGACGTTATTAAAGTGCTGACCTTCAGCTTTAATTCAAAGGGATTAAAAAAACTATTAACTGCTTAGGAAGCCATTTTATACATAGTTCTGTATTTCAGAGGTTCAAAATTAACTAGATAAACTAACATAATTTTACATTTGAATACTTGGATGAGGATTCTTTGCTCTCAATAACTGCCTGAAGTTTAGAATCCATGAACATCACCAATCCCCCTCCGCGAATTGCTACCTTATCGTGATGGAGGGTTTTGTGTGTTCCAGGGATCCCAGAGGCTGTGTTGTCTGAGGGCTTCTGCCCCCTGCTAGGGTCTCCCATGGCAAATTGGTCCTGGGTGAGGGACCAGACAAAGAGTGATTCAGAAGACCATTATGAGATGAAAATCTAGGGAACAGTTCACCCTGCCCGGTATAGGGTTACCAGGGCCCTGCCCTGGAGCCAGGCTCAGGGAGTGTGCCTGAGGGCGAGCGTATGGTGGCCAGGCCTTAGTCCATTGGGTCCAGCCAGGCACAGCCCGAAAAAGGGACATAGGCCCATCGTCCTGCAGGCCCACCACCCGCAGGAGGCATCACAGGGGTCGGGTGCATCGTGTGTCAGGCGGCAGCCAGGAGCGGAGGCCCTGGCAGACCTATCCCCAGCTACCAAGACAGCAACTGGGAAGAGTGAACATCACCAAATGTTGTGGTTCCTCCTCTGAGATGCTTTAACAGGCTTTTATTGAGCCCATCTTCAGTTGTTACTTGCTTGTGGCTCTTTCTGCCTTCAGGCTTTCTTCAGTAACTGTAAACCATGGTCTACTAGGGTTCAGATCAGTGACTGACGTGTCTATTGAAGAATATCCTATTTCATTGCCTTGAGAAATTCTTGCAGTATTTTGCTTAATCTGAGCAGAAAGTACAGTCGCATACTCATCACCAGGAGTCACATCATCAGTAAACACAAAGTTAACTGGTTTCTATTCTTAACCATACATGCCAAGGCCATGACATTACCTGGTGATGTGGTATACTCTGGATCATACTCCTTCTTTATTTGATCACTCGTGAACTCTTCGTTATCTTGCTCATAGGTATATATGTTTTTAAGTCAAATGATGGCCAGGCTAAGCTGTTAATGCTGTACTTTTGTAAAAATCTCTTTAATTAAAGCTGGAAATCTGCACTTCACTCATATCTAGAAAATTCACTGTTGTAGTGTACAGAGGATCACAGAAACAGTCATTGTCCAAAAGCTTACAGACCTGATTTTCATCATGTAATACAAATGACAACCTCGTGGTGACACCAGAGGAAAAGTTATCAGTTAACCAAAGTCATTCAAATCCTCCTTCTTTGACTGTTGATACCCATCCCAAATTTAATGGCAGTTTATCAAAATATGGAAAATCAGTAAACCACCCACTGTCACCAAAGTGCTTGGCCATAGAGGTCATATGTTTGTTGGTGTTTTCTCTGTTTTCTCTGTATTATTGTCTATACCTTACAATATAAAGCACCTTGATGAAACAGTTGTTCTGATTTGGCACTATATAAATAAAATTGAATTGAATTGAATTAATACCTTCTCTGCAATTTTCATACGGTGCAATGAAATCTAAGGGGTCTGATTAGACTGTGTGAACTGTGATACTTGTGGTGGCGTCGCAGTTTATCACCCAGTTGGTTTCACATTCCAGCATCAAAGTACAGTTTTAAACAGGATGCATACCTTATTTGGACAGTTTGCAGTCATACAATGAAAAAAAGCCCAAACGGAACAAAATATCAAAAAATATGTGTAAAATATTTGTGAATAATATATTTAAATCATCTCTCTACTGAAAACATAGTTCTGGCAGTTAATATCACACTACAGGATGTTTTTGGATGTTCCAGATCACTCAGCTGGCTTGTCCACTAAAAATAAAGAAGAAGAAGAAAAAGTTTATATGGCGGTTATTAGTTTAATATAAATCACTATGTCAAGACATGAGCTCTGAATCCAGGTTTTAATTCATACTCACAAGTGATTGGTCCAATGGTGACGGGATTCAGAGAAGCTGAGTTGGAAACAGAGCGATGTGTCCTACTTGTGCACGACTACAAAGGGCAAAAGAATGAGAAAAGAGATATAGGATTTAAACCAGAGAAATTTTGGATTATGGAGTAGTGCTAAAGTGAAATGTGGAACTCACTGGTACACAGTTGTAGTTCCTCTGGTTACACAGGCTGAGGCTGCAGTGAAGATAAATGTCTCTGTATTGACCCTGGAGCAGGAAGAGCAGAGCAGAGAAACGAGCTCGGAGGGACGAGCCACTCTCAACTATTGACACCTTTTGGCGGTCAGTGGGACACCTGTGAGAGAGGAGGGAGGAGATCAGCAGGGTCCACACACTTCACTGTATCTCACAAAGCATTGGTGAGGTTGGAGAGATGCACATACTTGTTCTGGATGAGAGGATATTGTGTGGGATCATCAGGGTTTGGTGAGTGAGTGGCGTAGCAGTCCTCCAGAACAGCTGCCAAAACTGGATCTGTGTCCTCCACAGAGACGCCCACATACAGAGGTGAACCCACTGGGAGGAAGACTTGGCCTGGTGGATAAGACTCAGTGTAGTTGGAGTTGCGGAACAGAGACATGGAGGCTCTAGCTTTTGGACCCGAACCTGAAATGCCTCCAGTGAACCTGACAAAGGGAAAGAAAATTATATAATGCAATGATCTCTCAGACACTACTTGCTGCTGTCTTTTTCCTGGTTTGTGTAAGAAGACAGCTTTGGATTTGTTTTCTTTAAAAGTCTGATGGTTCGAGCCCCAGCTCCTCCAGACCATATACTGGAAATGTCTTTGGAGATGGTGCTAAACATGCATCCATTGGTATGTGAGCATGTGCAGATAAAAAGTGCTTCAAGTGCATAGAATCAAGTAGTTGAACAAGTGAATTTGGCTTGCGGCGTAAAAGTGCTTTGTGTGTTTAATATTAGTGAAAAAGCACTGTCTAAATAACAGATTATATAGCTGATTTAAATTTTACACTAGAGTTTTAATCCAGTCAACATGTTTTTGTTATGTTAACTGACAAATCTCCCTTTCTGACTGGAAAGAAGACTTTGTTTATTTTATTTTATAAACTTTATTTTATAAAGTCCTAGATATATATTTATTTTGAGCAAAAGGCAAAGTCTCTTGAGGAAATTGTGCGACTAAAAAGACATCCGCACTGGTAAAACGCTGCCTCCTGGTGGTAAATGTTTGTTAAATTCTGCACTGCATAATTACAAAACATATCTTTAAACTACAACTAGGCAGCAAACTGTTAACTGGATTGAGTAAACAACTTAATGTGGAGCTTTCTAAACAAACTGTAACATTGTTTGGAACGTAGACTGACAGCTAAAGGCACTTAAGTTTATGCATGAAGGATCTGAAAATGACTTTCAGTGGTCATGTTAAATTACAAACAGCCCACAGTAATGCATGCTTACTCTCTCATAAATGGTTAAAAGAAACACACAAAGTAAACAAGATTCATCTTAGTTATTGCAGTTTGGTAACAGAATAATTGAAAAAAGTGGGGTAATAACTATACAATTATGCACATGAGAGCCCTGAATTTTAGAGCTACATATACTAAGTGATGCTGCAGTTAAATTCAATGAACTTACAGGTCTGGCCTGATAGCTACATTCAGGCTGGCGTCTGTGTCCAGGGGATAAGCACAGGAGAAGGGAAGACTCACAGGAAGCATGAAGGACAAATTAGCCAGTGGGTAGATGAATAAACTGTTGAAGTAGATGACATGTGTGCTGTTGGTCTGAAAGACAAATTATGACATTTTCAGTCAGTTCAGAAATCATGTCAGCTAGAGAAAGTCTAATCACCAGAGACATCTCCACACGGGTTAATACAGTGAATTCTTAGTCTCTGACTGCTGTTGCTCACTTTTTTCTCCTTGGATTAAAAAAAAGCCATTTGATCCCAAAACACAGTCTTAAGTACAGCATTTCTTGATCCATGCTCAATCATCCAGGTGAGGAAATTCCCCAAAATTGATTCTGTTCATCTGGACGTAGCATTTTCAGCGGGAGAAATGTTTCGTCACTCATCTAAGTGACTTCTTCAGTCTCAGCTGACTGCAGGTTTCCCCAACCTTATAAAAAGTACATTTGCATAATGACTGACACTAGCACCACAGACTAACAATGGGCTGTGAGGTCAGTTTCATGACCATTAATATGCAAATTGTTACAGTCACTGTCATGACCATGGGTACCATTTACAGAGAGTTGGGGAATGGCTGCAATTGCAGCACTGTAAGATGGTGAAAGATGTACCATTAAGATTCTTCTCGGTTCAGAGATGGTCTTTCCTTTTTCACATGACTGCCGTCCTTGACTCCCTGCTCAAACCGGCGTTCAATGAGTGACAAAACATTTCTCCAACTGAAAATACTAAGTCCAGATGAACAGAATCAACTTTTTGCACTTTTAAGAACAGCAGTTATGAACAGATTCAAAAAGGCACAGTGGCACATCAATTTGATGCTGTGTTTGTACACAGAGCAGATTGTGTATGGAGTCTACATAGAAAATTAGCCCTAAAGACGAGATGGAGGAGCACGTGCTACCACTGATAAGATCATAAGATGCAGGAGATGGCAGGTACAGATCCTTCTGCTCCACTTAAAGACTTTCACTATTTGTTCCAAATTGGACTGATTTTATATAGCGCTTTTTCACTCTCCCAGAGTACTCAAAGCGCTGTATACAACATGCCACATTCACCCAATCACACCCATTCTCACAAGCACTGACTCTAAACTGAGTGCTTTTCTAATGGCATTAACACACATTCATACGCCGATGGATGCACTGGAGAGCAACTTTGGGTTAGTATCTTGCCCAAGGATACTTGGCAGACTGGAGGAGCCAGGGATCGAAACAACAACCTTCCGATCAGTAGACGACCTGCTCTACCTTCCTGAGCTACAGCCACCTTATCACACATTAATTGAGCAGTAGTGTTTTTTAATGGGTCAGTTAAATAATAGAAAAAAGAAATAAGTCTTTACCCTCAGCACATTTCCACAGACACCTGCCCGAGCTTCCATTTCATACCAAACGTAATCATCATGGACTCTGACCCAGGAACAGTTGCTGGAAGCCAGGTTTCCCGAGAAGGGGTTCAAACCGGAGGATGTCATGCTACCCATATGCAGACCTACTTGGATTTTATCACGGCCACAAATTAACTGTGAAGTCTGGAGTGGAGGCTGCTGGACTAAAGAAAAAGACATGAGGTCACTAATAAAAAATGAAAGAAGATGAAAAAGGAAATACCAAATGAGGCTAAGATGACTACTTCCATAAAGCATCATCATAATATAAGATAAGATAAAAGATTTCATTATTTCAATTTTTCAGTATGTAAGAACTTTAACTTACATTCACAGATGATGCTGGCATCTTCATGGTGACCACAGTTGTGGACTCCAAGCCCGTTGTGTCTGCAGTCAGTTATTGATGGTTCATTTCCAACACAGTCTACATTGTCCAACCAGATGGGTCCGCTGCCCTGTCCAAAAGCTGCATTTTGTAGTGCTGAACGAGCGCTTCCACATCCCAGCTGTCTGCACACCACTTTGGCATCATTCAGGTCCCAGGAATCATCACACACTGTGCCCCACTGTCCATCATTGAAGACCTCCACTCTGCCAGAGCAGCGGTTCTGACCGTTGACCAGCCTCACTGATGAAGCAGCTAATAGAAAACCAAAAGAAGGAACACTGTCAAATTTTACTGGAGTATTTTTCAATAGTAGTATCTGTACTTCTACTTAAGTACAGATTTTCTGTACTTTTGCTACCTCTGGTGGTGCTGTAAAAGATGCCACCACTACAACATGTCAGCTCATGAAATTTCTTGCTTCTTAGATATTCCAGGATCACCTGTAAGTGATATTAATGCAAAGTGGAAACTCTTCCACAGCAGCTCCGTCACAAAGAATCATTCTATGTAAAGTTACAGAGCAGTGTCTCTGTGTGCTGAGGCACATAGTATGTTAAAGTGTCCAACACTCTGCTGACTCAATAACTGCAGTGCTCCAGACCTCCTCTGGCATTAACAGCTGCGCAAAACTGTGCACCAGTAGCTTCTTGGCATGGGTTTCTATGACTGAGCAGCTCAGGTACATGTGATATGCACCTGTTCAGTATTTTTGCCTGTATAGTGGGGGTTACTAGTTATGGGGTTCTTCCCCTTTCTTACTCACTTGCTTCTCCTTTGTTGTATTTTTTAACAAAGGTGTAAAGTAATGTATGGGCAAGTAACTAATAAAAACAGAATAATATTCAAAAAAATGAAAAATACCATAGTGCTAGACAAATTTTTAAATTGTAAAGAGATTATGAAAGACATCTGAACTATTTTTCTAAGAAATCATAACTTAAAGACAAAAGATTCATTACTATGGATAAAGTACTTAATGTGGATTGACAGTTTTCCTACAGCTATAAATCATCTCAGCTCTGTTTTATCCCAAATGCACACACGATCAAAGATGGATTTCACTCTCTTTAGCCCCACATGTTCATATTTACCTTCACAGACGACACCAGCATCCTCAGAGTGGGCACAGTTATGAGATCCAAACCCTCTGTGGTGACACTCAGAGAGCTTTGATTCGTTGCCTGTGCATGCGACATCATCCAACCAGATGGGTCCGTTGCCCGGTCCAAATCGCGCGTTTGTTGGTGCTGAGAAGACCCTGCCACAGCCCAGCTGTCTGCACACCACCTGAGCATCCACCAGGCCCCAGGCATCGTCACACACTGTCCCCCACTGTCCACTGTGGAAGATCTCCACCCTGCCAGAGCAGGAGCTGTTTCCATTAACCAGACGGACCTCCCCCTCGACTGCTGTGCTGTTGCCCACTGGTGTTGTGGTAGTGATGTTAGCAGGCACATGTGTGGTGGTGAAGTTCTGCGGCCTTGGTGTTGTTGGAAAAACAGTGCTGTTGATTCCTGGTTGGACTGAAAGAAAAGTGTCTTTGAACTCAAAGGACAAACTCAGTCTGCACTTCCTTCTACATTAATGAGAATAAGCTCTCATTAGTACAGCTCAACGTTATTGTTTTCTCACAAACTCATTGTTTACTTTGCATTTGACTCCATGTGCTGCACAACAACTTTATATTTAAAAGGTGAATAAAAACAACAAATGACAATAGTTTTCTCATCAGTTAGATGTCAGCAGTAAGAAATGGAGGGGACCTGAAATATGATTAAAATTTACCTTCACAGATGATGCTGGCATCTTCATTATGACCACAGTTGTGGACTCCAAGCCCGTTGTGTCTGCAGTTAGTTATTGATGGTTCATTTCCAACACAGTCTACATTGTCCAACCAGATGGGTCCGCTGCCCTGTCCAAAAGCTGCATTTTGTAGTGCTGAACGAGCGCTTCCACAGCCCAGCTGTCTGCACACCACTTTGGCATCATTCAGGTCCCAAGAATCATCACACACTGTGCCCCACTGTCCATCATTGAAGACCTCCACTCTGCCAGAGCAGCGGTTCTGACCGTTGACCAGCCTCACTGTTGAAGAAGCTAATGGAAAACCAAAAGAAGGAAGACTGTCAAATTTTACTGGAGTATTTTTCAATAGTAGTATCTGTACTTCTACTTAAGTACAGATTTTCTGTACTCTTGCTACCTCTGGTGGTGCTGTAAAAGCTGCCACCACTACAACATGTCAGCTCATGAAATTTCTTGCTTCTTAGATATTCCAGGATCACCTGTAAGTGATATTACTGCAAAGTGGAATCTCTTAGGAACCACAGCAGCTCTGTCACAAAGAATCATTCTATGTAAAGTTACAGAGCAGTGTCTCTGTGTGCTGAGGCACATAGTATGTTAAAGTGTCCAACACTCTGCTGACTCAATAACTGCAGTACTCCAGACCTCCTCTGGCATTAACAGCTGTGCAAAACTGTGCACCAGTAGCTTCTTGGCATGGGTTTCTATGGCTGAGCAGCTCAGGTACATGTGATATGTACCTGTTCAATATTTTTGCCTGTATAGTGGGGGTTACTAGTTATGGGGTTCTTCCCCTTTCTTACTCACTTGCTTCTCCTTTGTTGTATTTTTTAACAAAGGTGTAAAGTAATGTATGGGCAAGTAACTAATAAAAACAGAATAATATTCAAAAAAATGAAAAATACCATAGTGCTAGACAAATTTTTAAATTGTAAAGAGATTATGAAAGACATCTGAACTATTTTTCTAAGAAATCATAACTTAAAGACAAAAGATTCATTACTATGGATAAAGTACTTAATGTGGATTGACAGTTTTCCTACAGCTATAAATCATCTCAGCTCTGTTTTATCCCAAATGCACACATGAACAAAGTTGGATTTCACTCTCTTTAGCCCCACATGTTCATATTTACCTTCACAGACGACACCAGCATCCTCAGAGTGGGCACAGTTATGAGATCCAAACCCTCTGTGTTGACACTCAGAGAGCTTTGATTCGTTGCCTGTGCATGCGACATCATCCAACCAGATGGGTCCGTTGCCCGGTCCAAATTGTGCGTTTGTTGGTGCTGAGAAGACCCTGCCACAGCCCAGCTGTCTGCACACCACCTGAGCATCCACCAGGCCCCAGGCATCGTCACACACTGTCCCCCACTGTCCACTGTGGAAGATCTCCACCCTGCCAGAGCAGGAGCTGTTTCCATTAACCAGACGGACCTCCCCCTCGACTGCTGTGCTGTTGCCCACTGGTGTTGTGGTAGTGATGTTAGCAGGCACATGTGTGGTGGTGAAGTTCTGCGGCCTTGGTGTGGTTGGAAAAACAGTGCTGTTGATTCCTGGTTGGACTGAAAGAAAAGTGTCTTTGAACTCAAAGGACAAACTCAGTCTGCACTTCCTTCTACATTAATGAGGATTAGCTCTCATTAGTATAGCTCAACGTTATTGTTTTCTCACAAACTCATTGTTTACTTTGCATTTGACTCCATGTGCTGCACAACAACTTTATATTTAAAAGGTGAATAAAAACAACAAATGAGAATAGTTTTCTCATCAGTTAGATGTCAGCAGTAAGAAATGGAGGGGACCTGAAATATGATTAAAATTTACCTTCACAGATGATGCTGGCATCTTCATTATGACCACAGTTGTGGACTCCAAGCCCGTTGTGTCTGCAGTTAGTTATTGATGGTTCATTTCCAACACAGTCTACATTGTCCAACCAGATGGGTCCGCTGCCCTGTCCAAAAGCTGCATTTTGTAGTGCTGAACGAGCGCTTCCACAGCCCAGCTGTCTGCACACCACTTTGGCATCATTCAGGTCCCAAGAATCATCACACACTGTGCCCCACTGTCCATCATTGAAGATCTCCACTCTGCCAGAGCAGCGGTTCTGACCGTTGACCAGCCTCACTGTTGAAGCAGCTAATAGAAAACCAAAAGAAGGAAGACTGTCAAATTTTACTGGAGTATTTTTCAATAGTAGTATCTGTACTTCTACTTAAGTACAGATTTTCTGTACTTTTGCTCCCTCTGGTGGTGCTGTAAAAGCTGCCACCACTACAACATGTCAGCTCATGAAATTTCTTGCTTCTTAGATATTCCAGGATCACCTGTAAGTGATATTAATGCAAAGTGGAAACTCTTAGGAATCACAGCAGCTCCGTCACAAAGAATCATTCTATGTAAAGTTACAGAGCAGTGTCTCTGTGTGCTGAGGCACATAGTGTGTTAAAGTGTCCAACACTCTGCTGACTCAATAACTGCAGTGCTCCAGACCTCCTCTGGCATTAACAGCTGTGCAAAACTGTGCACCAGTAGCTTCTTGGCATGGGTTTCTATGGCTGAGCAGCTCAGGTACATGTGATATGCACCTGTTCAGTATTTTTGCCTGTATAGTGGGGGTTACTAGTTATGGGGTTCTTCCCCTTTCTTACTCACTTGCTTCTCCTTTGTTGTATTTTTTAACAAAGGTGTAAAGTAATGTATGGGCAAGTAACTAATAAAAACAGAATAATATCCAAAAAAATGAAAAATACCATAGTGCTAGACAAATTTTTAAATTGTAAAGAGATTATGAAAGACATCTGAACTATTTTTCTAAGAAATCATAACTTAAAGACAAAAGATTCATTACTATGGATAAAGTACTTAATGTGGATTGACAGTTTTCCTACAGCTATAAATCATCTCAGCTCTGTTTTATCCCAAATGCACACACGATCAAAGATGGATTTCACTCTCTTTAGCCCCACATGTTCATATTTACCTTCACAGACGACACCAGCATCCTCAGAGTGGGCACAGTTATGAGATCCAAACCCCCTGTGGGGACACTCAGAGAGCTTTGATTCGTTGCCTGTGCATGCGACATCATCCAACCAGATGGGTCCGTTGCCCGGTCCAAATCGCGCGTTTGTTGGTGCTGAGAAGACCCTGCCACAGCCCAGCTGTCTGCACACCACCTGAGCATCCACCAGGCCCCAGGCATCGTCACACACTGTCCCCCACTGTCCACTGTGGAAGATCTCCACCCTGCCAGAGCAGGAGCTGTTTCCATTAACCAGACGGACCTCCCCCTCGACTGCTGTGCTGTTGCCCACTGGTGTTGTGGTAGTGATGTTAGCAGGCACATGTGTGGTGGTGAAGTTCTGCGGCCTTGGTGTTGTTGGAAAAACAGTGCTGTTGATTCCTGGTTGGACTGAAAGAAAAGTGTCTTTGAACTCAAAGGACAAACTCAGTCTGCACTTCCTTCTACATTAATGAGGATAAGCTCTCATTAGTACAGCTCAACGTTATTGTTTTCTCACAAACTCATTGTTTACTTTGCATTTGACTCCATGTGCTGCACAACAACTTTATATTTAAAAGGTGAATTAAAACAACAAATGAGAATAGTTTTCTCATCAGTTAGATGTCAGCAGTAAGAAATGGAGGGTACCTGAAATATGATTAAAATTTACCTTCACAGATGATGCTGGCATCTTCATGGTGACCACAGTTGTGGACTCCAAGCCCGTTGTGTCTGCAGTTAGTTATTGATGGTTCATTTCCAACACAGTCTACATTGTCCAACCAGATGGGTCCGCTGCCCTGTCCAAAAGCTGCATTTTGTAGTGCTGAACGAGCGCTTCCACAGCCCAGCTGTCTGCACACCACTTTGGCATCATTAAGGTCCCACAAATCATCACACACTGTGCCCCACTGTCCATCATTGAAGATCTCCACTCTGCCAGAGCAGCGGTTCTGACCGTTGACCAGCCTCACTGTTGAAGCAGCTAATAGAAAACCAAAAGAAGGAACACTGTCAAATTTTACTGGAGTATTTTTCAATAGTAGTATCTGTACTTCTACTTAAGTACAGATTTTCTGTACTTTTGCTACCTCTGGTGGTGCTGTAAAAGATGCCACCACTACAACATGTCAGCTCATGAAATTTCTTGCTTCTTAGATATTCCAGGATCACCTGTAAGTGATACTAATGCAAAGTGGAAACTCTTAGGAATCACATCAGCTCAGTCACAAAGAATCATTCTATGTAAAGTTACAGAGCAGTGTCTCTGTGTGCTGAGGCACATAGTGTGTTAAAGTGTCCAACACTCTGCTGACTCAATAACTGCAGTGCTCCAGACCTCCTCTGGCATTAACAGCTGTGCAAAACTGTGCACCAGTAGCTTCTTGGCATGGGTTTCTATGACTGAGCAGCTCAGGTACATGTGATATGCACCTGTTCAGTATTTTTGCCTGTATAGTGGGGGTTACTAGTTATGGGGTTCTTCCCCTTTCTTACTCACTTGCTTCTCCTTTGTTGTATTTTTTAACAAAGGTGTAAAGTAATGTATGGGCAAGTAACTAATAAAAACAGAATAATATTCAAAAAAATGAATACCATAGTGCTAGACAAATTTTTAAATTGTAAAGAGATTATGAAAGACATCTGAACTATTTTTCTAAGAAATCATAACTTAAAGACAAAAGATTCATTACTATGGATAAAGTACTTAATGTGGATTGACAGTTTTCCTACAGCTATAAATCATCTCAGCTCTGTTTTATCCCAAATGCACACACGATCAAAGTTGGATTTCACTCTCTTTAGCCCCACATGTTCATATTTACCTTCACAGACGACACCAGCATCCTCAGAGTGGGCACAGTTATGAGATCCAAACCCTCTGTGGGGACACTCAGAGAGCTTTGATTCGTTGCCTGTGCATGCGACATCATCCAACCAGATGGGTCCGTTGCCCTGTCCAAATCGCGCGTTTGTTGGTGCTGAGAAGACCCTGCCACAGCCCAGCTGTCTGCACACCACCTGAGCATCCACCAGGCCCCAGGCATCGTCACACACCGTCCCCCACTGTCCACTGTGGAAGATCTCCACCCTGCCAGAGCAGGAGCTGTTTCCATTAACCAGGCGGACCTCGCCCTCGACTGCTGTGCTGTTGCCCACTGGTGTTGTGGTAATGATATTAGCGGTCACATGTGTGGTGGTGAAGTTATGTGGCCTTGGTGTTGTGGTAGGTAAAACCGGTGTAGTTGTGTTCACCTCTGTTTAAAATAATAATAATAATCATGCACTCAGAAAACATTGAACCAACTGAATCATCTACAGGTTAATCATATTTAAAGCATGAGATTACCTGCACAGTATGCAAGGTTGCATACAAATGGCTTCACAAGTTTGTAGACATAGTAGTTTGCATGGCAAAGTTTAACATGGATGGTGTGTGACTGAAAATAGCAGCAGCTGCCACTCCAAACATTGCACACAGTGCGATTCACAATTTCACCTGACCATGTGGGATGAGGTTGTGTTATCCACAAAGGCGCATCGGTTCCACACCTGTTTGATTCGACACACCTCTCTGGAATATGAGCACTGGTTTGATTAAAAAACAGGCGATACCAGCCTTGCCAGTTTATATATCGATCACAGTGTAGGACCTCAGTATTTGTGTTATTTGTTGAACGCCAGTCATCATTCAATGTTGCGTAGTTCTGACAAGGGTCCACACATTGGGAATTGATGCAGTCCATGCCTGAAGGACAAACTGTGTTTCCACAGGGAAATAGGACAGATTGGGAATCGACCTCTGATCTGCTCTTGGAGGAAGCCTCCAGACATTCATATGAGCCTGGTGTGTTGTGACAAATCTGAGGTGGTGTACACGGTGAGTTTGAGAGGGAACACTCATCAGTGTCCACACAGCCCTTCTCTGAGGACCAGTGGTAACCTCGGTCACAGCAAGAAGAGTCACTGCAAACTTTTGGGTCATAGCAGGTGAGGCCATCACCTACAAAACCACCTTTACAGACACAAGAGAGGGTGTGACCGGTGAAGGTGTCACCTCTTTCTCGTGACTCCAAGCAGGTGGCTTCATCATGACATGAATCACAGCTGGTAACAGGAGTCCCTGCACAAAGAATAATTACATCATGCACTTGAATACATGTAAGACTTTAAAATCAACATGTTCACATTTGTGATTTGCGTAGCTGTCCTCATACGTGTGACTTGATGCTGGCCATTATAATTCGTTTGGAGCAAATATTTAATTATTGTCTTAATTATAGCTCATCCATATTTGAAAAAGGAGAAGACAAGTACACAGTGAGTTTATGTCTACCTAGAAATAATTTACCTGAATAGCTTCCTGTGAAAATATGTACAAGTATGAGGAAGAACAGTCCAGCAGGTGCTCCCATAATTAATCACATCCACGACTCAAACTAGATGAAAAAGACAAAGGATATGTTTTAAAACTGCATTTTCATATTGTATGTCATCTTTTTCTGCTTCAAATCTATAACTTCTGATCTGTCTGTACTTACCCTGGAGAGACTCTGAGAATCCAGCACTTAAGCTCACAGTGAGGATGAGTGAGAATGCTCACATGAGAATTTATAGGCCTGTTTCTGTGTGCAAAGGACAAATAGAAGTGATTGATGGTGAAATATATAAGTGGGTAAGATAGAGAACTTATTCATATGACATCAAAGGAGTTACTTATTAATCTAAAGAAGAAAAAAAAGGTCACATTCAAACTGAACTGACACATCCACAAAGCCCGAGCCAGTAATTTTTATGGTACAACAATCAGACTCAGGTCAGAGTTGAAACATGATATTTCCACGTTCCAGCAACAATGTCTCTTCCAATTAGGTCTTTTATAACTTCCTGAACTAATAGTTCTCCGTTATGAAACTATTCCTGACATTTGAATATGTTGTTTGACCTAATAATCTTATCTCAAGTTCCATTTGCCCAATTGTCACCTGAAAATCTTTCCATTGATGCCAGGTGAACTTTAACACTGATCATCATGCATAGATTTCTTGGTTTATTTGTATGTGACTTTAAAAAACTTGATTTTCATCGGTCAAACTGTCTCATTGGAAAGCAGGAATGGCTCTCTTTGAACCTGCTTCGAACTTGGCTGACCCAATCTGATTTATTGCATTTTTATGATTCTGTGTCATCACTTCTTATCGGAAAAAATAGCATTACATGATATTTCGTAAGTCAATTCCAGTTTATGCTTTGCTATATTTAAGTTAATGATAGCTTCTTTTGATAGCATTCTTGATAGCATTCTTTCGATTACGAGAACAGTTTGTCAATAACATTTTTACAACTTTTTTTTCCTAAGTGCTCTGCACAGGCATTGTTTTGTCACGTAGTCCTCAACATCTTGCTGCATGTATGGCCAGTAGAACTGTTCTCGAGCCGATGTAGACAACAGCCATCCGGTCCTGCAGCTGCAGCCATGCTCCGGCGCTGGACACAGACCCGCCTGACTGCATCGGGTGGAAGTAAGCTTCGGAGGCGTTTGGAGAGGGGGAAGGGGGGTGACTGTATATCTGTGTCTGAGTACATGTGTATGTGTGCGTGTGTGTGTGTATCCTGTGTCCAACTCCAGAGAGAGTGCCCTTTCACATAGTTTTAGGCAAAAGTCAACAATCCCCAAGCCAACGCAGGTGACATTGAAAAAGTAGGAGGATAGGGGAGAGAGTCGTACACAGTCTTGTAATCTGGGAGAATTGTTGTTCCAGCTTTGGCCCTGGAGATTCCAGCTGGTGAGGGGAGGCCACATGAAGATAGTAGTTGTTTGGGTTTGGGTTAGGGCGAGGAACTGCATTCCAGTTTCGCATTCCAGTTTCGCAGTTGATCTAATGTCCATCACTAGTCCCAAGTCTATCAATTTCCTGTTACGGAATAACAAGCTTCTCCATGATTTTATCCATATTGCGTTCAAAAAGCACAGTCTGAGCGCTCGTGGCTCTACCCACAGTCTCAATCATGCCAGCCAGCCTTGTGGGATTTTAAGCAGCTGTAACCGCTTTCATTATTCAAGCCAGGGACGTGGCAGCTCCAATCAGCAAGAACCCTGTTATCAGGGTTCTGAATAGGTAGATGTCTTCAACGTCCTGCATTGAGAGTGTTGCCAGGCACATGACACTTCTCACATCCGTCCATTGTGTATCCAGGAGCAAACGTTCCTGCGGGACAATCAGGCTCCCTGAGCCCAGGCTTCTCATCGAGAAGAAGGTGTTAATTGCGAGACCAGTTGATCAAATCCATAATTCCTTGGTTTTTAGAGCTGCTTGTAGTGCAGCTCTAAAAAACTTTGCTTGAAACACTATCTGATGGTACAGCATTTCCATCATCACCATTTAGTTGCAATGCAGACACCCAGGGAACATCATCGATTTGTACCATTTCTGTCCCCTGCCACACAGCAGAGACCACCTCCGGTGACACTGCCTTTGTATGATCATCCATCTGCTGCTGCAGGTTCACTGGGTTCCTGGACAACATCAGCATCAGTGTTCCTCTTTCCTGGTCAATACTTGATGTCAAAATGGAAGTCTTCACAACCCACCTGTGACCCACAGCATTTAGTCTTGCTGAACAGTTCTACAATCATGAGAGCTCAGCCCTTGACATGTTGCAGGTGTCTTTTATACCCTCGCACACAACTCTCTGTATCTTTTCAGTTACAACAGTCTTTTGTCCCATGGACTGTTGCTGGGCCGAGAGCGACTCCCACTATCTTTTCCCAGGCCAACACCTGGCGCTGGCTTTCCTGAGAGTTTCATCCTACTGAGCAAAACAGTTAGCAGATAACATAGTGAAACATCGTTAAGCAAAGCTAAGCAGTTTTAACAAGGTCATATTGACACATATACACAATTCATCTAAGCAAACAAAGGTTATACAAAATCCTACAGATTCTAAACACCTAAATGTAAATGTGAAAATGTGAAAACTAGAATTTTCCACATTACAACCTCTGAGTGCCTTAGCACCAAACAGGTTGAGAATGTACGCAAAAGTCTGTCTGTATAGCAGATGGTGAGCAAGAAGATGTGACAGAGGATGATGGAAGTGAAAAAAGAGGAAAGAATGGTGAAAAGAATAAGGAGAGGACAGAGCATGTTAGAAAAGTGTCAGAAAACTATACCAAACTATACCAGAAGAATCATAAATCCTTAATAAAAAATAAAGAAAAAATATACTCATAAGCTTGACTCTCCAATTAAAATTCATTTAACCATAAAAGTTCATTTCCATTTTGCCTATGTTGCCCTTTTATAGGTCATTGTTTATTAGATTCCCCTTGTGTCTTCACCCCTGTGTTTACGTCTCCCTTGGCCTTCCTTCATGTGTTTCTTGTCTGCGTGTCCTATGTTGTCAAGCTTGTGTTGTGTCTGCATCTCATTATGTTTCCTGTCTAATTTTGAAGAGGTCTGGTGTCGTGTGTTAATTGTGTTTAGTTTTACTTCCCCTGTGGCATCATTATGTTCATTCGAATCAGCTGTTTCCCCATGTGTTTCCACTTCCCCCGATCACCTCCTGTGTGTATTTAGTCTGTGTGTTTTCATTCATTCCTTGTCAGGTCGTCTGTTGTTTCTCATCATGTTTCCAAGTCTTTATGTTTCAGGTTTTTCATGTCAAGATGTTCATGGTTTTTTTAAGTTCAGCCTTAGTTCACCCAGTTTAGGTTAGTATTAAGTTTTGTCTTTGCTCCTCGTTTAAACCCAGCCTTTAATAAATGGCTTGTTTTCAGTTAATATTAAGTTTGTTTCTACACTTTGTTTTGTCTGCATTTGGGTCCTTTATTCTCCACTCCACACAATCTGCTTCTGCACACTGTGACATTAAGAAAGAAAGAACTCTCAAATGGGGCTCTAGAGTCATGTGCTACAACCCTGTTTGTATCTCTCGGGAAGTATTTAACACTTTGACTGTCGTTAGATGTGAAATAACCACAGTCAAACATAATTAGGCTTCATTATAGGCTCAGGGGGTATTTTGATCTTCATCATGAATAAAGTCAGCTTCACATGTTGCACGGTTGCCTCACAGCAAGACGGTCCTGGGTTTGATTCCACCACCTGGCTGGGACCTTTCTGTTCTCCCTGTGTTTTACTTGTTAAAATTATTGCTATAGAATTATTAATCTCTTGTTAAGATGTCATAAAGTTAGATTTTTGTTTGCTTGTTTGTTTTTCCTCTCACTGTGCTGAGCTTTATTTGTTGAAAATAATCAGCTCCTCTGACAACACGAGGATGCACAAGTCAAAATGGACAGGCTTATAAATGAGCCTGGACACAATCAGAAACTTGTAGTGATTTAAAAGGTTCCATTGCAGCATCATTCTTTCCTGTTTCTCGTGTTTATTCTGTTGTTCTGAAAATGAACAGGACACACTGAAAGAATAAAGCAAATCATTGAATGTATCACTCTATACTGATCACTCAAGTATGTGAACTCATGCTCCCAAACAAATTTCCCGTAGATTAACAGTTAGGCAACCTTGAGTTTTGAACGTTGTTTCCTGTTTGTGATCAACTCACCTTGCCAAATCATTAGGCTGCCTTCAGTTATCACTCTCATGTCACTACTGTCTCTCCTCTCCACCTCCCAACATCTTAGGAAAAGTGTTTCCTGTTTCCTGGATCAGCAGCCTTCTCATTCTACACGGGAAGGTTGGAGAGCCAAGCCTCTCACAAACAGAATTTGACCCCCAATAAACCCATTTAAGATTTTCTCAGTGTCAGAACATGTTTCAAGCCTGGACCTTCACTTACTGAAGCTCATAAGCAGTCTGTGCTCAAAGATGGCCTCCAGTGTCTGATTGAAACATCTTCTTGGTGTTTAATTGATCAGGGAAACAGAATCATAGTATATTGGAAACTCTGATTAACTGATTGTGAACAGGTGTGGCAGAAAATTGAAGCGAAAGCCAGCAAGTAAAGTAAAGCAAGTAAAGCTAACAGAAAGATAACAGAAATGAAGAAGAACAAAGTTTATATATTAAAACTAGTGCTGTGAGTGTTAATCTCATTAAAATGACATTAACGCCATAACCGCATTAACGCAGGGAAACTCCGTGAGCGAGTTAGCGCGGATCGTCCCATGCGTGGGGCTGCACGGCATCAACACGTTAGCGCGGTTAGCTCGTTAACGCGTTAGCTGACAGCACTAATTAAAACACATTCAAAGAACAGAAACCCAAAACCATGACACATATTCTTAGGCTACGTTCACACTGCAGGTCTTAATGCTCAATTCCGATTTTTTGATCAAATCCGATTTTTTTGTCTGCTTGTTCACACTACAAATAAAATGTGACAGCAAACGCGCTCTAGTGTGAACCCTCAAAGTGGCCCGCATGCGCAAAAGAAGACGTCACACACAACGCGCTCTGTTTAGACCCAGACCAAACTGTATTGTTTGACTGTTTCAGACTTTACGTTTCCCAATTTTGCTTTACGTTATTTTGTTATTTACATATAGCCTAATAATGATCCTTATTGCTGTTTTAGAGGAGCGGTGCTTCAAAGGATAGATTTCTGTCAGAATCTGCAGATTATACAGTACAAATAAAATGTTCACGTTTCTCCAACGTTGTCTTCCCAACAGTTTCACTAACATCTACACGGGATGGCCAGGAAGCGTTCGCGATGTCTTATCGGGCGCTTCTCCGGCGCTGATAATTGGCGTCTGTCTTGTGTCAGAGACGTAAAAGACGGATTTAATGTGACATGATCATTCAAACAGCAGTCGCTTTCTAAAACATCAGATATGTATCGGATTCAGTACCACATACGAAAGTGACCTGGGTCAGATTTGAAAATATCGGATTTGTGCTGTTCACACTGTCATACCATGATCGGATATGGGTCGCATAGGGTCAAAAAAATCGGATTTGATGCGCTTCCGCCTGCAGTGTGAATGTAGCCTAAGCCTCACTTTTGTTGCAGGATAGTTACAGGAATCATGCACCTAATGCGCGACAATGAAAATTAAGTTACTTATTAATCTAAAGAAGAAAAATAAGGTCACATTCAAATTGAACTGGCACATCCACAAAGCCTGTGTCAATAATTTTTATGGTACAACAATCAGAGTCAGAGTCATAATTTGATGTCTGTACATTCCAGCATTGATTTTTCTGCCAAACCGCTCATTTATAACCATCTCAGATGATAAAGAGTACAGTTGTTTTGTGCAATGAACCTATCTTCTTATGACATCAGCTAAACCCTACTGATAACCATGTATGAAATAAAATGCCACAGTACATGTAACTGCTTTTACAGATAGACCCATAAGGTTTGGGAAAAAGATTGTGTGTTGTTTGTTTTTGTAATTTTAGCCTTTCTGCAAAATCCAATCAAAAATTGAAGTTGTGGTTGAAGTGCAGACTTTCAGCGTTATTCCAAGGAGCTTTACAAACTTTTTGCTATAACTGTTTATGAATTACAGATATTTTTGTACCTAATTCCCCATTTTCATGTGAGCAAAGAATTGAACAAAATAACAATTTTAGTACAAGGATCATTTTTAATACTTGAATGAATGACTGCCTAAAGCCTAGAACAACACCAAATGTCGTGTTTCCTCTCTTGAGATGCTCTGCCAAATCTTTACTGCAGCCACCATCAGTTGCTGCTTGTGCGTGTGTTTCTCTGCCTTCAGGTCTGTATATAGCAACTGTAAAGCTGCTCTGCTGGCTTGAAATCTGCAGACTGAGTTGGCCATTGAAAAATATTCCTTTCTTATGCTCTGAGAAATTCTTGGGTTGCTTAAACAGCTTTTGGTCATAATCCATTTGCGCTGTGAAGCACTGCCTGATTAGTTTTGCAGTATCGGGCTGAATCTGAACAAAGTGTAGCCCTGTATTCATCAGTATTCATCCTGCTAATTCTTCTTTTGGTAGCAACAGCAACAATCAGCAGTGTAGTTGTCCATGGCATGGCATTGCCTCCACTGCATTAGACAGATGATGTGATAAGTTAAATGTGATAAGTTAAATAAAAGTTAAATAAAAAACCTATTTTTTTAACCTTGCCTTTCCTGCTCGTTAATGCCTGTATCTAATCCCTAGACTTTCTCTATTTTACCTTTTATACATATCTTTTCTGGCTTTTAACATGTTTTACTTGATATGCATTTTGTGCTATTCCTGTGTATTAGTGACACTGACCTGTTAGCATACTTGGTACTTTGTTATGGTCCTATAATATTTAATAATATTTAATTTTTATAATTTCTTGTCTTATTTTCTGTCTTTTATGTGAAGCACTTTGGTATACCGTTGGTTTCTAAATGTGCTCTATAAATAAAGTTGTATTGTATTGTATAAGAATCTCTTTCTAGACCTCGCCTGTTTTCTTTTTGTTTGTTTGTTTGGCTTTCCTGTTCTTGAGCGTAACCACATAATGAATCTGTATTTACTTTCATGAAGACATCTATTCATTGTAAGCTGACAATAATACACCTACCTCCTCAAAAGTGTTCTGGACTTGGTTAGATGTTGTGTTAAGATATTTTCCTTAACCAAAGAGAGAATTCTGTGATCATCAACTTTAGAAGTCTTCTGAGGTCCTTCAGGCCTCAGCTGGCCAGTGCATTCATTCTTTTTAAGAACGCACCAGATTATTGATTTTGCCATTCCTAAAGATGTTAATAACTCACTAATAGCTTCATATTGTTTTTTCAGCTTCTTTCAATTGTATTGACATCACTTTGAATCTCAGTATTGAGAGTTTTAGTGAACAGCTCCCAAATATACAAATTCAAATCCAAGTTCCAACTCTTTTATCTGCTTAATTTGTCATAGAACATCAAGAGAACAAGCCTTTGCCATCCAATTGTTTATCAAATTTCCAATTCATTTTGGGTGTATGGATGTATAAAAATAGCTTTATAAAGACTGAATGCAATATTTTTGTTAAACCTGAATTAAAGTCTGCATTCCAGTCACATCATGATTTTCCTTTTAAAATCACCTGTGGTGGCAAACAGAGGGGAAAATGCAAAAAATATGCCATTGCTAAAACTTGTAGACCACATCAAATCAAATCAAATCAAATCACTTTTATTGTCACATCACATGTGCAGGTACACTGGTACAGTACATGTGAGTGAAATTCTCGTGTGCGAGCTTCACAAGCAACAGAGTTGTGCAAAATACAATAACGTAAAACAAGCAAAATATAAAAATGGCTAATCTAAAAAGTAATAAATATATGTACAATATGTAAAGGTATATACATTACTGAATGTGTATACTAAATATGTTTTTCTACGTGTGTGTGTTTGAGTGTGTATATAGTATGTATATACATGTTTTACAAATGAAATAAAGTAAACAATAAAATAAGATATATAAAATATACAGAGGTTGGTATGTGCAAAACAGTGGTATTTATATACAGTATGGAGTGCATAATGTTGAAGTTCCAGTAGTGAGGGTGAGGTGTCTATGAAGTGTTCAGCAGTCTGATGGCCTGATGGAAAAAGCTGTCTCTCAGTCTACGGGACCGGATGCTGCAGAACCTCCTTCCTGATGGAAGTAGTCTGAACAGTTTATGGCTGGGGTGACTGGAGTCCTTGATGATCCTCCCCGCTTTCCTCAGGCACCGCTTCCTGTAGATGTCTTGGAGGGAGGGAAGCTCACCTCCAATTATCCGTTCAGCACACCGCACTACTCTCTGGAGAGCTTTGCGGTTGTGAGCGGTGCTGTTGCCGTACTAGGTGGTGATGCATCCAGTGAGGATGCTCTCAATGGCACAGCGATAGAAGGTCCTGAGGATGCGGGGGCTCATGCCGAATCTTTTCAGTCTCCTGAGAAAGAGGAGGCGCTGCTGCGCCTTCTTCACTGTTTTGTTTATGTGTACTGACCACGTAAGATCCTCAGCCAGATGTACACCAAGGAAGCGGAAGCTGCTCACTCTCTCCACAGCGGCGCCGTTGATGGTGATGGGGGTGTGTACTCCTCTGCACCTCCGGAAGTCCACTATCAACTCCTTTGTCTTTGCGACGTTGAGGGTGAGATGGTTGTCTTGACACCAGTGGGTCAGGGCGCTGACCTCCTCCCTGTAGGCCGTCTCATCACCGTTGGTAATAAGACCCACCACTGTAGTGTCGTCCGCAAACTTCACAATGATGTTGGAGTTTCTAGTGGCCGTGCAGTCGTAGGTGTAGAGTGAGTACAGGAGAGGGCTCAGTACACACCCCTGTGGAGCACCAGTGTTCAGTGTGATGGGGGATGAGGTGGTGCTGCCCAGTCTGACCACTTGGCGTCTGTCAGACAGGAAGTTAAGGATCCAGCTGCCGAGGGAGCTGCTCAGTCCTAGATCCTGCAGTTTCCTGTCCAGCTTCGAGGGAACGATGGTGTTGAATACTGAGCTGTAATCTACAAACAGCATTCTCACATACGTGTCTCTCTTCTCCAGGTGTGACAGGGCAGCATGGAGTGTCAGGGCTATGGCATCATCAGTGGACCTGTTGTGGCGGTATGCGAACTGTAGAGGGTCCAGTGAGTCGGGTAGTGCAGAGCAGATGAAGTCCCTGACCAGCTTCTCGAAGCATTTGCTCACGATGGGGGTCAGGGCTACGGGTCGCCAGTCGTTCAATGAGGAGATGGTGGAGGATTTGGGTACAGGGACGATGGTGGCCATTTTGAAGCAGGCTGGGACTACAGACAGAGAGAGGGAAAGGTTGAAGATGTGTGTAAACACTCCAGCCAGCTGAGCCGCGCATGACTTGAGGACGCGGCCGGGAATCCCGTCCGGACCAGTAGCTTTGCGTGCGTTCACCCTCCTGAAGCACTTCCGCACATCCTCCTCAGACACAGTGTGCGCACTGACGTCATCCGCGGTGCGCACACTGTCCGGTCTCGTGGTGTTCGCTGTGTCGAATCTAGCGTAGAATACGTTTAGATCCTCACACAGAGAGGCCGTGGTCTGAGGTGTGCTGGTTTTCCCTCTAAAGTCTGTGATCGTGTTTAGTCCCTGCCACATACTCCGAGGGTTGTCAAAATGTTGCTCCACCTTGTCCCTGTACTCACGTTTGGCTGCTTTGATCGTCTTCCGGAGTTGGTAATGTGCGTGTTTGTAGTCCGATGTGTTCGCGGAGGCAAAAGCGGTGCTCCGTGCCGCCAGTGCTGTGCGAACATCTCCGTTAATCCAGGGTTTTTGATTTGGGAAGGATTTAACTGTTCTGGATGGGACGACATCTTCCACGCATTTTCTGATAAATCCGCAGACTGAGTCTGTGTACTCATCACTGTCTTTAGCAGCCACGTGAAACATTTCCCAGTCCGCGTGATCAAAACAGTCCCGCAGCATAGACTCCGATTGGTCCGACCAACGGTGCACCGCCCTCAGGGTTGGAGCTTCCTGTTTCAGCTTCTGCCTGTAGGCGGGCAGGAGCAGGATGGAGCGGTGATCTGATTGGCCGAATGGCCTATATTTGATTGACTGTTATCATTTCCCAGTTCAACGTACTGCATTTTTATTATACTGGCATGTCACTTCTTATCATTACTTAGTGGAATAAATACCATTACACAATATTTCTTCAGTCAATTCCTTGTTCATCTTTTACTGTTTTTGTTTGTTTGTTTTTAAATCAGTGATTGACTACTTCTTTGTTCCATTATGAGAAAAATTTGGCAGTAATTTCTTACCGCACTTTTTGATGGTAAGTACTGAAAAGTTGGACATCATCCAAATAAAACCCAACTTTAAGCCATTCAGGAAAGAACATTGTTAAGAAAGCACATATTTGTGTCTGGGTTTGGGTCCACTCTCCACTCCACACAGTCCACCAGCGCAGACCATGACAGACTGACACTCAACCCCTCTACTGAGCTCAGGGAGGAATTAATTCACACCGTGGAGGTTTTCTGCAAAAAAAGTGGCTGAAAAGGGACAGTTATGACGATCGTAGCGGAGTATACTTTTCCGGCATTCCTTGGCTAATAGACTCTCTACATCCACTGATAAAGGATTTTCCCCTCAACACTCTCCACTTTCACCCCCCCAACTGCGGCTGCCCACCTGCCCGGCTCACTGGAGGTACCGCTGCCCGGCCAGCAGGCTTATTCTTCAAAGAGGAAATGGCGTCCATGCTGCCGACGCTCCTTACCATAGCAGGGTTCCAGGACTTCAGAGCAGTCGGCTGAGGTGAGTGACAGAGCCTGAAAACTCTCCAAGCATGATATCCCAGTGCATTTCATACCCAGCAACACACTCAGACAGAAACTGGTTCATCCCAAAGACAAAACTCCTAAACACAAACTTAACAATGTGGTGTATGCTGTACAGTGTAGCGAGGAATTCCCAGACCTCTATACTGGAGAGACCAAACAGCCACTTCATAAGCGCATGGCACAACATAGAACAGCCACCTGGTCCATCTGCATCTAAGGACAAAGTTGCCCATTTTGGACAGAAAAGACAGATGGTTTGAAAGAGGAGTGAAAGAAGCCATTTATGTCCACTGTGAGCGACCATCTTTGAACAGAGGCGGTGGCCTACGACACCAACTGTCTGCCATCTATAATCCAGTTTTGAGATCCCTTCCCAGACGCCTTAATGCCCTCTCACACTCTGGGCCATCTGACCTCAGGAAATCACATGATAGGGTGGGGCTAGGTTTCACAATGAGCTCACCCAAAACCCTGGCTGATTGTGACCCACACCCGTTTTCACACCTTGGCTCATGTGATTAGGTAGAGGATCATCAGGGGGTCCTTTTGTCCCTCTTTTGGGGGAATGCTTCCACGGGGTTTAAATCTGGGACTCTCCACCATGTGACCCTAGAACTGAAGAAGCTTCTCGGATGAGAGGTGAAACATCTTCAAGCAATTTAAAGAAGTCCAGACGCTTTTCTTTCCAAGCTCCTTAGACTGTCTGTACACTTCTTATACAGTGGCTTGCAAAAGTATTCGGCCCCCTTGAACTTTTCCACATTTTGTCACATTACAGCCACAAACATGAATCAATTTTATTGGAATTCCACGTGAAAGACCAATACAAAGTGGTGTACATGTGAGAAGTGGAATGAAAATCATACATGATTCCAAACATTTTTTACAAATAAATAACTGCAAAGTAGGGTGTGCGTAATTATTCAGCCCCCTTTGGTCTGAGTGCAGTCAGTTGCCCATAGACATTGCCTGATGAGTGCTAATGACTAAATAGAGTGCACCTGTGTGTAATCTAATGTCAGCACAAATACAGCTGCTCTGTGATGGCCTCAGAGGTTGTCTAAGAGAATATTGGGAGCAACAACACCATGAAGTCCAAAGAACACACCAGACAGGTCAGGGATAAAGTTATTGAGAAATTTAAAGCAGGCTTAGGCTACAAAAAGATTTCCCAAGCTTTGAACATCCCACGGAGCACTGTTCAAGAGATCATTCAGAAATGGAAGTTGTATGGCACAACTGTAAACCTACCAAGACAAGGCCGTCCACCTAAACTCAGAGGCTGATCACAAATGCAGCCAAGAGGCCCGTTTGGCTCTCGGCGAAGGCGGTCGCACTTTTTCTCCTCTCCTCTCCCTTATCTTCCCTGCTTAGCTTCTTATGTCCTTGTCTTGTCTCATGTTTTACTTCTCCCTTTTCCCTGGAACACTCTCTCACAGTCTGTTTCTAAAACCTAAAAGAGAATTATGGATTTGGTCAACTGGTCTCTGAATGCAATTGACACGCTCTTCTCAACGAGAAGTCTGGGCTCGGGAGAGCCTGAGTGCCCTGGAGGGACTTTCCCTGCCGGATACACGATGGACGGGTGGCATAACTGGAGGGTCGTGTGCCTGGCGGGACTGTCGATCGAGGACGCTGAAGATATCTACCTATTCGGAACCATGATAACAGGGTTCTTGCTGATCGGAGCTGGCTTGGCCCTGGCTTATTGGAGAATCAAGAAAGCGGAACCAGCTGTCCAGCTGGGACGAGGCGCGACTTCTCAGAATGGGCTCACTGAGTGCAGCATGGTTAAGATCTTGGAGAAGCTTACGGCTGCCGTGAATACTCAGAACAAGACCTCTGAGCGTACATTGGATTACATCAAGGAGAAGTTCACTCAGAATAACACCTCTGAGCGAAAGTTGGATGACATCTTGGAGCAGCTCACTGCGGTCATGAGGTCTCAGAATCTGCTCTTTGAGCACAAGAATGACAAGACCACGGAGCGCAAGTTTGATAACATCATGGAGAAGCTCGCGGCTCTCCAACGGGAGATGGAGAGACCAGTGTCGGTGTCGGCGTGTTAGAGAACGGCTTTGAAATTCTCATGAGTTGTTCGTATAAAAGAAAAACCACCGTCATCACGCGGCTATCCCTTCTGCGCCAGCTGTGGGCTCAAGGCTGGCACCAAACAAAAACTCCCTGATAACGACTGTGTTTAGACTGTTCTTCCCATTCCATGCAAGGCCACCTGGGTTGGCTGGAAGACTGTTTACTTAGCCTGGCAGGGCGAAGGACACTGTCTCAGCAGAACTCTGGACACGCACACTGATATGCACACACTCATCCCTCCTCCCTTTCCAACGCCTTCGATGCTTGTTTCCTCGTGGAGAACACGGCGGGTCTGAGCCCGCGCTGGAATGGTAGCGCTGGGCAGGGCAGCTGCTGTGTCTGCTTCGGATTATTCCTCACCCCCCACCCAACCCTGTGGCTTGTCACGTGTTCCATAATGTTGTGCTGTGGACATTTATGTGCTTTTTTTTGTGCAGAGGAGTTTTTTTTGTTTCCTGTTCTCATGCTGTCCTCCCATGGGAGCCCAGCATGAGTAGAGGTTTCTTTTTTTCCTCTTGTACTTTCCCATTGTAGTGTACATTTCAGTGTTTTTTCTGTAACGCTACCGATCTCCAACTTGTATCCCCATGTAATGTCTGTGTTGTGTGTGTAAGGTCGGGGGGGTCCCATTTCACTGCAGGGCAACCTGCATGTGGCGAATAAAGCCTTGATTGATTGATTGATTGATTGGTGACTCTGGACGAGCTGCAGAGATCTACAGCTCAGGTGGGGGAATCTGTCCATAGGACAACTATTAGTCGTGCACTGCACAAAGTTGGCCTTTATGGAAGAGTGGCAAGAAGAAAGCCATTGTTGACAGAAAACCATAAGAAGTCCTGTTTGCAGTTTGCCACAAGCCATGTGGGGGATACAGCAAACATGTGGAAGAAGGTGCTCTGGTCAGATGAGACCAAAATGGAACTTTTTGGCCAAAATGCAAAATGCTATGTGTGGCGGAAAACTAAAACTGCACATCACTCTGAACACACCATCCCCACTGTCAAATATGGTGGTGGCAGCATCATGCTCTGGGGGTGCTTCTCTTCAGCAGGGACAAGGAAGCTCAGAGTTGATGGGAAGATGGATGGAGCCAAATACAGGGCAATCTTGGAAGAAAACCTCTTGGAGTCTGCAAAAGACTTGAGACTGGGGCGGAGGTTCACCTTCCAGCAGGACAACAACCCTAAACATAAAGCCAGGGCAACAATGGAATGGTTTAAAACAAAACATATCCATGTGTTAGAATGACCCAGTCAAAGTCCAGATCTAAATCCAAACGAGAATCTGTGGCAAGATCTGAAAACTGCTGTTCACAAACGCTGTCCATCTAATCTGACTGAGCTGGAGCTGTTTTGCAAAGAAGAATGGGCAAGGATTTCAGTCTCTAGATGTGCAAAGCTGGTAGAGACATACCCTAAAAGACTGGCAGCTGTAATTGCAGCAAAAGGTGGTTCTACAAAGTATTGACTCAGGGGGCTGAATAACTATGCACACCCCACTTTGCAGTTATTTATTTGTAAAAAATGTTTGGAATCATGTATGATTTTCATTCCACTTCTCATGTGTACACCACTTTGTATTGGTCGTTCACGTGGAATTCCAATAAAATTGATTCATGTTTGTGGCTGTAATGTGACAAAATGTGGAAAAGTTCAAGGGGGGCAATTACTTTTGCAAGCCACTGTACAAACACTGACCACAAGCAACAAGACCATTGTCACAAAATGGGCCGCACGGCCATGACAAAAACCCTGGAGATGCGTACAGGTATCGTTCGGAAAACTGTTTGAAATAAAAGAAACAAAAATGAAACCTTACGCAAGCCATGACTGACCTGCATTAGGTCAGTGGCAAACTAGGATTCAAATGTAAATAGGTACATGTCATAGAATTTGTCGCATTTCAAGGACCAAACACACTCCAATCACAAATTCTCCAATCAGAGAATTGATTGCTTTTATTTTGAAGGTGACCACTATTTTTTTTTTTTTAAATATTTATCTGTGGACCTTTAGCAAAAAAGTATTAGTGTTTTGGGGTTTGTTTGTTTTTTTAAACTCTTGCATATTTGGTTTGTAATTGTTTAGAAAATGTTAATTAAAAGACCGCCACAATTTCTTCATTTTCCTAATATAGAAATTTATGAAATTTTAATTTACAAAACACATTTTTAAGAATTTGAAATTTCCACAATGTAATGTTAGTTTTTTTTTTTTAACAGGTTCACAACTATTTTACATAGTTTGCATTCTAATATACAAAAAAAGTATTAGCCCAACTGGAACAAAAAAGAAAAAATATTTGTGTTATGTATCTATATTCCAATCGTCTCTATACAGAAAAAACAAAAACAAAGAAGGTATTGGCACCTTTATTAGTTTATAAACAAATAAATATTAAATCTGATTACTCAGCTGGCTTCTCCCCTAGAAGTAAATAAACGTAAGAAGAAACAGAAGATGTGGTGATTATTAGTTTAGTATAACTCATTATGTCAAGATGACATATTGGTCCAAGTGATCGGTTCAAGGGTGACAGAATTCATAAAAGCTGAGTTGGAAGCGACGTGTCCTACTTGTGTACGGCTACAAAGGGGAAAAGAATGAGAATAAAGATATAGGATTTAAACCAGAGAAACCATTTTTGATTATGGAGTAGCGCTAAAGTGAAATGTGGAACTCACTGGTACACAGTTGTAGTTCTTCTAGTTGCACAGGCTGAGGCTGCAGTGAAGATAAATGTCTCTGTATTGACCCTGGAGCAGGAAGAGCAGAGAAACGAGCTCGGAGGGATGAGCCACTCTCAACTATTGACACCTTTTGGCGGTCAGTGGGACACCTGTGAGAGAGGAGGGAGGAGATCAGGAGGGTCCACACACTTCACTGTATCTCACAAAGCATTGGTGAGGTTGGAGAGATGCACATACTTGTTCTGGATGAGAGGATATTGTGTGGGATCATCAGGGTTTGGTGAGTGAGTGGCGTAGCAGTCCTCCAGAACAGCAGCCAAAACTGGGTCTGTGTCCTCCACAGAGACGCCCACATACAGAGGTGAACCCACTGGGAGGAAGACCGGACCTGCTGGATAAGACTCAGTGTAGTTGGAGTTGCGGAACAGAGACATGGAGGCTCGAGCTTTCGGACCTGAACCTGAAATTCCTCCAGTCAACCTGACAAAGGGAAAGAAAGTTATATTACAGAATGATCTCTCAGACACTACTTGCGGCTACTCTGTCTTTTTCCTGGTTTGTGTAGGAGGAGGGATTTCTTTTTGTTTGCTTTGTTTTCACTTTATGTCTTTATGGCCACTGTGCTCTGGAGTGGACATCTCCAAATCAGAAGTCTGATGGTTCGAGCCCCAGCTCCTCCAGATCATATGCTGGAGATGTCTTTGGGGAGGATGCTAAACATGCATCCATTGGTATGTGAGCATGTGCAGATAAAAAGTGCTTCAAGTGCATAGAATCAAGTACTTGAGCAAGTGTAGTGTAATAGTTCTTTGTGTGCTTAGTAATAGTGAAAAAGAATTGTATAAATAACAGATCATACAGCTGATCTGAATTTTAAAATAGAGTGGAACTTTTTGAAGAGACTAAAAAGTCCAAGGTTTCAAGAATTCTTGTACCTTTGTTAAGCACCAGCATGTTTCCTGGTGCTGAAAGTTTCAGATAAATTCTGCAATTTATAATTATAAAGCATATCTTTAAACTATAAGTAGGAAAGAAAACTTTTAACTGGAGTAGTCATGTCAAATTGCAAACATGCATGCTTACACTACCATGAATGTTTAAAAGAAACACACAACATAAACCAGAGTTATCTTAAATACTGCAGTTTTTAACAGAATAATTGAAAAAGTGGGGTATTAACTATACAATTATGCACATAAGAGCCTTGCATTGTAGAGCTACACACACTAAGTGATGCTACAACAAAATTCAAAGAACTTTCAGGTCTGGCCTGATAGCTACATTCAGATTGGCGTCTGTGTCCAGGGGATAAGCACAGGAGAAGGGAAGACTCACAGGAAGAGTGAAGGACAAATTAGCCAGTGGGTAGATGAATAAAGTGTTGGAGTAGATGGCATGTGTGCTGCTGGTCTGAAAGACAAATGATGACATTTTCAGTCAGTTCAGAAATGTCAGCTAGAGGAAGTATAATCACCAGAGACATGTCCACACAGTTTGAGACGGTGAATCCTTAGTCTTTAACTGCTGTTGCTCACTTTTTTTCTTTAAATTTTTTTTTTTTAATTTGCTGGCCAAAAACACAGTCTTAAGTACAGCAATCATGAACAGATTCAAAAAGGCATAGCAGTTCACTGACTTGATGCACTATGTTTTTTACACAGAACAGATTGTGTATGAGGGCTACATAAAAGAGTTGATCTGAAGACAAAATGGAGGAGCATGTGCTACAGCTGACACAATTATGAGATCATCTTGTCAGGTAAATATCACTCTGCAATGATCACAACCTACTCAACTTAAAGATTTTCACTATTTATTCCAGATTATGACAGCAGTGTGTTTTGTTGGGATAATTAAACCACAGAAAGAAACAAAAGTCTTTACCCTCAGGAGATTCCCACAGGCACCTGCCCGAGCCTCCACTTCATACCAAACAATATCATCACGGACTCTGACCCAGGAACAGTTGCTGGAAGCCAGGTTGCCCGAGAATGAGTTCAGAGGATGACATGCTGCGGATATGCAGACCAACTTGGATTTTATTTGGATACTTTATATTTTATCACGGCCACAAATGAAGTGTGAAGGCTGGAGTGGAGGCTGCTGGACTAAAGAAAATAAAGAAAAAGACATAAGGTCACAAATTTAAAATGAAAGGAGATGAAACAGAAACCACCACATGAGGCCAGGATGAGTACCTCCTCAAACCATCATCATAGTAAAACGTTTGAAGTGCAGCATTTCAGAAATAATTCAGAACTTTAACTTACTTTCACATACAACACTGGCATCTTCATGGTGACCACAGTTGTGGACTCCAAGCCCGTTGTATCTGCAGTCAGTTATTGATGATTCATTTCCAAAACAGCCTGCATTGTCCAACCAGATGGGTCCGCTGCCCTGTCCAAAAGCTGCATTTTGTGATGATGAACGAGGAATTCCACAGCCCAGCTGTCTGCACACCACGTTGACATCATTTAGGTCCCAGAAATCATCACACACTGTGCCCCACTGTCCACTGTGGAAGATCTCCACTCTGCCAGAGCAGGAGCTGTTTCCATTAACCAGCTGTGGTTTCCTCCAGAAAGAAGTGATACCAGCCTTGCCAGTTTATTTTTAGATTACAGTGTATATCCAAAATATATCCGAAAGTAAATCCAAAATATTTGTATTATTTACTGAACACCAGTCATCGTTCAATGTGATGTAATTCTGACAGGGGTCCACACATTGGGAATTGATGCAGTCCATGCCTGAAGGACAAACTGTGTTTCCACAGGGAATCAGGACAGATTGGGAAGAGACGGACGGTCCGGTGCTGGAGGAAGCCTCCAGACATTTATATGATCCTGGTGTGTTGTAACAGATCTGAGAAGGAACACTCATCAATGTTCACACAGCCCTTCTCTGCGGACCAGTGGTAACATCGGTTACAGCAAGAAGAGTCACTGCAGATTTTTGGGTCATAGCAGGTGAGGCCTTCACCTACAAAGCCATCTTTACAGACACAAGAGAGGGTGTGGCCTCGTTCATGTGACTGCAAGCAGGTGGCTTCAGGATGACAAGAATCACAGCTGGTAACACGAGTTCTTGCAGAAGGAAAAGTCATAATTTAACATGTGCATTTACATAAGTTCAATGTTTTATGAGCCAGGATCAGTTTTTTCCCCTGCATTCATTCTTTCATTCACTGCAGAGTGAGAGTGACACAAATCTGAGAACATTTTTATAAATCAAAATTATATCTCACACAAAATTATTAATATTCTTATTCTTAAGTCCATAGTAACAAGACAATAGAATAGAGAAACTTGTCAAAGATGCAGCGAGGGGACTTTTTGGGTTAAAAACTTTCCGTGTTTTTTAAAATCAGATCTGACAATGACCGCGTTTTTACAAATGTTTTAAAATCCTGATACTTTGTTGGTGGCATGTATAATTGATCTGAGGAAAACATTTAATTAGAGTCTTAATAAACAAAAGCAGAAAATGACAATTACAATTACACAGCAAATGTATGTCTAATCATAGATTGTTTACCTGATGCGTTTCCTGTAAAATATATGCACAAGTATGAGTAAAAACAGTTCACAAGGTTCTTCCATTATGAACCTGATCCTCGAAACAAATTGGATGAAAAAGACAAAGCCGATGTTTTAAAAATGCAGTTTTAAATATCAGCTCATGCTGCTATAATCTATTACTTCTGATGTGTCTGTACTTACACTGGAGAGCGCAAGAATCTTTCATTCCCAGTGAGTGTGAGCATGAGAATATGTATGGCCTGTTTCTGTATGCAAAGGACAATGTACAGAGTGGTGAAAGACATAAATTGCTCATTTATAACACGTATTATTTTGTCATCAGTCTTAGGTCAGATTTGGTTCCAGCAATGACAACTCTTCCAATTAGGTCTTCTATAACTTCCTGAACTAATAGTTAGTGCACTGACTTCTCCAAATTGAAAATTTGAATATGTTGTTTGACCTGATAATCTTATCTCAAGTTTTTCTTGTCTAATTGCCACCTGAAAATATTTCAATTGATGCCAGGTGATCATCATGCATATATTTCTCAGTTTATTTGTATTTATGTGACTGGCTTTAAAAAACTTGATTTTCATCGGTCAATCTGGCTCATTGAAAAGCAGGAAGGGCTCACTTTGAATATGCATCAAACTTGGCTGACCCAATCTGATTTATTGCATTTTTATGACTCTGTGTCATCACTTCTTATCAGAATAAATAGCATTACATAATATTTCTTAAGTCAATTGCAGTTTATGATTTGCTATATTTAAGTTACTGATAGCCTCCTTATTCTGTCTAGGTGACTGTTAATGTGCACTTTGACTCATGTTTCTTTTTCAAGAAAGTAAAATTTGTGTGTCAAGTATAAGTGCTGAAAATAAGGGGGAAATGAATTGAAGAAAGTTAGCTGTTAACAAATGTATTTTAAAATAAAGGCGAGGAGAACACGGTTGACTGAAGGGTTTATGTAGACAGCACTTGCTACAGTCAGTAAGAAAATTTCCAGATTTCCAGATGTGACCATATATCAAAATGACCCATGGGTTCAGTTGCTTGGGTTCTCTCCAGGTATTCTGGCTTCCTCCCACAGTCCAAATACATACAGTTAGTGGGGCTAGGTTAACTGGTAAATCAAAATTGTCCATAGGTGTTAATGTGAATGCGAATGGTTATCTGTTTCTATGTGTTAGCCCTGCAACAGACTGGCGAGGGTGTACCCCATCTCTGATAGCTGGGATAGGCTCCTGTATGGATGTATGGATGGATTTTGCCTGACAGCTACAGCCACTGAAGCAAAACATCTGTCATAAAATTGCTAAATTGGTTAATGCATATTTGTCAAACAAGAAAGGAGGACAAATACAAACACAATCATTTGTTAAGATGTCATAAAGTTAGATGTTTGTTTTCTGTCACTGTGCTGATCTTTATTTGTTGAAAATAATCAGCTCCTCAGACAAGTCAACAAGTCACAATGGACAGATTAAATATTAAATGAGCCTAGACAAAATCAGACTCATTGCGTCATCTTTTTTTCTGTTTTCTCATGTTTATTCTGTTCTTAAAATTTAAAGGATACATTGATTGAATGAAGCAAAGAAAAGACTTTTTCTGAGAACAGAAAATGCTCTTTAAAAAATTTACTCTTCGCACCCCACAGCTGCTCACTCAAGTATTTTATAAACTCATGCTCCCAAACAAGTTTCCCGTAGATGAACAGTCAAGACAACCTTGAGTTTTGAACCTTGTTTCCTGTTTGTGATCAACTCACCACACCAAATCATTACACTGCCTCCAGTTATCACTCTGTCACTACTGTCTCTCCTCTCCACCTCCCAACATCTCAGGAAAAGTGTTTCCTGGATCAGCAGCCTTCTCATTCTGCACGGGAAGGTTGGAAAGCCAAGCCTCTCACAAACAGAATTTGACCCCCAATAAACCTATTTAAGATTTTCTCAGTGTCAGAACATGTTTCAAGCCTGGACCTTCACTTACTGAAGCTCATGAGCAGTCTGTGCTCAAAGATGGCCTCTGGTGTCTCATTGAAACATCTTCCTGTTGTTCAATTATTATCTGACCATCGATTAGGGAAACAGAGGATCTGATTAACTGATTGTGAACAGGTGTGGCAGAAAATTGAACTGAAAACTAGCAGAAGTTCCAGGCAGTCCCAGGAATCATGCACATAATGAGTGATAATGAAAATGAACAACAATTAAAAATAAATGAGCTATCCACATTTCTGTATGTAGAATGACACAGACCAAACAAGAATGTAATATTTTATTCAGTAAGAATCCCTGCATAAATGTGGTAATTTGGGTTTAAAATATATATTTAACTGCCAAAAGTATTTGCTCGTTTGTCCTCACATGCATATGAACTTGAGTGACATCCTATTCTTAAACCAGAGTGTTTAATATATGGAAGTATAACAGCTTCAACTCTCCTGGAAAGGCTTTCCACAGGGTTAGGAGTGTTTATGGGAATTTTTCACCAGTCTTCCAAGCTGTAATGGCCAAACCCATGGCCACACTCTAAAGTTGGTAACTCTTGTGTATTTTCATTTGTTCATTTAAACACAATAACACACTTTAGTTTCCAAGAGGTTTATTGATTGGTTTGGATACATTTATTCTATTTGTAAGTGCGCACATTTAGTTTACTTCTGTATTCACACCAGTTTATTACTTTTTGGTTTTTAACTTACCTTTGTTTCTTTTATTTCTTACCTGCCATGAACCCTGGCAGTTGCCGGACGAAAGATGGTAGCCAGGGTTTGAAACCATTAAATACAAAGAGGGATGGTTGGATCGCACCACCACTTCCTGCTGAAGGGGGAGAATGTGTGTTTTCTTTAATTAAAAACAAAGTATTTGTACTTACTTAAATGTTGAGTTTAGGGATCAGTAGTTTTTGATTTTCTCTTTTGATCTTTAGTTTATTAACAAACTAGACTGTACTGCATCCTTTTTGTGGTTTATGATTGTGTTTTGTTTAGTTACCCCTTGTGTGTCATAGTGGTCTGATCAGCCATTATATATACCCCTGTGTGTCATTTCCTGTTTAGGTCAGTTGTGTTTGTTTGGGTAGTCATTTGGTTTGTTAGGTTTGCAGTCTTTGCCTGAGTTTAGTTTTGTTTCTTTGACCTCTTTTATGAGCTCAACTTAATTACTTTTGTAAATAGCATTTTTTGGGTTAAATAAATAGAAACCCTATTTTTCTAATAATTCTTGTGACTCATCCTGCTTTTTTCAACTCGGTCCATCACACAAGCGCATATTATTACATTACACATATTATCAAAGTCTATCATAAAAAGAAAAATAATGAGAGCAACACAGAGGGCTTACAGCGCGCATTAACATAACCTCAAAAACAGAGAAGCAAGAATTAACCACTATAAATGCAGCATTGTTTTGACAAAAATTATTGTCCTGGATCAGACTGGCAGGAAGATCATTACACTTTACTACGAATTAATCTGCTGTAAAATTTTCAACAATACCTCTTGAAAAGTAGTGTGCGGTCTGCATATGGCTATCCATCTAAAACAGGAGCATCAGCTTCATTTTCAGTTAACTGGCCAGATGCAACCTAAAATTTCAAGTTTTTTTCAGTTTTATTTATAAAATGCCAAATCACAAAAACAGAACAAATACAAATACAAAAATCTCTCATGTAAAATCTCCTTGAGTTTTTTCCTCTCACTGTACTGATCTTTACTTGTTAAAAAATAATCAGCTCCTCAGATAACAGGAGGCTCAAGAAGTCAACAAGGGCAGGTTAAATAATAACTGAACCTGTACAAAATCAGAAACTTGTCTTAGTGATTAAAGTCTAGTTGCAGAATCTGTTTGTCCTGTTTTCTCATGTTTATCCTGTTGTTCTTAAAATGGACAGGATACATTGATTGAATGAAGCAAATAAAATACTTTTGAGAACAGGAAATGCTCTCTTTAAAAAAATGTACTCTTCGCACCACACAGCTGCTCACTCAAATATGTGAACTCTTCCTTCCAAACAAATTTCCTGTAGATGAACAGTTAAGACAACCTTGAATTTTGAACCTTGATGTGTGTGTGATAATCTGATTCAGAAAGAGTCATAAATGATCATTTAGGAAATGAATAAAATTACCACATTTGTCTTGGCCCTCTGCCTATCAGTGACCATGTAATCTACTTTTCCATTTCAAATTCCCATCATTGAAAGCCAGGTAGACGCACCCTTATGGAAAACATTGGCCTCAGCTGGAGAAAGGTAAAAATAAAAAACTTAATAAAAATTAATACTGCTTACTCAGGGACCACGTTATCACCAAAAATACGCCTGAGAGCAGCACCACATTGAGATTATTGTCCTGGATTTTACAACTTATCTTTGTGTGTGTGTGTGTGTGCATGTATGTGCGTACGTGTGTACATGTGTGTGTATAATCACCTCACCCCACCAATCATTCTGCTGAGTCAAGTGATCACTGTTATCTCACTGCTATCTCTCCTCTCTAGCTCACAGCCTTTGTGGGAAAACTCTGTTTCAGTCTCTCACTAAAGGTGGGTTCTTTTGCCCCCTGAAACCTCTCCTTTCTACTGGAATTAGAGTTTAATTTTTTTATTGAGTCAAGAGTTTATTCAGAATCCTAAATATTCTGCACTCCCTCATAAAGTCACTGACAATAACTGACAAATTTAAATCAGTTCTAAAGACCTATTTAAACTGCCTATTCCATATTATCTCTATCTTTTCTATATATTTTTTATATATTGAAGTACATATGTCTTAAATTTGTCTTAACAACTTTAAATAAACTGTTTTTAGATTTAAATGTTTTATATAAAAGTGATTTGACTAAATAAGAAGACACTTCCTACGTATTCTTCACATCTTAGAAACCACACAGTAATCCACCGTAGGAGCTACTGCACAGCTGATGAACAAAGCTAGAGAGGCTTAGAGGTCGTAAAAGAGTGGCATGAGGAACGCCAAGCAAAACAACACTATCATACAGAAAACACAGAGAAAAGCTGAAAAATGTTTTAAAACAACATATAACAGATGGGCTGAAGAAGATGATTTTAAATAAAGGATATTTGTGGTGTTTTAGAAACAAAATCTTGAAGAATCATATTTTTATGTGATATTTATTTGCACCAGAGTACCAAAAAATTCATTCTTTCATTTTGGCAGTTTTATTTGCACAAACATTATTCTTGAGCTACATGATAACAATTTTAACTTCCGAAAAAATATGGGGAAATAGAAATATGAAGTGAGGATGATTGACTGTATGATATTTATTTATATTTACATAGAAAGTCTATAACATGTCTGAACTGAATTGCAGTACTAGTTGTTTCCGAGAAAATGTTGGATCGTTTTGAATTTTATGCCAGTCACAAGCAAAAAAAAAAAAAAAAAAAACAATAAAAAAAAAAGATACAAAAGGCTGGAAAAGTAAGTGGTGCTAAAGAGAAACAGCTCAAGGAACATTTTGCAACCAATTAGGTTAATTTCTATCAGGTCAGTAAATTTGCAAGGTATTAAAAGGTGTAATTGTATTTCAGATCAACCAAGCCCTCTTCAGACTGACAAACCTGTGCACTGCCTGGATTGACAACCATAAGGCCTATAACTGGATGCCCCACACGTGAATCCTGGAGTGCCTACAAATGTACAAGATCAACAGGACACTAAAAGGTGCTCAGTGTTATGTTACTATGGTGATCCTACCAGGTAAAAAGGAAAGCCACCTTTGTCACACTGAAATCTCCAGTTGAGGCTCAGCACACCTCGCTAACCTGTTTAACTCTCTTTTATTTGTTGTGTTAACCCCGATTCTTTTGTCCCCATGATAGAACAGAGAAAACCCGACTCGTAGCGGTCAAAACATTTTATATTTCTTTTTATTCAATCATCTTCCAGAAGAGAGAGACCCCTGCACAGCCCAAACGCCAGTTGCAGGATTTCTAACATTACAAGCTCAACATGTGTCTTATATGGTGTTATTTTGGTACTCCAGATGTCACATACACTCTGCTTAGTTTCACTTTCTGGGTGCAAAAGCACGCTCTGCAAAAGCATGTCGTTTCCTGTCAGGACTTTTGGCACAGACTGTACTCACAGCTGGGCCTTTCTGTTAACGCAATATGATCAGCAAATGTAATCAACAATATATATATTAAATACATGACAATACATTTTCTCCGTCTGCACGCCAGGTGCTTCCTGTTGATCTTCTGACTCCCGTTTATCTCTGGAACATCAGACGCACGTCTTACAACAGTTGCAGTTACAGGCTTTGCAAGCTATGTTTGAACTCTTACCTAAACATGAGTCTAACTACTGTGTATGTGTGTGTGCGTGCGTGGGTGTCTCGACCTCAAATGCACTCTTCCTCACCTCACCAGCTACAGCTTCTGACCTCTTACCAGACAGAGGCTCCTTCTAATATGTGTAATAATCTTAACTAAAAACATATGTAATATATTGAATAAAAAAAAGGATATAAACGGATATAAAGATAATAATGCATAACCTGGTATCTGTGTTTTGTAAGCGTGTAGTAGACCATCCTTTCACAGCTCAAAGTCACTTACACAATAGATTGTCTGGACATAGCGCCAAACAAAGCTTATGACCTTCAACTAACTGACTGAGCTTCAACTCTTTAACAAGCACAGAAATGCAGGGTGTGTATAAAAGGGTTATAACTGCACCTGTAATGAAAATATTAATATGTGATTATGATAACACCTGTAATACAAATTGTAACATAATGCCAACAGCTTCGATAAATGCTTTGATGAAATAATGATTAATGCAATGATAAAGATGATGGTTATGAACAGTAGCAGTAAAATCATTTCTTTAATTCCACAGTTGTTTGATTGTTTGTTTGTTTTTTATGTTTGACTGTCATTATGATTGCATTCTGTAAAGCTATGTAGGAGTTATTCAAATCTACTTGAGTCCAACCCATCTGATATTTCCTGTTTATGATGTGTGTTTTATATTTGATGGCTCTGGTTGTGATGCAGTTTCCTTTTTGTCTTTCTACTCAATTATTTTTATTGACGCTTTGAAGGCTGTTTTCTATAAACTGTCACCACCGAGCAAGAGGAAATTTACCCCTAACGGCTTCAAATGAGACCCAAGTGGGGAAAAATCGTCCACTGGTCGATTCTGCACGTCACTCACATCTAGAAAATTCTGTGTTGCAGTGAACAGAGGCAAGATCACAGAGACTGTAATTGTCCAAAAACTTACAGACCTGATTTACATCATGTAGTACAAATGACAGCCTCATGGTGACGCCCCAGGAAAAATCAATTGTTAACCAAAGTTATTTAAATCCTCCTCCAACTGTTGATACCCATCCCAAATTTATTGGCAGTTTATCAAGCAGTTGTTTTTCATCATATTTTTCACTTTTTATGCCGATATGGAAAATCAGTAAACCAACCCAGAGAGGAATCCAGTGTTTTTTGAAAAAGATGATATTAGTTCCAGTATTAAAGAAAATGTTTTGTGAATATAATAATAAGGTTGGATATAATGTACTTAGCATATAACATATGACATAAGATATTAAATTGTACAATGTAACATCAGTTCAATTAAGTAATATAGAATGAATTTGAAAAAAGGATTTAATTACATCATAAAAATGTCTTTCTGATATTATAGGATGTTACAAACTCACCGAGTTGATTTATCCCCTAAAACAAAAATAAGAAATGGTGGCATTTATTACTTCTAGGCTGGACTACTGTCATTCATTATTATCAGGATGCCCTAAAAATTCCCTGAAAAACCTTCAGCTGATCCAAAATGCTGCAGCAAGAGTACTGACACAGAGTAGAAAGCAAGCAGATTTCTCCAATATTTGTTTCTCTTCACTGGCTTCCTGTTAAATCCAGAATCAGATTTAAAATCCTCCTCACTTACACACAAGGTCTAGAATAATCGGGCCCCATCTTATCATAATGTTTTTATAGTATTGAATCACCCCATTAGAGCACTTCACTCTCAGACTACAGAGTATTTAAAAGTAGAATGGGATGCAGAGCCTGGAGCTTTCAGGCCCTTCTTCTGTGGAACAAACTTCCAGTTTGGACTTGAGAGAAAAAAAAACCCCTCTCTACTTTCAAGATTAGGCTTAAAACTGTCCTTTTTGATAAAGCATATAGTTAGGGCTGGATAGGGTGACCCAGAATCCTCATGCTGCATTAGGTTTAGGCTGCCGGGGGATTCCCACGATACATTTCGTTTCTTGTTCAGTCACCTTTTTCACTCTATGTGTTTATAGACCTCTCTGAATTCAATTATTTGTGATTATTAATCTCTGGCTCTTTTCCATGGCGTGTCTTTGCTCTGTCTTCCTGCCCTCACCCTAACCTGTCGGCAGATGGCCACCCCTCCCTGAGCCTGGTTCTGCTGGAGGTTTCTTCCTGTTAAAAGTGTGTTTTTCCTTCCCACTGTTGCCAAAGCGCTTGGCCATAGGGGTCATATGATTGTTGGTGTTTTCTCTGTTTTCTTTGTATTATTGTAGGGTCTATACTGTACAATATAAAGCATCTTGAGGAAACAGTTGTTCTGATTTCTCAATTCAGATAGAACTGAGGTTTTTTCACTCAGCCCTGAAAATCTTAGAAATATGGTATCTAACCAGATTCTTACTCTGGATGGCATTACCTTGGCCTCCAGTAATGCTGTGAGGAACCTTGGAGTCATTTTTGACCAAGACATGTCCTTCAACGCACATATTAAACAAATATGTAAGACTGCTTTCTTCCATTTGCACAACATCTCTAAAATTAGAAATATCCTGTCTCAGAGTGATGCTGAAAAACTAGTTCATGCATTTATTACTTCCAGGCTGGACTACTGTAATTCATTATTATCAGGATGTCCTAAAATCTCTCTGAAAAGCCTTCAGTTAATCCAAAATGCTGCAGCAAGAGTCCTGACAGGGACTAGAAAGAGAGAGCATATTTCTCCTGTTTTGGCTTCCCTTCATTGGCTTCCTGTTAAATCCAGAATTGAATTCAAAATCCTGCTCCTCACATACAAGGTCTTAAATAATCAGGCCCCATCATATCTCAATGACCTTGTAGTACCATATCACCCTATTAGAGCACTTTGCTCTCGCACTGCAGGCCAACTTGTTGTTCCTAGAGTATTTAAAAGTAGAATGGGAGGAAGAGCCTTCAGTTTTCAGGCCCCTCTTCTGTGGAACCAGCTTCCGGTTTGGATTCGGGAGACAGACACTATTTCTACTTTTAAGATTAGGCTTAAAACTTTCCTTTTTGTTAAAGCATATAGTTAGGGCTGGACCAGGTGACCCTGAATCCTCCCTTAGTTATGCTGCAATAGGTGTAGGCTACCGGGGGATTCCCATGATGCATTGAGTTTTTCGTTTCCAGTCACCTTTCTCACTCACTATGTGTTAATAGACCTCTCTGCATTGAATCATACCTGTTATTAATCTCTGTCTCTCTTCCACAGCATGTCTTTATCCTGTTTTCCTTCTCTCACCCCAACTGGTCGCAGCAGATGGCCCCGCCCCTCCCTGAGCCTGGTTCTGCTGGAGGTTTCTTCCTGTTAAAAGGGAGTTTTTCCTTCCCACTGTCGCCAAAGTGTTTGCTCATAGGGGGTCATATGATTGTTGGGTTTTTCTCTGTATCTATCATTATAGGATATACTGTACAATGTAAAGCGCCTTGAGGTGACTGTTGTTGTGATTTGGCGCTATATAAATAAAATTGAATTGAAATTAATCAATTTTCACACTTTGCAATGAAATCTAATGGTTCTGATTAGACTGTGTGAACTGTGATACTTGTGGTGGCTTTGCAGTTTATCACCCAGTTGGTTTCACATTCCAGCATCAAGGTACAGTTTTTTACAAACATACCTTCCTTGGACAGTTTGTACTCATACAAAAAAAAGAAAAAGAAAAAAAGAAGTCTTAGCCCAAATTGGACAAAATATTGAAAAATGTGTGAAGTATTTGTGAATAATATATTTAAATCATCTCTCTACTGACAACAGAGTACTGGCAGTTAATATCACACTAGAGGATGTTTTTGTATGTTCCAGATCACTCAGCTGGCTTGTCCACTAAAAATAAAGAAGAAGAAAATTAGATATGGCAGTTATTAGTTTAATATAAATCATTATGTCAAGACATTAGTTCTGAATCCAGATTTTAATTTATACTCACAAGTAATTGGTCCAATGGTGACAGGATTCATAAAAGCTGAGTTGGAAACAGAGCGATGTGTCCTACTTGTGCACGACTACAAAGGAGAAAAGGATGTGAATAAATAGAGAAACCATTTTGGATTATGGAGTAGTGCTAAAGTGAAATGTGGAACTCACTGGTACACAGTTGTAGTTCCACTGGTTGCACAGACTGAGGCTGCAGTGAAGATAAATGTCTCTGTATTGACCCTGGAGCAGGAAGAGCAGAGCAGAGAAACGAGCTCGGAGGGATGAGCCACTCTCAACTATTGACACCTTTAGGCGGTCAGTGGGACACCTGTGAGAGAGGAGGGAGGAGATCAGCAGGGTCCACACACTTCACTGTATCTCACAAAGCATTGGTGAGGTTGGAGAGATGCACATACTTGTTCTGGATGAGAGGATATTGTGTGGGATCATCAGGGTTTGGTGTGTGAGTGGCGTAGCAGTCCTCCAGAACAGCAGCCAAAACTGGATCTGTGTCCTCCACAGAGACGCCCACATACAGAGGTGAACCCACTGGGAGGAAGACTTGGCCTGGTGGATAAGACTCAGTGTAGTTGGAGTTGCGGAACAGAGACATGGAGGCTCGAGCTTTCGGACCTGAACCTGAAATTCCTCCAGTGAACCTGACAAAGGGAAAGAGAGTTATATTACAGGATGATCTCTCAGACACTACTTGCTGCTGTCTTTTTCCTGGTTTGTGTAAGAAGACAGCTTTGGATTTGTTTTCTTCATAAGTCCAGCTCCTCCAGACCATATGGTGGAAATGTCTTTGGCGAGGACGCTAAACATGCATCCATCAGTATGTGAGCATGTGCAGATAAAAAGTGCTTCAAGTGCATAGAATCAAGTACTTGAACGTGAATTTGGCTTGCAGCGTAAAAGCGCTTTGTGTGTTTAATATTAGTGAAAAAGAATTCTATAAATAACAGATCGTATAGCTGATCTAAATTTTATTCCAGTAAACATGTTTTTGTTATGTTAATTGACAAATATCCCTTTTCTGACTGGAAAGAAAACTTTATTTTATTTAATAATATTTTATTTTATAATTTTATTTAAATAATTTGAGTTCTAGGTATATATTTATTTTGAGCAAAAGGCAAAGTCTCTTGAGGAAATTGTGCGACTAAAAAGACATCCGCACTGGTAAAACGCTGCTTCCTGGTGGTAAATTTTTTTTAAATTCTGCACTGCATAATTACAAAATATATCTTTAAACTATAACTAGGCAGCAAACTGTTAACTGGATTGAGTAAAAAATTTAATATGGAACTTTCTAAACAAACTGTAACATTGTTGTTTGGAATGGTAGCCTCACAACTCAGCTAAAAACACTTAATGTTATGCATGAAGGATTTGAAAATGACTTTCAGTGGTCATGTTAAATTGCAAACAGCCCACAGTAATGCATGCTTACTCCGTCATAAATGGTTAAAAGAAACACACAAAGTAAACAAGATTGATCTTAATTATTGCAGTTTTTAACAGAATAATTGAAAAAGTGGGGTAATAACTATACAATTATGCACATGAGAGCCCTGAATTTTAGAGCTACATATACTAAGTGATGCTGCAGTTAAATTCAATGAACTTACAGGTCTGGCCTGATAGCTACATTCAGGCTGGCGTCTGTGTCCAGGGGATAAGCACAGGAGAAGGGAAGACCCACAGGAAGCATGAAGGACAAATTAGCCAGAGGGTAGATGAATAAACTGTTGAAGTAGATGACATGTGTGCTGTTGGTCTGAAAGACAAATGATTAAATTTTCAGTCAGTTCAGAAATCATGTCACCTAGAGGAAGTCTAATCACCAGAGACATCTCCACACAGGTGAATACAGTGAATTCTTAGTCGAAAAACGTCTTCTGTTGCTCACGTTTTTCTCCTTGGATTATTTTTTTTTTAAAAAGAAAAAAGAAAAAAGAAAGCCATTTGATCCCAAAAACAGTCTTAAGTACAGCATTTCTTTGTCCATGCTCAATCATCGAGGTGAGGAAATTCCAAAAAGTTGATTCTGTTCATCTGGACGTAGCGTTTTTGTTTCGTCACTCATCTAAGTGACTTCTTCAGTCTCAGCTGACTGCAGGTTTCCCCAACCTTATAAAAAGTACATTTGCATAATGACTGACACTAGCACCACAGACTAACAGTGCCCTGAGGTCAGTTTCATGACCATTAATATGCAAATTGCCATCATCACTGATCAATGACCATGAGCACCATTCACAGAGAGTTGGGAAATGGCTGCAATCACAGCACTGTAAGATGGTGAAAGTTGTACCCTTAAGATTCCTCCTCGGTTCAGAGATGGTCTTTCCTTTTTCACATAACTTGCCTCCTTGACTCCCCGCTCAAACTGGCATTCGATGAGTGACAAAACATTTCTCCAACTGAAATTTCCAGATGAACAGAATCTTTTTGAGCTCTTCAGTACAGCAGTTATAAACAGAAATATGAACAGAAAAGGCACAGCAGTACATCAATTTGATGCTGTGTTTAAACACAGAGCAGAGTATGTGTATGATGTAGATCAGGGGTGTTGAACTCCAGGCCTTGAGGGCCGGTGTCCTGCAGGTTTTAGATCTCACCCTGGGTCAACACACCTGAACCACATGATTAGTTCATTAATAGGCCTCTGGAGAACTTCAAGACATGTTGAGAAGCTCATTTAGCAATTAGTATCAGCTGAGTTGGATCAAGGACACATATAAAACCTGCAGGACACCAGTGGAGTTTGACACCTGTGATGTTAATAGCAGACAGTTGGTGTAGTAAGCCACCACCTCTGTTCAAAGATGGTTGTTCAGTGCACTTATATGGCTTCTTTCACTCCTCTTTTCTTTGCCATCTATAATCCAGTGTTGAGATCCCTTCCCAGACGCCTTAACGCGCACTCACATCCTGGGCCGTTTGACCTCAGGAAATCGCATGACAGGGTGGGGCTAGGTTTCACAATGAGCTCACCCGAAACCTAGGCTGATTGTGATCTACACCCGTTTTCACACCTTGGCTTGTGTGATTAGGTAGAGGATCATTAGGGAGTCCATTGTCCTTCTTGGGGGGTTACTCCCACAAGGCTTCAATCTGGGATTCTTCACCATTTGATCCTAGAACTGAAGAAGCTTCTCGGATGAGAGGTGAAACGTCTTCAAGCAACTTAAAGAAGTCCAGATGCTTTTCTTTCCAGTTTTCGTACAGGATATCCCTGTACTTGGCTGCATTCATCTTTCTCTTGAGTGCAACCAGTTGTCCTGTCCCTGCAGCTGAAAAACACCCCTACAGCATGATGCTCCCACCACCATGCTTCACTGTTTCGACTGTATTGGACAGGTAATGAGCAGTGCCTGGTTTTCTCCACACGTACCACTTAGAATTAAAGCCAAAAAGTTCTATCTCGGTCTCATCAGACCGGAGTTAGTTCTCACCATCTTGGAGTCCTTTGGGTGTTTTTTTAGCAAACTCCATGCAGGCTTTCATGTGTCTTGCACTGAGGAGAGGCTTCCGTCAGGCCACTCTGCCACACAGCCCCGACTGGTGGAGAGCTGCAGTGATTGTTGACTTTCTACAACTTTCTCCCATCTCCCGACTGGACTTCAACCACAGTGATCTTTGGGTTCTTCTTTATCTCTCCCACCAAGGCTCTTCTCCCCTGATAGCTCAGCTTGGCCGGACAGCCAGCTCAAGGAAGGGTTCTGGTCATCCCAAACATCTTCCATTTAAGGATTATGGAGGCCACTGTGCTCTTAGGAACCTTAAGTGCAGCAGAAATTGTTTGTAACCTTGGCCAGAAATGTGCCTTGACACAGTTCTGTCTCTGAGCTCTTTAGGTTCCTTTGACCTCATGATTCTCATTTGCTCTGACATGCATTCTGAGCTGTAAGGTCTTATATAGAGAGGTGTGTGGCTTTCCTAATCAAATCCAGCCAGTATAATCAAACACAGCTGGACTCAAATGAAGTTGTAGAACCATCTCAAGGATGATCAGAAGAAATGGACAGCACCCGAGTTAAATATATTAGTGCCACAGCAAAGAGTCTGAATACGTAGGACCATGTGATATTTCAGTTTTTCTTTTTTAATAAATCTGCAAAAATGTCAACAATTCTGTGTTTTTCTGTCAAAAGGGGTGCTGTGTGTACATTAATGAGGAAAACAATGAACTTAAATGATTTTAGCACATAGCTGCAATATAACAAAGAGTGAAAAATTTAAGGGGGTCTGAATACTTTCCTTACCCACTGTAGCTCTAAAGACGATATGGAGGAGCACATGCTACCACTGCTAAGATGATGAGATGGCAGGTAAATATCCCTCTGCTCCACTTTAAAGACATTCATTATTTGTTCCAAATTGTCACACATTAACTGAGCAGTAGTGTTTTTAATGGGACAGTTAAACAACAGAAAAAAGAAATAAATCTTTACCCTCAGCACATTTCCACAGGCACCTGCTCGAGCCTCCATTTCATACCAAACGAAATCATCACGAACTCTGACCCAGGAACAGTTGCTGGAAGCCAGGTTGCCGGAGAAGGGGTTCAAACCAGAGGATGACATGCTGCCCATATGCAGACCTACTTGGATTTTATCACGGCCACAAATTAACTGTGAAGTCTGGAGTGGAGGCTGCTGGACTAAAGAAAAAGACATGAGGTCACTAATTGAAAATGAAAGTAGATGAAAAAGAAAAATCCAATTGAGGCCAAGATGAGTAGCTCCATAAATCATCATAATATAACATTTGAAGTGCATTATTTCAATTTTTCAGTATGTAGGAAATTTTACTTACATTCACATACAACGCTGGCATCTTCGTTATGGCCACAGTTGTGGACTCCAAGCCCGTTGTGTAAACAGTCAGTTATTGACAATTCATTTCCAACACAGTCTACGTTGTCCAACCAGATGGGTCCGCTGCCCTCTCCAAAAGCTGCATTTTGTAGTGCTGAACGAGCGCTTCCACAACCCAGCTGTCTGCACACCACGTTGGCATCATTCAGGTCCCACAAATCATCACACACTGTACCCCACTGTCCATCATTGAAGATCTCCACTCTGCCAGAGCAGCGGTTCTGACCGTTGACCAGCCTCACTGATGAAGCAGCTAATAGAAAACCAAAAGAAGGAACACTGTCAAATTTTACTGAAACATTTTTCAATAGTAGTATCTGTACTTCTACTAATTTCTATACTTTTTCTGCCTGTGGTGGTGCTGTAAAAGATGCCACCACTACAACATGTCAGTTCATGATTCCAAGATCACCTGTTATTTCAAAGTGGAAACTCTTATCACAGCAGCACAAAGAATCATTCTATGTAAAGTTACAGAGCAGTGTCTCTGCGTGCTGAGGCACATAGTATGTTAAAGTGTCCAACACTCTGCTGACTCAATAACTGCAGTGCTCCAGATCTCCTCTGACATTAACAGCTGCACAAAAATTGTGCGACAGGAGCTTCTTTGCATGGGCTTCTATGGCTGAGCAGCTCCTGTACATGTGACAGGCACCTTTCCAGTATTTTTGTGTGTATAATGGGGGTTAATAGTTATGGGGTTCTTCCATATTCTTACTCATTTTCTTCTCCTTTGTTAAATGTTTTCAACAGAGGTGTAAGGTAATGCATGGACAAATTACTAATAAAAACAGAATTCAAAAATATTTAAAAAGACCTTAATGCTAGACAAATTCTTAACTGTAAGGACATTATGAAAGACATCTGACCTATTTTTCTAAGATATCATAACTTATAGACAAAAGATTTAATTACTGTGGATAAAGTACTTAATGTGGATTGACAGTTGTTCTACAGCTATTAATCCTCTCCGCTCTCTTTCAAAGGCAGACAGTTACATAGTTGGAATTCACTCTTTATAGCTCCACATGTTGATATTTACCTTCACAGACGACACCAGCATCCTCAGAGTGGGCACAGTCATGAGATCCAAACCCTCTGTGGTGACACTCAGAGAGCTTTGATTCGTTGCCTGTGCATGTGACATCATCCAACCAGATGGGTCCGTTGCCCTGTCCAAATTGTGCATTTGTTGGTGCTGAGAAGACCCTGCCACAGCCCAGCTGTCTGCACACCACCTGAGCATCCACCAGGCCCCAGGCATCATCACACACTGTCCCCCACTGTCCACTGTGGAAGATCTCCACCCTGCCAGAGCAGGAGCTGTTTCCATTAACCAGGCGGACCTCGCCCTCGACTGCTGTGCTGTTGCCCACTGGTGTTGTGGTAGTGATGTTAGCGGTCACATGTGTGGTGGTGAAGTTCTGCGGCCTTGGTGTTGTTGGAAAAACAGTGCTGTTGATTCCTGGTTGGACTGAAAGAAAAGTGTCTTTGAACTCAAAGGACAAACTCAGTCTGCAGTTCCATCAACATTAATGAGGATAAGCTCTTGTTAGTACATCCCAACATTATTGTTTTCTGACAAACTCATTGTTTACTTTGCATTTGACTCCATGTGCTGCACAACAACTTTCTATTTGAATGGTAAATTAAAACAACAAATTAGAATCAGCAGTAAGAGGTGGAGGATACCTGAAATATGCATAAAATTTACCTTCACAGATGATGCTGGCGTCTTCGCTATGACCACAGTTGTGGACTCCAAGCCCGTTGTGTCTGCAGTCAGTTATTGATGATTCATTTCCAAAACATGCTACATCATCCAACCAGATGGGTCCGCTGCCCTCTCCAAAAGCTGCATTTTGCAGTGCTGAACGAGCGTTTCCACAGCCCAGCTGTCTGCACACCACGTTGGCATCATTCATGTCCCACAAATCATCACACACTGTGCCCCACTGTCCATCATTGAAGATCTCCACTCTGCCAGAGCAGCGACTCTGACCGTTGACCAGCCTCACTGATGAAGCAGCTAATAGAAAACCAAAAGAAGGAACACTGTCTATGGGAGGTACTTCAGATGAAATGTGGATTTATAGAATAGTATAAAAACAACACAATCAGCTTTCTACTCTTTCTTGCATTTGCTGACAGGTGAAAACATTTTATTTTGGATTTTCTTTTTTCTTTTTTTTTTTTGCTAATTACATAGTTTTTAGAGGCAGTGTGTGTGGATTCATGGAAATGTTGCCATAGTAAGATTATCTTTAATTAAAAAAATGCATCATAATTCATGACTGAAAGAAAAGTGTCTGTGAACTTAAAGGACAAACTTGGTCTGCACTTCTATCAGCATTAATCAGGATAAGCTCTTGTCAGTACATCTCAACATTATTGTTTTCTCACTGGGAATCAAACTCAATTCATGCTCTGTGCACAGACTCCCCTACTTTAATTTACCATTTAAATATAAAGTTGCTGTGCACCACATGAAGTCAAATGCAAAACAGTTTAGAATATTTTTCTCATCAGTTAGATGTCAGCAGTAAGAAGTGGAGGATACCTGAAATATGCATAAAATTTACCATCACAGATGATGCTGGCATCTTCATAATGACCACAGTCATGGACTCCAAGCCCGTTGTGTCTGCAGTCAGTTATTGATGATTCATTTCCAAAACATGCTACATCGTCCAACCAGATGGGTCCGCTGCCCTCTCCAAAAGCTGCACTTTGTAGTGCTGAACGAGCGCTTCCACAGCCCAGCTGTCTGCACACCACGTTGGCATCATTCAGGTCCCAAGAATCATCACACACTGTGCCCCACTGTCCATCATTGAAGACCTCCACTCTGCCAGAGCAGCGGTTCTGACCGTTGACCAGCCTCACTGATGAAGCAGCTAATAGAAAACCAAAAGAAGGAACACTGTCTATGGGAGGTACTTCAGATGAAAGGTGGACTTATTAGAATAATATAAAAACAACACAATCAGCTGTCTACTTTTTATTTCACTGTGCTTGACAGGTGACAACATGTTATTTTTAATTTATTTCTATTTGGTTTCTATTCAACTGAGTTATTGGGTTAAGTTTGTGTAGAGTTATAGGAAAATTATCATATTAGGTTTATATTTCATTAAAAAATTTCTTATAATTCATGCCTGAAAGAAAAAAATACTTACTATGAAAAGCTCTGTAGGTAAAAACCTTTAGTATTATGTAACTATAAGCCATCTTAGATAAATCTTACCCCAAATGCATTCGCTAACAAAGTTGAATTTCACTGCACATGATCATATTTACCCGCACAGACGACACCAGCATCCTCAGAGTGGCCACAGTTATGAGATCCAAACCCTCTGTGTTGACACTCAGAGAGCTTTGATTCGCTGCCTATGCATGCAACATCATCCAACCAGATGGGTCCGTTGCCCTGTCCAAATTGTGCGTTTGTTGGTGCTGAGAGGACCCTGCCACAGCCCAGCTGTCTGCACACCACCTGAGCATCCGACAGGCCCCAGTTGTCATCACACACTGTCCCCCACTGTCCACTGTGGAAGATCTCCACCCTGCCAGAGCAGGAGCTGTTTCCATTAACCAGACGGACCTCGCCCTCGACTGCTGTGCTGTTGCCCACTGGTGTTGTGGTAGTGATGTTAGCAGGCACATGTGTGGTGGTGAAGTTCTGCGGCCTTGGTGTTGTTGGAAAAACAGTGCTGTTGATTCCTGGTTGGACTGAAAGAAAAGTGTCTGTCAACTCAAAAGACAAACTCGGTCTGCATTTCTATCAACATTAATGAGGATTAGCTCTCATTAGTGCGTCTCAGCATTATTGTTTCCTCACAAACTCATTGTTTACTTTGCATTTGACTCCATGTGCTGCACAACAACTCTATATTTAAATGGTAAATTAAAACAACAATTTATTATATTTTTCTCATCAGTTAGGTGTCAGCAGTAAGAAGTGGAGGACACCTGAAATATGCATAAAATTTACCTTCACAGATGATGCTGGCGTCTTCGCTATGACCACAGTTGTGGACTCCAAGCCCGTTGTGTCTGCAGTCAGTTATTGATGATTCATTTCCAAAACATGCTACATCATCCAACCAGATGGGTCCGCTGCCCTGTCCAAAAGCTGCATTTTGCAGTGCTGAACGAGCGTTTCCACAGCCCAGCTGTCTGCACACCACGTTGGCATCATTCATGTCCCACAAATCATCACACACTGTGCCCCACTGTCCATCATTGAAGATCTCCACTCTGCCAGAGCAGCGGTTCTGACCGTTGACCAGCCTCACTGATGAAGCAGCTAATAGAAAACCAAAAGAAGGAACACTGTCTATGGGAGGTACTTCAGATGAAAGGTGGACTTATTAGAATAATATAAAAACAACACAATCAGCTGTCTACTCTTTCTTGCATTGGCTGACAGGGTTAGGGTTTTATTTTTAATTGATTTCTCTTTGGTTTCTATTACATTGAGTTATTGGGTTAAGTTTGTGTAGAGTTATTGGAAAATTATCATATTAGGTTTATATTTCATTAAAAAATTTCTTATAATTCATGCCTGAAAGAAAAAATACTTACCATGAAAAGCTCTCTAGGTAAAAACCTTTAGTATTATGTAACTATAAGCCATGTTAGATAAACCAAATGCAGTCGCTAACAAAGTTGAACTTCACTGCACAGACTGTCTCTCTCAACCACCCAGGTTAGGAGGGAACTGAGGAGGATTAATGGCAAGAAGGCAGCGGGTCCAGATGGCATCAGCTCGAGGGTCGTCAGGTCCTGCGCGGACCAACTGTGTGGTGTGATGGAGCACCTCTTCAACCTGAGCCTGAGGCTGGGAAGAGTCCCACAGCTCTGGAAAACCTCCTGTGTTGTACCAGTGCCAAAGACTTCACGCCCCAAGGACCTCAACAGCTACAGGCCGGTGGCTCTGACATCCCACCTGATGAAGACCCTGGAGCGGCTGGTCCTGGCTCAGCTTCGGCGCCTTGTGAGCTCATCACTGGACCCACTTCAGTTTGCCTACCAGCCTGGCATTGGAGCGGATGATGCCGTCATTCACCTCCTACATCGCTCCCTCGCTCACCTGGAGACCGCTGGAAGCACTGTGAGAATCATGTTCTTTGATTTCTCCAGTGCCTTCAACACTATTCTTCCCTCGGTTCTGAAGGACAAGCTGGAGAACTCTGGAGTGGACCATCACCTCACTACCTGGATTTTGGACTACCTCACCGACCGACCACAGTATGTGAGGACTCAGGGCTGTGTGTCGGACAGGGTCGTCTGCAGTACGGGGGCCCCACAGGGAACGGTTCTGGCTCCGTTCCTCTTCACCATCTACACTGCAGACTTCTCCCACAACTCCACCCAGTGCTTCCTGCAGAAGTTCTCTGATGACTCTGCTATAGTCGGCCTCATCACTGATGGGGACGACAAGGAGTACAGAGGACTGACTCAGGACTTTGTGGACTGGTGCCAGCTGAACTACCTCCAGATCAATGCCAGTAAAACCAAGGAGCTGGTGGTAGACTTCCGCAGGCACAAACATCCTCCACTGCAACCACTGAACATCCAAGGTATGGACATTGAGACTGTGGACAGCTACAGGTACCTTGGTGTTCATCTGAACAACAAACTGGACTGGACTCATAACTCAGACGCCCTCTACAGGAAAGGGCAGAGCAGGCTGTACCTGCTGCAGAGACTCAGGTCGTTTGGAGTGGAGGGCCCACTCCTGAAGACCTTCTATGACTCTGTGGTGGACTCAGCCATCTTTTATGGTGTGGTCTGCTGGGGTGGCAGCATCTCTGCTGGGGACAGGAAGAGACTGAACAGGCTGATCCGAAGGGCCAGCTCTGTTCTAGGATGCCCTCTGGACCCAGTGGAGGTGGTGAGTGACAGGAGAATGGTGGCTAAGCTGTCATCCCTGCTGGACAACATCTTCCACCCCATGCATGAGACTGTGACAGCACTGAGCAGCTCCTTCAGTGGGAGACTGCGGCACCCACGGTGTGGGACGGAGAGATTTCGCAGGTCTTTCCTCCCCACTGCTGTCAGACTGCACAACAAAGACTTTAACTGATCAAACACACACATCCACAAATGTGCAATAACACAAATGTGCAATAATCTTTCTGGCATCGTTGTATTTTTCACTCTGTTGTATATAGCATTTGTATTCTATTTTTATCCTATTGTACATTTTATTCTATTTTATTCTACTGTATATAGTATTCTATTTTTATTCTATTCTGTACAGTTGTGTACTGTATTTATTCTTATTTTATTTTATTCTAATTGTCCTTCATAACTTTTGCACTGTCCACTTCCTGCTGTGACAAAACAAATTTCCCACGTGTGGGACTAATAAAGGTCATCTTATCTTATCTTATCTTATCTTACATGATCATATTTACCTGCACAGACGACACCAGCATCCTCAGAGTGGCCACAGTTATGAGATCCAAACCCTCTGTGGTGACACTCGGAGAGTTTTGATTCGTTGCCTGTGCATGCGACATCATCCAACCAGATGGGTCCGTTGCCCTGTCCAAATTGTGCGTTTGTTGGTGCTGAGAGGACCCTGCCACAGCCCAGCTGTCTGCACACCACCTGAGCATCCACCAGGCCCCAGGCATCGTCACACACTGTCCCCCACTGTCCACTGTGGAAGATCTCCACCCTGCCAGAGCAGGAGCTGTTTCCATTAACCAGACGGACCTCCCCCTCGGCTGCTGTGCTGTTTCCCACTGGTGTTGTGGTAGGTGAAACCGGTGTAGTTGTGTTCACCTCTGTTTAAAATAATCATCATCATCATCATCATGCACTCAGAAACCACCAAACCAAATGAATCATTTAAAGGTTAATCATATTTAAAGCATGAGATTACCTGCACAGTATGCAAGGTTGCACATAAATGGCTTCACAAGTTTGTAGACATAGTAGTTTCCATAGCAAAGTTTGACATGGATGGTGTGTGACTGAAAATAGCAGCAGCTGCCACTCCAAACATTGCACACAGTGCGATTTACAATTTCACCTGACCCTGTGGGATGAGGTTGTGTTATCCACAAAGGCGCATGGGTTCCACACCTGTTTGATTCCACACACCTCTCTGGAATACGAGCACTGGTTTGGTCCAGAAACAGGCGATACCAGCCTTCCCAGTTTATATTTTGATCACAGTGTAGGACCTCAGTATTTGTGTTATTTGTTGAACGCCAGTCATCATTCAGTGTTGTGTAGTTCTGACAGGGGTCCACACATTGGGAGTTGATGCAGTCCATGCCTGAAGGACAAACTGTGTTTCTACAGTAGAACAGGACAGATTGGGAAGAAACAGCTGATCTGCTCTTGGAGGAAGTCTCCAGACATTCATATGATCCCGGTTTGTTGTGACAAATCTGAGGTGGTGTACACGGTGAGTTTGGGAGGGAACACTCATCAGTGTCCACACAGCCCTTCTCTGAGGACCAGTGGTAACCTTGGTCACAGCAAGAAGAGTCACTGCAAACTTTTGGGTCATAGCAAGTGAGGCCATCACCTACAAAACCACCTTTACAGACACAAGAGAGGGCGTGACCGGTGAAGGTGTCACCTCTTTCTCGTGACTCCAAGCAGGTGGCTTCATCATGACATGAATCACAGCTTGTAACAGGAGTCCCTGCACAAAGAATAGTCACAGCATGCACTTAAATAAATAGAAGATTTTTGATTTTTGATTCATAATCATTTTGAAACATCTTTTGAAATCTCACCACAGTGGAAAACAGCTGAGTTTAAAAAAAGAAAAGAAAAAGATTTGAGTAATTTATTGTAATTTAGATAATTCTTCAAAATAACTGTTTGGAGCCATTTCATGTCACTTTGAATACTCTTTACTGAATATGAGGTGAATATTTGTCTACTTTTCAAACTGATATCTCAATAACATACCTTACCTAGAGAAGTATTTCTAAAGGAAAAATGTGAAAATGTAAAATTAACAAGTTCATTGTAGTTTGGATTTAAATAGTGCGTTAATTAGAGGCCATACATATTTGACAAAAGAAAAAAGTACCATTAAAAGACACCAGTCCATTAAAAAATGAATTTATGTCTAACTAGAGATGATTTACCTGAAGAGCTTCCTGTGAAAATATGCACAAATATGAGTAAAAACAGTCCAGCAGGCATTCCCATTATTGATCACATCCACGACTCAAACTAGATGAAAAAGACAAAGGAAGTGTTTTAAAACTGCATTTTTACATTATCTCATCTTATTCTGCATAAAATCTATCACTTCTGATGTGTTTGTACTTACCCTCGAGAGACTCTGAGAATCCAGCGCTTAAGCTCACAGTGAGTGTGAGGATGAGAATTTATTGGCCTGTTTTTGTGTGCGAAGGACAAATAGAAGTGATTGATGGGGAAAGTGGGTAAGACAAAGAACTTATTCATATGACATCAAAGGAGTTATTCATTAATCTATAGAAGAAAAAGAGTCACGTTCACAATGAAAGGGCACATCCACAAAGCCTGTGTCAATAATTTTTATTGTACAACAATCAGTCATAGTTTGATTTTTGCACAATCCAGCACTAATTTTTCTCACAAACTGTTCATTTATAACCATCTCACATGATAAAGAGTACACTGAGTTTTGTGCAGTGGAGCTATCTTCCAGACATTCCGAAATGTTGTTTGATCCAATAATCTTGTTTCGAGTTCCTGCTGGCATCCAAACTTTCAACTTTTCAATATTTCTTATGACAGTTGAACCCTGCTGATAATCATGCATGAATTTAAATGCCACAGGACATTTAAGTACTTTTACAGTTAGACCCATAAGGTTTTGGAAGAAGACTGTGGTTTTTTTAGTTCTTATAATTTTAATCAAACATTGATGTTGTGAAAGACTTTCATCTTTAATATGAGGGGCTTTACAACCATTTTGCTTTAACTGTTTAGAACTTACAGATGCTTGTGCGTGTGTTTCTTTGCCTTCTGGTTTGTATTTAGCAACTGAAAAGTTGCTCTGTTGGGTTGAAATCTGCAGCTCAACAGTCTGACCGACTTGGCCATTATTCCTTTCCTTTGCTTTGAGAAATTCTTGGGTTGTTTTTGCAGCTTTTGGTCATTGTCTGAACAGAGCCCTGTATCCGTCAATGTTCATTCTGCTAATTTGTCAATGTTCATCTGGCAGCAACATCATCAGTAAACACTAGTGACTCAGTTCCTATTGGCAGTGTAGATTTTAACCTCTGGTTAAAAGTGTAACCAGAGGTTTGCATCTAAACTATCTATTATTCATGAAGACATCTATTAGTGTAAACTGACAGTCATACACCTACCTCCTCAAAAGTGTTCTTGACTTGGTTAGATGTTGTGAAGTTGTTTTTCTTAACCAAAGAAAGAATTCTGTGATCATCTTCTTCCATCTTCTGAGGTTATTCAGGCCTTTTGATATTGCTCAGCTGGCCAGTGCATTCATTCTTTTTAAGAACGTACCAGATTGTTGATTTTGCCACTCCTTTGCTTTGCTTTCTATTGTATTTTCAGCTTCCTTCACTTGCATTAACATCTCTTTGAACTTCTGTATTGAGAGTTTAAGTGGACAGCTACCAAATATACAAGTCCAAATGGAAGTTCAGCACTTGGAAATCTTTTATCTGCTTAATTTGTCATGAAACCTGAAGAGATCAAGCCTCACTTTGCCATCCAACTGTTTATCAAATCTCTGATTACTTTTGGGTGTATTTATGTATAAAGAGTTAATACAATATTTTTGTTGAACTCCTTGAATTAAAGCTGAAAGTCTGCACTTCAATCACATCTTGATGTTTCTCATTATAATAATCTGTACAGAGGCAAAAATACAAAAAAAAAATCTGTCATTGTCAAAAAGCTTATAGACCTCACTGTATAACATATTTGTTCTTTTGTGTGTTGTTCTCTATATTTATCTGACTGGCTTTGAAAAAAAAATGGTTTCAATAAATCAAATTGGCTTCTTAGAAAACAGGAGTGGCTCAATTTGACCTCTATTTGACTGACTGTTCTCATTTTCCGGGTCAATTTATTATATTTTTATTATACTGGCATGTCACTTCTTATCATTGCTTAGTGGAATAAACACCATTACACAATATTTATTCAGAGAATTCCTTGTTCTTCTTTTTTGATTAATGATTGACTTCTTTGTTCAATACAAGAAAAGTTTGATAGGAAGGAGCATTATTAAGAAAGCACATATTTGTCTTCCTCTCAGGATGTATTTAACACTGACTGTGGAGACCAAAGTAAAACATAAGGCATTATACATCACAATGTGAGAGTAACACTGCAATAATCATTTTGATCTTTATCATTACTGTATCATTTTATCGCATAACTGAACCTGTTTAAGCTAAAAGGTCGGGCAATGTACATTTTCTTTACTTTTCTCTTTCACACCATGTGCCTGTATCACACCGCTCCAGTCTTTCTTTTCAAAACTGCAAAACTGGCACAAATAATAATAATGTTGACACTGATTATTTCAGTAATATATTTAGTAACAATGTATTTTTAATGTCAGTCCAGCCAGTGTTTCAGGGTTACTAAAACACAGATAACCGGGTATTCTTAGTTTCTATGCAGATCTTAGCTGAGATTAAGTAAAGACAAACAACAGTCAGCTTTAATTTAGAGCACACTGTTTGACATAAGAGGTCTTTAAGAGCACAAAAACTTAATGTCTTGGAGACATGGGACTTCACTTCACATATTATAAGGTACAGTAGCAGCGGGCTGGCAGTATCAAACAATGTCAGTGTTGCCATACAAAATTTCTTTAAAATTAACTGAATGAGCCTCTCCCCCTAAGACAGCTGGGATCTCTTCTGTTCTCTTTCCTCATTCCTGTCTCCATGGTAATTTGTCTGTTCCCCAGTCATGTCTCTGTGTATCCCATCATGTCTGGTAAGTTCTGTCCCTCGTTCTCTTGCTTTCTCTCTGTCCCTAACTCTCCCACCCTTGTTCTGTGTCATTTTAGTTTTGTCTCTGTCTTGTTTACTCACCTGTTCCACCGTAGGAACACCGTCTACGTGTTTCCCTGGCTCCCTCTGTTCCCTGTATTTATTCAGTCTGTGTCTCAGTGTTTGTTTTGCATACTTCGTGTTTTACTTTGATAGTCACATGTGCTGTGTGCAGCGTGTTCTGTTTTGTTTCCCTGTCTCATTATTTAGATTATGTCCTGAGAGAGACAATCACATCTGCAAACTTGATTATATGTCTGTCCTGGTAGAGGCTCTGACATTCATTTGTATAATAACAAATAAACGTGGGAAAAGGACACAACCTTGAGTGGAAGATCCATTTAAATTTCAGTAAGCCAAGAAATCAGGCCAGAATCAAGATTAAATGTACTAGTGAGACGTCTTGCTAAAATATGGGGCTGAATACAATTAAAAGCAGATGAAAAATGTGCAAAAAGCAAAAAGTCCACAGGTGGAAGCACAGCTGACACTAATCTGACTGACAAGACAGGAGAAGCAAAAACTGAACATAATACACATGAAATAGAAGACTATCAAAATAAAACAGGAAGTACAAACACTGACAGACTAAGAAAACTGTAAACACAAAAACTGGGTTGAAAAGTATTTGATATATGAAGCTAAAATTTCACAGCTCTCATTGTTTATGTTTAAACTTTTGCATAAAAAAGCTGAAAATATTCTAAATATTTAAAATGGGATTGCCCATATACCCTCTTGAAACCATTGATTCACACCCACATCAAGTTTCAAAATTCTAAGTTGTCTTTGTTGTCCAAAACCAGAACATTTGTTTTGCCAGAATTCAAATATTAGTGCAGACCTGACCGTTGTTGCCTAAAGTGTGGGCAACATCCGGCCAGTTGGTTCTCTGTGATCTGAATGAATAACAATTTTGCATTGTCGTGTCAAACACATGTGGCTCACCTTATAGGCTCATCTTGTTCATGGGAATCTTTTATCTGTTTATATATTAATTTCTATTTGTGTGATTTCAGTTATTACATTATGTGGTATAGTAAAAAAAAGACACACATACAGCACCTGGAACACAAAAATTAGGAAAATACACAGATACATAAATCAACAATCTTCTTATAGAGTGAGAGAGAGAGTTGGTCTGAGAATGCCTTTGCCACAAATGTACTTGATAATGAGGGTGGGAAGCTGCAGTGACGCCCCAGCGAGGCCCCAAATGGGGTGCCCACGGCCAAAGGGTGAGAGTCCCAGAGGACCAGATTTAACGAGCAGTCGACCCTGCTAGAGGCTGGCTACCCTGGTACAAGTCGAGAACAGGGTCCCATGAACTATTAAAACAGCCTAGAGCTCTGAATTTTTTCAGAAAGTGTCACAGCTTGCAGGGGCAGACCGTGTGTGAGTGCGCGAGCACCCAGGCACAGACACAGGTGAGGAGACAAAACTGAGTTTAAACGAAAAGCGAGCCTTTATTATGGCTGATGTCATTGAGTCCAAACAAGGCAAAAAGCACAGTGATGAAACAGAACTAGAACTAAACTGGGAAACTAATACTGTGATACAACTATGAAAACTCAGAAGACTTTGACGAAGAAAACTATGACTATGAATACAAAGACTAAGACTGTGACTACTATTCAATTCAATTCAATTCAATTTTATTTATATAGCGCCAAATCACAACAAAAGTCGCCTCAAGGCGCTTTATATTGTACAGTAGATCGCACAATAATAAATACAGAGAAAACCCCAACAATCATATCATATGACCCCCTATGAGCAAGCACTTTGGCGACAGTGGGAAGGAAAAACTCCCTTTTAACAGGAAGAAACCTCCGGCAGAACCAGGCTCAGGGAGGGGCGGCCATCTGCTGCGACCGGTTGGGGTGAGAGAAGGAAAAACAGGATAAAGACATGCTGTGGAAGAGAGACAGAAATTAATAACAGATATGATTCGATGCAGAGAGGTCTATTAACACATAGTGAGTGGCTGGAAAGGAAAAACTCAATGCATCATGGGAATCCCCGGCAGCCTACGTCTATTGCAGCATAACTAAGGGAGGATTCAGGGTCACCTGGTCCAGCCCTAACTATATGCCTTAGCAAAAAGGAAAGTTTTAAGCCTAATCTTGAAAGTAGAGATAGTGTCTGTCTCCCGAATCCAAACTGGAAGCTGGTTCCACAGAAGAGGGGCCTGAAAACTGAAGGCTCTCCCTCCCATTCTACTTTTAAATACTCTAGGGACAACAAGTAGGCCTGCAGAGCGAGAGCGAAGTGCTCTAATAGGGTGATATGGTACTACAAGGTCATTAAGATAAGATGGGGCCTGATGATTTAAGACCTTGTATGTGAGGAGCAGGATTTTGAATTCAATTCTGGATTTAACAGGAAGCCAATGAAGGGAAGCCAAAACAGGAGAAATATGTTCTCTCTTCCTAGTCCCTGTCAGTACTCTTGCTGCAGCATTTTGGATCAGCTGAAGGCTTTTCAGCGAGTTTTTAGGACATCCTGATAATAATGAATTGCAGTAGTCCAGCCTGGAAGTAATGAAGGCATGAACTAGTTTTTCAGCATCACTCTGAGACAGGATATTTCTAATTTTAGAGATGTTGCGCAAATGGAAGAAAGCAGTCTTACATATTTGTTTAATATGTGCGTTAAAGGACATGTCCTGGTCAAAAATGACTCCAAGGTTCCTCACAGTGTTACTGGAGGCCAAGGTAATGCCATCCAGAGTAAGAATCTGGTTAGATACCATATTTCTAAGATTTTCAGGGCCGAGTACAATAACCTCAGTTTTATCTGAATTAAGAAGCAGAAAGTTAGCGGCCATCCAGGCCTTTATGTCTTTAAGACATTCCTGCAGTTTAACTAATTGGTGTGTGTTACCTGGCTTCATGGATAGATAGAGCTGCGTGTCATCTGCATAGCAGTGAAAATTTATGCTATGTCTTCTAATGATGCTGCCTAGGGGAAGCATGTATAATGTAAATAGAATTGGTCCTAGCACTGAACCCTGTGGAACACCATAACTGACCTTAGTGGGTGAAGAGGACTCTCCATTTACTTGAACAAATTGGAGTCTATTAGATAGATATGATACAAACCACTGCAGCACAGTACCTGTAATACCTACAGCATGTTCTAATCGCTCTAATAGGATATTATGGTCAACAGTATCGAACGCTGCACTGAGGTCTAGCAGGACAAGCACAGAGATGAGTCCACTGTCAGAGGCCATAACAGGGCTCTAGACTAACTTTTTGACATGGGCGCACCGGTACGCCTAACTTAAAAAATTTAGGCGCACCGGCACAAAAGTTAGGCGCACTCAAATTTTTCAACCGCTTCGCTTAACACCGCAGTTTTACATGTGCACCTTCTTTGGGGGGAAGTCCATACAGACAATATTCATTTCTAAATTATTAACTAACAATCTTGTGCTTAAAGTGCTTTGTCAATATTGTAGAAAATGTTAAACTTAATCATCATCTTGGCCTGACGACCTGTTTGCTGCTGCCTGCTGCTGAAAGGCAGTGGGGAGAGGGGACACTTGGGCAG